>NC_087514.1:7872498-8472498 GCF_963921805.1 Phalacrocorax carbo | reverse complement strand
TTAGACATGAAGAAAGTAATTTCTAAACAATTGTTAGTGAAAATTCCAATACCCAGTTTTCCTGTTGGGCAAAATACAGTCTGAATCCTGACCCTTTTGTCTTTAATAAAAACTTGTCCTAAGGACCCTTCACTACTGAAAATATGTTTACAAAACCACTTTTGTCTAAAAAGATTGTGTGTCATATGTCCTGAAACAGACTAACAAGGGCAACTTTAATGCAATCCAATGATGTTTTTCCTAATAAGGAAGTCCTTTAAATCTGTTCTATAGAAGGAACTGTACACTAAGAGATTGTTGATATCTTTTTTACTTCCTTTTGTGTTATTCCTCCCTGAAAGCCTTTCTGACATAGTGGCACCTAAAAGAAGCAGCGCATAGCAATTCATCTAATGTACACTGTTAAGGTATTTCAAAAACTTTTTTTTTGGTCCAAATTTTGATTCCTTTCCCTTCTCAAGAATGAAGGCTACAAAATAAATCCCAAATAGTTTCTTTTCCAGCTATGCAAACACAAAAATTTTCAGTTAGAATGAATGGGAACGGTGTATTCTTCCCACTGTCATAAACTCCGAATACCAATTACAAACAGAACAGTCTTGATCTGGTACTGTGTAATGAAAATTTTCATCTCAAACACTGATTGAGAACAAGTCACAAAATAAATGCCAGCATATGTATCTATTGTATAGAATGCATATTATCATATGTCCGTCCATACTATATGAAAAAGACTCTGAATTTTATACTAAGCTGATAATGAAGCTTAAGCATTAAAGCATGGACTAACTAATGCTGATCACATGCCTACATCTGCTGTGTTTGGCCCTAGTGAAAGTTATGAGGTGGGGAGAGGCATGTGGACAGAAATAATCTAATTCAATCAAATTTCACATCAACAGAAAATTGAGCCTAGCAAGGCATTGCTATGCTGTATTTTCCACTAGTGGGGTTTTTTTTTTGAGATTTGAGTCATTTCACACTGTTTACACAGCCTGAAATAAATCTCACTGAACCCCAGAATCCATACTGAACCACAGAAAAGATACACAAATATATCAAAAACTAAACCAGTGGAGCAGGAAAAAGATAGCCCACTGTATCACATTAAAAAAACCATCATTCTACTACTCCTTACCACAATATTCACATTCCAAGTCTCCATAAACTTTCCTTATCCTCTCACACAACTCCGTGTTCATTTGTCGCTTCTGCAAGCTATCCAAGATCTGCATAAAGGCAACAGCTCCACTCCCGCTGTCTGATGCAGCTGCATTAGAAGCGGCTGCCTGTGAACCGATGGCTGCGTTAGCTTCTGGTGCAGGCAAAGGGTTTGTGGTTTCTGCTGAATTCGGAATTGGTGGATTGCTTGTTTCTGATTCACTGGAAGGAACAGATTGATTTCTCTCTTCGGAGACCGAAAGGTTCTCAGTCACTACATTGCTTTGACTTGGATTTAAACTTTTGTCCTCAGACAGCAAAAGCTGAACTTCTTCACCCTGCTCAGTTACAGAGCTGCAGTGATTAACTTCCTCCTCATTTGCAGCAGAAATTTTTAACTCATCAGAACCAGAAGCACCATTTTTCAGCAGAAAGCAATCTGACGCTACACAGGATTGAATGTTTGGGACTGCTACATCTGTTGTCTGACACAGCGTCTCTGTTGCATTCTCCACCAGAGGATTTTCAAGTTCTAACAAAGGGACTGTATCGATTTTTAAGTCACCGTTGTGTTGACCATTATGGTTTACATCTGCAGCTGTTGATTCACCTTTACAAGCAGATGACTGTGGTGTGTTACTAGCATCAGCACTCATGATAGCCAATTCATCTGCACTTTGTGTTAGCTCTTCGCCAAGGGCTTCTGGCTGGATATCGCCTCCTGGCTCCAGAAGGCAGAAACTTTGATTGATAGAACTGTTAAAAACAGAAGCCTCATGCAAATCTGCGTGCACATCTTTGATGTGAGCACGGAGTCTTACAGAACTGACAAATTTCTTCAGGCACACAGAACACACATAAACAAATGGGTGTTTTCTCACATGAAGTTCAAGGGCTTGGTATTTAG
This sequence comes from Phalacrocorax carbo, assembly GCF_963921805.1. Classification (NCBI taxonomy): domain Eukaryota; kingdom Metazoa; phylum Chordata; class Aves; order Suliformes; family Phalacrocoracidae; genus Phalacrocorax; species Phalacrocorax carbo. The sequence continues at coordinate 8,470,430 of NC_087514.1, read as the reverse complement.
TGGCTCCATGACCACAGAGCTCACAAGCAAAGGGCCTTTCATCGCCATGAACAAGCATGTGACGGTCTCGATCGAGTTCATTTTTGAATTTGCGTTCGCAAATATGGCAGTCATAAAGAAGTTGTCTTTTGCCTTCTCGTGTCATCAAGCGAAGTTCATCAAAAACATCTTTCACTTTTTTATCTTGAAGGTCATGTGTTTCCTTGATGTGCTTGATCAAATTTTTAACATCTGAGTATTTCTTTTTGCAGAAGCGACAGTGCTGCTTGATTTTCTTGTGAACTCTTTCAATATGGACTTTGAGATGGCCTTTGCTGAGACAAGTGAACGTACAATAATCGCAGCTAAACTTTTCCCCTGTATGTTTCCGCATGTGAACGTTAAGGTTGGCTTTGATTGCGCTGGCATAACTGCAGTATGAACACTTGTAAGGTTTTTCGTTTGTATGGATCCTCAGATGTGCTTGGAGGGAGTGCTTAAATTTGAACACCTTGTTACAGTATTCACATGTAAAAATCTTCAGCTGAGTTGGACCCAACCTAAAAAGAAACCAAACCAGATATATTTACAATATCGAAACTCAGTAACGTAATATGTCAAAATTTCCCTAGATATTAAAACTGGACAGAAATGTTTAATTTATTTTAAAAATGTATTCTCCACAGGTTTTTTGAATTCTATAACTTATGCACAGATTATTTTCAGCTGTTCCTTCATTTAAAAGGCTCAGAAAATATTTCAGTTTCATGAAAATGGTTAGGGAAACATTTCAGTCATATTTTGCATTAATATGAAGTTCTTCAAAATCACCTGCTAGATTTCATTGCCTGTTCATATGGAGTTTGCTGAATGGCATATTCTTGATATCCTCTTCGCTGTGATGGGTCTTGAACTGCTGTCTCTGGAGTTGTGGGTTCACTTTCTTGTGGAGCAGCCTCAACAGGAACAATTTTTGTGGCTCCTAAAAGCACGAGAAAAAAAAAGCTCATTAAAAATGTCATACTAAAACGTGCATCATCTAAAATATATAAGTGCAAAAACCCCATTAAACTCTAATCATTAGCTCAACTATTTTAGTTTCTGTTAAATTCATGAGCATAAAATGGTGGCTACACTTCCAGAAGCCATTAGAACTTACACCGCAGATCTGCTTAAGTAACACGCCAGGACTGCTGGTTCTGAGGGTTATTCATGGTGCTTGATGTCTACTGCTACAAGACCCTATATCCAAACACTTCTACCTTTAAAAAGCTGTAACTTTTCAAAATGTAATTTAATTTTTTTTTGCTTCTGCCTCATACTACATCCTTTGAAAACTTCAGCCAGGCTTTTTAATCAGTTCCACAAATAAGGCTGGGGAAAACACGCTGTTTAGTCTATATTTAAAAGTCTGAACACCTTTTCCTTAAACAGATCTTTTATTACTTATATTTTGGGGCATGCTGCCATCCCCTCAGAATATAATAATATGCTCCATGTGCACTTCTCAATCTCTGTTAGAAGCCGAAGTAAAGGGGCTCTACTAAATGCAGTAAGATCAGATTCAATCCTTCAAAGCTTTACCGTTAATTGAGGCAAAAATATGCTTATTTTGAGATGTGGTTGAGCTGAGATTATTTAGCTGGGTGTTCCTCATTTTCTGAACAGTGACAGGAAAAACTTAATGCTGGGCATCCATAGTTGGCATTGAAGGTAATGAAAATCCATATAATATTAATTTACACTGAAAAAAAAACCACAAAGCCTCACGTATATGAAACCAAGCACCCATTAGTGATTGATCCCCTTCATTTTAACTTCTTTGTCTGTCTGTAACTCATCCACCCACATGTTCAATGGGAATGCTATTATCTTCCAAAGTTGAAATTATGATATCTATTTGTATATTTATGGATTTATTCACATATCTATTACAATTATATAAATATTTGTGAAAACTTCATATTCTAAAAAGTACCACAGAAAAATATTTGAAAAAAATAAATTTTGTTTTCTGGTCTGATACTGGAAAGTGAATAGTAAAGGAGGGACCATTTACTGAATAACAAAAAGAACACAAGACACAGAATATGCAGTAGTAGATGAACACCCATCCATCCTAGGAAAAAAGTATTACAGGACCTATAATTAAATACTGTTCTATCAAATACTGGGGACAAGGAAGCGAGGGAGGTTGCACATGAAAATATCTTTGAATTAGAGTTAATAACTTCCAGTAAAACTGAAATTTGGTAATTTTCCATTTATTTTCTTTTTTTGGATATTACATTAGTATCTGATCTCATTTCAATTCACCTGATTAGAAGCTATGGGGAAAAAAAAGAAGTACAATACACCTTTATGACAGAGGAAAGCATTTACAATACAATACAATACAAGAATCAAAAATATCTGGGACACCAAAGTCTGGAAAGAGCCTAGAAAGCAAAAGACAGAGTCAACATACTCAAGGTATTTTTAGCAGATTCTCACTGTTATTCATATATGAGTATATATAACATGAAACACCTGAATAGAAAGAAGAAAGTTCAAAGAATGATGCATGAGCTATTCCTTCAAGAAAAGGATAAAATTAATTCTTGTTCCACTCAAAAAGCATGTTCCGGAAGATATTATTTACAAAATATATGCAGGATTAACATAAAGTCTCTGAAACAACAAGAACAACAGAGCTAAATCACAGAGAGTACACCGTCCAAAGAAAATTAGCTGGTTAGCGAATTACTAAATCTTGTTTCCCAAACAAAAAAACTTTCAGCCTGCAGACTAGCAAAAGCATCAGGAAAAAGGCAGGTAGAGTATATGGGAAAAATCAGTAACAAGTAGGGGTTACCCAAAAATATGTGTGAAAGACTTAGGGACAGTAAGTTAAGGAAAGCAGTGCTGTACACAAGACTAGGGAGAAAGAGGGAGATCCTGTGGGACCTTCACAGTTACTGAAAGTGGGAAGTAAAGATATTTTAAGAAGAGGCCACTTGGAATTATGTAAGGCTATTGAAGCTTCTTGTATCAGATGGGACGTCAGCCAACTCTGTAAATGAACAGACTGTAATAGCTCTGTTGCTCACTGAACTGCCTGGATCTAAAAATGGCTTTTTTGACTACTGTTTTTTACCAATGCTTTCAGTTCCTTACTGAAGGTGCTGCCAGTTGATCAGAACTGATATACCAAGTTTTCAACCTAAATGTTACCAGAACATTATCGCTTCCATTCTTCCTGTCCCTCCCTCTCCCACAGATGCCAGGCTGCCCAACCGGACTGCATCTCCCAGATTGCACCGTTAGTAGACCAGTGAGAGGAGCTTGTAGTTACAGTCCAGGAGATGTGGTTCAGTTGATGGGTTCAGCATAAATAGACATTAGACGCCAGACCAGTGTTCCCATACTTTAATATTTTTAAAACAAAAGCAAATTCTTCTATATTTAGAACAACCCAGTTAAAAGAAAATAGATCTTCGACTGCCCTATATGCATGGCTACCTTTCTCAGGCCTCCCATTTCCTGAATGTCAGACAAAGATCCTCCTTAAATGCTCTGCACTAAAGCTCCTCTGTGCCCTTCTGCCTTTCAGAACATTTAAGCATTTCCTGAAAACACTGTTGAACTGTTTAATAGACTTTTGTGTTACCAGTATAAAATTTTAATCATCTAAATTAGGTGGAATAGATAAGTACTAACTCACCAGGATTTTGCAAACTCGGAGTGGACAGAACACTCCAGGTCATCCTAACACTACCAGCTACATTCCCCATGCAATTAATGAGAGCCAAATATTGTAAAAACCTAAAGAAGATCCAATTCTTCGAATGTACTGACGGAGTACTTGCTCACAGTGGGCCATCACAGCCCCTCATGTTAGGTAGTTACTTCCTACCCTTAGAAGATACGGAAGCATTAAGAAATATTAGATGCCTCCATCCGCTTGGGATGCTGCCTAAGTATGGGGTACTAATGGTCCAGTAGCCACAACAATCACAGCTATATCATAAACTAATTGCTAATGCATATGCCCAGAAAGTGAGAAACTTGCTTTCTAGGCTCTACCCAACCTAGCAGGTAATGAACCCATATGTCCACATCCCAAGAGAATGCCCTCAATATCCATGTCTCTAAATGCAGCCACAGGCTAGGGAAAAGTGTAAGAACAAGGCAAATGGACAAAAGATCTGCTTTTCTATTAAAAATATCATAAGCCAGTATGGAAGGTAAAAGTTTTCTAAACTGTTTCCCTGGACAACCACTTCAAGAAGTCAGAATACACAAATATCAGTGGGGAAAAAGAGGTCAACTGTACTGATCATTTAGTTCAAAAAAATCCTTCCTCCAGCACTATTATGTTTCTATTTTAAATGCAGAATGGACTTTAGTTTACTAGACTTTATTTATGCCTTTTGCTTTCCTCTTTTCAGTCAATATCATCTGTTCTAAGCAAATTTGCTTTAAGAGTAATAAGGTTTGCGTTCCTCATTATATTCTGAAGGCAACTTCTACTGATAAGCATTACCCAGCATGCCTTATCTCTGGCTCAAACTCAGTGATGGCCTCTTTATCTCTTACAGTCTGTCCATTAGAAAAGTATCTTGCCCTTCACTATAGAACTCTCCGATACTTATCAACAGCCTAAAAGGTAATCACAATGGAAGGAATTATCAGGAATGGATCAGAAATAAAACAGGAGACACAATCAACCAAATTCCTACTAAAATCTAACTAAATCCCGTGAACTTCAAGTATGGACAACAAGAAGGACATAGAAGAACTAGAAAACAATAACAAAGACAAAATCAGACTATTTTGTTTGGAAAAGGGACACATATCTCAGAGACCTTCAGCTTGGAAGCAAGATAAACGAAAGAGGAATATCAGAAAGATCTCTAAAATTAGCAACGCAGAAAGAAGTGTGAATAGTCATTCTGTATCTCATAAGCCATGAATAAAGAGCAGTTCGAAGAAATAAGCAGTCAGCACGCTTAAAACAAAACAAAAGAATGTGCACTTTCACCCTGTGTGTAACTAAATTATGGAACAATTACTGCACGATGCTACAGAGACTGAAAACAAATGTATTCAAGAAAGGATTTAGACAAATTAATAGATATGTATTAAATATGATGATCCAGATGCAACTACCAGCTCAATGGCTGTCAAAATCTGGGAGGCTTTACATAACAAGTTTCTTATTTACCTCTTATAGAGATGCTGCAAGCTGCCTTTAGAGATGACTGATCCAACTAGATCAATCTTTAAGCAATGGATTTTTTTTTCTTTTTAAGTTTAAAAAACCCCCATTATAATGTAGATACCTTGGTCTGTAAAGGTGAAATAATTTGTTAAGAGTATGAAGTGAATATTTGTTTCTTACAATCTCTTTTTGAGCAAACATATTTTTTCCATTTCCAGAATATCCTATCGAATGTGCTCCAAACGCATATGACCCCTGCTAAGACAGTTCTGAAAGTGAAACCAACAGAAACTAACCCTACCCCGAACCCTCAATTTTCCCCATGCAAACCCACCCCTCACCCCCAAAATAAAGCTTAAAAAAAAGCAGAACCTTTTAATATTTTTATAGGTTAGCTCACAAAGAGGTTAAACACATTTTAACTCAGACAAAAAAACCGAATCACAGACCTCTGTTTGGTGGGATGAAGATTACTACCCCTTTCAACAGAGCTGGACGTTAGACTGGCTGAGGTAAATCAATCTGTAACCCCATGGTAATATAGACACCTGCTCACATTCAGAGGGGAAAGCTTTAATTTTCCTATCCTTGCTTATTTCCACATTTGCTTTAAATTAACATAAGGTTAGCTTCTCTTCTCTAGCCCTCTACTCTACATGTTCTGTTGCCTCAGAAGTGCCAGCACAGGAGTTTATGAGGATGAAGACGATCAGCGAATGGATCTGGCTAAAATTTACACCATATATACATACATCCTTCCTTTTTCTACATTTATATATATATAAATACATCCTACATATATATACATACATCCTACATTTACACCATACACACATACATCCTTCTGCAAACCCATAATTAGTTTTCTATTGTGTTTTACCACAATAGTAAACATGTACAATGCTCCAAAGGACAGGAACTTGTGGCCAGGGGGTGGGATGGGAGGACAGCATTGCCCCTGGGACAGCAGTCTGTATGTACCAGGCTTAACCGCTTAAGCCACTCAGCTCCTTTGAAAAGGGGCAGCCTCAGTCCTCCTCCTTTCCCCTGAAGAGAATGAATGAGACTCATTTTGTCACCACTTTCCCACTTTCCAAAACTGTGCAGCCTCAATGTCAGACAGTTCAGCAAGCACAACTGGTAGAAAAAGAACGTCTCTGACAGAGGAAATGAGTATGTGTATGTGCATGTGCACACGTACATGTATTTATTTTGCCAGTTTTTTGAATCAGTTTACCACAGGCTGACACAAGCACTACTGCTGGTGCAGGAAATGGGAAGTGAACTGGGAAATAAGAGACCAGCAGGAAAGCTCCCTTGGCAATAGTCTGATATTGAACCTATTCAGGTGTGTCATAAATGCACAACCATCATTCCGTGAGCTACAAAAAATGTCATCTTCAACAGAAAAGTCTGTTACCGGTTTAACAGAAAAGACTGTCATCAGTTACATTAAGTCAGTCCCAAAAGAGTAAACAAAACATTCTTCCACTTCTTCCCCACTTCCCAAAATTTCGATGGGAGAAGGAACCAAGTGTTCATAAATTACAGCACAGGGTACAGCAGCAGCAGAACACAGCTGGCCTTTTACAGAAAGTGGTTCCTCAGTGGAAACTGGGAAAAGAAAAACCTGCACAGCGTTGTATTAAGAATTTGTGGGAAAAAAAATCCAACTCCTTTAGAAATCAGAAAATAATTAGCATCAGGAATTCAAATACTTTGTTATTTTTGTATTATCTTGAGCTCTACCAAAAACCCGAAGAATTCTACCACTGATCATTTTTACAAGAACTTAAACCAACTCCCCCAGTAAAAAGCTGAGTCTTTAAAATATTGCAGGATTCAAACAAAACAACAATTAAATGTTCAAAGTAGAACCTCTCCTTAATCAAACTAATTGAGCATGAATAATACATTGGTTTTAGAAGCCTTGATAATATACCAGAATTTAAACATGAGAAATAAAATACATAAAAAACCCAGAAGACTGAATATTTGGCAGAGTTTACTCACTCGTTCTTAAAAATAGATGATGAACAAAAGTATCTGCCATTCACAATAAAGTATTTTTAGATGTGCATATAATTGTAGTTGTTCATTCTCATTCTTAATTGCAATGCTTACAAAAAACTGCACTGTTTAATCTGATACGAGGCGTGTGTGTTCAGGAACACAGCACTCCCCCTCTTCAAGGTCTTTGGGTCCCTCCAGTTGTAGAACCACAGAATGGTTTGAGACACCTTCCACTGGACCAGGTTGCTCAAAGCCCCATCCAAACTGGCCTTGAACGTTTCCAGGGAGGGGACATCCACAGCTTCTCTGGGCAACCTGTGCCAGTGCCTCACCACCCTCAGAGTGAAGAATTTCTTCCTTACATCTGGTCTGAACCTACCCTCTTTCAGTTTAAAACTGTTACCCCTTGTCCTATTACTGCAATCCCTGATAAAGAGTCCCTCCCCATCTTTCCTGTAAGGCCTCCTTAAGTACAGAAAGGCCACAATAAGGTCTCCCCGCAGACTTCTCTTCTCCAGGTTGAACAACCCCAACTCTCTCAGCCTGTCCTCACAGGAGAGGTGCTCCAGCCCTCGGATCATTTTTGTGCCCTCCTCTGGACCCGCTCCAACAGGTCCATGTCCCTCCTGTGCTGAGGGCTCCAGAGCTGGACGCAGCCCTGCAGGTGGGGTCTCACCAGAGCGGAGCAGAGGGGCAGAATCCCCTCCCTCGCCCTGCTGGCCGCGCTGCTTTTTGTGCAGCCCAGGATACAGTTGGCCTTCTGGGCTGCGAGTGCACATTGCCATGTCCAGCTTTTCATCCACCAGTACCCCCAAGGCCTTCTCCACAGGGCTGCTCTCAACCCACTCCATGTTTGCAACCCAGGTGCAGGACCTTGCACTTGCCCTTGTTGAACTTCACGAGGGTCACATAGACTCACCTCTCTAGCCTGTCAAAGTACTTCAACACCTGCACAGAAAAATAATCTCCCACTTTTAATTCAAACTGTATTTACTCTGTAGCTTAATGCAAGCTTTCACATTTCTAAAGCTGTAAACCTACTACCTTTCATATGTCTCCCAAGTAAACATTACAGAAAAAGAACATGGGGAAAAATCAATGTTGTCTGACTGTTCTTTCTGGGAAGTTAAAAACTAACTGATCTGTTTGTTCAAACAGATTTTGAAGAGATCAATTTAGCAATAATGTACTGAACACGTGATATAAAGCAGCGTCCCAAACCTAAACAGTGCATAGCAAAACCAGAGCAAACTGTTAATGTAATACTCCTAAAAGCATCTTTGATTTAAGAAAGGAGACAGAGTCTGAATATTTCCTCTACACTGTGGATAAAATAGAACTAATTCTTAAAGCCTTCTCTATTTTCCCAATTGACAGAATGCTTATCTGACATCTTCAACAGGATTTTACTGCACTGGACATGAAAAGGGCTATTTCCATGCATCTTCAAAGCAAGAAAACAGGTGGCTACAGAATGCTAATGCTTGCAGAAAGATGACTAAGTTTTGATAGTGCTCAAGCGCTTTTAAACTTTATTTTCAACTTAACTTTAGAGATGTTCCAGCACAGAGAAAGCAGGGAAGAAGGGAGAAATGTTTTATCTATTTATACTCTTCAACAGCAGTCTATAGCAATAACTCTCCTCTTCAGCACATGATAGGTCTCAAGAGAAATGGAATAAAAGACTATGAAAGATCTTTATAAAAACTCCAGACGTTGAAGTACTACTGAGGAAGGGGAACAGCCTAAGAATTGCTAATGACATTAAAATATATTTAGATCATGGAAATTAATGAAAAAATAGAAGGAAAAGCAATGAAAAATAAAACATGACTGTATTAAATTGAATCTTTTTCTTTTGAATCTTCAAAGAGCTAACCACCCTTATAATCTCTTCCAGAATTTCCAAAAACCTGGAAAGTAGGATAATAATTCTTAACTATCTTAATAAAAATTACTTTTTTGTTACACATATTCTAGCTGGGAACTTGAACGTAATAAGATTACTAATTGCCAACCAAATAAATGAGAGGACCTTCAAAACCAGCTGTGTATTGACCATAAATGCCTTTGGTTCATTAAAGCCTTTTGAATATAACATGCACTGTGCACAAATAGCTCCAAAGTTGAAGTTGTTTTAATATTATGAGTCACTCAAAAAGCATATGTGTGAAGAAAACCCAAAGTTTTTGTTGTCCGAGGAAAAATTTTACTAGGTAGTAATTAAGGCACCACTCTCCTCTAGATTTTAATTTCCTTTCATGCATCACGTTTACTACATTTTCTCCACTACCTGTATTTACTATTATTTCATTTGCCTCTTTAGACTAGTTTCCTAAGAAAGTGGGTCTTTGATTGCACTGCCTACCATGTCTTTCCTCCCCTTCTTGAAAATTCTTCTAGTCCTTGCCAGAAATGTAAAGAACTCAAAGACAAAAATTCTTACAAGGTTCATAAAATTTAGCACCTGGAGAGAGGAGACCCCAATTACAGCTCTTCCCAAAAGCCCCATGGAAGGGAGGGTGCATGTATAAATCTATAAACTAACACCTATATGAACTCATTTACTAACACCTACGTGAGCCCCTTAACCAAGCCGTGGCGTGTTCCCCTTTGCCCAGACAAAGGCGTGGAGGACATGAGGGGAGCCTCACGTACGGCCGTGAGGGGAATGGGCAACCAGGGTCGGGGAGAAGTGACGTGTGGTGGGAAAGAGGCAGAGAGGTGGGAGAGACAGTGGGAAAATGTCTCTCTCACACGAGAGAATGGCACCTGTGGTTAGTGAAATGAAGAGGCACAGACCTCAAAACCTCCCTGAAGCCAGGCTTCCACACTTCCAGTGCTCACCAGTCCTCTTGCACCTTCCCCCGTATTTACAATATTGCAAGAGCAAATTTTTAACAGAGCAGTGTGAGTCCAAAACCCCGTGTGATATCTCTCAAACAATGAATTTGAAGATGTTTTTCATTTCCCTTCTAAGCACACAGGATATTTGTAGGTGAGCTCGCCCAGCTTCCTCTACCATCACCACTAGAAATGCATTTTAGCGAAGTCCAAGCATACCACAGATCTCAATATCAAATGATATTAAAGAACAACACAGAAAATCCAGCTAGCTTCCAACCCACAACAATAAAATCAATAAATACATGCTAGCTGTTCTTAGCAAAACAAATATTCAGAAATGTTACCAATAACAAAGAGGAGAACAATAAAGCTACAAAGCTGAAAATAATGCACAAAACTATGAAAAAGGATTCTGTCAGTCAGGTGAGTGACTGGTTCACACAAACAGGCAAATGCAAGTCCAACTCTAAAACAAATACTTTGAAATTATTCCAAAATCCTTTGATGAAAAGGCACTATAAAAATTTATGGATGAAGAATCCTTTAATCTTCATATAGGAACCTTACCTAATTTTCAAATATATATATACATATTTTCTGTCAAACTATTTGTATGAATAAATGTTAAGTTATATATACACTATGTTGTTTTGTGTTTTCATAATTATATTTACATTTATCATAAATATACACACAAATCAAGAGCTGAAATAAGTATATTCCAGAGGAAAAATACTTTCCTTTTCTTTGGTCACTGATTTTTTCAGTTTCTTCTTTATAACTATGCACAGACTAAACATAACTGATGTTAATGCACATAACTACACCCAGGGCCAGCATTTGTCACACCTCTGAAAAAATGTGATGGTAGTTCTAAAATTACGTAGCTGCCAGATGCAGAGATTCTGTATCAAGGTAACCAAATGATTCTAAATATTTTTTTAGATAATAAATATCCTAAGCCTTTCACTCTTAGACCAATGACTATTTTATACAGCGTCAGCATGGACAAAACCAAGCTTGGTTATATAATCGGTGATTCTGATTACCTGGAATGGCTTCATGGGCTGTCAAAACCACACTTATAATAGGATTTTTAGCTCCTGAAACCTGTTCAGTCTCCTTAGTTGAGGGAGTTTTCTCTGTTTTCTGAACTCTGGGCCTCTTTGGAGTTTTTTCTCGCTCATCTTCCTTCCTGTCAAGGTCAACGTCAGAATCATTACCTAAAGAGCAAACATCAAAAAGAATGTAACCATGTACAAAAAGTAACACAGATACTAACACTACAAGAAAGAATCAGGAGAAAATTGTTGCTGCTGTAGAAAGAAATACGTGTTATCAAAACAAGACGTGCTGCACGAGTCCCTAAAGTGGAACTTTTTTCCCCTCTAATAAAACTAGTGTGATACTTATACAAATAGAGAAAACAGACAAAATAAAGAAGAAATCAAAATTTTAAAAATGGACTCTCGGCAACATTTGTGTTTCTAAATTGTCTTGACATTATTGTGGATTTTTGTGAAAATTCCACATACTTTGTAGAATTCCTTATGATTTCACCATTAATGAACAAACTACTTCTCTCCCTTCCCTGTGTAATTGTTCTGATGACTTTAGGATTATTTCTCTTAGTAAAAGATTTGTTATCCATCTTATTTAATGGAAAGTCTTCCAAGAAGCTCTCTGGATTAGGCTCTTGTCACCCCATGTTACTCTGAATCAACAGCCAGAAACATACTTTTCTTTTTCAGTGTCGATTCAAAAAGAATTAAGGTTCAGAACAGTTCTTTGGTTCAACCCAATTCCTGACATGTAACTCTTCATTTTGAAGGCCTGCGCTTCTAAATCATCCCCTAACTGTTGCTGTTCAGAATATCTTCAGCCTCTTAAACTGGACCTGTTAACTAGAAAGCAACGCAATAGCTGTACTGAAAACACTCATCTGAAACAAGGATGAATGATCAGTAATCAGGCAAGGTATTCCTTGAAGCTATTTCTTCTTTAAAGCAAATGAGGAACTTCTTACTGAAATTAAAAAAAGAATAAAAACTGAGGGTTGCAAGTTTATACCAACAAAATTTCTTTATATTAGATGAAGTGGTAGAAAATGCAGGCTAGAGAAAACAATCTTAGCAAATTAAGGCATTATGCACACGTTCCAAAGGTAATAAGTAAGGAAAGCAAAAACTGATGGAAGAAAGAAAATTATAAATAAACCCAGTGAATTTCAGATTTTTTGCTTCCTGAATATCAAGCAGCTGACACGGTCTCCAGAATAAGTCACTCAATGTATATTCATAACATGCTGTAGCTGTTCTACTGAGATAGTGAAATAATATATAAATAAAACCTAGTAACAGCAAAGCTGTGGTGTGTCTAGAGCGTTTATGGCATGCAAATAGCAAAAGCAGTGGAAAGATATGCCACATGAAAATGGCCGTGTTTTAATTCCAGTAATATTTTGTAAATATTCAAACAAGTCTGGCTCCTATGGCCTTACCTTATTGGAAGAAGGGGTTAAAGAGCGCTGGCTGTTCCTTAAATAAAATGAAGGGCACCAGCACAAACCGAAGTATCATAGTTAGGACTGATCAAGTAACTAGCACCTGGATAAACTGCAAGCCCTTTACTAGATACCAAACCAGAAGGAAACAAGATATGTAGCAATTTTAGATTTCTCAGGCATACTGAGGCAGACGTGTATAGTGACGGCTGTTAATGACTTGAAGCTAATTTGTAAATCTGAAATTCATATTTACAATACCTAGAACGAGCAACAACCACATGGTAAACCAAATTCAAACATGGGCAGCAAGCCATCTTTCTATGGAGTCATGTTAGCAATGGCTTTTGCCCCAGCTTCTAGAGTACAGAAAATTATGCTCTGTCTTGAGAACCCCCTGCTTTTTAGTGCCTGCTAATGATTTCTTCACTTTTATTACATAAATTCCCTGATATATGCCTTTTCTCAACTACCTTTTTCTCTGTAGATTTCTGTGATTTTGGAAAATCTTGCTGCTTTATATAGGTATAAAGGGTCTCATCATGCCCCCATTAAACTCCTTAATATAGTTGTAAATTATTGACTGATATTGAAACCATGTAATTCTAACACAAACATTTCTCTGCAACACTTAAGAGGGATATTTCAGTATAAAGAAATATCCCCTTTGATCAGAATCTGCTTGTGCAATGTTTTCTTTTGGTGGGATGAAGAACGGTAGAAGGAAACAAATTCATTTTTCCACATTTCTTTCATGAAACAGCCTCTATTAGTTTATTATGAACAATAAAACAAATCATCACAAATTTCAAAACAGGACCAGGCCACCAACAGAAGAAAGCCTGGTCATAAAGAACCAAAATAGACAAAGAATGTAAGCAGTTTATTAGATCGTTTCCCTGAGGCTACTTCACATACTGTTAAACAACAAAATACAAAATTTAATTTGGTTAATTTCTCTGCTTTTGTTCAGTGGACAGTAAGACTTAGTGATAGTTTTAGGGGGAAAAAAAAAGAGACTTGATATACCCATGGACAAAACTCTAAGTAATTTTTTGCATGTTTTTGCTAACAGAAATGCAGAACTATAGATTCACAGAATCACAGAATGGCAGGGGTTGGAAGGGACCTCTGGAGATCACCTTGTCCAACCCCCTGCTTGAGCAGGGACACCCAGAGCAGGGGGCACAGGAACGCGTCCAGGCGGGGTTTGAATGTCTCCAGGGAAGGGACTCCACAGCCTCCCTGGGCAGCCTGTGCCCCTGCTCTGGCACCCGCACAGGGAAGGAGTTTTTTCTCATACTCAGGTGGAACTTGCTGTGTTCCAACATGTGCCCATTGCCCCTTGGCCTGTCATTGGGCACCACTGAAAAAGAGTCTAGTCCCATCTTCTTGACACCCACCCTTCAGATGTTCGTAAGCATTGACAAGATCCCCCCTCAGTCTTCTCTTCTCCAGTCTAAACAAACCCAGGTCTCTCAGCCTTTCCTCACAAGGGAGATGCTCCAGTCCCCTGACCATCTTCGTAGCTCTCCGCTTGATTTGCTCAAGCAGTTCCACATCCTTCTTAAAGTGTGAGGCCCAAAACTGCACACAGCACTCCAAATGTGGTCTCACTAGGGCAGAGTAGAGGGGGAGGATAACATCCCTCAATCTGCTGGCCACACTCCTTTTAATGCATCCCAGGATACTGTTGGCCTTCTTGCCCACAAGGGCACAGTGCTGGGTCAGGATCACCTCGCTGCCCACCAGCACTCCCAGGTCCTTCTCAACAGAGCCGCTCTGCAGCAGGTCAGCCCCATCCTGTACTGGTGCCTGGGGTTGTTCCTCCCCAGGGGCAGGACCTTGCACTTGCTCTTGTTGAATTTCATGAGGTTCCCCTCGGCCCAGCTCTCCAGCCTATCCAGGTCTCATCGAAAGGAAAGCTGTGATTAGGACAACAGACTTTTTTCCATTTTGCTTGGGATCACATAATGAATTCCTAGTAGGCATATGAATAGAATCCAAACACCCTACACCTAAATCCTCCTTTCTAGCCGTTACAAAGTAAGAGTTAGTCAGTTTGATGAGGAAATAAAGTGGTTAAAACCAAAAGGAAAAAAAAATATTGTCTTTTCATGTTACTCTGTAATTGAATTAACTTCTGTGTACTGGAATTCGACTAAAAACCAGAAAAAGGACAAAAATTGTGAACCACAGAGTTCAGTTTGTTAGTGATCCACACTAATGAATAACTATTTTCTTTCCCAATGTGTCTCTAATCAGGCAGACCAGTTTGCTAGCTCCTTCAGTTCAACCAAGGGTAAAAGCTGTGGAAAACAACAGACCTGTTACAATAAATATAGCTGACTATGACTCTCTGCTTTCAAAACAGAACCCCAAAAAATCTATTTAAAAAGAGATTTTAAGGTAATATACCGAATTGTAAAATAAAAAGGTTTCTTTATTAAAATGT
Source organism: Phalacrocorax carbo (assembly GCF_963921805.1). Classification (NCBI taxonomy): domain Eukaryota; kingdom Metazoa; phylum Chordata; class Aves; order Suliformes; family Phalacrocoracidae; genus Phalacrocorax; species Phalacrocorax carbo. The sequence continues at coordinate 8,455,430 of NC_087514.1, read as the reverse complement.
TGCCATTTCATACGTACAGAAACCTTGTACACAAGTGCTTAGCACTAATTATGACGAATATGGCCATGAAAAATAATTTCTTAATATACACAAAGCTTGTAAGTACTTCAAACGAAGGACTGAATCTCCCACCTTCTCAATACAAGCTGAGAACATCCAGCAACTAACAGCACTATGTTCAAGATCTGCAAAGATGCAAGGAAGGTAGTGAGTGCTATGCAAATTTTGTTAACACAAAAAAAGCCCATGCACATATTAGCCAAAAGAGAGAAAATTCAACTGATTTACTGATCACAGCTTCAACTACCACTAAATATTTGTATGAACACACTCAACACTCACACAACACATTAAAAAAAAAAGTCTCTCTTCTCTACAGAGTGGTGAAGTCAGGTTCTAATACTTAAACGTTACAATTTTTTCACTAATCTGATGCATGTTGATGGCAATAGCCCCATTCTTCCCCTTTCTGAGAGGAACAAGCACCTTCCAGAAGCCTTTTGTTGATGAGGAGCACCCGGAGCTGCACACGTTGCCAATACCTTTTACTACAAACATAACTATTTCACAGTTTGTATGTAACCTGAGACTTCTAAAAAAAAGAGAAACAAACAAAAAAAACCACAAAAAAACCCACCAAAACTAACACTCTCCCTCAAATCATCAAACAAACAAACAAAAATCTTAACTCAGTGAGAGCTGCTTTCTTCCTGAACTCTCTACACCAAAAAACCCTGAACTAGAAGGTGTGCTTTAGGAAAGAACAGAGAGGGAGACAAAAGTATGTTTTAATGAAAAACAAGAGCTTCAGCTTTGACCACAGGGCTCAAACTGCCTTTCCATAATATAGGACCACGTCGTCAGTAATTTAGTTGTCTTCTTGGAAAAAATCTACTTAACCGTCACTACTGAGGATTAGAGAGTCAAAAGAAGTGCTTTGCCTCTCACAGCTAGGACAGTTCATCTGTACAATACAATTCTTGTTGTATTATAAGGGAACATCCATAACTGTTTTTAAGATGATTTAGAAGAAAATGGAGTATATGCAACTTAGAAGAGCTAAGCAAAGTTTCTCCAAGCTGCAAGGGTCTTTGCTTGCTCCTAAACAGATTTATTTAGACAAACTGCCTCACTTTGCATCTCCCTTGCTAAGCAGTCAGCTTAGCACTTTGTCAGCTGGCACTTCGATTCAACAGACGAATAAACTAACCTCCTCTATCTAGCGACATGCATTTTAAATGCCTGCTTCTGTTTGTTCAAGAAATACAACGCTGTGCCTGTGCCTTCTAACACGTTTAAGGAATGGTCCTGTCTGTGTTGACGAGTAAAGCTACTGTCAACTCTGAATGAATCACTGCTTTCAGAGTCCCATCGAACTAGATTGTTCACCTGTCCCATGATTCTATCTGAGTCGTTAATTGAAGGTACTGCTCTCTGCATTCGTAATTGGATGTACAACATTTTGCAGGCACAGCTACATATCCCTAACTGGCATGTTTTTAAACTGCTCTTCGTTCAGATTATTATTTTTTTATCCCCTAAACAATGCTGGTATTTCATAGTAGCAAGTGAGTAGCTTGGGGGAAAAAAGTAAACTGGCCATTCAGAATGAACACATGCAACTGCTTCTTCCTGCAGACTGACGTACTACTCACAGAAATAATTCATTTAAATTAGAATCCACTTGATGGCAAAAACATTTTAAACTAAGGCCAGAAGTGCCTTCCTTAACAATTATGCAGGCTCCCAATTCACTAGGAATGAATGGTTCACTCCAGAGAAGAGAATCTGGGCTGTCCACAGCTCTAGTCCATCTTCCACCCAAATCCCATTCCCCAGCTATCAAATGTCCTCTCATACCTGCCAGCGATTCAGGTATGCTGCAGTGTGGGACATGGATGGTGGTCAAAATAATTACCTGTTGCGTATCTCCCAAAACAAGCAAGTTTGGAGGCAGCTGCAGGGGAACAGCCAAAATCCCCAAACCCATTCCATCCCAGTGGTGGGGACTGACCAGCTCCATTTTCTGCCTGGGAGCAGACACAGTGAAGACACGTGGCTGTTCAGGAAGAATCTCAACTCGTCTAGTTTTGTCTTAGGACAAAAAGACCAGATGGCAGTACCTCCAGCCAGCCAGACCCAAATCATTGGCCAAAACTGCCAATTTGGTTTAACCAAATAAAATGAGAAATAGGCGTACACACAGCTGTGCTTAAACCACAGCAACTTTCTTAGGCAAAGAAGGCCTCTATTAAAAAAATATATTTCCTAAGCATGTACATGGGGGACTGTAAGCACAACGGACATTTTTTAGTGCTGTGCAAGAAACTAACACACTTTTTTCTTGCTGTTTTCGTGAATGGACCCACAAGGTGAAGGCAATCATTGTGCATCAAAGGATTAAATCAGATACACCAAGGATGTCAGGAACCAGTAAGGCTTGGTGACTCCTGAAAGAGTGAGAGAACTATCAATGAGTCACTGATCTCTGAGAGGTCAATGTGGATCACTAATCACAGAAGCAAAGAACAGCAGAGGCCCATTACATCCACCAATTATTTCTCTGACCAATACATATTGCAGTTTCAATACAGTTTTATAGTGATTTATTCATTGTAATTTTTAAACGTCCAATATGATAAGGATTTCAACACTTCACTTGTCGATCTATAAAAGAGAGCAAAACATTTTATTACTTGGAAACCTTTCCTAATATTTCAACTTCAGCTCAATACTTATACAATGTTTCTCTCAGTAAAGAATACCACACAGAATAACAATATATACCTTTTCAATATTTATACGTTTAGCATATTTTAGCAACAGCTGAAACACTGGTGTGTTATCAGCATTATTTTGGTCACAAATCTAAAACACCACATCATGAGCTGCTACTAAGAAAATTAACTCAGTCCCAGCCAGACCCAGGGCTAAGTGAACAAATACTTTATTGTTAATCACATGTCCACACAGTGCTAAATTTTGCAAGAAATTAAAAACATAACAAAGTAGTAAAAAAAAAAAGTACAGAAAAATCACAAAAGCATTAGAAAAACAGATAAAAGTGATTTCAAGTTGGAAAGACATGGATAAAAGGGTGGGGAAAAACACCCAGTATGTATTAGGTAAGAGGTCAGATACTAAGGGAGAAAAACTTGCAGTCAAAGCTCCTTATGATCTTTAGCCATTTACTCACAACTACTGTGTCTGAAATGAGAAAGAAGATATTGCAACTGTGGAAGGTTCAAAGACCCTCAATAAAATTCTCCATCTGGGTCTTAGAATTTCAGCAAAGGAGAAATCTCATTAAATTAGAAGTTTCAGTACTCCTTTTCTCATACACACTGAAATAAGTGTCATTTCAAGACATTTTTGTCTCAGGGACAGTTTACTCTAGAAAATGTTTGTATCAACCACATCTAGTCACATAACTGAAACATCTGTTGAACATTATACACATATAAAATAAATACCTGGTGTAATACTTGCAGTGCTATGTGCCGAGACACCACTCCCGGCGCATGATATATTTAGATTCAACACCATTTGATGACAATGAAGCTACAAAAAGATCTCTCAACAGTCAGTAACTGATGACAGAATAACCTGGAATTAAACCAGATTAAGGCACCCACAAACTATGTTTCTAAATTGCCATTATAGACAAAGCTCTAGTTAATACAATTAGCGGAGCCTACAAGCTATTTAGCTAACCCTATGTTCTCCACCAGCTCCCCTAAAGTACTGACTTGATCTTTGCAGAGTATAATTAAAGCTTAGAAAACCTAGTGCATAAACACATACATGCAGACGGGTGCTAGTCTGGAACAGACACCCACCTACAGTGACAATAAATGAAAAGCAAAGCACATAAAGAAAAAAACTTTACTGACAAAACAACGGGCTCTAAACTGGCTCTTACAACACAGGAAAGATCCAGCTGTCTGCCTGAATAGTTCCCTGAAAACGTAAGTCCAATATTCGGCAGTAGTCAGAAAAGCAAACATAATCTGAGGAATAATTAAGAAAAGGGTAGAACAGAAAAGAAAGATTAAAAAATTATGCCATGGTGTAAACCAGAGATGCTGTTGTGTCTTGAACACCCCTTGTAGTTCTGGTCCTCCACCTCAGAACAGTTACAGCAGAGTTGCTGAGAAGAATAAGACTGACCACATGCATAAGCAATTTCCATATAGTCTAGTCAGTCTGCTGCTTAACACTCATACAGGGTAAGAATAATCTTAATGAAGATTCGAAGATTTCTAAATTATGAACATTATGCAAGAGGTTAATACAGCATTATTATTCACTATTTCCCACAGTTATAGAGCAAGGTGGCACCCAATGAAATGAGCAACGTTGGGTTTAAGAAACAAGCAAAAGTAGCAGTATTTCACAAACTATGTAATAATGCTCTGTCGTGGTTTAGCCCCAGTCGGCAGCTAAGCACCACGCAGCCACTCGCTCACTGCCCCCACCGCTGTGGGACGGGGGAGAGAATCCGCAGAGCAAAAGCAAGAAAGCTCGTGGGTTGAGATAAGAACAGTTTAATAATTGATATAAAATAGTAATAGTAATAACGGTAATAATGATGACAATAATAATAATTAATAATTAATAATAATAACAACAACAACAACAATAATAGGAAAATATCGAAAGAGAAATGAAACCCAGGGAAGAGAAAAAAAACCACAAGTGATGCAACCGCTCACCACCCACTCACCAATGACGCCGGTCCCTGAACCGTGACCGCCTCTTCCCCCAGCCAACTCTCCCAGTTAACATACTGGGCATGACGTCATATGATATGGAATATCCCTTTGGCCAGTTTGGATCAGCTCTCTCGGCCGTGCCCTCTCCCCTCCCGGCTTCTTGGGCATCCGGCAGAGCATGGGAGGCTGAAAAGGTCCTTGACTAGCATGACCACAACATCGGTGAGTTATCAACATTATTCTCACATTAAAACCAAACCACAGCACTGTACCAGCTACAGTGAAGAAAATTAACTCCATCCCAGCTAAAACCATGACACGCTCTTAAACTCATTTACACAGAACATCCTGAAAACTGGAAACCAGGCAGCTTTGTAACCCACTTAATTTATTTAAGAGTTTAACAGCTGCCAATGATACAGGTGAAACCTCTAGTTCACGGACTGTCAACAACTTTGACAACTAAGAATCTTGGTGCACTTGTCCAAGTATTATTGGTTTTAAATTATGAACAGGTCCTCATGAAATTACATGAGCAGGTAAAAAGCACATTTACAATTTCATTATTTGCTTGCCTTTTCAATTTTAGACTTTTCTGTTCACATTTAGAAGGTTCATCCATCATCCTCAAAACTTTCTTCATAACAAAATTTGAGTATGGTAACAATTCAACAGCTCGAATTTTAAAGAACATGTTTTCTGAGCTGGTAAAGCAACACAGGTATGACAAACAATCCTAGGCATAGACCCTATTGATCTTGTCCACTCCTCGGAAAGTTTTGAGCTACTCTATGTTATCACATTTTCTGAAAGGATAAAAATAATAATATGCATGCTACTTCTAGCTATGTATTCAGAAACTGAAAAGTTGCCCCAAAGTAATTCATATGGTAAAGTCAGAAGTGAAACGTTTTCCTGTGATGGGACAGTAATCAGTCGATGGTTGAAGACTGAATTTCCCAGATGTGTTCCAAGGAAGAATTATCCCTTCAGGACAAAACCAGCCCCCAATACCTTCACAGTTTGCAGCCGAGGTAGGAAGCTTTGGGAGACATTCTAACTGCACCGGTCGCCAACAACTGAAAGCCCTTGTTATTTGCTGCTCAAGAATGACTTATTTTGCTTGATTGCTTTGCTTTTGTCAGAGAATAAATAAAAAATGTTCCATTTGCCCCAAATTGCGGCTGTTTTCTTTTCAAAGAAGGAAAAGGTTGAGCAATTTACTTTGAAAAATCTGCCAGTGTGTTTTGCAGCAAGACAGACCTAGATAGGATTTAGGAGCTCTAATGAGCAAACTGGTCAAGAACAGTTAATTTGAGTTTATACTCTGATTTCAGATTTCATTTTGAAAGGCATTAGAAAAGGCAACCAAAATAATGCAAATGTTAACTGCATACCTAGCACATACAAAAAGCAAAGGGCAGGGACACTGTGATGTCAGGGATGAGGCAGCTGGAGTGAAGGTCACTATATATCGCTGAAAAATCTTAACACTGACGATAGTAAAAAAATAACCAGGTACTTTATCAGAGCAAGAGTTTCTGTGCTCTGTCAACATATTCTAAGTCCATTTTCATTATTCTTTGCCACAGAAGTTAAATTCTACATCTCACGGAAAGTAAATTAGTTGTAATTGTTGCGTACCATAATGACAGACAGGACACAAAATGGTAATAGAAAACTGGAGAAAAATCAATGGCAAATTTTGTCTACAAGTAGAATCAGCAGGCTATCGTGATACCAATTATAGCAAAAGCAAAAACCTGATTTTAAGGCAAACACAAAACTCACATAAAGTTAGATAACTTGGACAAATGTATTATTTGTACGCTTGTGACATTCTCCTTTGAGCAAAGTTAAATAGGCAGTTGGACTAGATGATCGTTGTAGGTCCCTTCCCAATTGTTCTTTTCTATTCGATTCTAAAACTTGGAGAGGTTGAATATATTCAAATCAACCTTAAAGCTGAATTTAAACAATGAACTCTCATACTCCAAAAACATTCATTCCCATAAAGTTCTGTAAAATTGAAGGGGGGAAGGGGAGAGTTTAGCATTACTTTTTATACAGTAAAACAAGCTGTCCAGAAAAGCAGTCTTTAAATCTATCACAAGACCAGGACAGAATCTAGGTGTCCCAAGTCACATGATAAAAACACCTCTACAGGATTATCCTTCCTCACCTATGTGTGATACCTGCCTATGTGGCCCACCCCACTTCTCACTGGAAAACTGTAATCCTCTTTGTGAGAAACAGAACAGTTGCTTATGCAAAAGAAGCATTTCAGGGAGTTTAAGATCATCATTAGTGCAATAAGCATTTTAACCTTTTTGAAAAGAATTTAAAATACCTGGTCTAATATTATTCTCGGTTTTGCTTCAACACGCTTTGTATGTTAAAAGAAACAGACAATTCAATTCCATTTAAAATTAACACTGGGGATTATGAGTTATTACCAATCAGGTTAGAAGATGGAAATACACTGTTTTACAAGACGCTTCATGTATTTTTGTTGGATATTTTCTTACCTCCATCTCCTTCTTCCTCTCCTTCATTTAAAACAATAATGCAGATATGTTTCCTCAGCTGACGTGTGTTGGAGAACTTCCGATTGCACTTCCTACATTCCAAGCTGCCTGGTGAGACTTCAGCCAGTTCTGGTCCTTCTTCTGTCCCAGGCAGAGTTTCTTCACTTGGAACAGGGTTATTTTCTGCAACATCTTCATCCACACAGAACTTCTTAGTAGACCCTTTTGGTCTGCCCCTTTTCCTCTTCACTACATGAAGAAAAGAAAGTTAAAGTTAAAAAGAAGCTATAATTAAATTCCATGGCTAATTAGCTAATATCCATCTGGTCTTTGAAAAACAGGAATAGTAAATGAAGTTCAAGAGAGAATCCCTAAAGCTTAAAAAAGCTTAGCTTCACAAAAACTTATTTTTAAGGAATGGTATTTGTTGGCATTTCTGCTGGCTGCAAAGCAATCACAGCATTTGTGTTACTGAAATCCGCAGATGTCAAAGTGGCACAGTTTTACAGAAATTACACTGCAAGAACTCTCTAATACTGTGGTATAACTGTATCAGGAGAATTTACAGCGGTTCTCAAATATTTAAAAAGGCTTGGTGGCAACCGCTGGGCAGCTACCTACACAGGAACAGGAGGACTCATATGGGCAACTGATGTATCACCAGAACTTCTGAGGCTTATGACAGTCATTTCATTTCCTTGCTCCTTGTTTTCCTCTTTCCAGGACAAAACATATCTCAATCTACTTTGAATTAGCAATGCCAGGATTAAGTTTTTAACAATGCACGTGACCATAAAGTCCAGCTGTCTCTCTCTGCCCAGCTTGCCACCAGCTACCCATTCACACTCCATTGGACCAATCGCAGTTCAAAGCACCACCTGAGATTAAGAAAACACAGTAACTGAAGCCTACACTGTCATTCATCTGTTAGCACATAACCAAGTCTATCAGAAACATCATCGCTTGGGTAGAAAAAAAGAATCCGCTTAACTGTTAAAAATAAAGTAGCATATTAAATAAATTTAGAAAAACACCAAATACTTATTCCAAGGATGATTAGGAAGAAGTTTTAAATTTGCCATTAAAAAGATTTTAAAAGTAAAATCCTGTTCCCCCATGAACATCTTAGTTGTTTCTGGGAATTTTACACTCATCACAGAATCACTGACCCCCATCTTTACACTGACTGGTATTGGATGCGCAATGGCAATATTCTGGGAAGACATCCTGTGCTGTGCTATGTGATTATGTATGCAGACATAAAAAAGGTACTTCAGAAAGAAAAAAATTACACAAACTATATAAGCCTATTTTTATACTGTTCCTTCACAGGAAGCATTCACATCAGCTTCTCCAAATTGGTCCATTTAATAATCAATTGTCTCAAAAATGTTCATAACATGAGTAGCAGAGAACATTTCCATTTATGAGGCCTTCATGTTATTGTAGAGAATTATATTTAATTAACCCCTTGAAGTTTAGCTACGCAAAACGTGTGTGTGTGTATATACATATAACCAAATTCTACTGAGGCCTGCCATAGTTCCCATAAATTACTTGTCTGGGAGCATGCCACTTAAAAATAGAGGTCCACAGCCAGACCTCCAGAACACTAGGTCCTAGACAACATTTTTTTAAAGCTTATTTTTTAAATAAATAAAGTTGAATAAAAGTAAGCTTAAAAATAAAATAGAAATAAATTCACTGTTAAGCATCTTTAACTCTTTATAGATTAGACTGGAGACCATGTAGATCATGGCATGCCAGCACTATGGATTCCACTGGGCTTAGTGATGCTCAGTACAGTGTTTGCCTCAAAACCAAGCTTTACCAAAATTGATTAAGGAAGGACAACACCCTCAAAGGGTAGGATTTGTCAAAGTTACTTTATTGTATAGAGGAAAATGCAATAAATTGGTTAGACTGAAAGTACATAATAGATTTTTCTCCTCTGGTTTTCTACCCCTCAGCCTTAACTCAAGTACATTTATAAAGTTACACATGTACAAAACATCTTCCATAAACCATTTTAATGTTATAATGGGGCAAGTATCTCTGACTCTGGAAGAGTAGATGTAAGTGATCTCTATGAAATGGCCCTTCTTCTCCAAACCTGTGTGAGTAGCTCAACACAGTCACCTCACTGTTAGCTGTAGCACGATTCAAACAAAAAGTTTGTCAGAAGTCACAAAACACTTGTGCAAGTGTTCACCTAAACGGCCTGAACAAATTTTAATGGCTATGGCAGCATGAATCCTTCCTCAAATGTCAGTATAGAAAGTTTATATTTTACTTAATCAATTACAAAGGTATATGGCTGTATTCACAATCTTCTGCACCAGGTGTTATACAAATATACACAAATAAATCTCATCCACATCCTTCTGTTGTTACCATTATGTGTACACATCACAGCACCTAGGAAGACCTCTTATCCCCCAAGCCCGAATGCACGCTCTAGCTGCATCCTGTGTTCAAGTAAGGATAAGGCAGATGCATATGCCACATTTTTAAGTGTCCTTAATGAGTTAAACTCCTTGGAGAATACGACGATACCCAGACTCTAACTTTCCTCCAGGTTTCATAATCAATAGATCAGGCCTGGAGACTGTGCTGCAGAGAGCATGTATCCCATAATGCAGATATCGCCTAAAATAAACAATCCATCAGTGAATATTACTATTAACAGATGAAGCTAGGGCCACCAATGCTGTCCCTCAAACCATTGCCAATCTGACTAAGCGTAAGCAAGAAAAGGCAGAGAGTTTTGACAAGCACTTTGAAGGAGATGGAGATCATTATGAAAAGTTATGAAAGGAAAGCCTATGCAAAAATGGAGCAGGAGTGACTACAGTTATCAAGTTACACTTGATAAAAAAATTCTAACATCATCCTACCAAAATAACAAATCAACTCTAACTTTGGGAAAGTGGTGTGACTAAATAAAATTCAGCAGAGAGCTCTGCCAATAAAATTACGTTAATGTCACCTATTACTTGCCTAGCATTTTCACAGTACTTATAAAATAATTAATTTATTACTCAGGCGGAACACAGAGCTCCATTAACAACTCGGCATTCACTTGTCTATACCAGCTCTGGAGTAGCTACAGCCTTTACCAATACTTGGAAGAGAAACTATGTTTTCAAAGGACAAAAAGATGTTCATTTATCAGCCAACGAGTACTAAAAGGAAGTTGTAATTTCTAGACTGTCATTCATCGATCACTTCTCCTTCTAGTGACAATAATGAATTACTACAAGGAAGGGTCTACTGACAAAAAATGTTATATTATAAACCTTGAAAATTTTACCTGCTGCAGATTGCATAACAGGAGGGAAAAAATGATGCCTTTTTAAATTCCTATATTCAACTGTGAAATACTTTCTTTTTTTTAAACAGAACACAGAAAATAATTGAATAGGACCTTCAGAACAGACTACCATCTTCTCCAGTTAATCTGTGTGATGGAAAAGAAGATATATTAGAGTATGTCTATAATACGAGTTGAAATCTATGTGAAAGTAATTTACCTCAACATTCTTACTGACAGCAGAAGGCAAGGAGTTGGGCTACATAATCTCAAAAAGGTGGCATCATATGATCATATCAGATGACAAAAAGTATTCACGAAGAATAATGAAAAAGGTAACTTATGAATACAAAACATATGAATGTTGTATTTTATTTAATCAGACTTGCAAAGTTATTTTCTTAAAAGCTGTGTATGTCTAATTTCTGCTGTTTCAGATCATAACAGTAACTACATACTAGTCTCATAAATGTACAAATGCATGCTTATCGTACAACACAGAAAGTGCAGACAGTCCCTGATGCAAATGCAAGACGTTTACAGAAGAGCCTTTCTACTAAAGAGAATATGTTACAAAGTACTAGTCTCACTGTGCTCAGAAATACAGTTTAATGAAGGGCTAAAAGGAACAAAGATTTAAGAAAGGAAGATGCATTCTGCATGCCTGGGAAATTCATTCTGTGCGACTGAAATAAAATTAGAATGGCATTTTGAAGCTTGATATAGATCTGATATTTATTATCTTCTTCTGATGCGCTATTAATTTTAGGCATTGTGTGAACTAATAACCTGGTGCAATTCTGCCTCACCAACCACCTGCCAAGACAGCACCAATGTTGAATACTATATGGCTATTATTAGAAATATCTTTTTATGTTGCTGAAGTTAATATAAGTGTTGAATTACTGCTGGTAAATAAGTTGAGAAACATCACATGCTAATGTTAATGATTAAAATACTCTTTTAAGCATGATATTAAGAGTTTTTAAAGTTTTAAAATTTTTAAAATTTTTAAAATCCAGAAATCATGATGATTAGAAAACCCTAGTAGTTGTGTTAAATAAGAGGTTTGCCAATAGTATAAATCCATTGCTCAGTAAGGGTCTAAAAGAAGATAAAATTATGAAATCTGAATTATTTTGAAGCCATTACTAATATTACAAGGGATTGCAATTCTAACTAGTTAGAAATAGAATGAATGTTACCTTCTTCCACTTCAGAGTAAAATTGTTCTGTATAACTAATTCAACCTTTGGCTACCAGATTGCTTTGTTTACTAGTGCCAGTATGAAAGCAGTTACAAATCATGAATCATGCCATTTCCTTTTTGAAATAGAACTATTAATATAATCTGAGACACAACAAGGAACAAGTTAGACAACTCAAAGCACACCACCATTCCTAAGCCTCAAGAGCCCCATCCACAGGGTCCTGGTTGCTCTCCACAGCTAGTGCAAAATCTTTGGGTTGAGCTCAAAGGGTCACAGTAAGGGTTACATGGGGCTGGCAGCCAGTCACTAGCGGGGTTCCACAGGGATCCATCTTGGGGCCAGTACTCTTTAATCTCTTTGTTAATAACCTGGATGCAGGACTGGAAGGAATTCTAATTAAGTTTGCTGATGACGCTCTAAAGGGCAGAGAGGCCCTGCCGAGGGATCTGGACAGACTGGAGAGCTGGACCATCACCAGCCATATGGAGTTTAACCAGGGCAAGTGCCAGATTTTGCACCTGGGGCACGACACCCCTGGCTGTACAGACAGGTGGGGGAGCAAGAGGCTGGAGAGCAGCTCTGCAGAGGGACCTGGGGGTTCTGGTCGATGGAAGTTGAACATGAGCCACCAGTGTGCCCTGGCAGCCAAGAGGGCCAGCCGTGCCCTGGGGGGCATCAAGCCCTGCGCTGCAGCCGGGCGAGGGAGGGGATTGTCCCGCTCTGCTCCGCGCTGGGGCGGCCTCACCTCGAGTGCTGTGGGCAGGTTTGGGTGCCACAGGACGTTAAGGGTATAAAGTTACTGGAGAGTGTCCAGGGGAGGGCCATGAAGTTGGTGAAGGGTTTAGAGGGGAAACCAAATGAGGAGCAGCTAAAGTCCCTTGGTTTGATCAGCCTGGAGAAGAGGAGGCTGAGGGCAGACCTCATCGTGGTCTGCAGCTTCCTCCCAAGGGGAGGAGGAGGGGCAGGCACTGATCTCTTCTCTCTGGTGACCAACGCCAGGACCCGAGGGAATGGCAGGAAGATGGGCCAGGGGAGGGTTAGGCTGGGCATTAGGAAAAGGTTCTTCCCCCAGAGGGTGGTGGAGCCCTGGAACAGGCTCCCCAGGGAGGCATCACGGCACCAGCCTGGTGATATTCAGGAAGCACTTGGACACGGCCCTCAGAGACATGGTGTGAATTTGTGCAGGGACAGTAGTTGGACTTGATGATCCTTGTGGGTCCCTTCCAACTCAGGACATTCTGTGATTCTACGATATACCCTGCACTGAATGAAATCCAGGTTGGCAATGTACAATGACCATTATAGAAACAAGCTATGTAAATCGCTCTATACACGATGCAGAATCATCATACCACAGGTTTTATTAAAAAACTGAATTACTGTTTGAAAATTACATTCCTCTCACTTTATTCATGTACCTTCTCCATCTTTGTTTATGTTTGTGGGTACTGTTAGAGGTTGGAGCGGAATAATGATGTCATCTGCGGTGGTCCCTTCTTCTGTATGTTTCTCAGAGACATGAGACAGTAGTTCTGATTGATTTGGTGAAAATAAGTTACAAAGCTTGCACATGAAGATGGAATTGATCCCTGAAAAATAAGTTTAAAAAGAAGAGTTAATATTCCCAAGTTTTACATGTAGCCACTGGTTATCGAGACTTCAGTTTAGTTAACACAGCAACTGTCAGTTAATGTAATACACTTAACAGATAGTAATGACCTGAAATAAAGATTGTTACACCATTAAATTAATACATTTGTAGTAAATCCCTAATTGAATTAATTGAAGAAGTGGTTAAACTTCTACCCAGATCCTCACAGGGCAAAAAGGTTCTTCTGGCTCTGATCCTTGTAGTAACAAGACCCAAAAGGAAGCAGGATAGATTTAGACCTTTTTTTTTCCTTCTACCCTCAGACAACATTACAATTTCATATTTTTTTCAAACATCTGATAATATTATATAAAACACTAAGTCTTTGTGCAGGTTTGATGTGTATCACATTGGGATAAATGCAAAATATTTTACCCTTCACAAATTAGCTCTAAAATACAGAGAAGCTGGGCCTCCAATACTGATTTCTGTTTGCGGACCTCGCTGTTCTTTCCTACGTGTACTTAACCTCTCTACTTACCTCACCTAAGGAAGCCTAATTCTCTATTGATCTGTGTAAGTGTTAGAAACAAAGGTCTGAAAGAATTAAATACCATAAAAGATAAAAGGAAACTTTTCCTTCACTACAGTAACGTTTGTTGGAAAATAAATATATTTTAAAATAAATGTATGCTTTGATGTGTCATTTTTGCCATAGCATGTTACCATGAGCATACACTGTGAGCTAAAAATGTTATGTGCTTGGTTTCAGGGGTCGTTATCCTTAGATGTGGCTCTGCCACTAATGAGAGTGGGGAGGAAGGTCAAAACATCTCAGGCGATGTAGAACACAAAATGTTGCCTCGTGACAGTCACAGCTATGCAATCACATCACCCTCCTTTCTTCTTCCAGCCATTCTCTTCAGAGCTGTACAAATACAATGTTTTTTCTTCTTTTATCCCAATATTTGAGAAAAAATATCAGGCCTCATCTTGACCCATCTACATGGAGAAAAATGGGCAGGAATAGGAGGAAGATTTAAGGAGAGGACTTTGCTTTCTAAAGCTGCTGTGATTTGTTTTAATGGTTTGATTTTTCAATGGTCCCTGTGCCCTTCAGTGTCCAATGAAACCTAACAACAATCAGGAACCCATTTTAACAGCACGCTTGTTCTTCAGCTACATATATAGACACCTGAACCAGAGACTGGTTTCAATTGCTCCTCTCATATGTGAGGGACATACGCTCACTGAAATCAACCTGGAACAACCAATATGATTTGAGGTACAAACCAAACCACAGATTAGCCGGGCAAGTACAAATATATTCAAAGAAATTAAGCGATACTTTGTGAACTTTGGGATGGCTCTGCGGGGAAGAGAACAGGGAAGCTGTATTTTGGGACCTGTTTTCAAAACAATCCCAAGCGAAGATCACTACCCCTGTTCAACACCATTCCCCTCCCTTTGTGACACACTAATAAGGTTCACCCCACTCAAGAAAAATCTATCTTTAAGGTGTTCTGAATGTTAAGAACAGCAGAGTTGGCTCTTACAGTTATTTGCACCTGAAACTGTAACAAAAGCATCCTCATCTTCAGAAATAATACAACTGCCTCAAAAATAAAAGGCAGAGTATGCCTTCATCTATTTTAAAATACCTCTGAAAAACAACTCCAATACTGTTCCTGCTGGTTGAAATACTCTATAGCACACACACGAGCAGCTATGCAAAATGTGTAATATGCTCAACCTGTTCTTAGAAGCTCGGTAGGGTTCCTTCTGAGGCATTCTGCTGTCTTGAGCACACACGTGTCTATTTTGATTGCAGTATGTTTATAATGAAATGTTCCTTTGCATCAGTTCCTTTGAACTAGTTCTGCTCTAGTTAGTATTATTGTTTGATTTTAAAAAAAAATTAATGAAGTCTGTTATTGACCCAGCAGATGACAACTGTTCTCTCTAAATGTAAACACACATTTAAGACTCAAACTACAAAACCTCTGAGCATTTACCCAAAGGTTTAACTAACACGGAACATTGAAACATCAGGATTTAGCTGACACTTCCGGTTTGAGCTTCTATTTGCCACTGTTTCTGCTTTCTGACCTGCTAGTTGGTTTCCCTAAAAGTTCAGGCTCACTGTTTTCTGTCGCCTGTCTTCTCCTTCAACAGCTGTAATTGTTGCTCACACACCATTTATCTCTCACTGCTCCCCGTGAGGACTTGGACGGGCAGAAGAGCAAGAATAATCCCCAAAAGTGCCTGATTACACAAACCCTTGTTCAAAGTCTTTCCAAAAACTACTCAGGATTCACACAAAGTGATAAAACCATGGGAAACCATCAAACAGAAGTAAAGCTGGAACAAAACCAGAAGTGAACAGACCAGGTGACAGGGAACTGTGTGAGTGTCAGCGAAGGTGCAGAAAGCATCAAGAGAATATGCAGGCGATGCATGTGCTTTGCTCAGAGGTGAAAGCAAAACTGCGTAAAGAAAATGAAAATGGAGATCACAAAGCAGAGAATAAACAGTGCGATCATGGGCCTCAACAACTAGTTTAGGAGTAAGTAAACGATAATTGATTAACCAGTTGCTAATTAGGTGGTGTAGCAATAGAGCAATGAATTATAGTCAATTAAGTGTAAAAATCAAATAAGCAATAAGTTAATTAACTATGCAGGGAATCAATGATTAATTAGTGAATAATTAATTATTTAGGAAATCAACAGAGCAATTAATTAGACAGCAATTAAATATGCAGAGAAAGAAAGGAGCAGTAATCAAGTATGCAGGTAAACAAACAACAGGAATTTCAGCCAAAACCAATTTGGAACCTTCCATTTGCTAAACACGCTCTGTGTTAATTCATTACCTTCAGTTTGCCCATATAAACTGTTCTAAGCGTACATCGAAATAAATAATACCATTTATTTCTTCTAAAATGGAGAAGTGGCAAATTAAGCTATAACATAAGTGAAGCTATTTCAACTTTTTATTTTTAATTCTTCCAAAGATCTTCGGGTATTTCTTAATTGGCCAATTTTTTTTCTTTATACAAAACATGTCTACAGCAAGGGGAGATTAACAAATGGGTTACTAAAAACAAAGAGAAAATTGCAGACTAGGAAGTAGGCTCCCTTATTCCCAATCCCTTTCAAAAAGCATAAAACAGTACCTGTCCTGTTTCACTTTAACGTTGGAGTAGGGAAGACAGAAAGGGGGAGAAAGAAGTACTTATATTAGAAAAATCACTGAAATTAACAGTATTTAAGGGAATCAGGTAATATATTGCTGTCATATATATTTTCAATTATTGTATGACAAAACCTAGTCCAGAGTTAATTTTAACTAATCATAGAACGGTTTGGATTGAAGGGACCTTTGAAGGTCATCTAGCCCAACCCCCCTGCAGTGAGCAGGGACACCTTCAACTAGATCAGGTTGCTCAGAGCCCCGTCCAAACTGGCCTTGAATGTTTCCAGGGATGGGGCATCCACCACCTCTCTGGGCAACCTGTGCCAGTGCCTCACCACCCTCAGAGTAAAAAATTTCTTCCTTATATCGAGTCTAAATCTACCCTCCTTTACTATAAAACCATTACCCATTGTCTTGTCACAACAGGCCTTATTAAAAAGTTTGTCCCCATATTTCTTATAAGCTCTTCTTAAGTACCAAAAAGCCACAATAAGGTCTCCCCGCAGACTTCTCTTCTCCAGGATGAACAACCCCAACTCTCTCAGTCTGGCCTCGTAGGAGAGGTGCTCCAGCCCCCTGACCATTTTTGTGCCCTCCTCTGGACCCGCTCCAACAGGTCCATGTCCCTCCTGTGCTGGGGGCTCCAGAGCTGGACGCAGCCCTGCAGGTGGGGTCTCACCAGAGCGGGGCAGAGGGGCAGAATCCCCTCCCTCGCCCTGCTGGCCGCGCTGCTTTTGGTGCAGCCCAGGATATGGTTGGCTTTCTGGGCTGTGAGTGCACATTGTTGGCTCATGTCCAGCTTTTCATCCCCCAGTACCCCAAGTCCTTCTCCACAGGGCTGCTCTCAATCCCTTCAGCCCCCAGCCTGTTTTGATACTGGGAGTTGCCCCAGCCCAGGTGCAGGACCTTGCACTTGGCCTTGTTGAACATCATGAGGTTCTTCCAGGCCTACCTTTCCAGCTCTCTGGATGACAGCTTGTCCTTCTGGCGTGTCAACTGCACCGCTCAGCTTTGTGTCATCTGCAAACTTGCTGAGGGTAGACATGATTCCGTTGCCTAAGTCACTGATTAAAATGTTAAACAGCACTGATTGCAGTACGGACTCCTGAGGGCCACCACTCGTCACCAGGAATCAATCAAAAACTTTAATTTTACATAAAAGGTAGGCTAGGGGTTGGGTATTGTTTTGTTTTATTTTTTAAATAACTGTTATCACAAGAAACACAAAGCAAGGAGACAAATCTGAATTTATATGCCATAAATCATTCTAATGCACCCAAAACTTTTCACCACACTTTTCAATGCAGGCAATAGTTAAAAATTTCCATGACAGTCTTTGAAGTCCTGCAGTTGTTAATAGGAACCAGATCACTGTAGTTAAAAACAAAAATAAAAATTCACTGGATATCTACTGGCCTGTGGGATAACGGAGTTGATAGTACACATACTTATGCACCTGGCCAACCTTCCTACAATACATAGCAATAAAATTCAGAATATTAATAACTACTTTTTTCCTTCTAAACCTACAACACACCTGAAATAAACCTTGCTGCCTCATCACCGTCAAATCCTTAACAAGAACTTTCTGCAATTAAAAATCTTACATGTCATTCTTAGACTATGACTTCTGTTGGGGTTTTTCTTTTTTTTATTATTTGTGATTGTATTACAGACAATTAGTAATGCTAAAGGTGGAAGTGAAAAAAAGAATAAAGTATATTAAATGTAAAATATTTCCTGCCATCTTCAGCATATGCAATATCATCTTTATTCTCAGTTTAGTAACTCCTTTATCTCTTAAGTTATACTAGTGTTTGTTTCCAATTCTTCCCCCCTTATTATGCATTTTTAACCCTTCCCTTGCTGTTTCCTGCATATCTTACATCATGCTCTGTACCAGACTCTCTCTTCTCTCTCCCTGTTCCTTACTATGCACTTCCAAGCTTTCAACATAACTACTCACATTAACTTGCACTTCTGTTTCCAACCTCCCTTCTCCTTGCAGGTACAAGAACTTTGCCGCTCTCTGTTGAGACCTTGTAGGAATCCAACAGTGCTTGTTCTTCACTTAAAATCTTAAAGGTAAACATATCTTCCAGGTTGCACAAGATCTAGACACGTCAGAAGTAAAGCTACTGCAGTCTTCATTGGGCATATTATACCGCACGGCTACCGACGCTGTCTTACCGAATCCTGCCAGAGACTCAGATTAGTAAGAAGCTTATCTTTATTTCCAGGGTTTACACCCAGTTACACGACAGAGAAAACCACCATGTCTCTTTCCAGCAGTACTTCTTCCTGTAAAGACACAATTTAAGCCACTGATTTGCCATTGTCTACTCCAGCACAACAGCTAGAGGGTCTCCAGGTACTTAGCCACAGATGTGGTTCCTTGCACGCTTGATCCTAAACTCCCTTTGCTTCTATCCTGTCTACAAGCATATCAAGGTTTGCAAAGAAAGGCCTTATGGTAGTATCAGTTTCTTTACATAACTTGCTAGAATTATTAGAAACACAAACACATGCCTTTGGCTCAGAATCTCGTCCTTGGGACTATTCTCCTTCTGCCAGTTCCACAACACCGGCTCCTTCTCCAGAGCCCGGCTGCATTTCCAATTTGTTGCGAGTGACTTAACTCCCTGCTCCAGTTCCCTGGGCAGCTCGCCAAGAGCTAATGGGGAAAGGTGCAGCTCCATTGCTTCACCTGACGTGCAGGTCCACAGGACTGCTCACTCTTCACTAAGGTTTTCCAACTCTGGAGTAAGTCATGCCATAGCACACAGCATTTGTTACCAATTCAAGTATTAGGTTAAAAGGTTGTTTTGGTTTTTTTTACATACTCTATATGAAAGCTCTTAAAAGCAACTGTATGAAAGTCCATCTTCTGTTGTGCATCAAGATATACAGCCAGGAAACAGAACACCGTGAGACAAGAATGAGATGAAAAACATCAACAAATGAAACAACAAATAAGATTTAGTCTTATCATTTATAAAGGTATGTGGAAGGTGAGCCTGCTTCATTAAGGCTATCTGATCAAGGATATTTTCAATGCAAAGGAGGTGAATAAATTAATTGGATAAATGATGAACAATAACACACAGAGACACAAACCTGGTAGACAAGAGATAACAGACAATGCCAAGGTCCAAAAGTCTACATTACCAATAGATGGGACACCAAGAAACTACAGGCGCAGCTTTGAGAGGACCACCTGGTCTGTGTAACTGGTAAGAAAAGGGAAACAAGAGCAACAGGAAGATTTGAAATACTTCTGGAGCCATCTGTGGGGCTATGTGTATTTGGTTTCCATGACAAGGTTTTGCTAATGGAGGGGAGGCTGCAGGGGTGGCTTGTCTGAGAAGGCACCAGGAGCTGCCCCTGTGCCAGACAGAGCCAGTTCCATCTGGCTCCAAGATGGACCCACCACTGCCCAAAGCTGAGTCCATCAGAGATGTTGGTAGTGTCTCCGTGACAATGTATTTAAGAAAGGATAAAAAACATTGTGCAGCAGATGGGAGAAAGGCATGAGAATATGTGAGAGAAACAGCCCTGCAGACACCAGGTGGTGACAGAGCAGTGGCACAGGCTGCCCAGAGAGGTTGTGGAGTCTCCTTCCCCGGAGACATTCAAAGCCCACCTGGATGCATTCCTGTACCCCCTGCTCTGGGTGTGCCTGCTCAAGCAGGGGGGTTGGACAGGATGATCTCCAGAGGTCCCTTCCAACTCTAACCCGTTCTGGGATTCTGTGACACCAAGGTCAGTGAAGGAGGAGCAGGAGGAGGTGCTCCAGGTGCAAGAGCAGAGATTCCCCTGCAGCCCGTGGTGAAGACCATGGTGAGGCAGGTTGGCCCCCTGCAGCCCATGGAGGTACATGGTGCAGCAGATATCCACCTGCAGCACATGGAGGAGCCCGAGCCCAAGCCCAAGCAGATGGATGTGCCTGAAGGAGGCTGCAACACACAGAGGGGAGCCCATGCAGAAGCAAGCTCCTGATAAGAGCTGCAACCCGTGGAGAGAGGAACCCACGCTGGAACAGGTTTGCTGGCAGGACTTGTGACCCCATGGGGGACCCACACCAGGTCAGTCTATTCCTGAAGGACTGCACCCCATGGAAGGGACCCACATTGGAGCAGTTTGTCAAGGACTGTCTCCTGTGGGAGGGACCCCACGCTGGAGCAGGGGAAGAGTATGAGGAGGAAGGAGCAGCCAAGACAAAGTGGTCCCAGCTGACCACAGTCCCCCTTCACCATCCCCACCTCCAGCCACCGGAATGGGACCACCGCGTGTCCCAGGCGCAGCTCCCGGGGAACGGGGGTGAGTGAAGAGAGTAAGGGGCTCAGCAGCTGGACTGGGACCGCAGGTCACAGACTGTGTGCCTGGTGCCAGCTGCTACGCAGGGGGACCAAGTATCTGCATCTTCCCCAAACCTGGCGCGTGGGTGTGGTGTCCTATCAGATGGACAGAGGGGCCGTGCGGTACCTGGGGGACCCATGAATGTGCCTCCACTTGTGAGCCTAGAGTGCTGCAGTGTGCCTTCATCAGTGACTCTCTATCTCTACCTCTCTTTAGGAGGGCTTGGCTGTCTCTACTCATATTTTATGAGAGTCCTATATGAAGGTGCTGCTGAAGGCAGGACCTCCCATGCTGGTGTCTCGTGCGTGTGGTGTGTACAGAGCGTCTCAGGGATTCATGCTCAGCTTTGCTGCTGGCTGAAACTGCAAGAGGAAAGGCAGCAGCCATGTCCATCAGCCCACCACACAGACTCCCCCCAGGATACCCCTCAGAATGCTCTTTCTGATCTTTCTCCAACAAGTTTTACTTCCTTAAGGTATGCTACTTTCAAATCTCCAAGATCGCACCTATAAAAACAGCTATGCTCAAAGACAAAGGAAAAACAAATCCTACAGTCCCACCTAAATATGTCTCAGCACTGGACTACATTCAGAGATAACTGCCTAAAATCCAGCACTAATTTCAAAATATTCCTAAGATAATTAGTTATTCTTATACGAACTCCCAGTACCTAACACTTTAACAAGGCCTAGAACTAGCTAACACAAATGGTAGAATTCAATCAGAAACAAATTGTTTGTACCAGCAGAGCATAGCACTGCATTGCTGTTCAATAAGCTTATTTAAAAAAATATATATATGTATTTATGTTGCTTCAGTACCCGAGTTCCTCACTGTCTTGCCACTGCTCTCCGCCTGCACTATGTTATCTGGAAATCTGCAATTACTAGATCACTGCTCGATTAACTACAAGCTGTCTTTATTCAGTGGAGTTAAATTTTCCATTATAATGCCAAACAATGTAATAATATGCTAACATGAGAATTACTGAGAAAATACACGGGTTTCTGTTCAAGTCTCAAGGGCAATAAAAAGTGGGCACATTTCTTCCAATAAAACTAAAGAACTCTTCATACACAGGTGCTGAGTGTGTGAGATATTGAAGTGTCTAAGAACAATAAAACAAGACTTTTCCTTGGAAGCTTTTTTAGGTAGAAGTATTGAAACAATGCGATAACAGTTAATATGAGAGCAACATGTAAAAAGCCAGCAATTGGTGTTTCATACAAGCAGTATTATTTCTCAGCAAAAATGGTTTGAACTGAACATGAAAGAACTGGCACACACAGTAGAATGAATTATGATATCCTACACTAATGTCAAAAGCATTAAAAATATTTTTCTTAGACATCAGATCTTATTCCTCTGGGCATGTTACAGGCTTTTTCATTTTCAATGCTACTTCAAATATAGGAAATTTTCAAAAACATGTTATAAAGTATCTCTGATTTTTATTGCTTCACTGGAGGGACACTTTGTTTTTGTTGGGATTTTTACTTAAAATGTACTTTAATCTGTTTAAAAAAGAAAACATTTTTAAAGATACTGTGAAATGTACAATTATGCATTTTTAATACCTTCAAGTAATCAGTACTATTTAATCATTTCATTAAAGTGTAAATAACTGCCAGCTGCATTTTTCTATTTTACAAAAAAGGATCTTTAAGTGTGTGTAAGTTTTCATTACACACACTTTAACCTCAGGAGGCTATATTTAGGCATAGGTTTATTCCCTAGGCCTCTTCTTTGACTTTATAACATTTGAGTTATTTTAGTAAAGACACTGGTACAAACTGATTTTATTTCTCTTTATTCGGCAGAATAAAAAAATTTAAATAAATCAGTATTTGTTTCTTGCTATTTTTTGTATTTTGATTCATTAATAAATTAATATGCAGGATTATGGCATATCTCCAAATCAAACACATTATCCTCATTAAGTGTTAAAAAGAAAAATGTGTGTAAAACCTGCCGCTATTTGCTACCACTGAGGCAGCTGCATCACAAGCATCCCATGTTCAGAACTAACAAATCAACTGTACTAAACGCAGCAGGCCAGAGACTCTAGAAAGCTATTTTAGTGCCTCCTTCATCTGAATTTGAGATCAGGACGATTTAATTATCGTTAGTTAAATGTCACAACCATTTTTTTATTTAACAGTAATAAAGTAAGTTATGTCAATGTTGATATAAGATGCACTCCTGCAAAAACTAAAAGACGATACTAAAATCAATACCACTTAATATGGTTTTATGGAAAACCTAATCATATACATTCAACATTTTTTCTAACAAAGCCACAAGTTTAGTTTACAAGGTAAACTACATCTATAGATGCTCTTGGACACCTCAGAAAGGTTCACAGTATATAAGATTAAATTACACTGAAGTTTGTGAATGTTTCTGATTAAGAAATAAACTGCATTTAAAAATCTATACAATAAAAATATACTAGGACAGGGAAAACAAAAGCAGGGGGAAAAAAACCACTAGCTGAGGTGCTTGGGACATGAATGCATGCCGGTGCTGGTGTGAGCAGAATTAAGCTAATAGTTTCGTGTATACCTAAGGGAACATTACAGGTTGAAAAAAAATACAGAGGAGCAACAGGCTTCATCCAACCCCAAAATTAAGAGATTATCAAAATGTTTTTAAATTAAGGACTGAAGGATAGGTGACAAGTGCAAAAGGTCACAAAGAGCAAGGTGATTCATATTGCAGTATAAAATCATGAAGACTATTTTCAAATGAAGGATGACACTGAAGTTAGTACAATTCTAACAGGAAACAACAAAGAAGAGTTGAAACAAATTGTTGGGTTTGTTTTCCATTTCTTTGAGTTGCTTTTAAAAAGATAAATCTACATATTACTACAATAATGCAAGAAGCCTAATAAGGTGTCAAAACCAGAACGCCTAGCTGTAGACAAGGATTATTAACAGACATGCATTCGAACAATTTTCTGAGAAATATGGTTGTAATGACAGTGGGACAGTGCCACCTCAAAATATTGAGGACAGAAAGTAGGATGCATTGTTTGTGGAGCAATGCCATCTGTTAGAAGCAGCTTAGGGTCAAATCTGATTAACAGGCTTTTTTAGCAAGTAACAGAATCCCTGAGGAGTGAGGAGTGAAATACTCACATTGTACAGAAAAGTACAGTGTTAGGACCACGTTAGCAATAGTCTGACCACAGGTAAGAATGACTGTGACACACTGAAGGGCACAAAAGAGGTTACAAAGACAAACAACAACTGTAGGCTTCAATTACCCGTATGCAAATTGGGAAATGTCAGGTCAGGACAGGATGATGCCAAGATTTAATGTTTAGACACCATTAGTGACTGCTTCACCCAGCAAGCAGTCAGGGAAACCACATGAGGAGAAACAGTTCTTGACATTATCAGAAGTAAAACACAGGACCACAATCAAAATTACACATTCTGTGATTAAAGCAGCACTCAAAAATCCTTTAAAAGAGTGATAAGAGCCACACGTTTGTGTGTAACTTCAACAATGTGAACTATATAAAGACAAAAAGCATCCTTAACAAAAAAAAAAAAAAAACCAAACACAAAAAGGACTAAAAAGGTTTCAAGAGGAGTTAAATCCCTGAAAGCAGCATGGAGGCTGTGTAAAAGCATCATATTTGACGCTAATGATCAAGGAAGATTCTAGAAAGGGGAAGAAAAAAACCTAGCACAGCTAAATAGCAATGAAAGGAAGCTTTAGTAGAAGAAACGATCTGTATAAAAGTTAAAGTTTTGTCAAACAAGGAACACAAAAAAGATTGGAAATTGTGACAAATGTAAAAACACACCAAGGTGGGTCACTGAGGACAATTTTATCAACTTGAAAAATAAAAAGCAGAACATAGCATTTTTTTAAAAACACCTCAACAGTAACAGGCGTGAGAGCCTGTAGTAAAAAGTAATCTGTGTATGGAGAGGCCCATCAAAGAAGGTGAGCCTGTAGCAAAAGAAGCTTTTCAATTTGCTGCTGCTCTGTAAGGGTTTGGAGAGGTTTTCTGTGAGAGATCTCTCAATTCTGGCAAACACTTTAAAAACAGCCCGAAAACAAAGCTAAACTGCACTACTCAAAACCAAAACCTTACAGATATTATAGAGAGTCCTATAAAAAAAAATGGTCCTATAACACATAGATGTATAAAAACCAGAAAAGATTACTGCTGCGAAAGTCCATACTGGGCTTCCATCTTTGGATATTGTTCCTCTACTTGAAAAACTAAAAAACTAAAGTAATATTAATAATTAAAAAACAATCCTTAAAAGATACAACGATAAGGACAATCAACAACATGGCACAGGTCCATACAAGAAGCAGTTAAATACATCTGAATTTTTCTGCCTGGGAAGGATGGAGCTGGGGGGTGGAGTAAAGGCAAAGTGTAAGATGAAGAACTATGAAATCGTGCGTGTCATGGAGGAGTTGACCCGCAATGATCCCTCTGAAACCACTGCCTGCTCTTTTCAGTTGATCTCTCCCCACACTGGAAGAAGCTAAGAACATGGAAGGAGGCAGTTCTTCATATAACTGTAAGATGGGAACACATCCACTTGGAGTTAAAATTCTTGGAAGGGAAGTCCATCAAGAACTCATGAGTGGGAAGACACTATCTGGGGCTCAGCAAGCCCGTAAGAAGGCCTAAGAGCATATTCTGGACAAATACTACTGTGTGCTTGCCCTGGTCTTGCACTTCTCTATTTAGACACCCACCATGAGTCACTGTTAGAGACACAATGTGTCAGGATGACACAAAATTAAGATCCAGATAATATATGCTTTCTTACATTCCTTCTAAGTCACAACAGCAGCACACAATACAGACTTTAACACAGCTCAGTTACTGCGGCATTCAAATATTACAGCATTTCACCAATATCACACAGTACCTCTAAAAATCTCCATTATATTTGACATAAAGACATCACTATCTCCAATACAGAGGTAGCAAAACAGACTAATAACAGGCTACATCAATGGGTTGGATCAATTTTAGATGGTTAACCTGAGTTACGGGAAGACTAAGTACCCAGATTACATTGACTTGCTCCAGATTGTCTAAGATATTACCAGAAACCAGAGCCTGCCTCACGCCCCAACAGAAGGGCACAAGGCTCTTCTCCCTCTTCTTCCTCTGAAGCACGTCCTCACACTCTCATTATAACTAAACATACTGTATTTAACTTGTCTGTTGATAGAAACTTGAGTTTAGAGCTACTGAAATTTAGCTAATGAAAGCAAATAAAAGCATATGGATTTTTTTTCTTTTACACACATCAGCTTTACGAACATTCCTGGAAAAAGTTGGAAGTTCTTCAAAAGAAGACACTGCCTACACACGCTTATCTCGGCTAGAACACACAAAATTCAGAACTGGATGAAAAATGATGTTCTAGTACCTGCAAAATTGATTTATCTACAGCA
This sequence comes from Phalacrocorax carbo, assembly GCF_963921805.1. NCBI lineage: Eukaryota > Metazoa > Chordata > Aves > Suliformes > Phalacrocoracidae > Phalacrocorax > Phalacrocorax carbo. Next base: position 8,429,067 of record NC_087514.1, on the reverse strand, counting down.
GTTTAGAATAATCAGGTTATTAAACATATAAAAAACCGTATCTTTCCATCATAAAAAAACGCAGCGCCTTAATATATACACTTAGAGTAAGACTTTGGGTTTTTTTCATGTTGTAAGACCGCCCTCATGTGGCTAAATGCAACACTGTTGAAGTGACCACTAAAACACACCGTCAGACAGCGTGGTAAAGCCTAAGCCACACCACCAGTTACTGAAAACACCGGGCACCTCTCAAATAAGCACGAACTATGTGATTAGCCATCGGCATCAGGGTGCCCCGGCTGCAATGCTCTGAACCTGACTTCTGGAAGCACACTTAAGAGAAATGTATCTGCCAGATACAGCCAGATGCAACATCGGACATACTGGACACTCGTGGCAGTTCTGGGTTCAATTACCCTCAGAACATTTTTTTATTAAGACAAATATGCTTGAATAAATACGGATTTATTAGCGGCAGTAGTAGTAACAGTAATAAGAGAATTAATTTCTTATCTAAAGTTGGATCGGAAAATATGATGGAGTCCTGGAATGCTTTTACAATAGTACTTAAATAACACAGCACCTGTTATTCTGCTAGATAGATACAAGCTTCCTCCTGATAGCGCTGTCCTCTTTAGCATAAAATTCTGTTTGAGCTGTAAACTCGTTGTCTGTAAACACGCCATAGGACAGCCAGAAATAATTTAGGATTTTAAAAATTGAAATGTCATCTCTGGGAACGACAACCAAAAGCCAAATCTGAGTATGAAGGGTAATTAACTAGCTCTAAATTATTGCAACATCGCTTCACAAACTCGTACTGCGAAGAACACGCGGGGACTGTGACATGCCGAAAGCACACGCGCGATATTACCGTGGCTGTCACGTCTGTGTAACTTTACTTACGCGTGTAATCCCCGTGAAAGCCAGGCCAACATAAGGCACGTAAGGACTGAGATGACAGCGCAGTGGAAGCATCTAACTTTAACTTATCTCCCTCCTGCAGCTCAACTCAGGCTCTTAAGCTAAAACTATTTACACAAGCTGTCAAGGGAAAGCACGAGCGTTTTAAATCCAGATGTGCACTGCATGAACACGAACAGCAGGCAGCCCGGCAGCTGCTCCCCCCCGAGCGCTCCCCGACCCGCTCCCGAGCAGTCCGGGCTCCCCGGGGCCGCCCCAGCCCCCGGCGCCCCCCGGGCACCCCTCGGCGGGACACGGCGCCCTCCCCGGCGGGGAACGCGCGCAGCGGCGGCCACGCCGCCTCCCCTCAGGCGCGGGGCGACTCCGGCCCTCCTCAGCCCCGCCGGGGGCGGCCTAAGCCCCGGCAGACGTCCGGCGCGCCTGGCGGGCATGCCCTCACCGCCCCCCGCGCCCGCCAGCGACGACGCCGTGATGGCGAGGCCGGGGTCGCGGCGGCCGGCCCGCCTGCCGGGGACTACTTCCCTTGCGGATGGAGCGGGAAGGAAGGGACCTGCCGGAACTACTTTTCTCCCACCAGCCCGGGCGCGCCGGACCCGCCGTAAGCGGATCCGTGCGCGCTCCCCCGCCCTCCAGGCCCGCCGCCCTCGGCCGGTCCCGCGCCGCCCCGCTCACCTGCAGCCGCAGCCTCCATGACCGCGGCGGGACGGGACGGGGCGGCACGGGGCGGGTCGGTGGGGCGGGAGGTGGCGGCAGGAAGCCAGGCGGCGCGGCCTGGCTGGAAAAGGGGAGGGGGAGGAAAGGGAAAAACAAAAAAAAAACCACTCCTGCGGCGGCGGGCCGGGCTCAGGTGGCCGCGCCGGGGCCCCGCGCGCCTCCCCCTTTGGCGAGCAAAATATTACTTTAACGGGCGGGGGCGGCGGGGCGAGACAGGCCGGGCGGCGCGTTATGGCGAATCTGCCGCGTCCGACACGGCGGCTTCTTCCTCAGCGGCGTCGCACAGAGAGCGCGAGGGCAGGGAGGGGGCGGGGCGCGAGGGCGGGGGGGGGCGCACGCACCGCCCAACGGCTGAGCCGCGGCCGTTGGGCGGCGCCTGCGCAGTTGCGGTGTTCGCGTCCTTCCCCTCACGGCGCCGCGGGACCGCCTCGGGCCGGGTGTTCGGGGCTGGGAGCCCGCGGGTCGGTGCTTCGGTGCATGGAGGCGGGCGAGAGCCGTCCAGTCACCGGCCTGGGCGCCGCTGGCCCCAGGCTCGTCCCGCTGGGGTGAGCTCTCCGTGCCCCGGCCGGGAGCAGTCCTTTCCCGCGCCGGGACCCTGAGGAGGGTGGGTCTGCGACTGTTCGCACTGACACAGCCCTGCCCTGCTAAAGTCGTTTTCATTTATCACCGATGATAGAAAACGTCGTGATGAACCTGGTACATCTGCATATTTACAAGATAATTGGACAAGCTCAGAGGAAAATACAATTCCCACCATATTTATAAACCCATAAGCAAACATTGATGACTTGTTCAGAGAATATTTAGCCTCGTGCCTAAGACCGTGAATTTTATAAGTTTGTTTTCAAAAAGTCTTATATTTGCCTTGGAAAGCAGTATACCAACTTGCATCAGTAGCTTGGTGAATCACATAATCTTTTGATCCAGCTCCCAAGTTATGAATTCGGTACTATTCACTTTTTTTTTTTCAATAGAAGCCTGAAGACAGGTACTTCAGCGACATGGCATAACTAGTGCCACTGGAATACTCATGAACACCCACTTCTGCCTCAAGTTTTTGTGTTTTACTTCTACATTAACAATCACTGAATACCAGTTTTATCGCATTCGCTCTTAAATCATCATAAATGCTGCATGTATTCAATATTAATGACTTTAGTGTTTAATTCCATAATGTCTGTTGCTGTAGTTAATTTCAGTACAAATGACTGTAGGAATCTCATTATCCTTCCTAAACATTAACAGCATTTTTTTTTTTGACACACTGCAGATGTACTCAATTAAGTGTAAAGAGTAAAAACTGTGAAAACAAGAATTCATTTCAGTATTAATTACAGTAATAAACCTAAATAATTTCCTGTTGTAAGAGAAATAATGCATACATATTCATGAAGAAATAGCCTATGAAAATATTTTTTAAACATCCATGCTTATATCTCACTGTGATGAGTAAAAGCCAGCCACAGGCAGAAGGCCACAAAGCCTGTATCTTTCTTAGTCCAACAAAACAGTTTTTAACCTAGAAAATAACTATGCGATGATTCACATGATCAAGTCCTGACCCCCAGACCTGGTGCACCACAGCTCTCAGACGGAACCGCCCCTGCCCTCGCTGGGGCATCTGACCACTTCTGCCCTGCTCACTGTGATGTTACTAGTGCCTCACCAGTTACCAGTTACCCTACCAGCCCCAAGGGCAACATGGTGATCCTCCTGCCCTGGTGGAAGCAGCCTCTCGCCTCCACCCCGTCTCAGAAAGCGGTGGGGGCTCACGTCTGCAATTTTCCGCTTTTATTTTCTAGCCTTCTCTGCCAGATGCTGAAATAATGAGGAGCTTTAGCCTAACAGCCGGCCTCACAGATTTTCCCCATACTTTATTCTTGGAAGAGTCTTTTAGCCTGGACAGAAACATCCATCACATATAGGAGCTCACTTGAGCAAACGCCCTTGCATCAGATATAAAAGACGACAGAGAACAAAGTGCATCCCTGTGGCCAGGAGGAAGGTGGGTCCCTGTCACTCAGCTCACCGGGACCTACGGGAAGCTGCAGTCAAGGACCCAGCGGGGTGGGAGCGTGGAGCTTTCTGACAGAAACACGAGGGTCTTTACAAATGGAAGCGTGAGCGTTGGGAGCAGAAGGAGCCGAAGAAGGGCACTGGTACCACAGCACCTCTGTGCCAGCCCCTCAGCACGCTCAGGTCAGGAAAGCAGAGGGCTGGCAGCACCCAGAGAAGACACGAAGCAGTAAATGCGCAATAAAGATGGAAGGACGTGCATGCTCAGACATTTGCCCCCTGTGAAAGGAAGGGATTGTGCTCTTTTTAGGACATGAGTAATATTCATCCTTACCTTGGCATTGAAAGAACATTCTCTGGTCCTTGAGTCACCAAGCCTCACTACAGTAAGTAGGGTGGACTCTTCTGCCAAGAAACATACTCGTCCTGAATCTTTCACACAGAACCCCTGGTTGAGCATCAGTACAACACATGGTGCGTTAGTTTTTGCATACAGTTGTTTCACACAGTTCTGCTTTGCACAATCGCAAGCCTGTGTAAAAGGCCACGCTAATGAAGGCTTGTTTTTACCAAAGATGAAAAAATCAGAGCTGGAATCTCTGAGCTTTGGTGTCTGGCCTAGTCAAAATGTTCTGGGAGCTCTGTCTGTTGGAGGTCAGAAGAGAGGGAGAAAAGCTGTCACTGCTGGAGTGCCTGGCCAGGTCACAGAGACAGAATAAAGCCAACTCTTTACAACTCTGAATCACTGTTTCCACAGCTTAAACAAAAATACCCTCAAGTTCTGCCAGAAATTCCACCACGTGCCGTCACAGTAAAAACCCACATAACTCATCCCCGGCATGAGTTCAGATGAGTTCATACAGAGCGGCTGATCTGGCTGACGGGGTAACTAGCATCCGGGGTAAGTGCCCTCTCAAAGTGGACAACAGAAGATGCCAGGACACAACAGGGTTTCAGTGGTGTCTTCTGCAAACAGAGGAGTGACAGTATTTGTGGATATTGAGTCAGGCTGCTAAAGGCAATATGGCCTCTACACACTCCTTCCTTCCCTCGCCTCAGGAGGGAATCTGATCCTCTCCTCCACCCGGCTTGTGTCTGGCCGCTCGCAGGTAAGCTCCTGCACACACACGTGTTCAACAAACACAGCTACCAGCCCCCTCTCTGCATTCCACTGAGCAGTTCCTTGCTCTAGCCTCCATGTCTAGCCAGTATCAGCTGACTTCCCCTTAACCAACTCTCCTATAATAATAATGAAAAACCCTACAGAGTGCTGGAGAACACAAAGGTCACATACAGAGCAAGTATTGCGTAGGGCTTCAGCCTGCTTCTGGAGCTGGAATCCACGACGAGAGCGCAGATGCCCTTATTGTGGGCACAGCAGGTACCGGCTCCTCCTCCCAGTGATGTGGTTTGGCTTTATTCAACAAACAATAGGAACAGCACGTTACTGAAAACGTGTTTTCTGGGGTGTGAAACCAAGCGTGGTCTACTTCACTGTTCAATCCAAGCGTCCCACAGAATTAAGTTGTAAAATCAATAAAATTTGGGATGAGTAGTGCCTTGTACAGCTCTCATTGCCCTTTGGTTTTGCATAAGCTGTTTCTGGGAATCTTCAACCCCGCAGTCATAGACCGCATTCGTGTAGGATCTCCGACGCATTTAGCATTGTTGATGGACCTGACCTGGATGTCAGCAAGGGCTACGCAGCAAAGGGGCCTGGCTGTAGAATGAGGCTCTGCCTCAATGGTTACAGAAGCTGGAAAATACTAAGAAGAAAACATGAGGTTTTGTGAAGGGAAAGTAGGAATAGATTTTTCAGGAGAGAAATACATTTCTCAAAGTATTCATTTCAAAATCATCATTTATGATTTAGAGAGACTGTTCATTAACTGTGGCATCCTCCTTCTGTGGTTGCTCACCAGGGCATCTTACAGTGTGCTTTGAAATGTACCATGTATTTCTATAGCTGAAATTTTTAAGCATCTGTGTTTAAATATAATAATTGCTTTTAAACCCCCTCACCCTAGATGTCTTATATTGAACATATAAAATTAAGGAAACTTTTTACCCTCCACTTCAATGCATTGCCTTCCCTTTTTCCCCCCACAAGCATTTTGTGAAAAGCTGTTTTCTGGTGAAGAAGCAAATCAACAGAAATGTCCCATAAGCACCCACAAGAGAGTTAATTAAGCCACAAGGAGGATGCGAAGCTCTATATAGGACACACACCAAGCACTGTGTAATCGCCTAAATGAAGCAGTAGTCCTGTGAGAGAAACTAATAAATTATGTGATCACAGACCTAAGGATCTGTAACAAACAATATCAGCAAGAGGATAAACACAGAAGGACACCGGCAGCCTTGACTTTGACACTTAATGAGCTTCCAGTGCTTCATTTTCCAACCTTACTGATTTGTATCATACCAGTATATTTAAGAAAAAAATCCTTTAGCATTTTATGAAGTCAAATGGATAAAACATTCTAACAGATGTGCAGAACTCAGATATGACAAACCAAATACTGTAATAGATTAAAAAAAAAATCTTCAATTTTGTGTACGCTTGCTGTGGAATTGAAGAAACCAACCCAAAACATCTGTTGGGGTTCTTTATTCATGCAAGGAATGCTGCGGTAGATACACACTTTGCTGCATGTGAGACAGTCTGAGTCCATCACCTTCGCCTCCAACTCAGGGACCTGTATCGCCATGTAGGGAACGGGTTTTGTTTATTTTAAAACTAAAAGGACCATTGTTTATTTAATGAGAGCAAAGACTAAAGTTTGGTCAGTAATTAAGTAGTTCTTCCTGGGATCTGCAAGTTGTTTTCCACTAAGGGAAAACTCTAGCCATGTTTACAGCTGTGGTGGTGTTCAGCAGTGTCCCTTTAAGGCAGATTCTGGGAGAGGACATGAAGCAGAGCATTCTCAAAGTATTTTAAATATATAATTTAGGGTATACCAGGTATATAATTTAATGTTTATTTAAAAAAATCTGAATAAAAACATGGATTCCTCCAAAGAGAAACTCAAAGCACTATATTAAACAAAAGCATTAGGTGCTTAAAGCAACTTCACCTTCTTGTGAATAATACTCCCCCTTATCCCCATTCCACCAGTTTGATCATCTGTGTGGCAGAAGTCAGACCACCACACTGCAGGTCGAAGAGGTGTCTTCAACGCTATTCAGCACAGATTTTTTTACCTCGCTTTTATTTTCTCATCGATTTCAAAGAGAAAACAACTCCAGGTGATGCTGTGCACTTTTGGAAGCCCTGCTTAACAACGCAAAGGAGGTGAATGCTCAGAAGTTATAGGAGGTTGTTTTGCAACTAGCTTTATGCTTAAGACAAGTTGTCATTGCTTTACTGTAAACACTTAAATATTTTTTTTTGTATCTGTCTGGAGTAACTGTATCTGTAATTTTTATCTGCTATTTTTAATGTGGAGTTCTGTGTTTAGGACTGCATAATTGCTGTTTTCTTGTTACAGAACATTAACTTTATTGCTTCCAGTAATAACTTTATAATGAAAATGCTAATAAAAATGGGGCAGTGCAAACTGCACATTTACAAATCTCTCCAGAGCTTAGTATGAGGCTTATCATAATTCTCGCCATCTCAGGATTCTATAGTCTACAGATACTGGTTACGCTGCACAGTTAATTTAAAAATTATCTCCTGCAGGCCTGAAAGGCAACAATTATAAATAACTTCAGAAAAAAAATATATACGTACTAAAATCACTTCTAATAAACAGATTCTGCCTTTCTCAGTGTAGCAATATAATAATTGGAGGACTTAGAAATACCCTGTATTAATCACATTTCTGCTTGCAGGTTTATACTGTTTAATCCTATTTCAACTGTACAGCGCGTTTTTCCTCTGCGAGGTGATGTCAGACAATCCAGAGACGGCAGCACAGCTGGAACACTGCGCAGATTTCAGCGGTGGTTTTGCTTGTTCTTTTAAGGACTTTGGGGATTGCGTTCTCGTACAGGCTCCTGGGAGACAAGAAATGATATTTTAAAAATGAAAGTTAAGAAGAAATGTTATGTGCTGTTCCTTTAGTCTAGTACAAAATGAATGCCGTGCAGCTGGGCTGAGATAGAAGCGTATGTGAGGAAGCAAACTTTGCCAGAAGCTTTTAAAAATGTAGCACTATCAAAATAGAAGATTAATTTTATTTGTGATGTATAAAAAAATATACAGTGCAACATCCAAACAGCACCCTGATTTCATTCTCTTCACCTCAAAAAAAAGGTGTGCCAAATAGAAAAAGTAAATTCCGAGTACGAATAGCACATTCTCAATACCACTAAGAGACAGTGGAACTGAAAAAGGCACAGAGACAGGTGTAGAAGACGGACATCTTTGTTACCGTATTCCCGCTGGGAAAGTTGCCACAGCTCTCCCTGAACAGCGAGCTATTTATAGGAGAGCAGAGAGGAAAAACAGCACCAACCATGCTGGCTTTGATTTAACTCTACAGTAGGAATCTGACAGCCAAGATTTACCCAAACTGCAAACCGTACAAATTTGACAGTTCCTACGTGATTTGTATGATTTCGATTTGATTCGCCATTGCATCACGTTTGGCTTCAGCAGACTGCTGCTCCGTTCTTAATCCTCATCAGTTTTCTGCAAGATTAGCTTGTCATTAAATACTTCGTACCTCCCTCCTAGGAAAGTGGGAATCACCACCACTCCCTACCTAAATAATTTTAGTTCCTCCAATTAAATAATACATATATTTTTTTTTTACATGCACACCCAAGTACCCACATACACTTTATTTGTGCTACTAAAATGCACGTATCAGACTTTATCTACCACTGGTGGTTTTTTTCCCCCCCAGTAACCTTAAATAGAACATGATACGCCTTCATCTACCCATCCAGCTCAGTGGGTAAGGCAACCCTAAGTTTGTTCAGAACTCACTGCTTCCTTACTAAAAATGTTTTAAAATTACAAGAAACAGTACACATGCATTACTGTGTCCCAGAGAAGGAAACGGGAATAGTAATAGGGATTTCCTCATAAACAAGTAAGAGGTGGTTAGTCTCTCCTGTTTACAGAAAGACGACCTTTTCCAGTAAAAAAAATATCACTGTTAGTTATAAACTGACAGCTGTCTGTCAGCTACATGGAACTGAATATTTTTAAAATCAAAGACATCTGCTTCTCATACAAAATCACCACAGAATTCAGGCAGTCTGAAAGCACAACATTCACCATCCCTATTCTTTTAACTACATTTTTTACATAAGATGGTAATTAAGGAAAGAATTTCCCATTCCTGGGGATCAGAGATGGCACCTTTCCATGTCCTCAGCTCACAGGCAACTCCCGACCCACTTTCATTAGCATTTGAAGTCAACTTCAAGCAGTAGCGACTGAGACAGGGGCACACTTTCCTCTCCTGGCTCTGTATGGACAAGTATGCTAATATATGGGAAAGAAACCTGCAGCTGAATTCTTCAGAGCCTGTCTGCCCACAGCTTCTCAGGGTCTTCAGAAGCGTCCAGACTTCCCCACTGACTGCAGAAGGAGAATGATGGGACTGCTGCGACCATCTAAACAACACTGTAAAGGAACGTGTGCCCACTTATGAAACCAGGTAAAAAAAAGTTGAAGCATCTAACTTGGTGCAGTGTCGGTATCGTTGATTTGTTCATTAGTCTTTGCATATTACATTGCAGCTTCCGCAATTATGACAGCCTAATAATTCAGTCTTTGACATAGTTAATACTGATGACCAAAAAAAAAAAATCCTTAAAAAGGGAAAAAGCTAAAAATCCTTTTCCAGAGTAATATTGCTTGACTGTCAAAAAGTCCTATCCCCACCTATTCCTCCTTGTAAGGAGCAAAGAACGGAAACACATGCACTGCAGGGTGTTTGGGGATATCTTAACCAAAACCTCTCCATCTCTCTTACAGATGAGTTTTGAAGGTAGTATGGAGATTAAAACATTCTGTGGTGTAAGGAAAATTTACAGTTTTCCTAAAATCACAAACATTGCTCATCTTTTGAATACTCCACCTACTAAAATGTAATGACAACACTGGACTGGACTGTCTACAGGAGGTCTGCGTAAGAGAAGATGACTTCATTTCTCATCTCCACCTAGAGGCTCCAGTTAAATTCCTTACTTGGTATGAGCTGTTTGAATTTCCTTTTTTATTTCCCCTTCAGTTCAAGCTAGTATCCTGAGGTGTCGTGCTGTAGTATCTCAAAACCAAGCAACTGTGTGTTCTACCTGGGATTGTTCTCTTGGCCGTGCTACCAGCGTTTTCCTGGTCCAAGAATGATGGGTTTTTTCCCCCTCCTCCCCGATACAAATTAAACACACTCAAGTTTTTAACTCCAGTGCTCTAATGACATAATTGCTTAGATTGGAAAGTAAAAGATAGGTTTTGTAGCTTTCACACCAGAATATTTTGCTTATTTTTGGGGTGTTCTTCAGGTCATTTTCTGTTTTAACAATCAGTGAAAAATTAAGCTTTAAAGGTTTAGCTATATTTCTTTCTGCCTCACTTCTCTTTCTCTGAAAGAGCAGCACAGTTGCACAATATGTGAAGTGCCGTCCCTAAAAACCATCTGCTTAGTCTGCGTTCATTAGTACATCACATCAAGGGCTTGGGGTTTTTTGGGGGGTTTATTTTTGTAACACAGACACCGTTACTTAAACATCTAAAAAATACACGAGTTCAGTTTTCATGTTCATACAGGGAAGCCATGCTAATAAATTAGTCATCCCTGTCATATCTCAGCTGTCAATTTTACAAAACTTGTTTATGATTAAACCCACTTGTGTTGTGTACACTGCACGTGCTTTACATGACTGTTTACATTGGCTCATATTTAGTATCTCCAAATATGTTCTGAACCATAACTGAAGCCTGTTTTTAATCTCATTCATATTAATGTAAGACAGAAGAAAATACCTTAGAAATCAGCAAAGTCACCCAGATGTAATGGAATTTAATGGAGTCAGAATCTGGCCGTCAGTCACAACTACTGCTGAGTGATTAAACACTCTCAAGTCAGCACTACTATTCTGCTCTAAAAACAACCATCAAGTCTAATTAATAGACATGAGCTATCACTGAGATCAAGGCATTGGGAGCCATTAGTTTAGTGTGACCTCACTTACCTATTTTTCTAGCAGAAAAGCTGCAGCTCAAACAAAAGGATTTTATGATATCCCATCTGGATGGAGGAACTTTGTCCTAGGACCAGCAGAACCTTCACGTACCTTGCGGTTCCATGCAGAGGCCGTGTCTGCAAGGGCTTCAGGACCGAAGCTGTCGGTGAGAGGTCAGAGCTTGGCACAGCGCAAACCTCCATGTGCCCACAGTCACACAGAAACAAGCACTTCAGCCCTCTCCCTGCCTCCTGAGAGGCAAGGAGAGCTGCTCATCCCGATCACTGGGCAAGCCCAGGTACTGATCTTTTGGCCATAAGGGCAAACTGAAGCCTGCCGTGCATGGCTTTGGGGAAGGCTTGGAATATCACTGTATCTCCCTCTCCCCTTTCCCCCAAAGGAGCTGGATGCCTACCTAAAGGCTCCCAGCCTGGCAATGAAGGTCTGTAGCCCTCCCTGTTCTACCTTGTCTGCCTTTCCCACCCACTTCCTAGCCCCTCTGACACACACTTCCTTCCTTCCCCTGACGATCAGCTTGGAACTGTGGAAACTCAACTTCTCCCATCTACAAGCCCATACAGATCCCTCAACAACCCTTCTCGATAACCTCTCGTAAAATACATGTAATGCCCGAGAGATTCTCCCGTTCCTCCAGGAGGGAAGCAGCACCACCAGCAGCAGTCCAGCAGAACGCTGCGACATGGCTGCAGAAGGTATTGTCCTCATTCACCGAGGTGTATCAGAGCAACAGCAGGCAGCTGAGTGTCTCCCCCAGTCCCTCTACGTTAAGGTACGATGATGACTACAACTGTGGACATCCCCAAGCTTTCTTTTGGAATGTGCAGAATTGGTTCCTTCCAGAACAGTCATCCCCAAGTTTTAAGATCATTTTGCTTTGGGATCACAGAATCACAGAATGGCAGGGGTTGGAAGGGACCTCTGGAGATCATCTCGTCCAACCCCCCTGCTTGAGCAGGCACACCCAGAGCAGGGGGCACAGGACCGCGTCCAGGCAGGGTTTGAATGACTCCAGGGAAGGGACTCCACAGCCTCCCTGGGCAGCCTGTGCCGCTGCTCTGGCACCCGCACAGGGAAGGAGTTTTTTCTCATGTTTAGGTGGAACTTCCTGTGTTCCAACTTGTGCCCATTGTCCCTTGGCCTGTCATTGGGCACCACTGAAAAAAGTCTGGTCCCATCCTCCTGACATATTTATAGGTATTGATGAAACCCCAACTCTGTCTTCTCTTCTCCAGGCTGAACAAACCCAGGTCTCTCAGCCTTTCCTCATAAGGGAGATGCTCCAGCCCCCAGTCATCTTGGTAGCTTCACCTTCTGCTAACCCACCAAGTGGGCTCCTCCTGCTGCCCTAGAGCCCTCTAACACCGCCCAAGCAATGCCACTATTGCACCCCCAGGCAACAGAAACCCCCCCACCATCACCCCCAGGCATGCAACACATACCTCAGTTTCCTGACCTGGGAATGCTACTCCAGTGAGCTACAGCACAGCCCCCTGGTGTCAGACACTTCCTAAAAGCCAATGAGGGGTCACACACCCACGTACGTGTCTTATGATGGGGCACTACACAGGTGATGGAGGAGATCCACAGTCAACTGCTACGTAGTGCGGATCCAGCCAGCCTAGAGGGCACAGCCCTGAGCGTGGGGGGTGCAATATTTTGGGTGGTGTAGGAGAGCCAGGGGGAAGGAATCACTCCCTGGGACAAGTGTATTTATCAGCATAGATACAGCCTGTACGTTGGACAGATCCAAGTCTTGGCCTATGTCTTATATACGGGAGGAAACTTTTCTATCCCTAAACCAAAAGCCATAAAACTCCTCCTAACCTTACACAACAGTTCAGATGCACAAAATGTACTTACTTGCTTGCAAAATAAAAAAAGTATTTATTAGAAGAGGTATGAGGTTTAATTAAAATACTTCTAATTACTGCTTCATCAGCTGAAGTAGTAACTAAGCTAACCTTCTCATCAGCGTAGCCCTAGAAGAACCTTACCCTCACTAGATCTTGATCTGTCTTACCGCCACTAATATACACAGTCTTTATGGTACAATACCTTAACCTTACACTTTAAGCAGTCAAAATAAATAGAAAAAACTTTAAGATTTGTATGGAAACTAACTGTGATCTGTTCAACATGCAATAGGATGTTCTAGCCTTAAAAAAATAAAGCTGAAAAGCTACATTGAGAACTTCACGCTTACCATGAAACACAATCCAAGATTAAATATTTATTGTCTGCTATGAAAAAATTGAAAGGGCTGAACAAAATTTGTTTCCTGAATTCACTGGTTAAAAATAGGAACTTTTAAGTGCAGTCGCAAAACCTCAAAAATGTTCAGAAAGGAGCAAAAAATTTAGAAATCTGGGAAATGTGTGATGCACCAAAAGCCTACAGAAGACCAATCAATTTAGCTGATCAAGAGGCAAATAATCATAACAGAGGACTTACATGGAAAAGAGTCCTCACAACTTTTCAGCTTAGTTTTCGCTGTTTTTCTAATAGGAGGAAGCCAGAGATAAACATAAATGTATATTTACTAGTGGGAGATGTCTCATAGCTGCTACAATTCCTGCAGAACAGCAAAAGGGCTATCTCAGAGCAGCACCTGGCCCTGATGAAAAACCCAGCCTTATGAGATCTGACACAAGGAGAGTTTTAATGAAGGTTTCCAAGGGTGACGAGTTCATTTTTAACAGATGTTCAGAAGGAGCAACTCCAAACAGCAGCTGTGCTCAGGACAGTGGCAGTAAATAGATGACATTATACAGATGGGCTGCTTGTGTGTGTTGTCACATCGTGATTTACTAGAAAATAAATATAGAGTTTCAGTTTGGGCATGAAGCTTTTTTTTGGGGGGGAGGGGGGTGACAACAGGGGACATTTTTGCCACGTTTTTTAGTATCTTAGTTTAAAAGAAATGGGCAAACAGTCTACCACTGTTTTTTTTTTTTAGTCTACTTATATTCAATATATTTCAAGTAAAATCAGATCCCATTTTTGCTTCCAAAAATCAGTTTATAGTATGGTCAAATATTGATTATTAGATATCTTGAAGAAATGAAGTTTTATTCCATTTTACAGTGAAGAGACATATTACTTGTTCTCTCCCCACCAACTCTGTGTTTAACTCTTGCTAGCCAAAGAAAGGTTATCTAGCAAAAAAAATTTCTCAGGACTAAAGTTACCAAGGGTGCAATTTAAACTATTCCTACAAAGTATTTAAAATCTTTACAAAATGTTAAAGTGCTCTTGTAACATTGAGAATAAATTAGGAGCGAGTTTCCCCGCACTCCTGCATTTGCGAGTCAGCTGAGTAGGTCTGTGTCAGTGTACATGATTAACGTGGTGATGCTGACAGTTGGACTTGATGATCTTAGAGGTCTTTTCCAACCTTAATGATTCTATGTCTAATGTACTTAAAACCAAAAGTGATAAAACAATCCTCAGAATACTTCCTTTTGCTTAATATTTTGTTATATCTCTGTCATAGAAGTCATAACGCCACCACACATCGGCAAAACTTCAAGTGGCAGAAGATAAAATTTTCCATTTAGGATGTTGATTTTGTAAAATACTATTTTCAGGGCTACTTAAGCACCTAATTACTTTATAAACCTTGAGAATTTGGGATATTCTCACCCAGTTCACTTTCATCTTTATATATATATATATATTTATATATATATATGGGTTTTTACTCAAAAAGTTTGGATTCTTATGCTGTGTGAAGTCTTCCTGTTCTACATAATATGAAGGCTGATTGCCATGTGTCCTGAAACCCCTGAGCTCAGGCTCGGTCCTGTGTAATGTTTGTTATAACAATTTACTTGTCAGAGATGGGCAGTTTATTTTCACAATATCAGCGAAGCTTTTGGGCCTTCACAGAAGCGTTCTCCGTATTAGAGGATTTGGTGAATCCTCTTCCCCCGGACAACACCATCTGTTGGACTTGCCTGGTATCTTTCCACACCTAAGAAAACACCGAAGTTATGAAGCCCCTAGAAGATACCCTTGTGAAATACCCTGAGCTGCAACCAGCCCTGACAATGCGAATGCCTTAAAGCATAAGCCAGTACGATATTCCCTTCTCCACGTGTTTACACCTCAGGGTGAAGAACAGGCTCCGGTTAAAGCAGTGAAAAATTATGTACCTGTTCCTGATACTAGATCTAAGCAAAGGGAGCCTGAACTTACTCAACCCTTAGAGATCACGGCAGTCTCACAGTGGCCCTTCAAAACTGCATTCAGACAGCTGCCTCTAACAAATTTAGCTGCCAAGCAGAAAAGTTACTTCCTACAGAAGAAACAAAAAAGGAGAGAGATCCTTGTGAATATATCTGGATCCTTGTGAACACTATCCAATGAACCTGGTTCACTGGATAATCCCTTCTTCTGCTTACTGTCTACAAATAAGGTTTGTCCTGTAGAAACTCTGGCAAAAAAAGGACCTTCGTGCCCCTGTCCATTGAACTTGGAGGATTTGCTCCTCCCTTTACTGTATTCTCAAACTAAGGCCACCAGAGACACTATCCCTGATTTTGCCTTACTGTCACTTGCTTCCCTGTTCTCTTTCCTTGGGAGGGAGAACTCTTCCTTTATTTCTGAGGGGACAAGTAGGAGTCAAACACCAAGAATTCCTTTACTGCAATTAAAGGAACTCTGTGTTTCCTTCTGCTTCCTGAAAGGAACCAGCTGGAACGCTCTACAATTTCTAAGTCTGGACAAAGCTCTGAACCTTAATTTTGTGAGTGGATTAAAAAAAAAATTAAAGGAACAATACTATACCTCACAAAATAAATATAGATTTGTCATAACCATGTTGTTCTGTTTGCTTGCAGTGTCTTTTAAACATGGCAATCTAGAGAGTCCCAAAACCTCTGATCCTAACAATGAGAGTGCCGAAGTGTTTTTATTTTTTTTCTTGGAAAAGATTGACAGGGTCCCGTTAAAAAAATTCAAAAGCCTAGCAATTCTCATTTTCCAACACTCAGTTGGAACTTTATATGGCAAAATTCAGCAAAACTAAAGACATCTCTGCATTTTAATGTCATCCCAAGAAGTTAAGACAAAACCAAAAGTCTGGTCCAGCTCTCCCTGGAGTGTAAACTGGCTCCAACAGCTTTGCTTATGTACATACTATAAATCCCACTTACGCGTAACTCCCTTGTAGAAAACAAGAATTTCTCACATTATTGAAAACGCAGAGCAGACATATTAACCTAAGTGAAGCATCTTCCGAATGTTCCCAGAAAACAAGTCTCTACACATTTAAAAATGACAGGTTTGGTGGGGTTTGGAAGGTTTTTTCTTTGTTTTGCTTTGCTTGCAGGTTTGTTTTTTTTTTTAATGGGAGGGTGTCTTTGATTTTTAATCAGCTTTAGCAAATAAAAATGGGAAGCAGCAGTAAATTTAAGATACAAAAAATACTTGAATTCTCTGAAAGAGAACAGGTTACTTCAGTTAAGACAGGCATCATTGGATATTCTTCCCCTTTTTCAGCTTTTCCAAGAGTTATGAAGCGCTTTTTCAGTTTGTAGCTCAGCCGTACCTGCTGCTCTGCCTTCAGTGAATTCGGTGTGTTGAAGCAGAAGCCAGCAGATGTTCTCGCGGCCTCGGCCTCTAGCACCAACACCACGCACGCACTAGTGCCTCTGACCTGAACGCTCTACATTAAAGTACCCTTTTTCCCCGGCCTCCCCAGGAAGATTCCTCCTCCTGATAAGGTCCGGTTTGCTTCTTGCTTTCCTGCCACTATCCCATTAACACTAGCTTTTTCATAGACTGTAATTTATGCAGGAAGGGCTGGGGGGTGTTTCTGTGTTTAACAGCAGAAGAAGGGTTCCGTTAACGCTTCCCTGAAGGCCACCGTATGAAATTTGCGTCTCCGGCTGACAGGGGTAGGCCAGTGAAACCCCTGGCACGTGATGCAGCTGAGCGGCGCCTGCGCCTGGAGAACCAGAGTAGCCGCAAAAGTGGAAACACTGGGTGTATGTAATGGCTGCACTGCAGGGAGGAGGAAGGAAGCACCCCACGATAGCTACAGCAGGCAGTTTAATAGACAGACTTCATATGTAGTGGGTATAAGAGATCGTATTTCACAACATGACACTCAGCTGTAACACTTCCATTGACTATTAATACTAAATAAGGAGAGATTTGCTAGCTTACAAATTCCTTAAAGTATGAAACATCTCCAAAAATAGGATTATTAACATATCCCATTTTCTATCAGTTAGTAGACAGTCAATTCAACTGATTTATAAATATTTGAAGAAATTTATTTAAAAATGCATTAAGCTACACATTTAATGTCTATGTTTTCAGCATGTTTTCCATAACCTTAGATAAACGGAGTTCCGTTCACAAAGCATCTTTCACCCCTGCCACCTCCCTTTCTTTCCCATCAAAGATAAAGCTTGCGTAAAGCTTGGAAAAATAATTTTCCACTTTATTAAAAAGGCAGATTTTTAAGATAAAGCCATATTGTTTACAGGAAATTATTTCTCCTCTGAGAAAGCGATGTTATCAGCCAACAAATGATCCAGACTGACATAAACTACATTTCCTTCGTTCTGCTTACAGGGCCCATGCACTGTTTCATGGGTCAGGCTTTCCTCTCTTAGGAACACACACGTTGGAGGTCTGCTGTTCCTTAACACGGGGGAAAACACCCCACACCACGTAACTTCGAGCTTTCCTGCACTGTCTGAAGAGACTTCAGCATCAGCGTTGACTCTTAATACTCAACTAATATAGAAACACGTGGATTCAACAGTGAATCACGCGTGTTCTGTGGAAGTTCTAAGTTGTTTTTACACCCTTATTCACCACGCACAGAACCCCTATAAAACAGGAACTAAGCTGGTTAGAACTGGCAGAGCTGGGTAAGAGGGAGTGCACCGAGTTACGGGAAGAGCAATCTTCGCGAACACCGCAGCAGACAAGAAGGGTGGGTATCAATGTACTTTTAAATAAGCATTTGGATTTTTAGCACAAGACAAAAACAGGAGGAATTAAACAGAATAGTAAATATGTGTTTTCAAAAATTGCCATGAAAAAAACACTAACTGTGCCTGTGCGTTTTTCAGGAAGAAATTTAATTTTTGACTAACGCAAGGTGACTTACCGTTGCTGCAATACCTATGCAACACTCCCGATCTTGTAAGTCATGCACACTGTATCCTTTTCCCGGCTATTTATCCAATTTTGTTTTATGCTGTCACTGGCGCCATGGGATTATGACTTATCTGTTTAAAAAGCACCAACACAATGGAAGAAAAAAGCGAACGTGATTTAACAGAGCTTCAAATTCTGCAGTGTTATTTTATGCTTGGAATCTTTTGAACATGTATTCCAGGTTAGAAGTTTAACTTCTGTTTTAATTTAGCACACACTAGAATGACAAACATTACCCAATAAATACAGCTGAGGAGAACGAGTACAAGAATTAGTCTATTTAATTCTCAAATTAAGACTTTCACAGAAACTAAAACAAGTTAGCAGCTTACGCAGTTACAACCCCCGCGCGTGCAGCCCAGCACGCGGATGGACGCACACAGGCACAAAGCTCATTCTCCTATCAAATCCTCACTAAAAGCCCCAAACACCCCCAATAGTTTGGCTTACCTGTAGAAATTTCAGCTCACGATACTGGTCCTGACACCTTCCCGTGAGTGTCTTGTCTCCCTTAGGAGGGGCCAAAACTACTTGAAATTGTTTTGACGAGAATGTCATTATAACCTACTCTACCACCCGTTTATCCAAGGAGTGGCTAAATGAAATTTAAGTCCCTAAACCTGAAACCAGGTTTGCAAATCCCAAATATTAAAAATACATTAATTAAATTTCAAGCTTCAGTAGGCTTTTTGTTTCTACTAATTTTAACATTTTACTCCTACTTCATTTCTTAGTATCCCATCAAAACCAGCCACAACTGTTCTCTCTACAATAAAAATAGTAAGACTCTAGTTTTGGTCATGGTTGTGTTCCCGCAATACGAGTTCTAGATCTCAAATGCATTTAAAACAAGCCTGCTGAAACACCAAATACACATACACACCTGTTCAGATTATCTCCTCACTATTCACGCTACCAGTTAGGTCCAGATAGAAGCAGTTGCTCAAAAGATAAATCTTTGTACCTTTTGCTTGGTGATAATGTTTATTTGAGGATTTTTTCCTTGCCATCAAACCTTTTTTTTCAATCACTGCACAATCCCACGGCTACATGCGGCGCCACAGAATACACCAAGCAAGGGAACAGGTCCAGACTGAGAAAGAGCAGCGAGTGCATTTCACTGCCCTCTCAGTGATGTAATACAGCGATGTGCACACACTGCACGTCCTTTATATGAGCAAGGGTAGAAATCCTTAATTAAACAGGCCAAGAGCATCTGCCAACGTTAATCACCACCCAAGAGCAGAGCTGCAACACGGTACAGTTTCACAGGTATGTCCTCCTCACCTCTGCCCGCCTCCTCGGCGCTTCTGCCCTGCTGTCAGAACCTGACGCTCCCAGAGCACGGCAACTCACAGCAGGACGCTTTTCCAGAATGAAGAGACACACCGGCACCCTCCAGTGAGGTTCTCTCAGACATAGTTAGGGATGCCACAAGGCATCTAACTCCGGGGAACAGAAAGACATGCCGGTTCTTTTCCAGAGGTAACCTTTTCTAACTACACGATCTCTCCTCAGAAGGACAACTCGCACCCCTCACACTTCCACAGTTCACACCAACTGGAAAAGTCAATGCATTAAACAGATGCACTAAATCAAAAACCGCTAGAACTTTTTAGGTAGACTCCTACACACAGTAAATACATGCTCGTGCTGCGGTGGTCACACACTAGACCACTGCGTACGTACAGAATTTGATGCATTTACTTGAATGCAATTGTTTGCAGTGCCATATATTACCTGCAACCTGCCCACAAGGACTTCTGCAAGTTAAAAAGGCCTCTTTCATTCTTCCACTTACAAAAATATTTTGAGTTCTTTTTGAGCAGTTAAATTTGGTACTTAATATTCTCCAAACGCTGGAGCCATGCTTCACCTAACGCATCCATCACTAGTAGGAACAGGAGATAAGACACGATGTAAGAAGAGCTACGCAGAAAGCGAAAGATGCTCATCTCCCTCCTTCCTCTCCTATCCAGGTCCTTCCCATCAGAGTGAGACGTTTCTCATTTTGTTAGATATAAAGGGCAATAGAAATGGTTAAAGCTTTGTAGTCTTACTACTTTAATGAACTGTTGGTTTGGTTTGTTGGGTTTTTTTTTAGCATCATGCAATGTATCTATTCCTCCTCTGTCAACAGGCAAGGAGATAACAAGTCATAAATCACTGCTGCAATTGAGAATTGAACATTCAATATACGATTCTGGATTATTTCTCTATCATCAGGGTATCAGAAGTTACTTTTCAAGCAAAGATGTATTATCACAGTTTATTTGCAATTAGAAAAAGATACAGATACCATCACTTAAAGACTGCTTCACAATAAACACGTAGGCCTTTATACAGCAAACATAAATCATGAGTTGAATATTAAGACATTTCTGTAAATACATACTACTGCCACAGAAATTAGAGTATTGACAACGCAATAAGCTTATTTGAATACTACTGAAAAATAGTATTCCGTTCTTGCCAATGTCACTTGATCATTGAGGAAAGCTGCCTTTCCAAGTCAGTTGAAGTAAACATCCACCCCCCAGCCCCACCACTTGTTATAGCTGAGTGTAGGATGTTTACAGGAACTAAAAATTAGCTTAACAATATAAATACAGCATTGCCTTTCAAGATATCCAAAAATGAATCTGCACAGACATACCTCAATATGTGAGCTAAGATTTGTACAACTCTAAGGCACGTGCAACGCTTATTAAACCTTACTAACGTTATGAAGGTGGAACAGATTTTTAACATTTAATCTGCTAAATATCAGGACACGGTAATACACACGTACAGTCCCTGACACTGTAGAGGTACATGAAGAAAAGCAGGAGAATAGTTTCTCACAGCCCATGGAGGTCAGCATTTTGTTACACTTACCTGCCAAGGTCCTTGGTGCTCAAAGCAGACACCTTCTAGAAATCTCAAATTCAAATCATTTTCAAAACAGAAACTCAACACCAAAATATATGTGGGAGATTAACAGGGTGGTACAAACCGGATAACAACCCTCAAAGGTGTCCATCTCAAACTGTTTATACAAAAATAAACCTTTGTGGTGAACATTTCAGATTCCTTCGGGTGCTAAATTTTACAGCTTTTGTTGCTACTTATGTACGTCTCCCTATTTGTGCTGTTTTTTCTTAAACTAATTCCCATTCCTCCTCCAGATCTCTTCCACGGTACTGCTATTATTTCAATCTTTTTCATTCTTGTTTTCCTCCACATGGATTTCGCTACTCAGAAATACAAGCTGTTGTAACAGCAAGAGAGTGGAATGCTATTACTTTGGCTGCAACATCTTATCTTAGATTTTACAGGTATGTTTAAGGTCTACAGTCTCAAACAAACAAGACTTCAGCAGTCTGGGAAAAGCATACTTCAATGAACTCAATCAGCCAAGAGGCCAAGCCTCAGCCTTCTCAAAGCTCTTGTCTGAACAGGTGTTTTGCAGATTTACTGGGGGAGGAACCACAGCTGCAGTTTATCTCATACACAGAGGAGGGGCAGAAGCCCTCCAAATGTTTAACAGTTGTTCTTTGTATGAAGAAAAAACAGGAGCTCAAGCATTTCTGCTGAACTCAGCTGCAAGTTCACAGCAAGGGAAGACTGGCTTTACAGAGGTCAGTCTAAAGTCACTGGGGACTTTGATGTATTGTTTTTAAGCGGTCATAAAAACCTCTCAGAGGAAACCCACAGGCAACTAATCCAGGCCCCGAACACTAGTCTTCACAGGCACTCTGCTTGCTCGGCAAGCAAAGACCTTTGTGTGCCTCCCTAGCTTCCGTCCCCAGAGGTAACTGCATGTTGCACCTGCACGCGCAGCGTATGACAGCCGCTCAAAGTTACTGCATGCCCAGTTTCGCTGCTGGCCTCTGGACCACCAACCTGGTATTTTCCTCTACTTCAAGATTAGTGCACTGCAACACAGCAGAGACCAATCCATGACTCTGTATGATACAAACAACAGTCACAAGCCTCACGTGAACAAGATGGGTAACCTGCTTGTCCATCACCAGGCTGACCTGTCACGTCTGCCTCTTCCATTCCCAAAACTCACTGTTGTAATCGTGGCCCTCTGCTGCCTAATTCTGCAGCAGTGGCTTCAACTCCTCCCCGCCACCAGCAGGGCCGCACAGCCAGCACCGCAAGTTCCCATCCTCCCTTCCCAGCAGTCCCAGTACTGCCAGCTCACCTGGAATGACAGCATAAACATGCACTTGGACAACACTTTAAGAGACCCCACCTTCTTCAGCTGCAAACTGCAGCCATGTTTGAGACATATTAAGATGTTCAGCACTTTGTATTTCATGTATAGAAAATGGAGATCTTTGTATTTCAAACACTTGCAAATAAACCTCAAACAAAAATGCAGAGTGTTTTAAAAACGTATTTATTTCCTGCAGTTACAAGCCACTTCAGTTTTTCTCATGTGAAGACATGACAGCTGTGTGAGTACACGCATTAGATACTTGTACAATATAAATGTACGCATGAGTAAAATTCCACAAGACTGGACTGACAAACTGCACGTGAGCTAAGCTTATATAAAAGGCATTGTTGTTATCTGCCATGTGGCAAGGCCAAGACAGTGCTAACAAAAATGTCTACCAGATTAATTGTGAGATAACATGTTTACTTTGATCATTCAGAGAAGTTTGTTAACAGAGAACACTTCCTTTCTTCTAAGACCAAATACTATATAGAACTAGGAAATGCTAAATAAATACAGCAAAGAAAGCTTGGAAAACAACTACCAGCAACTTTTTTTTTTTAAGAACTCAAGATCTGTAGATTCTGCTTCAAAGTCCTTTTTATAAATACACCTACATGAATTATCAAGTCAAACAGCCAATATCTAAAAACCCCTCTGATTTTAACGGAGATTGTATTAAGTGTACAATTTGCTTTAAAAACAAATCTGTAGAGGTGCTAAGCAATGGATTGGATCGATAAGTGAGTGACCTCCTGCCACCACACGTGTTCCTGTGTTGCCAGACAGAGCACCCAGGCCACAGAAACAAAACAGTTACGGTCACGGGACCGTGACAGAACAACGGCTGTCCTTGGTTCGCATTTGGCCATTCACTGCCTGCTTTAAAATCATTACCTTTCTAACGCTTGTTAGGATATCTTGGTCCTGGGGAAGCTAGACCAATAGTTTTAATTCTGATAAAGAGAAAATATTTCACTTTAAGTATCTGTATCTTTGGACATAATCTTGCTTTATAGAATCACTATGGCAAAGTTGAACAAATAATACCAAGGTACTACACTATCAAATAAACAGTTTAAGTGTTAGGGAATAAAAAGATAACATTTTGGGAGGGGGAAAGAATGGAGAGCTAAAATAGTGCAAGAATATTTTCTGTCGTAGCAGCAGAAGTTACTTGCAGAGGCCATTCCTTTAAAAACAGAAGGCTAGAGAGAAACAAAGGGGAAAAGAAATCCCTGGCAAGATCCAGGAAACAGCATGTGCGGTTCCCACTGAGAAAAGTGGGAAGCGCTGAAGCGTTTTTGCAGGTAGCTGTCCCTGTCGGCGTGATTGCTTTAAGTTATTTTAGAACTGAATCAGTGAAGAGTTAATTCTGAAGCGGTACTTTCAAAAGCTGTTATTTACATGAAATATAAACCTTTGTAGTGCCATGGTGGGGGGCAGCACAAACCAAGACGAGGATACCACAGACAAGTGTGTACGCTCTGCATTGTTAGTGCAAAAATACCTTCTGTGTCATATTTTTTTTAACCTTTATTTTGGCCTGGGTTATATCCAGCTTCCAAACAATTGGAGCACCACCCACTCGTAAGGGGACTCAGAACGTGAATTTCAGAAAAACCAACAAAAAGCAAGGCACATCAGATGAAATGCCTGCGAAGTATTTGACAGCATTTATAGTAATTTTTCCTAAGAGTCATAAGGAACAGAAGCTGCTAAAACAGACAATTCAAAAAGCAAGTCTGGTTTATGGATAATTGTACAAGAAATTAACCACCACTTGCCGTTATGTTCCAGGGAAGCATAATTCCCTAGCTCATACCACAAAGCAGCGAAGAACACTGTTTTGAGTGATATGTATGCAACTGCTTTCTGTCTCCATTTCGGACTGGATTTCAAGAAGCCACACCTACACTGTTAATAACAATCAGGTTAATTCATTGGAAGGCAATTCAACGGTGTCTGTAGCAAGTGTTAGATACATGTATGCGCATATGTATTTATGACAGCTTTTCCTTCTGATGTTGTCCAAGAATAGCCAGGTGCAGCAAACATCTGACTGAAAGCTAGAACTGCTACAGCTTCCAGTCGGGGATGTTTACAGCAACAGACTACTACACATCACTGCAACTGTCCAACAGTACGGAGCAGCCGGGCACCTTCAGGGGAGGGGAAATAAAAAAAGAAAAGATTTAAGACAAGCTTCTGTTACATTCCAACCATTAATTGTTCAGCTAATTCTGAAGAAAACCTTATTTTCACATTCAGTAACAAAAATACAGTTCTAGATTCTCAACTTACATTAAATCAAAGTTTCTAAATACAACATATTAGAACACAAATTCTCAATTTTCAGTATATATTTTAAGACCTCTTCAAGTTCAAATGTATTTTTATTTATATATATTCTATATTTATTTATAGAATATTTATACTTATACATTTATACTTATACATTTAAAATATATTTAAATACAAAAGATTATTTTTTTAAGAACCCTGGACCTTCCTTGCCCATACCCTCATTCCTGGAGCTCCCAAAACCAAACGGACTTCCACTTTGAACATACTATGAATTTTGCACATAGCTATCCTTTCATGATTATGTGTATTTTAAAATAAAGCTATATGCAGAATTAAAGACGGTAGCAAACCAAGCCATGTTCATTATGAAGAAAATATCAGAAACAGAAATTTGACAGAACTCTGAATTTACTTTCAGTGTCAGAATCCCACCTGATCAGTTTAAAGCTCTATTACAACCAACTAATTAAAGAAAACCCATACCCAAACCCACGTATCTTTGGGTGAGTGTTAAAGGAGAGAGGCAGGGTGGGAGGGAAGAGTAGTACCAGCCTCAGAACAGAACCATTTTACTTCCCATCTTCAACAACTTACTATCAAAACTCCCACAAGACTGCATTCTGTTCTGCAACAATTAATTTCCTCCAAGTTAAAAGAACCTTTACAATATTAAAAATTAATATTTACAATGCATAACACTTAGAGGAAATAATTTAATTTAAAACCAAGTAATTTAGTAAGTGAATTGCCCTGAGTCAGTTATTGCATATTCTCCTAACGCTCAGATTCCACACTGCTGTGCACAGAGGTAATCCAAAAGTCAAAATTCAAAGGACACCTGAGGTGCTCCTGCTGTTGCTGAAGCTCCCCCCCTCCTTTGCGATGGACGTGGAGGGTCTAAAACTGCTATCAGTGGTTTGTTGTGTTTTGGGTTTTTTTTAACCGTATAATTCTGGCTTGATCATATTCAAATAATACTTATATCCTTCATTTTGTAGTTTATAGTGGAATGTCCTTCTCCTACTAACAGAGCTGAAAGCAGATTGATTAGTCCCATTTAGCAGTCTTCGTCCCTTCAGAAATAGAAGAATTTTGCAAGTAGAAAGTTTTCTACTGCCAGATTATATGTAGGCTTCAGCAATTTAAGGTTGCTTGTTCTGGGGGTTCTGTTTAGGCCTCCACAGCAGCTCGTAAAAAAAAAGAAGTTATGACAAGGAGTTTAAAAGTGAAAAAACCCTACAGTATTCAAGATTTCTCAGTTACAGAAATCCAATCACATCCAGTTTTCAAATAAAGGGTTCCTCCTGAAACATGAAAACTTGTTAGTAGTAAGTGAATTTTGTTATTACAGCAGTACGCCAAGATTAACAAGGAAGCTGCACGCAGTCGCTATGGATACCATGCTGACCTTCATTATTTTTGAGAATAAATAGTTAAAGAGCCAGTGGTCATTTGCAACAAAGGCCTCTTCAGGCTGTTCCAAAACTAAAAATTCCTATTTTACATTGGAAAGAAATAGGCTGTTTCATGCAGAGGTAGGCACATGGTATTCGACTAATTAAGCTGCTGAGCATTAAGTTGCAGTGAACCATTCCTCATACTGCCTTCCTTTAACACTTCTTAAGGATTAACGAAGGTTACTACAATGTCACCTGCCCAAAGAGAACAAACTCCCCACAACCAACTTTTGTTTTATCATGTAAAACATCACAAAATAGCCAATATACATGACAAGGCAGTCTCTCCCTGCTTTGTCAAACTCACTGTCAACTACAAATACTTACACAGCATCTTACGAATCGATTATATTTGTATAAAAGGACTTAACATTTTCATTTCCAAATGTGGTGTTAGAGAAGGTAGAAGCATTACAGATCACTGTGTACAACTACATGCTGGAAAGATACAACTTCTGTAAGAGTTTAGTCAAAATTGAAGATGCGTATTTATTAAAAAGTATCTTCAGCTATTCTCCCAAACACTTTTTTTAAACAAACAGAAGTAGACAACATGCTCTAGCTTTTGCTGAAGGCACTGCCCTCATTTTCATAAATCTCAAAAGCACTGAAAACCAACAGGATTTATTCTAATGTCATCACGAATATTGGCTGTTGGCTTCCATTAATGCCTTTAACTGATTTTAAGAAGAGCAATAAAGTTACCATTCTTTGAAGTAAGAAATCCCCTCCTAACGCCACATACAGAGAACATACAGAACAAGGTTAAACTTTAAGACTATATGAAGTGCTTCTGACACAAGAAATTTACCTCGCTGTCATTTTCCAACAGCAGCGTATGACCACCTGCCCAGGAACTGTTCTTCACCCATCGATACCCAAGAGTAACAAAAAAGGTTTAATACACCACCATCACGATACCCAACATTTGTGTTCATTCAGTTTCCAAAGCAAAGCCATGCAGGCCACAGAGATTTACTGCCATTTTCCCAAGCCTCAAGCATTATTTTACCATTCACACTGAACTTTTACTGCACCTTACACGAGCACCTTGAGCAAAGAGTTCAACAAGACAGGAGGAAGGGGGGGAGGAAGGCGAACGGACAAGGGTGAGGAGACAAGCAGCCAAAGAGGGCTTCTTCCTTCTCTCTCCTCCACATCTTAAGACATCCTGACTCTACAACCAGCACGACCACTATAATTCATGGAATCTGAAGCCTCAGTTGTCACACAGAAACAGTTAAATATAAAAGGAGTCCAAGGAGTCAGTCTGTGCGTGCTCGTGTGTATTTTGGAGTCAACGTCTTGTCAATCAGTCCATCTACCCGTCAGAGCAGTTTAGCCACAGATGCCTGATGCAAGGAAAAAGATGACCAGAACTGACAGAGAGAGACAGATGCTCACTTTTGCTATTTTTTTAAGTCATGCATATTGACCAGAACAGAATTGAGAATTGAACATCAAATCCTAACTATAAAAGGGATTCTTGAACTGCACACAAACAAGTAGTGGGAAGAACTTCACAGTGGAAGTCAACAGAGGATTCACTAATTTCCTAGTAGTTAAATCTGGATTTTAAAATTCTATAACATAGTATAGTCATTTTAAAGACTAATGCTACATGAATGGATATGCTCTCAATATGCTCTTTTCTCCCTCCCTTACAAACTCCTCTTATGTATAAATCTAGGCAAAAAAAAATATAAATCCAAACATTTAACAGATTCTTTCCCTTTTTACCTTATAATAATATACCAAATATACCAAAATATTTAAATACAAACCAGTTCCTCTGATACAACAGTTAAGTAGCCAGAACAGATTTTATATTAGAAGTCCCTATTTTTATTTTTTTGCCCTTTTCTTTGGTGGGGGAAGGAGGGATCAGGGAGGGGAGAACAATTCCTTTCACTAGACAGTTTATTTCTAAACTAAATGCTCAAAGACATTTACCCAACTCTGAATTATTAAGTGATTAAATTCTCACCATTTTTATACATTTTAAAATAGCCCTACAGTTCACAAGCATTTTTATTTCACTTTCAGGGATCACAAAGAATAAATGAAGCTATTTGCCGTGGGTCAAAGAGTGTGCCTGACTCAGCATTACATTTTAAGAACTGTAGCTTGCAGCTCACACATAACCCAAATCACATCATCTCCTATAGCACTTAGGCAGTGAATCAGATGGGTGTTACTGCCTTGAATATTGATTGTACATTGTAGTGAGCTCCTAACACCCACAGAGAGCTCACTGTAGCACTACAAGTGGTTCATGCATGATGAATTATGATGAAGTAGGAAGTGTACATAAGTAGTTTTAACATCACATTTCCTGTGTATTTTCAGGAAAGCGCACACTCTGCTTCTTTTGATCACTAATACACGTGTAGTACAACAAGCAGTTCTGGTACAAGAGGGAGCAGCGTTTTTCAAAATTGGGCCATGAATTCTAAAACAATGAAAGAGACCGAATCTAACACTACCAATTCTAAAGAGAAAAATGTCTTACTATTTTAAAAGTGTATGGAAAAGCATGAAAGTAGAATATTACTAACATAGCTGAGACCAAATTTAAGTGAAGGCTGGATGCATATGCCATATATAACCATTTCAGAAACACAAACACCTGGAAGTCTGTGTTGGAAAATAATATTCTTATCTGACAAAATGAGACCTAAGGAGGGTGAACTACAGAAAAAAGGTGATGGTGGGAGCCAAAATAAAGTTCAGATTCAAAAGGGGCTCTGCCCAATTGCCCCACATCTGAGTCTGAACAAAGTTAGAACGAAATAATAAATTTAGTCTGCTATGCCTAAGAACGATGTCAGCAATTAGACATCCCCCTCCCCACCACCACAGTCTGGTATTTCTCAGGCTGAGTAACACAGCTCGGCCTGAAAAAACCGCATGTTTATTTATGGAATACTATCTGGGCTCTCCATTAGGTGGAGTAACATACCCAAGAAGTTGTTCAGCCACATGAAGTTTTTATTTCAGGTAACTTGGGAAGTTCTGCAGTAATCGGTCATCTCCACAGTCACCCCAGGGGACAGGAAGCTGCTAATCAACAATCATTTTGCTTTAAAGTTGAACTAAAACCACCCAAAAATTCATCTACCTCACTAAACTTAACATAATGAATTACCCTCATAAAAATCCCAACCAAGAGGTTAACCTGCAATCAAGAACAGAAACAGGAAGAAAGAACATTAGCACCCTTAATTGTATTTCTTTTCCTCAGAGCAGATATTCAGCAGTTTATACTGCTAGATGATACATACGAACAGGCACTGCTATTTTTGCTTTTTCAGATTTTAAACTTTTCTAGCAGGATAGCTACATCGCAGTGCATTGACCATAAGAGAAAACTGAGCAACTAGAACTACAGACTTGGGAGAAACATGAATACTCCGAACGTATTAGGCCAGATTTCACATACAGATTCGATCCCTTTCCTTATGTTCCCATAAATGTAACTCCTCCTTCAGTTTTACCAAGAAATTTTGATTATACAACTCAGTGGGTTTAACATATAACTCAATACTGCTGTCCACAGTACAGTTCTAGTGTTATAGTTTCACCTATTTACCTTTCTCTTACAGGAAAGGAATTTTTGCTTCATTCCTGGTAAAGAGCTACACTGAAAGTAGATTGTTTAATCTGGCATAGATTCTTGGGAGATACTTAATCAGAAACTATTCAAATAATCACTTTAAATATTTTACAGCTACCTCTGCATGACATGTCTCCATGTCATCCTCAAGAGTATTCCAACTCGTGCCTAGAGTCTGCCTTTTCTTCTTTCAAGGTAGCTGGTGTCTCTGGTCCAAGGTGACAGAGCTGCCTGTAGAAAATGAGGTCTTTTCAAAGGCATCCTTTAAGCGTAAGATTCAGAAGATCCTCCAATCTGAAAAATACAAAGAAAGTTCACACTATTGAATATACAATAACTGATCTGATCACTCTCTTAAAGAGTGGAAGACAGAAGCCAGAGGACAAAGCCACAACCCTAACGCTTGACAAGAAACAGAAACAAAGAATACATTTAATAGATGTTCTTTGCAGTAGTATGAGCTCTACCCACAAAAAATAACCTAAATAGTAAAGACTGAACTATTTGTATTTCCAGTAACAAGTTTCCTAAAATGCTGAAACCTTCCGTGCCTGCCGACTCAAATATGGCCCAGCATGAACGGAAAAACGTCCCTAAAAGACTGAGACCAAAAAAAGCTGTGTGTCATTTGTTAGGCTATGTTGTTTTGTTGGGGGTTGGTTTTGCAGGTTTTTTTGTTGTTGTTGTTGTTTTGGGTGGTGTTTTTTTTTTTTTTTGAGTGGGTATCAATTAAGTCTGGTGTAGCAGACTCGAATCAAAGACACATTTAGCACACTCCTTCACTTAATGACTTTTCACTCGCATTTGCAATTAAAATTCTCTGGTGATATCAGCTGCCAACAATAGTCCTTTGTAACACTATGATGGAAACAAGTTGAGAATTGCAGAGAGGCATTCATACCACCAAGCCCCTTTGCTTACCTTTGCTGAACAAGGACACATTTGGATAGCTGCTAACAGCAGCAGTCCAACAATTAAGTCTCCACCATATTGCTAGATGGCTGGAGAAGCCGGCAAGGGCCAGGGCACCAAGAGATCTACAGGCCATAAAACATAAATGTTCCTATTTTAAAGGTAATACTGTGTGAATGTATTCCAATCCTTGCAAACAAGTACAGTCACAAATATGACAAATCCTGGCATTCTCACACTTAATTTTGGTAATCAGAGTCTAGAGACTGTTACTGCAGCCTGTAGATTTTGGTGAAAGTCGTGTTGCAACAACGTATTTCCCCTGCTGTATAAAGTGAGCTCAACTCCTCCATTGCAATTAAATCCTGAAGGATATCAGACCGAGAAGTGATCTGTACACCGGTAACAATCCTAACCTTGCTCCCAGAGCATATACAGATTTTTTTAATTACTTCAAAAGAAAATAAGCTGAACCCAGCAAGCATGCAAGTCATGAACAACAGATAAGTGCATGGCACTTGGTTTTACAAAGCGCCTTTGTCCTTATGCACAAGTTTAAAAAGTTAATTATTTGTTTTGCAATAATGCCCAAGAGACCCATTCTTTAAAGTACACATATACAGCCTGATTCCACAAAGGAAACAGTCCACACTAGAACGGCATGCAGTCATGGCACCCGCTTCAGGAACAACCTCAAAAACAACAAAAAACATAGAACATAAAAAGAAGTAATACAAAAGACCTTTAAACTAGTCTCAGAATGATTATCTCTATTTAAAATGTAGATTTCACCAAGTTCTTTTCAGAAAATAATTTTCAGGATTTACTGACAGTAACTGGAAACAGACATAACGCACTGGCAAAACAGATCATTTTGAAACCTTATTCCATATTCTCAAATCAATCCTAAATTGACCCTAATTGACCCTAATATAACCCTAATAAATCCTAGGGTGAGACGAACATACTTAGAAAATTACTACTTTCACAGCCTCTCTCTCAAACACCATTTCCTCTAGAATCAAGCCACCTCATTCAATAATTTATATTACAACAAAAATTAAAATAGACTTTCCTAGTCTGTAAATATGCCAGGAGTATATCTGACAAATTTGAGTCATGTTTCCCTACTTGGAGCATTGTAACAGTTAGCATTTAGTAATTGAACTAAAGAGGAGACACGGCATTAATTTTTTTTTTTAAGACAGAAATTACTTTTAGCAGTTTTTTCCTTAAATCATGAAAATAATCTTTTTCTACTGACTGTTAGAAGTTTTGTTTACCAGCTACCAAATGCATTAGTTGTCTTCTGCTAGTCTCTATACAGCATTCCCAGTATCATCTAGAAAAAAGTGTTGTTGCATTCACAGAAAGTTCATGAGAAGCACAAAACCCACCATACTCATGTCTGAGAAAGTCAAAAGAGGAGGTACAGAGTACCACCAACTTCTGGCAGACAGATGGTGCACATCTACTTGAAAGTAATTTTTAAAGATGTGGATGAAAAGTTAACAATGAAAAGTTAAAGGCTTCTCAAAGGCAGACAGTACCCAACCCACCCAACATGAAGAGCTGGGGGCTACTGTGATGAAGGTTGAACGGCGCATGTAACATACTTTGACTTTACTATGGCTTCCAAGACAGCCTCCCGAACAGTCTCACCTGGGAGCGGAGGAAGCCCGAGCTCAGTGAACAGAAGGGGAGCTGAGGTGGGAAACTGGCTGCATCTCTGTCACACACAGCAGCAACCAACGGCTGAACATTCAGCTGGAAGCTGGCAAGGGAGGACCCCGAGGGCCAACACAGGGCTCCAAGCACACTCATCACCAACCAGGAAGATGCCACGGGCTCCACCCTCAGCTAACTAGCAGCTGGTGGTAAAGTGGAGGTGGGCAGAGAAGCAGAGGGGGCTGACACTGTCAGTGGCAGTGCTTCTACCAACAGGCAGACCGTGATAAACCCAAGCACAGGGCCAAAAGAAACCTCATCAGGTTCAAGAGGGAAAAGGGCAAAGTTCTGCACCCAGGGTAGAAGAACCCCACGTATCCGCACAGGCTGGGGAGAGCTGGCTGAGTAACAGCCCCCCTGGAAAGGGCGCAGGGGCTGGGGCAGCAGGCAGCTGCAACAGGAGCCATCCTCTCACTGCAGGACAGGCAAACCACAGATGGGACTGCGGGGAAGGGATGTTGTCCCTTCTCTGCCTGCCGCTGGCAAAGCCACCCTGCAGACACCGCGTGCTCCGGTGAGGACCCCCACTTCAAGGGGGTGCTGAGGAACCATGGAGGGTCCAGCCCTGGGCTACCAAGGTGGTCAAAGACCTCAAGGGCATCACCCACAGGGAGAGGAGTTGAGGGAGATGGGCCCGTTTTCTCTGGCAAGGAGAAGGCTGGGGACCATCTAAGAGCTCTCCACAGCTACCAAGATGGGAACTATCAAACCCCAAGTGCTTTCTCAGCACTGGCAGACAGGATAAGAAAGAGCAACGGCCACAAAAGGCAGCACAAAGTTCAGGAGGGTGGTGAAGCCCAGGAACAGTGCTCCCAGAGAGGCTATGAATTCCCTGTACTTGGGGGTATTCATGCTTCGTAGGATAAAGCCATGGCTGACCCCACCAAGTGCTAGTTAGAGCCCTGCTTTAAGCAAGTGGTTTGACCAGAGACCTCCAGAAGTCTCTTCTGACCATTATACTTGCAACTCCATGATCTCATTAATTCCTGAAATACACTTCCAGCAACTGTAGCCTTGTTTATATAATTATCCTCAGACATGACGAGGTCAATAAGTCTTTGGAAAAAGAATTATCCATAGATGACATCAGTACAGTCTTTCCTATAAATAGGCAGGTGTTATCAATAGACTACAGTGCTAGCAGCTCCAACAGTTGTGAAGTCACAAATACATAATGTTAAGACTATTTTATTCAGCTGGTGTCAAATATTTTGAAAAAATGAGCTACAGAGAAAATAGAAATTGAATATCTATGCCTGCTGAATTTAAATATGCTGCCAAACTCTGTCTCACATCACCTTTGTAGATCACTCAATGTTCTTCCAGAAAAAAAAAACCACACCTTCAAGATTATTATTTATGTCAGTATCTTGAAGACCAGGCAATACGCAAGATATTGCCACTTAGCTTGCTTGTAGAAGCCTTGAAAAAGGCAGTAAAATGTCTCCCACAACAATCTTGAACATGAAATTTTAAAAATGTCACTCAAGCAATAAACAATGATGCCCTACATTTTAGACTAGTCTACAGATTTTACGTGTCTATTTTTCCCTAGCAAGTCTGTTTTGTTTCCCCCCAGTATTAAATATAGCTTTTCAAATCATAATAAACTAAGTACACAAGATGGACAGTATGACCCATCACACTACAAATGCAGAGCTTTAGTGATAATCAGGATTAAACCAATTACAGTAAACAGTTTGGGAGTAACTTAGGAGTAGAAGGACTGGTTCCTATAACTCACTCCTAGGGCCACACAGATTAAGCAACAATTCAATGCAATAGACAAAACAGCTCAGTGAAGGGGAAATCTAGGTCATTCACCTGATGTTATAATCCTGCTTTTTGGGTACTTTTGGTCCAGTGAACCTTGAATTATCTCATACTGTCACTGAGTTTCAAAATAAGAATGAAAGGTACTCAATTTAATTGATAAGACTAGTAGCTAAAATGAACTCTCTTCCTTGGACTGGAATTTTTCACACCTTTTGGTAAACTACCCAAATTTATTATTAAAATTAATGTATTAATTAAAAAACCCACCAACCAACCAGAAAAAAAAAATCTATGTCTTAAGGGAGAAAAGACAGGGTCATCAGCAAAGAATGCCATTATCCAGCCTGTAGTGATAGGCATTCTGGAGATAACGCACAGGCGTTCCAGAAGTAATCCTGAAGCAATTTTTATTAGCTGTATTTTAAGACACAGAACCTAAACACAAATTTTATGCATGCCTGCAAAACACGGAGTAACACATGAATGCAACAATTACATGCAGCTGACATCTTCGTCACACCTCAAAGAGAAAACAACTGCGCAATACGAACATCATTTAGTGCAATTTAGTATTGCTTTGTAATTATCTTAATGAGGGTGGCTGTTGTGCAATGATCATTCTGAAAACATGAAAAGAATACTCACACCACAGAGCCTGACTACTGGTGCACTTTCAGCATGTTTACATTGAACATGGTAAGAGCATTGCAGCAGAAGCCCTGCTCTCTGTCTTCCAGCTGAGGGATTCCTGCTTCCTCCACTGTTACAGGACTTTTATAATTTCATGAAGCAAGTTACTTGGACAACCACTATATTAGCTGCAAACTAACCCTGAGGGGAAAAAAAAAAAAAGATCAGTTTTCTGCTGCAGCAGGTAGCTGGTCTCAGTTACCGGATGGCAGTACAGTCCTTCAGACCGAAAAGAAGGTGGTACTGTATGGGGCAGGACTACCTGTATTCGTGACAATATAGCGTTAAATCAATTAGGTGAATTGTTTAACCACAACAGGAACCTTTCCCCAAGGGCCCCCCAGAAAAAGATAGCAATACTTAAGACCTCTGGCATCAACCTTCTGAGCAGGGAATGCTAATGTGAACGAGCTGTATATTTCAAAGGCACAGTAGCTTTACTACTTCCACGTCTTGCAACAGGAACCTGACATTTGAAAAAAAATACAGCAGAGGAACACCACTTTCACTCGGCATCAAAGCTCACCCCAACTGGAAGTCTGAAAACTGTCCTTCAGCATTTTCTGTTAAGGCTGCGTGTTCCCGCAGAGCTGTTCCCACAGACACCTACGGCAAACACAGCCAGCAGACCCCACCTCCTCCGAAATCAACTGAGCAGGACTTACATGGCAATCACTTCTCCTAAATGCTGGAGGGCCTCAGGAGTCTGTCTTATGTTACCGATGCTCCACCTGCTGGTATGCGGGCAGCACAGATCAGTCCCGAAAGCATCCTGACCTCGGAGAGGCGAAGACAAGCCAAAAAAACCCACCCAAAAATAAACAAAAATGTTTCTGAGTAGTCAGAAGCATCTAAAGCACCTAAGGCAAAGCCTTCCCTGAAGAACCTGGCAGTATAACACGTTTCTGAACACTAATATTCCTGAAAAGTATTTATGAAAACCTCCAACCAAGGATGTGGTTCAAACCCCCTTCGGTGGCTGGCCGGCTACTCACCCATTAACATTAGTTACTTCATTAGGTCAAGGGTATAGCTCTGCAGAAAAGTTTGCCTGAGAGATGCAAGCCAAGCCCAAAAGTGGAGCTCCCACACAAACACACCATTAAGTCTGGAATTTCTACATTATAAATTCGATTTTATCAGGATTTTAAAGTGAACTTCACTAGTGCCCAAAATAAAATCTCATTAAGCCAGGCACCTCCCCAAAACAAATGAGCCGAAAAAAAAATTAAAGCTGCCCACCTCATTTCACATTTACATATGAAAAATAAAGTGTTTACAAAAATAACAAATAAGCAAACATGTGGCTCTCCATAAGAATCCTGCCATACTCGGTGCATGAACCAGATTATGTTCCCTGAAAGAGGTTTGAAGAGAAAGTACCGCAGTCCTTAAGACTTATTTCACCTGTTGAAAGAGCTGAAAGGCATCTTCATTCAGCTTTCCACAAGGGCTATCACCTGTTTCAACTGCTTTTTTTCAGCCAAAGAAACCAGGATAGGTAACCAAAGAAAACTCCATGGTGTTTGGAGATGGACTTAGCTTGTCAGTCAGCTGTTTTCCTCAACCTCTTCTATGTTGTCCCACACTTGCAGGTAAACAACTTACTGAAAGCCCTTTTCACAGACAAAGAATAGAAGTAGTGGGTGTCTAAGTGACCAACTGCAAATTCTCAGTCAGGTTTGCAGAACCATATGTCAAGCAGAGGTCAGTGGAGACCATATTAGCTCAAGAGAAACGTCGTAAAAACATCAAGAAATTCCTTTAAGGAATCAATTCAATTTAAAAAGAAATAATGTGCAGTTTGTAATCTTCTTCCAATATGAAGAATTATTACCTAACTGGTATTAAAATAATAAGCATCAGCCACAGCGTCTTCAGAACAAATGTGTTCTGTGAAAATAGTTAAATAGAAGTTAACCTGTACAGCGGGACCAATGAAGGTACACTTAAGGAAATGCTGCAAGTACAGGCTTCCACTCATTGTATAAAATAAAGTACAAACAACAGACCAAAACTCACTGTCCCTCCACAAAGCCATAAAAAGTCAGCTGCCTCAGGCTCCACTTAAACACAAGAAAGAGTATCACAGTTAGCAATATTAGTCAAGCTCCATATGCAAATGAAATATCACATTTAATCTTTCAAATTCCAACTTAACTACAACGCTATTTAAAAGTAGAACTCCTCACACTAATTACATTCTCCAACTTAAAGCAGTAACTTAAAAGACAGGAAACATCACAGATTTATCAATAACCTGTACACCACAGTGCTTCTGTCTCCAGTGAACTGAAAGTCCTATCTGTGCAAAGATAACCAGACAGCTAAAATAACGTCTTGATTCTGCAGGGGATGAAGAATTACTAAAGCAGAAAGCCACATAGTTCAGATTAACAGCATATTATAAACTGTCTAAACTAATAAGGAAAAATCTGCAATAATAGATTTGTAGAATACCAGTAAATTGACAGAAAACCAGTATTTACCTTTTCATTTAAGGCAGGTGACTTAAATATTCCCCTTTTCACAAAAAATAATTAATGATTAACAGTCTGAGAATTGCAGCAGAGGTTTTGTTTTATTGGGATGGCTGGTATTTTAGGAGAAATTTAAAAGTAATACAACGCATAAAGCAATTCAAGCTGTGTAAATAAAGATCTTCTGGCTTATATGTAAAATAAGAAACAAGTCAGGTATCATTCACCGCAACAATAAGGAACTTCACATTGAAATTTGTGTTGTGTAAGGAAGAGCAACAAGTAAACCAGTCCTTCTCCCCGATACTGTGGTGTGCAACTTCACATTATTACACAGCACCACTGCTTCAATCAGTTTGTTAGAACCAAGGAATGTTTAAGTACATAGATTCATTTTACTTTCCTGAGATTTTACTGCTTCTAGTTAATATTTGGCATAACCTGACTTTTAGGTGAACCACCAGCTTAGCAGTTCTTGATCCAACTAGTGTGTTTACCAAGACAAGTCATTTAGTCACCATATGCAAAGTGAAAAAAACTCACTGTAAAATTTTTATTAGGCTTGTGAACTCAAAGCAGTCACACAGGCTGAAATCAATGAAAACTACAAGACCAGACAATCATGTCTAATCACATAATACCTGACGATATCAACTACATTTAATTTGTAATTAATAATATTAAAAGCATTGGATCAGATGCAGCAACTCATTTTTCAAGTAACAATAATTGAAGAAAAAAACCAAAGGAGATGGAAGAGTCAAAACAGACATATATGTATTTTAAGCAAAGAAAATATCACAAGTTTCCTTGTTAAAGAATGTCTTGTACCACAGCCGCTTCAAGTTTTGAACATGGCACACTGTTTGCTGTTATAGTTTTCTGCTATAAAGGCTAGAGAAGCAGCATACCAATCTTCATAAAGCTCCAGAATTCACCTTAACTTTCCTTGATATTTCCTTGAAATACTCCCTTGATATATTCAGAACAGACGAGGGACAGGTTGCAGAAGAACTAGCTTCCCTGATACCAGAACATTCACCATGTTCCAGTGACCTGAAAGTGCCTGATCCTGCCAGCAGGCAGCTTAGCTACCCCACTGCAAAGGGCCATGTGAAAATGAAGATGTCCTTGACCTACAGGTAGATGGGAGAGTTAGGCTCATAGAACCACCGCCAAGAAAAACATTCCTAAAAACACTGCCTTTCTCTTATTAGGATAAAGAGCACACCTGTCAAACTACTATTAAAAATTAGTTAGCTGTAGTATTTCTTGTCTTAACATAATTTGATGGAAAAAATGTGTTTACTTATCCTATAAATGAGTGCAATATTGATTGCTCTTAAAGTTTTACTGGTTAAGATTACTGAGCAATAATTTAAGATAAGCAAAACTCCAACAGAAGTAGATTGAGGGGCAATGATGAGAAAGAATATTTATTTATAAGCACGAGCCACATATAATCAGATCATTTAGTTACAAAGCTTATCAGCAGTGCTAATAATATATCCCACATGGTCTCTATAAAAAGCTAAAGATACTCTCACAAAACATCAGGTGAACAGTACACACTAAGCATATGAGTATGTTGTAAGAATGCATGTTAAAATACTGATGCATATCAAATATGGACCAGTGAGCCAGCACGATGAATATGGATAAAAAGAGAAAGAAACAGTCTAAGCACAAAGGTGCCCATTTCCAGGAAGAGCCATGAACAACACAGCTTTTGCGCCCCCAGTCAGAGCACCAGTCAGGATGAGGCAAAAGAACGGAAGATGTGATGGAAAACTCACAGCAGTTTAAGTTGAAAACTTAATGAAAGCTAACACTGACTCTCCAGGTCGTACAGCTGAGACATGCCTTAGAAATTCTAGGTAACAAGAGCTATACAGCCAGACAGGTCTTCATTTGCTTAAACCAGAACAAGATTTTTCAGTCTGTTCTACTTTTACCCTTTTGTTTCCAATTTCTATCTTATTAAATAATCCTGCCCTCTATTTTACTATTCTGTTTGCCTGGAACTGAGGATATGGGGAAAGGAGACAGTTTGGTGAAGGTTAAAAAATAGAAGAAAAACTCTGCGCCAGCAGCCCTGAGCAGTCTGTACCCTGGGATACAAGGTTAGGAAGCTCACGCACTAAGGAGCATTTTTCTGCCAAGCTGCAGAAGGTGAGCAGGGCATCTTCCGCTGCCAAGCATCAGCTTCGGGACATCGTACTTTCCAGAAGGTGCCAATTTGAGCCTTTTCTGTAAGTTATCAACAGTTCACAACATACCTCACCACTCACTCAAAACTGTGAACTCACACTGTGATTTCTGTGTATCAACGTACTCTGTTAGTGCGCTGAACACTCCAAATGATGAACTGCGCAGTTTAAGATAACACATTTGGAAAGAGCTCAGTCTTCAGGAATACTTAGAAACATTTTCAACACCAGAAGAATAACAACCCTGCATTCGGCTGAACTGTGCTGTATCTGCAGAGAAAACAATGAAGTGAATGAAGAAAGTCCTCTGAGGCTCATCTGGCATTTTGATTTATTATACTGAAGATAAGCCTCCAACATTCAGTCCCCATACAGCTCTGACACAGCAAAAGATTTGTTTTGGACTAACTCATTTTATTTCTATATTCTTTATAGAATATGGCCACATTCTTACAAAGTCCACTAATACCTCTTTATCTAACATCATGTCGATTCAGTGTGAAATGTAAGAATTGAATAGCCTTTCAGTAGTTTAGCTTTCCCATCCCCACAGGATTCAACATGCCCTGAGACATGAAACAATCTTATCTAGGGCACTTCTTGTGAATATTTTAATCTTTTTGCCTTTATCTTTCTAACCTTGATTTCTGCAGAAGTGTAGACCTATTTCCCCTCAACCTTCTTGTGCCATTAAAACTCTCTTCTGGCGTTGTTCAGACTGAGGCATCTAAGAAGACAGCACACAGGAGCAATCTGATATTACCGAAGGGTAACTTCAGGCATAGAAAACTTATCTGTACTAGATAAACTCTAAACTACAAGGTAGGCTGTGCTGCTTCTCAGCAAGTGCCAGCTCAGACAAGGCAATGCCTCTCTATTGGGTAGTAGGGCATTCCACTGCTGTTGTAACTTATGGAACTCCCTAAAAAAGACAAAAGCAGCAACATTTTGAAACAAATATGAACAGGAAAGACTGAGATTGCTATTGTACTGACAAAGTTACCAATAGGCTGATCAACAGGATCTCAATACACACTCTTCCATGTGTATGCCTTATTATAAATCGAGATTATAACCTTTTCAAAGCAAAAATCAGTGGGGGAGGAGTTTTTCCATTTCTGGATTTTTTTGTGGGTGGGGTATAATCCTTAGCATTGTGTTAGCTGTTACAGGATCAGTCAGTCATCAGTACAACCATCCCTTTGTTCTTCTTTACATTCATTACTCCAGTAGTGCTTCCAAGCAATAATCTGGAAAAGATCACTGAGCCAGGCAATGAACAGTTAAGCCAGACAGCTACCCAAAATGTTTTCAAACAAACTAGATAAAATAAATTATGTAAACAAGTTATCACAAATACATCTTGCTACTTTCCAGACCATTTCAGGGGAAGAAAACCCCAATCAGCCAAACCAACAAACAAAAACTACTGACACACAGCACATCCGTATTATCCAGGCACTAAGATTTTAGATAATTTAAATATTAATCCATGTTATGCACGCCAAAGATCTGAATGAACTTGCAGGTGAAGCCTATAAAACTAACAGTTGTTTTTTTTTAAGGCTCTCCAGTCCAGACAGTTCTGAAAGCAGTGACCTTCCTACTCAACCCAGAAGTTCCCTCTGACAACAGCAGGCATGCTATCACCATTACAGACATTTCCAGCTACAAGATCTTTACCTCTCTGTTCCACAGATCACAACCAGAAAAATCCCCATCATGTTACCTAAACCAGAAATGCAAGCAGCATGCAAGCAGCAGACTTACTTGCACAGTCTATTCAGCTTGTTCTCAATCTGATTATTCACCTGTTTTGTACTGGCTGCCATCTGCCCACTCTTCCTCCTGTCTGTCTCCAACACAGACTTTGTGCCATATCATAAGCCTTTTTTTTCCCCTCCTTTTTAGCACCTTCCTGCACACTTCTTCCAGGTCACTGATACATACAGTGAACAGACTTAATTGCAAGATTGCTCCCTGGGGCTCCCCAATCATTACATTTCAGATGTACTCCAATGGAGAGAAGGTATTGCCATGTAACATTTTAAAAAACCTATATACTTATTTCCTGTCTTTAAATGTATTTATATATGTAAAATATGTATGCAGATAAATTCTACATAGTAAATATGTAGATAAATACATTGACATACATATTTAAGACAGGAAATAGATTCAAGACCAAGTCAGCCGCTACTCATGCTTATTTTCCCATCTGAACTGCAGCACAAGCACTCATCACCAGTACATACACACAAGAGTAAGCACGCAGGTATTTTTATTCTAGGCAAACAATCCACTGCTTCATGGACCTTGACAGTTGTCTATTAATTCTCTGGCTACTAGAGCCAAATCTTATCATGTGTTGAAAAGGACACTAGGATTAATTATGTAGTTTCAATCTGGCCCTTTTATTAGTATCAGGAATGTTCGTTTCCTAAGTTGTACATGACAGTCGCTTAAAGCTCCATCTGGCTTTTTTGATTTATACCAGGAACTTCTGTGCTAAGAGTTCATGAATATATTAACTGCATTGATTTTTTTTCTCCCCTCTCCTAAATGGGGAAAGAAAAAGTTTTCAACAAAACGCTGAAGTACAAACGAACCTGTAAATGCCTGTTAGCATTTCGAAATTTAAGAAGTAACAAAGAAAGACTCTATGCTTCCTTACATAAGGAGGGTTTGTTTAAAAAAAATATGTAGAAAAATAAATCCAAAAGAGCCTTTGCTTTACTCTGTCTGCCACTGACCTTTAGACCTGACACCCACTGCATCCTGTGGGAAACTTTTTCCAAGAGCCAACTTACTTATAAATATTTTAGCAGATTTAAGCATCCAGACTACATTTTATTTGCCTGCATCTACAGAATGAAAAGGCTACTGAATAATTACAACATACATGTGGATTCACATATATATCTGTAAAGTAATAAAATATAATGGAATCTTGAATATGCTACATGTAGGTGCTTTTGAAGTATTTTTTTTTAAATGAGGTTTACTTTTACAACTGCTACAAATGCTCTAAAAAGTGTACTGCTACATTGCTGTCCATTTTCCTGCATATGGTTTTAAAACAGATTTGCATGTCCTCCAAAAACAACAAAAGCACTAGAAAAAGCCATTGCATTCCTAGATTTGTGTGATAAAAGCAATACTGATAA
The DNA here is from genome assembly GCF_963921805.1 of Phalacrocorax carbo. Lineage (NCBI taxonomy): Eukaryota > Metazoa > Chordata > Aves > Suliformes > Phalacrocoracidae > Phalacrocorax > Phalacrocorax carbo. The sequence goes on along the minus strand of NC_087514.1, from coordinate 8,386,532 downwards.
TTCAATTCCCCTCTCGAAATGAAAATTCAAGTCCCTCTTAGATGTTTTGCCAATAAATTTCCTTAAACTCTGCAAGAACAGCTCACTTACAGGAATTTGTTTAGCTTTCAAGTGTCAAAGCACTGCACCTGTTCCTTTTCAGATAACCAGTCTCCTTCCCCAACCTTATATTCCCCTTGTTTCCCCATTACAATAAGAGATCATTTCATGCAGCATGGAACAGATCACTTGTTGAAAGTCACAGGAAAGATTTCTTCCTTACTTCCACGGGCCTTCCACATCAGCACCCCCGTCCAGGTGCGCCTCTCCTCCATGCCAACCCTTCTTCCCTCTGTACGTGGTTCCACTGCAGAGCTATAGATCTTGTACCGTCACGTACATGACTGCGCTACATCGGTGCGCATAAGGAAACGTTCCCGCTGTTCAAAACAAGACATGGAGCCAGACAAGGACAACCAAGTTCACCAGACAGGTAATCAGGAATTTGGCTCCCCCACACTGCTAGAGCACTAACAAAAGAAACTACAGTATATTTAAGAAACTTTTTTTTTTTTAACCGGAACATCAGATACTGTTCAAAAGTGCCCGATTTACTTAGACTATAAACATTGTGTTAATACAGGATTTTATGCCAGCAAGTTTCAGCTAGATTTAGCAAGCATGAAGAACAAAAGGAATGTTTGTTTTTGAAAGCTTATAATGGAGGGTTTGCTTCAGTTTCACCCATCAAGTGACAGTATCGTCATTAAGCATGACTAAACGCTAACTACAAGAACAAGTTTAAAGCTTCAGTATCTGAAGGCACAATTCCTCTCCAAGACCTTGTAATAAGAAATGCACTGTAACAGTATATAAAAGCCTTTTTTTTTTTTTCAGTCTTAATATTATCGAAGCTTCTGTTGAAACTTTAGTCCTTTGGTTTTTATGGTTGATTTATCACCAAACATCAAAATTGCATTAGTGGTCCATCTATGTACGATACAGATCAAAGCGTCTGTCCAGTAAAACCTCTCTCTCACGATTATCTCCACAGCCATATTACTTCACGGTGGTTACAGTTCCCATTACGGAAAGGAGCAGGAGGATGAGCTGCGTCTCACTCCGAGTTACTCCTCTGATGTCTCCTAGGAGGACAGTATTATGCTCCCGGCATAGATCTCTTTGGCATGCTCTAAGAAATTTGCATGTAGACATTTGAGACAACAAGCAACTAGTACCTATTCAGCTCTCAAAACCTACAGTAAGATAACGCCAATGAATTTTCATGCATGAGAACAGCAGGACAGGATGTAGAGTGCAGGCTTACATAAGACACAAGGCACTGCTGGGAACCAACAGAAGTGAATAGCATAAATGGCTCAAAAATGCTGATGTCACTCGTATATGTTTGGGCTGCACTGGCTTTCCATATGCCAAGTTTCTCTGATCCTAAAACTGGCCTTTCTAACTGTCTGTGAAGCCTCAGTTTGCTCTGTTTTACCAAGATCTCAAGAAAGAACTTGCTTTCAAAAGCCCAGTTTCTTCCTAACAGTAAGATGACAGATAAAGAATAAAATCCGAGAAGACTCTACATTTACTGTAGCACTTATAAGCAAGAATCTAAAGAGATCAGAAAATGTAACAGAGAACTGGAAAAAGCATGTAATTATGTACACAAATACTTGCTCCTAATACTTACTGAAAAAATAGTTCAAGCACAACTTATCTGTGTTAAAATATGACCTCTGCAAACCTGCTAAGGTCAATGAGACACAGCGTAGTTACTCAGCAAGCCCTGCTTGCATAAATTAGAGACGCCTAAGGGTAGCTATGAAACCAGGTATTTGAGTTTTCCAGGGCACCTACATATTATGAACTAACAATGAATTACCATTTTACCAGAGCAGCTTTCAGTTTTGTTAATGGGCTGGGGGTAGAGGGGGAAGGACACAAACTGAACAAATGCGCTGTGCTTACCTCTTCCTCAACACATAAAAGCTTTCCTATTTAATGTTAAAACTGATTATGGAAGTTTCGTATTAACTTGAGTAGACAAGTGAGAAACTATGATCAAATTACTTTAAAAAAAAACCCTAAGATATTAGTCAAATAGTGCTTCTTCCTGGTGTAGCCTTCCACAATAGATGGGGGGATAGTCTAGCTGCACAAGTTAGTATAAAGCAAAACTGCAAAGAGGGAAAGCTTGGCTCACTCCGGTCAGTGTTCACAGCAGCAGCAGCAACTCCCAGCTCTGCGCCGGGCTGCTTTCACCTGTTACCGCAGTGGCTGCATGCCACTTCAGAGCAGCCTGTGAACCACGCCAGGAAACTCCTTCACAGTCCTCGGAGTCCTCTATTGAAGTTTTCGCTTATGGCATACTTAGGGTATTTGATTTTCTGTAGACAGCATCATATAAGGTGAGAGGGAAAATACTGTTCCTAAAATGGAACTACTCAAGTTGATGTTTTATTACGCATGTAAGGAACTTATTGTGACTCCCTTCAGTATTTTCTTGCAAATACAGAGGCACCCTGAGACAGCATCAAGTTAATGCAACAACCCAACCCTGGCAAGTACAACTAAATTGTATCACAGCAAATTACAAAACAATGCCAGAAGCAATTTCTTCATCATACCAAGTATATCTGAACACCTCTCTTCCAATTCCCTACCAAACCACTAAATTTAACGCCACGTAGCTCAGAGAGGTCAGCTAGCAGAGATAATCAGCACATTAGAAATGCCAATGTTTCCTTGGCAGTGGAGGAGAACATCAGCTTTGTTCTACGCAAAAAGAAAAAAACCAACAAACTATTTGTGCTGTGGAATGGCAGCTCTTTGAAAGCATATTAGAGCACACTCTTCATAAAAATATGAAGTATAAGGTGAACACACAGTGCAGATGATACAATATCACAGGTTATGAAATTACTTTTTGAGCAAGCACCTGCTTCCATCGAAGTGTAGCTACTACAGGAAAATTCTGCAAGCAGAACACTCACATCCTGCCTACAGCCCCTACACTACTATAGTAGAAATACCACTATCTACCTGTTACTACTACAGCAGATAAGCATTTTACAGTCATTAGTATATTTATTAACAGGACATTTTTGGAAAGCACCACTATTCCTGACTCATAAGCAAATGGAGGACAGACGGAGAAAGACTGATCCAAGGTCACAGAGTAAGTCTCTGGTAAAATAAGAAACTTCACCTGGTTTCTTTCTATTAGCGAGTCATTGATGCTCCTCCAAATATTTCTTTGAGCACGAAGAGACAGCAGACTGCCTGTGGCATTCAAACTCTACATACTAACAGCAGATTCACTCCAGGGTTTTCTTAACCAAAAAAAAAACCCAAAACAAAACATACCCAAGGGCCTTGTTCTGTACTATCACAGAATCCTACTTCGGCACTGGGCTGCTATGGGAAGAAAAAGGATGCGTGTATCTATACGTGCATTTTATTAGGAAGTCTGCCTCGTTTGTGATCCAGCTCTCTCACTGAAGAAAAAGACAGTCCTTGAATAGTTTTACTCCGTCATGCTACAGACCACCGGGCAAGGGCAAAGTGCAGGGAGGAAGGGACAGTGCACCCGGGAGACACGTTATGCAGAGCCGGGGGCCGGGGCGGGGGGCAGGAGCCCCGACAGCCCACCGGGGGGCAATTCTGTTTTCAGGTCAGCGGGGTCAAACGGCGAGGGGGAGACGGACACACACACACGGACCGACAGACACACGGTCCCCGCGGGCTGCGCGGAGGGAAAGGGACCCGCCGGCCCGAGGGGTGCGGGGGCGGTGACGGGTGCGGGGCTCCCTCCCCGCCAGAGCCCCGGCCCGCCCCGCAGAGCGCGGGGGGCGGCGTGGGGGCCCCTCCACGGGCTCTCCCGCACCGCGGCCGGCGGCGGGCTGCGAGACGCCCCCCCGCGCCCCGGGCACCCCCCGCTCCAGAGCCCCCTCACCGCCCCAGCCCGCGACCTGATCCCGCCCCCGCCCGCCTCCGCAGCGGGGAGCCCCGCCGGGCGCCGCTCGCCCGTACCTGTGAGGGGAGGCGGCGGCGGGGGGCGGCCGTGGGGGCCGGAGGGGCTGCCCCGGAGGGGGCTGTCGCGCCTCGCCTCGCCCGGCCCCGGCACGGCCCCCCGCTGGCGGCCGCCGCCCTCGCTCAGCCGGCGGGTCCCGCGGAGCCGCCCGGCCCGGCTCGGCCTAGGCTCGGCCTAGGCTCGGCCCGGCCCGGCCCGGCCGCTCCTCCTCGCCTTTAGTTTGACCTTTTCCGTGTCTCCGCTCGCTGTCCCCGACACACTTTGACGTCACTCCCATGGCAACCAATCCCCGCCCCCTCCCACCTCGCGCGCGCGCTGCCCGCCCCCAGCATCCCCTCCTCCCCCCCGCCTTCTGCCCGCACGCACGCACGCACGCCCGCACGCAGGCAGGCAGGCATGCGCGCACGCGCCGCCGGGAGAGGAGGGGCCGCCTCGCTCCTGGCCAATGAGCGTGCGCCGAGGCGCTCCCGCCCCGTCCCCTACGGCGGCGCGCGCCCTCAGCGTGCCGGGTGGGCGGGGCGCGCGGGGCGCGTGGAGTGCGTGGTGCGCGTGCTGCATATTGTTCGCCGGGTGGGTGGAGTGGCGCGTGCGTGGTGTATGTGTAGCTCAGGCTGCACGTGCCCGTGCTGTGCGTGCCCTGTGTGGTGCGTGGCGTGTGCGTGGCGTGTGCGCGGTGCGTGGCGTGTGCGCGGTGCGTGGCGTGTGCGCGGTGCATGTGGTGCCTGGGTTGCTCCGAGCATGGCCTGTGCGGTGTTGGGCGTGTGGTGCCCATCGCGTATATGGTGACTGGGGCGTGTAGGGTGTGCACAGAGTGCATGGGGTACACGGTGCAGGTGGCGTGTATGGTGCACACCGCACGGAGTGCGTGGGCTTTGTGGACCACGTTGCACACTGGATGGATGGGTGGTGAGCTGCGCACATCACTCATGTTGTACCCTGCGCTGCGGCCGCCACCAGCATGCGGTTCACCACTTTGACCCCGCGAGCCCTAGAAATGGTCGTCAGCGATGCAGGAGGGAGGGTCAGCGGTGGAGCACGTGGGAAATCGTTGCGTGGGGGATGTTGCAGTGGGAGCAGAGGCGAAGGGACGTGGAGCAGGGGCGGGAGGAATGCTGAGCATGGCTGCTGCAGAGCCAAGGGCGGAGCAGTGTGTCAGAGCGAAGGCCTCTAGTCATTCAGTGGAAACATCAGGGTGAAAGAGGGAGGACGTGTTCTTTATCACTCCTCAGTGGCGTGAATCCTTCCCCCCTCTCCAGAGGGAGAAAGGAAACGATCAGGGGGCTGGAGCATCTCCCTTATGAGGAAAGGCTGAGAGACCTGGGTTTGTTCAGCCTGGAGAAGGGAAGACTGAGGGGGGATTTCATCAATGCTTACAAATATCTGAAGGGTGGGTGTCAGGACGATGGGACTGGGCGCTTTTCAATAGTGCCCAACGACAGGCCAAGGGCCAATGGGCACAAGCTGGATCACAGGAAGTTCCCCCTCAATATGAGGAAAAACAACTTCCCTGTGCGGGTGCCAGAGCAGTGGCACAGGCTGCCCAGGGAGGCTGTGGAGTCCCTTCCCTGGAGACATTCAAACCCCACCTGGACGCGTTCCTGTGCCCCTGCTCTGGGTGGGCCTGCTCAAGCAGGGGGTTGGACGAGATGATCCCCAGAGGTCCCTTCCAACCCCTGCCATTCTGTGATTCTGTGATTCTGTCAAATCTTAACACGCACGTTTAAGTGCTGCCTTTTCTCTGCACACACATGCACAAGCCAGGCTCGTGCCGTCAGTTTGCCAACTCCTTTCCATCTCCAGAGTTCTGCCTCACCCCACAGCGCTTCAGCATTCCCCGAAGACCAAGCAGCTTCCCCACGCTTGCAGCACGTCCCCATCATTTGGGGAGCACGTGGGCAATTGCATTTACTTTCACCAAAATACTTGGCACAGATATCAGATGTGTAATATGTGTAACATATGGAAGGCTGTGTATCTCAATGCCTCAGTAATTTTTTTATGTGTAAGTGCTTTGCTTCAAACACTGTCAGCTGCAGAAAGTTATGCACGCACAGCGTGCAGCTTGGGTGAGGTCCGTGTATCGGGCTCTTCGGGTTTGTACCTTGATCCACGAAAGGTGTATGCATTAGCAATACGTTATATGTTGCAGGCTCCAAGTTGAGACAAGTATGCAGACATTATATTTCAAAGCACTATCAATTAGCGATTACACTGCGTTTTTCATCTACCCTACATGCAGAACACACTGCATGCTTTATATGTGCCACATTTCTGTCAGAGCTCCAGAACGACAGCGTCAAGCGATTTTTAATCAGAAATATTAATTCAGAAATACGATTCAATATTCATCAGGAATGCATACTGAGATGTATTCACCAGACCCTTCCTGGAGGTGGGTAAAAGGGCACGGATACAGATTCCCTGCCTTTGAGACGCGTACCTTTCTCCCAGAGTATTAACGAACCAGTTTAAATTCTATCACGGCAAGACCAGGATCTGCACTGCAAATTCATACGTGGCCTGTGTCTTCCTCATTTGAAGGCAGAGATCTAATAAGGAAGTTATTTTAAAGAGAGCTGTTTAACGATCACTGGAGTTGTGACATGGCTCATTCCTCATCAGCCCAGCTGGATTTAGTGATGTATTACCGGCTGCCAGCAAAACACTCAGATTGGGGGATATTCAGAGTAGGAGCATTCGGGTGGAAGGTGGCTCTTGCATAGGTGCAGCCTGGTGTGCGCGGGGCCAGGTGTGCGCGGGGCCAGGTGTGCGCGGGGCCAGGTGGGCGTGGGGCCAGGTGTGCGCGGGGCCAGGTGTGCGCGGGGCCAGGTGTGCGCGGGGCCAGGTGGGCGTGGGGCCAGGTGTGCGCGGGGCCAGGTGTGCGCGGGGCCAGGTGTGCGCGGGGCCAGGTGTGTGCGGGGCCAGGTGGGCGTGGGGCCAGGTGTGCGCGGGGCCAGGTGTGCGCGGGGCCAGGTGTGCGCGGGGCCAGGTGGGCGTGGGGCCAGGTGTGTGCGGGGCCAGGTGTGCGCGGGGCCAGGTGTGTGCAGGGCCAGGTGGGCGTGGGGCCAGGTGTGCGCGGGGCCAGGTGTGTGCAGGGCCAGGTGGGCGTGGGGCCAGGTGTGCGCGGGGCCAGGTGTGCGCGGGGCCAGGTGTGCATGGGGCCAGGTGTGCGCTGGGCCAGGTGTGCGCTGGGTCTGGTGCTGACCCGCCCGGTGAGGGTAACGCCGGCCTGTCCCGGGCAGCCTGTGCAGAAGCTGCTGGCTTTGCACAGTGGTTCTGGTAGGTCGCAGCCCCACTGGAGCTTGCTTTTTGATGTCTTTTTTTCTTTCCAGCCTCCAATCTGCAAGCCTGACTGTGGCTGCTTGCAGGGCTACGAAGGGGATGAGTTTGTCCAGTCAGCAGCAACCAGGAGCGACCTTATTCTAACATAACAGGCAACCACCGGGGCCAACGTGACTCTCGGCCACTGCGGTCTGCATATTAAGACTCCAGGACTTGCACCTTCATACTTGTAATGCTGGAAAACTGCAGCATCTGTGTTACTGATCCCCCAACAAAACCTCTCTTGAGGCAAATCGGGGAAGACACTGAACTGCAAACTCCTGGGAAGGGCATAAATGAAAATTCCACCAGGGATATGTCAATCAACACGTCCCCAGGGAAGTCGTTTCCTCCCTGTACATCTCCTGCTGTCCCCCAGTTAGGCGAGGAGAGTACTTCCTTTTCTCCTGGGGCATCAAACGGTGTAACCAGGGCTTGTGTGCCATATATTGGGGCAGATAAATACAGTCCTCAGCATGAGTAATTTCATATCAAATCCACTTATTTGGCATTTTTATCCATGAGATCTTAAAAAATGCCGAGATAAGCCTGTAATGACTAATTGGACGTGACAAAGAGGCGATGGCGCAACAATGTAGGTGAGGGAGGAGATGGAGAAATGAATCCTGAGGAAGAATCTGGCACTCGCAAGGCATGAGAGAGCCAGAGCTCATCGGTTCAAATATAATCTCCCAGAAAAGGAGCGGGGCGGGGGGGGAAATCAATGTCTCTCCTTCTTGCACAGACAATACTGGACTCCCGCGCCTGATTTCCATGAGAAAGGCTACTTCTGGCATTGACATTCTGTGGCATCGTGTCCCCACCACAGACCTCCTCCTCAATGCGAGGCTGAAAGAGGAGGGGAGGAATAAACTGTGCTTTGCAAAAGGGCTGGAGCTGCCAAAGAGGCCCATGGAAAGCGAATTGTGCAATGAGGGAAAACAGGGAGAGAGGACCCCTGCTCACAGACGCGGTGAAATGCCTGCCGAAAATAAGTGGGAGGAGGGCTAAGAGGCATTTGATGCATTCATACAGGCGTCGAGTGAGCGCTAGTTTAGAGCGAAATTGTTGACAAGGACACTGGTATAGGGTTGATTTTGAATAGTGAAGCCGTTCCTTCATATGCATAACATGCATAAGCGCTGCTGATTTCAAATCCCGGCTCACACAGAGTTTTTATGAGTACTTTTCATTCTTAGATCTTGGAGGGCTTTACAAAGAAAAGCTATAAATAAGACAGATGGGAGAATGAGGAATAGAGAGGGGCTTTTAAAGGGCTATAGATTGTTTAAGGGTTTCTGTGTATAAGAACTGGATAAGAACTGTCATTTTACTGAATATAAAATATTTTGCAATGACACACTGTGCCAAATTGTGCATAGATATTTATGTTATTAAGGGAAAGTTTTGTCGTGCTGTGTACAAATTGCGTCTAGCTAAGCTTTTGGAAAATACAAAAAGAAAAGCATTTAATGTTAGATTTTAACATAGTGTATGAATGTTTTAGGCACTTTTAAATTGAACAGATCAAAGCCTTTTATTCCTAAATGCCAGAAATCCAGTGATATTTGTGTAACTATGTAATTTGACCTGTCTGTTTTACATGTTCCCAAGGGTTTATTATAGGCAGCTTTCAAATTAAGTGGGCTGGAACATTCGATGCTCTCTTCCCTGGTTTTCAAAGCCTGCGCAGAGCCCATACTGTGTGACTGACACTGCTGTTAAAGTGGTAGCATTTTAGTTTTAGCACAAGGTACACAGCGTGGCGAAGGAATGGATGTTATCCTGGTCCTGACTCCGGCTCTGCCACTCCGAGGCAGCCATTTCATGCCTGCCTCCTTCATCTTTCCCCTCTGCGTAACTGGGTACAATATTTTCTTATCCTCCACGGTGTCACAAAGCTTAATTAACCTTGAGAAAAGGAACGGGTAAATTGCAAACGACAGGGACAGAGTGGGGAAGGCTCTGGCAGTTTAAGCGTTTCCATGTTCACAGCCACCTGTGTGGGGCTGTTTTACCCCCGATGCTCCGCAGCGCCGCAAACTTGGCAAGCTTGGGAGAGTCTCAAATACTTTCCTTGTGTTTGAAATAACATTATTATATAACTGGGAGGCAGCCATAGGCTGATGGCTCAGTTAGCATTTTACGCTGCAATCCTTTCACCCAACGGTGACCTTGTAACCGGATAATAAAAGCCATCTTCCACTCACAGCTGCACCTGTGCTGCCACCGTTTACATCGCAATAGCACTTAGAGGCCCATTGTATAAGGCACAGAAAAACTGTCTCTGTCAGGAACAGACTGAAAGTGGGAGGGGAAGCAGTAACAGAAGCAAAATGTTTGTCTGAAGGTCATATATCTGAAAAGTAGCTCCGGCGGAAGAAAAACTCAGGTCTCCCAAGTCCCAGTACTATACCCCGTGAACAATGGCTGTTAGGGAAAAAAGGACATACTTACTTCTAGGAATATAAATATAAAATGCTGGGAGATGACAATGTCTGCAGCAGGGTCTGTCCTTTGTTTATTATTCTGGCTGTAGAGGTGCTTGTCTGGTAGTTTTGGGGTTTGTTCTTTGTGGGTTTTTGGTTTTTTTTTTAGACACTTCAGGCAAATATTAAATTGCAATTAAATTGTTAATGCCTTCATGAGAGGCATGATTTTATCTGAAGTACATTATGATTTTCCTAATAACAGACCCAAAGGATCAACATTTGTCTTTCAGATTATTCTTTGTTTGAAAAGTTAATTGTTCCTGAAGTAATGCTTGCTGGTTTTGCAGTGGTCTTTTGTAGATCATGAAACAATGATTCTTCAAGTCACATCATCCTGCTTTCTATCCGTGTGTTTCTATGTCACTATCAGCTCTGCTTTGGTTTGATCTAACCAGATGGTATCTCACAAGATGCTAGACATGAATATTTCATACGATTTAGAAACTGTTTTGCCTCACTCTTCAGCAGTAAAATGTGTTGATTTAAGACTTTCCGCAACTTGAGATACTTTCTGGCACAGTGCCGTAACTCAGGCCAAAGACAGCTGACCATTGTTGTCCTCTCACAATGTGGGAAGCAAAGGATGTTTTGGACCGCTGGAAAAATGGAGCCAAAATTTTCCTTTAGAGAAAAAACAGCATTTGTCAGGCAGCAATCTTCCACTCTAGCTGTACTTAGGTTACATTTTCTGCACATAATGTGGAAAGTCAGAGGCATTAGATCAATGCAATTTTTGATCCATCAAATCAGCAGCCAAGTTAATCTCACATCTCTGAGCCAGTGAACCCTTTGTTTTCATTCAAAGTTTGTCTTATTTCAGTTTAGGCCATTTGTAACACTTTTCTTATTTACACTATCAAAGTCTTCAGCCACTGTATCCTGTGATATAAATCAATTAACAGTCACCTACCTTTATCATTTTTCACTCAGACTTTGCTTTTGCTCCTCTTTGGAGACAGGAGTGTTTGCTTTTTTTCTAGGTCTGTGTTGTTCTTCATGGATAATCAATATCGAGTTGCAGGTGCTGCACTGAAGCTCTGGAGCTTGCAAAACCAGCTTACTGGGTTTCTTCTGCCACACATGAACATTTTTATTTTAGCTTCTCGGGGGTGATCCAGCTCCAGATTAAGACCCACAGAGCTTGATTCGGTTGCCCACATGTAGAACTTCAGTGCCATTTAAGATGTCCTAGAGGATTCTGCCTAACCTCCAGCCCCTGCTTCAGGAGGCCAAAAGTCCACTGTAGATCCTATGTAATTTCTGCCAGTCCCGTAAATACATCTGAGATACCCTGGGGCATCTCCAATGACACTTGACACTTGCAGATCAATTGCTTACATGTAAGTCTGTGTGTGTGGGCATCTACCTCTGAGCTGCATGGCTAAATTCCCATTAGAGTCAGTAGAGGATAGAGAGCATCCAGTTGACCAGAGCTTAAGTGTCCACTTGAGGGTATAATTGTCATGCTGCTCTGCTTGACTTACAGATGACACATTTTTCAGTGCAGGATGTGTTTTGCTCTTCAGTGAGCATGCTGACAACTGATTTAAATACCTTCCACACACCAGACAATGGCCACACATAGAAGGAGCCATGTAGCAAGGGACTGGGGATCTGGGACTTTTTTTCTGGCTGGAAGGCTGACACCTCAAAAAGGAAGGCAAATTCGCAAGTAAAAATTCTCCTTAACACAGCTGTGCTTCTTCTCTGTCCCCCAACACATGCAATGTATATCTGCTCTTCTTTAATTTATGTTCTCCATTGTACTGTACTTGTGTTAGGCACACACACCACACAGAATCTGGTAGGTATAGATTCCCATGTAATACCAATTTGCAGGTAAGTAGTATCAACCCCTCTTCAGGAAGACATGGGAGGCAAGCAGTGAATGGTGGTGGAAGAAGAGCTGGGAGTTGAAGTCAGAGATCCAGGATTATGGGGAAGATCAAGCAGGTGTAGCACAGGGCAGAAGGAAATAAATAAGGGGGAAGTGTGAGACGGATGGGAGACCATGGAGATAAAGGAGAAGAGGGAATAACAGGTATGCTGCTTCAGAGGCATGCTGGAAAAAATAAAGGATAAAGCACAAAAGAAGGCGTTGGTCCTTTGGCTGGACTACAGTGTCTCCCCAGGACACCAGGGGAACAAAGAAGGAACAGTGTTGTGATTAACAAGAAATTTGTGAAAGCAAAGGAGAACAGTTAGGCTGTGTTTACTAAAGCAATTGCAAGAGCAGTGTCATTTTGCCCTGATGACAGAACAGCGTGGCGGGGTGCAGCTTCCCTGCCCTCCAGCACACCTGCTCCGCAGGGCCAGAGGCAGAGCAGCTCCTGGGTGACTGAGTCCCATCACTTGCTATTACAAAGACACATGATCTGGTTCAAAACCTGTCAGAAAAATAGTTTGGATGCCACCCCTCAACACACTGCAGCTATTAGTCAGCCTTAGGACACCCCTAATCAGCTGGTTAGAAATCTTCTGGACTAATTCTTTCCTGAGCCAATTTATACCACTTGTTTTTGCACCAGAAATGGCTTTTCACTTAAATAGTTCTCCCCAGTGTTTCGCTCCCTGCTGTATTTATAGAAAGCAGTCATGTTCCCTTGCAGCCACTCTCCTGCCAGACTAAACAAGACTAGTTATGAAACAGGACATTATAAAATAGACTCTCCATTCCCATGGTCCTTCAAAAAGCCCTTCCTTTCACCTAGTCCACACTGAATTTGTCTTTTCTGACCTTGGTCAGTCAGATACAATCCCAGTTTTTCAGAGTCTGGATGGATGGCAGCGTTTGCTTGGGACCATAGCTGCACACCACAGGTCTCCGAGACCTGCTTTCAGCCTTGCCAGTAATTAGGCACTTATGGCATCCATAGCGGCTATCAGTCATGGTCCCTACGTCCCACTTCTGCTCCTCCCAGTGGAGTACTTGAGGGGATATGGGTTTTCAGACTCAGCCATTCCCCCCAGCAGAGGCAGGACTCTGCAGATGCCCTTACTAGTGGTAACTTGCCTCCAGGGAGGCAGTGGTTCCCACTCGTCCTCGCTTCTAGAAGTACAGAAACACTTTGCACAAGACAAGTTGGATTCATACCTGTATTTAAGATGGAAGGTCTCCTCTCTGGCTTAGTTTTGGATCTGCCACCTGTGTCCAAACCCCAAAAGCTTGGAGTGCACAGGGAAAAGATGCTGCCACACAGCTGAGCAGCACTGCTGGTGCTCTGCGAGAGATCCCAGGCCCACCAGCCCTCCAGCAATTGTAGGAACACAGCAGTAGTTGCTCAGCTATATACCTTTGCTGTAAGGAGGATTCTCTGCTATACTTGCCTTGAAAAGACAGCCATGGGATTTTTTCTAAAAAGCAGAACTAAACAAAACAAGTGTTCAATATAAAGAAGGTGTGATCCCGCAGGTCATCTATCGTTATGATCCCATGAACTTTCTTTATACCACTTTTTATCTTAATTGCAGTTTTCCTGAAGAGGACTTAACCATCAAACTCCTTATTCCAAACATGGGGACTCTTTTGCAGTCACTGCAAATATTCTGCCTGACTTATATTAATTTCCATACTTATCAACACTAGTCAGCCACATTTTTGTTTCACAGCTACTACAGTCACAGAATCTTTGAAGTGTAGTGGTCAGAAGAGACTTCTGGAGGTCTCTGGTCAAACCACTTGCTCAAAGCAGGGCTCTAACTAGCACTTGGTGGGGTCAGCCATGGCTTTATCCTACGAAGCATGAAAACCCCCAAGGACAGGGAATTCATAGCCTCTCTGGGAACACTGTTCCTGGGCTTCACCACCCTCCTGGTGAAAAAGTTAGTCATCGTGTCCAACCTGAATTTTCTGTGCTGCCTTTTGTGGCCATTGCTCTTTCTTATCCTGTCTGCCAGTGCTGAGAAAGCACTTGGGGTTTGATAGTTCCCATCTTGGTAGCTGTAGAGAGCTCTTAGATGGTCCCCAGTCTTCTCCTTGCCAGAGAAAACGGGCCCATCTCCCTCAACTCCTCTCCCTGTGGGTGATGCCCTTGAGGTCTTTGACCACCTTGGTAGCCCAGGGCTGGACCCTCCATGGTTCCTCAGCACCCCCTTGAAGTGGGGGTCCTCACCGGAGCACGCGGTGTCTGCAGGGTGGCTTTGCCAGCGGCAGGCAGAGAAGGGACAACATCCCTTCCCCGCAGTCCCATCTGTGGTTTGCCTGTCCTGCAGTGAGAGGATGGCTCCCGTTGCAGCTGCCTGCTGCCCCAGCCCCTGCGCCCTTTCCAGGGGGGCTGTTACTCAGCCAGCTCTCCCCAGCCTGTGCGGATACGTGGGGTTCTTCTACCCTGGGTGCAGAGCTTTGCCCTTTTCCCTCTTGAACCTGATGAGGTTTCTTTTGGCCCTGTGCTTGGGTTTATCACGGTCTGCCTGTTGGTAGAAGCACTGCCACTGACAGTGTCAGCCCCCTCTGCTTCTCTGCCCACCTCCACTTTACCACCAGCTGCTAGTTAGCTGAGGGTGGAGTCCGTGGCATCTTCCTGGTTGGTGATGAGTGTGCTTGGAGCCCTGTGTTGGCCCTCGGGGTCCTCCCTTGCCAGCTTCCAGCTGAATGTTCAGCCGTTGGTTGCTGCTGTGTGTGACAGAGATGCAGCCAGTTTCCCACCTCAGCTCCCCTTCTGTTCACTGAGCTCGGGCTTCCTCCGCTCCCAGGTGAGACTGTTCGGGAGGCTGTCTTGGAAGATGACTTTAACACTTTAACTAATCTTTAACACTGAAGTCTCTCACCCTGATGTGGCCACACCTTAGCTGGGTGTGGTGGGTTAACTTTGGCCAACAGCCAACACTGCTTCCACTCCTCTCTCACTCCCCCTCTTTAGTAGAACAGGGGGAGAAGAGAAGTGAGAGAGAAAGGAAGGATGATGACTTCCCAATTGCCATCATGGGCAAACCAGACTCAATTTGGGAAAAATTAATTTAATTCATTGCCATTTAAAACATATTTGTCTATTGAGAAAAAAAGGCAAACATTAAACCGACACCTTCCTACCACTCCCCCTTTCCCCACTCCCACCTTCACCCCTTCCCTCCCGACCCCTCTCCCCAGACCCCTCTCCCCACCCTGAGGCGGCAGGGGTGGGGATGGGGGCTGCGGTCAGCCCATCCCGGCCCCTCTCGGCCGCCCCTCCCTCCTCACACCCCTCCCTGCTCCCGCGCGGGCCCTTCCCCGGGCTGCAGCCCTTCAGGGACCCCCTGCTCCCGCCTGGGCTCTCCACGGCCGCAGCCCCCGCAGGAAACATCCCCCGGCTGCGGCGTGGGGCCCTCCCCGGGCTGCAGGCGGGGTCTCTGCTCCGGCGGGGCCTCTGCAGGGCTGCGGGGGGTCCCTGCTCCGGGCCTGCACCGCCTCCTGCCCTCCTCCCCCTCCTCCGGCCTGGGGGTGCCTCTGCTGCTGCTCCCTCCTCGGCTTCCTCCTCCTGTGCCATGTTTTGCCTTTGGCCCTTTCTGAAGCCCGTTTCCCCCCGGCGCCCCCAGCTCGGCTGAGGGGCCCAGCTGTGCCCTGCCGTGGGGCCGCTGGAGCCGGCCGGGACCGGCTGTGCCCGGCACGGGGCAGCCCCGGCCTCTCCCCACACAGACCACCCCTGCAGCCCTGCTGCCAACACCTGGATGTGGCCAAACCCTGCCAAAAGTGACATGCTGGGCTGTTTGCCTTTCCTCAAAGCTGCCCTTAGCTCATCATGTGAGTCTGGTCAGGCAAGATCTGCCCTTGAGAAGTTTTCATTGACTGTTTCACAAGTGGAGAGCATACAGAGGAAAACTTACTTAGAAAATCTTTAACACTGAAGTCTCTCACCCAGAACATCCAATTTTCTCTATTTTAAAAATTGATTTTCTAATTTGTCTTCTAATAAAAACAAACTCTTCATAGTCTACTCTGTTTTTGTGGTTTGGTGTGCTCACTTTGAGGACACTTTGCAAGTGGATCTGCACTAAGGCTTTGGCTCCGCTCTGGTCCTGTTGCAGAGCATCAAACCTGCCATCACATCTCACCCTTGTCACACCTCTGCTCTCCTGCTACACATGCCAGAAGGATTTGGCTGGAGATCATTATAGCCTTTGCTCACTTCTGATTCCCCTCCACAGTACAGAGTCATATGTCTTACTGAAAACTGAAAAAAAATAGTTCTTTCTGGTTTTAGACTGTAATTAGATTATCTTTAGTTATTACTCCACTCTCTCTGCTGAGTAGATATGCTTTTACCCTCTTCTTTTTTTAATTAAAAGACTAGAAATCTTTTACTGTGATGTATCTTTTGTCTTGCTATGTTAACTTTTATCTCTAATGTTTCCCTAGACCAGAACAACATCTGTGTACACCACGGAGGCCATGGTTCCCATCATTTTTTGATGAATGGACCTCTACCAACCTTCAGCATTCCTCGCAGAACACCATGCACCACTATTACCTAAAAATTAATTGGAAACATTATTTGAAACATTGCTTAATGTAGCTCCAGAGACTGGCTGTGAATTAATTACTATGGCTAACGGTACCCCATCCAAATTTCTTCTGAAAACCCTCAGGTGCTGAGGACAGACTGGATGGGAGTGATCCAGAGGGAGTGATCCAGCCCCAGCAACTGAGCAGTGGTCCTGAAGTGCCATGTGTGATGCTCTGTTTTACTGTATCAGACCCCTGCTAATGGGGATATATCAAATATACAAAACTTTTTGGCATCAGCCATTTCCCCAAAGTCTCTTTCTTTTGTAGGAAGTGGTTCATATTCCTTCGTTTACCTACTTGGATAATTATTTCAGATCTCTGCAAGCATTGTGTTGGTTTTTCTACAGTGATCAGTGAGGCAAAATCTACAAAATAAAAAACATTGGGGTCATTATCTTGCTCAGGGCTGACTGGCATTGTTGGCTACCGTTATATTTTTAAACTTCAACCATCTGAAAGAGGATGGCCTCATCCAGACTGCACCAGCTCTTGCATGGTGTGCAGGAATCGTTTGGGAAAAAGCTATCTGGCTGAGATAAAACCATCATCACTCTTCTCACATTGTAAGATAGGGAGGATTCAGCCCAGCATCCTGGAACGTTCCCTGCATTGTTCCATCCATTTGTATGGGTGTAACCTGCATGGCAGCTCTGCTGATTTATGGTAAAATAAATTATGTCTTTAAAAAACAGGAGAAGGGAGGACCCACAACTGTAAATCAAACTTTGCAGCTCTGGTACTTGGAAGGATATTGAAATTAATTATTTTCTTATCCCTAGAGGATAATAAGCCTATGAGAAGCAGCCAACATGGATTTGTTAAAAATAAAGCATATCACATTAATTCAGTTTAGTTCTTTAACCCAGTGGATAAAGGCAAAACAGTTTTGTCTTGGCTGCAGTAAAATTCTTAGCAAAGCCCTGTAAAATGCCCTTACTGACAAAGAAAACTGGTCTAGATGAGCGCTGCTTAACCCAGACGATACCCCACATCAACAGACAAAGTCCAGCACATCAAGTCCCTGAGGCCACTTTCTGTGATGAGGCATGAGGAAGCCTCCACCAGCTGGAGGAAGACATGTGCTAAAATGTCTGACGAGGAGGAACATCCTCGTTCAGAGGAAATTGCTACGAGGTGGAGAGCACAACTGCCTGAAAAAGTCATGTGCAGAGAGGATGTATGAATTATTGACTTTCCACCACTGAGGTCATTTGGCTGACAGGTCTGCCCCAATTCCAGAATGGTTGGGTGTTCTTGTTGCCAAGTTTCCTGGTGATATAGAGCGTACTCTTATACAATTTGCAGAAGATAACATTCTGGGAAGAGATGCGAGTGTTTTGGAAGACAGTGTCAGAATTCAAGTAACTGTGATAACTTTGAGAAATAGCCTATAACTGATAAAGTAAAATTCAATAACAGCAAAGCAAAGTGTTTCACCTTTGAAAGAAAAATGAAGTGCAAAAAAACACCAAAATGGTGAACATGGTCTATGCCCCAGTAGTGTAAAAAAAGAGTATAGGGTTGTATTAGACCAGAGGCTGAATATAAGCTAGCAGATAAGATGCTGTTGAGCCATTCTCGTGTATGTCACATGTAAGAGATGAAAGGCTATTATTCCACTCTATTTAGCAGGGGCAAGACCTTTCCTGGGGTATGTGTCCTGTTTTGGGCACGCACACTTTAAGAAGTAGAGTGTGCGTATGTGCGTGCATACATCTGTGTATATAGGGGAGAGCTCAGCAAGAGCCACAGGAGCGCTAAGAGATTTAGACAGCATGACCTATGAAGAAAGGGTGACCAAAGGGGGGTTGCTTAGTTTAATAAAGACAGCATTAAACGCGGATGTGGAAACAGGCTTCAGAGAACAGTGCTAAAAAGGGGAAACTCACCATTTGTTCACCAGACTGAGGACAGGACTAAAGAAGCATTTGTTATACGCTAAGAGCAACCTTGCTAGGACGTTAGGAAACACTTAGCAATTAGGAGGACAGTTTACATTTTGGGACACGTTACTGGGAAGGCTATGAAAGCGCAGAACAGGGGTGGCAGGCATCTTTGGAGGTGTAGGTACCTTTCATCACACCATGGAGTGAGCAAGTGGTGCGGTTTGAGTACCCCTCTGACTCTGCAGTTCCTGAGAAAGGAGCCTGCCCATTTCCCTGCTTCCTGTCAGCCTCCACAACCCGGCAGGAGACATTTCCAGCGGCTACAAACAGGAGGTGGCTTTGGGTGTTTTTGATGTCTGTTCTCTGTTCTGATCCCTTAGGATATTCTTAAACTTTCAACTGAATTCACATTGATAATGTTTTTAAAGCAAGAATTGCTACAAATGACAATTTTTAAAAATTATTTTTATTTTTTTTACCGAATATTTAGTTCAGTCATTTCCAAGAGTTGCGATAAATTGTGACTCTATGGTTAAGTTTGCACTATGTTGCCCTTTAGTATTGCATGCCACCATCACAGTAATAACTTTATCTTCCTTGCTGGTGCCCAGTGTAACACTATATTTATGCCTTCCAAATCCTTTCTGCCTTCCCTTATTACCACATTCACTCTCTGGAAGCTGGCCAGATCCACAGCCGCAGGCCAAGGGGATCAGACAGGGTGAGGGAACAGAAAAACAGTGTTTTCTCTGCAGTCCTACACTCTCAGGTAGGAGCTGCCTGGTCAGCAACAGTTTTTCTGAGGAGGTCTCGCAAGCACAAAGGAGCTTGGCAAGGCAGAGGTGGGTGGCTGGAGAAGCAGAAGGAGGCCTGAAGGACAGATGCACCTCACACCATTTCCCCAGCCTAAAGAAAAGGTAATGAGAAGTGAATGCACAACCTGCCTCTCCCTAATTTTAGACCCCCTCTGGCAGATACACTATATTTTCAGGGTTTGCCTATTCTTACTGTGTTATATTTTTTTATTGTTTTTCATCAAAAGACAGGGAAAAACATACAACAGCAACGACCAAAAAGCAATCAAAACAGTATCTAGAAGAAAGGGCAGCATTTCTTGCTTCAGGATATTCTTCTCCAAAATCTCTCAGCTCCTCCACCCTCCTACACTGATTAGCTGTTCTCCCCCATGTCTGAAATTACGTTAATCTGTTGGCACAGTCATTTTGAGCATGATGAGTTTTGAAACTACAGTTTTAAAGCCAAGAAAAGCCCTATCAACTCATGCCCAAGAAATCAAGAGTTGTCAAAACAAACATTGCTATTTTCTGAACTGCCTCAATCTCCACCTTCTTGTGTTTGTTTCCTCTGTGTCCTGCAGGAGAGTCGAAGTGGGGCTATGGTCAACAGGCACGTGACCTTCCCAACCTGAGCTTTGTTTAAGCCTGACGTGAAGGGAATGTGACCTTTGCAAGTCATTTGTGGCATCCTGCCGTTGGCGTTAAGCTTTGCAATAGTTGCCCTAATCCCAACTTGTTGCTCAGTCACAGCATGTCATGCCCTGTGTGTGTGTGTGTGTGTGTAAGTGATGTGCATACTAGTGCTGCTGCATGAGTGCTCAGGGCAGATACAAGCAGACATGGATGCATCACACCCGCGGATCTTAGAGATATCTTTTCATTATGTCATGGATTGAAAAGCCAGTCAATGTGATCTCAAGCTATACAAGACCCTCGCTCGTTGCAGTGTACCCAAGATTTGTCTCATTTAAAAAGCTTATGAAATATATTTTACCTGTGTTTTCCTTCCTACGGTATACTGGACGTGGAATAGCAGTCCTGTATTGCACTGCACTCTTTTTTTTGCAGCAAAGTTGCTTTGTACACTTTAGCTTATTAATGAATGCAGCTCTTCAGGAGCAGAGGGGGAGGCATTTGCATGTCTTTGAAGCAATTATCCAAAACCTGTATGAGATTGCTTAAGCTCTGTGTAATTCAGAAACTAAGAGGGAGCCCTTATGCATACTCCAAATTACGAGATTTTGACTTCTAAGGTATTTTTAAAATTCATCAGGTCTATGTCTGAGCAAAAAGTTCATAAACTTTCTGGGAATGCCTGCAAAGGAGCAGCCAGTACAGGAAGGGGTACTGAAGCTTGGAGGAGCCAAGGATGCTCGTGCCAGGGATGCTCATAGAAGTAATGGCTTGGAGGATTCAGAAACTGATGGTCGATGAGGTTGACCACCTGGCACATGAGCTTGGATGAGGTGCCCAGCTTGGTGACAGGTGGTTTTCTTCCTGAGCATTAGCTCTGTCAGCACAAACCCATTAATCAGTTTTAAATAAATGTCACTGTAAATACAGAAACTGGCCTGAATCCGGCAAAGTGCTAAGTACTTCCATCCCTTTTTCAATGAAGCTGGAGTTGCAGGTGGTCTGTCTTTTTGAGAATTTGCTGCTATTCTGTGAAGAAGCAGAAAGAAACTGTAAAAGGCTGTAAAAAGCCTATGTTTTTCCTAAAGAACATCTGACCTTGTGAAAGGAAAGTTATAGTCTCTCTTGCCTTTGTTAATGGTGTTGTAAAGCTGGTATTTAAATAGTGTTTTCTCCTTTACAATTCAGGGAAAATATAAAAACTAAAAAGGCACAGATAAAAACACCTACATTTTCTAGTAACCTCCTCCCCGTCTCAGAAAAATCCCCAACCAAACCAACCAAGGAAGCGAAGAAAACCAGGGCTGCTAGCTCACTGATGTAACAGTGAAAAAAATCAGGCTTACAGAGAAATTTCTTGTTATTTTCAGTACTGCTCGGTATGTCATTTTTGTGGAGCACTGTGTTCTGGTGGTGCCCTGCTGATGTGGTAACAGGAGCGATCTATGAGCATTGCCGTTATAAACCTCCTTTTTATAACCTGGATGTGCACATTTGCTGTTAGTTTGTATTTGTTATAAAAACATTAATTTTTCTTTTTAATTTCTAAAGTAGAAAAATATAAAAGAATTCAGAAAGCAAAAAAGAAAGGCAGTTTTATAAAAGAGAGAAGAATCTACAAATTACAACATTGCTGATTATTTTTAGAGTAATAGCTGTAAGTTCTATTTATATTGCAGAGGTGCCCATATACTCTGAAGAATTAGGTACTATGCAAACACTTGAATTTTTTTTAGTGGACCTAGTGCTGGCAGAAGGTGTTGGACTGAAAGCCTTATGAATTCTTATTTATTATTTTTTTGTCTTTGATAGTGCCCTAGTATCTGTCTGAGATTTGGCTTTTATTTTGATAGATGTTGTACATGTACTCAATTATCTCCGCTGTGAAAAGCACTTTAACACATGCTTACTTTTAAAAGGGAGCTGAGAGCACTTTTGCGGAGCAGGGAACAAGCCTCATCACATAAAACATATAAAGCCTGTATTTCTTGCAAAGCCGTACTGTAGAGGTGCAGCAGAAATATCTGAGCAGCCTCCAGATGTGCTGCTGTGTTTTCATGGCGCTGAAGACATGGGCTGTTTGCCCAGATGTTGGAAGCAGCGCAGCCATGTTAGTGCAAAACTTACCGCACTGATCTGCAGGTGCTCCATGGAGCTACCTAGCTTGGGTGGACCTCCAAGCTGGTGAGACCATGCAGCTGCTAGGCTCCAACTCAGCGAGGAGCTTTTTAGTTTGGCTCTGTCTTGCACAAGAAGGATCTACTCTTTCAGCCTAAGGCTAAAATCCTACATATTGCATTTGGGTTGGGCTGCTACACCTGTGCAAAGCCCCCATGGAGTTTACAGCCTCTGTACTGCCTCATGAAGGAGCAGGTGTCCTGCTGGTGATCCCAAAAATGCAGGGTAGGGAAAAAGCACACTTTGTTCTCCATTTTATGGAGACCATCATTTGGGTATTGGTACCACACTAAGTGGCTTGCCCAGGACCACACGGGGTTACAGGGCACAGACAGAGCTGGAACCCAGGGTCATACACACAACCATGTTTCTGACACAGTTAGTAGCTGATCCCAGGCTCCTTCATTTGTAGTCCGGTGCCTTGCACAGGATTTGGTTTGTCCAGAATCCCTCTTGAACAGATGGCTTAATATAGTCTAAGTGCTTTTTCCTGCCCTCAACTAAGCTTGTCTGCAGAGTCAGCCTGTGATATAGTTGAGGATAAAAGCAAACAAAGGAACTGAAGGACCTCTAAATTTAGTAATATACAGTTTATCCCCTTCTCACTATCGAGTCTTGGGCACCACGCTCTCAAATTTAATTTTTACTTTTGGTTTCTTAGATTAATCATTATGTCTCAGACTGGATCTAATCACATTCGTACTAACTCTTTGGTTGGATGCAGCATGCCCAGACAAAGCATATTGCACTCTTTTTTCATGATGAGTCACGCACACTGCTCATGTAGATTCGCATTTAAGCCTCCCTGTCTCATGATGCATTGTGCTGCCTCTAAAGACTAAGTGAGCAGTAACTTTCATTAAAAAAAAAATCATAAATATATTTTACTACTTGGACTTAGCGCAAACGCACAACTGACTCATTGGCTCAATGGATGTAATTGCTCTCAAGGAGCCTTTATGGTCTATTGTTTCAATTATAAGTGAATTACATAGTCCCCAAGTACTTACTCACTCTGCTTTCAAGGAGAGTGAAAAGACCAAGTCAAAGCAGGAAATCAGACAAAAAGGACATAATTTTATTGAAACTCTTCACCTTCTGAGTGAGGAAGGGAAATGCATCAAGCACAGTCCAAGCCATTCAAGAATGACATATTTTAACCATCTGAAACCATTACAAGATCTAAACTGTATAAAATCAGATGCTGAGAGAGGAAGGCAAAAATCAAACGTAATATATGCACACAGAGAAGACAAAGTTCATGAGGGATAAGGCAAGGAATAGAATGAAATTATCTTCCTTCCTGTGATAAGTGACTACGCAAAGCAAAAAGGAAGAAAAACCAAGGATCAGGATTAGATCTCTGAGAAGTTGAATTGTATTTTGAAGGAAATTTTGTTGTTTTTCCTAAGTAGAAAAGACTTCTAGGTTCTGCAGCTTTCAGCACCACACGCTCGCCGTCGGAAATCGTGACATTCTTCAAGAAACTATAGCAAATGCTAAAATTGGCCAGGAGAACCACAGATACGGTATTACTCTGTACAGTAAGATCTCCAGGTGACAGTCCTCCCAAGACAAAGGATGACATATGGCAATGCTTTAGTGACAACTTTGAATGAGTTTATAATAGATAAGAGAATGGAAATAGTCTACGTTAATAGAACAATGCATGAACAACAAGCAAAGGTATTCTGCGTATTTCCTCTGTGAAGTATCTGAGGAGGGAAGGTAGTATAATAGTTCCAAATTTACACATAAAAATATTGGTGTTTTTAATTTATAAGCTGTGAGTACTTAAGTGAATGCCTTGGGATTTTGGTTCAAAAGATCTTCACAAGTTTAATTTTCTGGGAGAGAATCAACAGCTTTGTTCCAGTGTACAGGACCCTCTGAAAAATCCAACATTCAGCTGGGATCAAGAAGAGAATATCAGTGGAAATGTTCAAGTATAGCAGGGCTGTGTGCACTGCCAACATCCCACAGCCACAAAACAGGAAAGAATTATACAGGGTGGTTTTTGGTGTTGATGAAAGTGGTCCATAACTGCTTGAAAGGGGAGTGAAATGTTTGTTTTCTTGTCATTTGGTGACTGGTTTGGAGGCTCTGCACTTTGGTTGTGGTCTGTCTCTGGGTGTTTAAGTTGTGGACATGATTCTTGAGGAAGTTCCTGGTGGAGGTTTTCTTTGCCCAGAGGAAGGATTGAGAGAACTGACGAAAGAGATTACAGGGAAGCAAGTGGAGAAAACACAGTGTCCAGAGATGGAAGCAACAATGAGGGAAGGCTGTACAGACAACTCAAAGAGTTTGCAGACTCCTGCTGAACAGGAGAGCCAGGAGCTGCTCAGGAGCGGCAACTACACAAGCATAAAGTTCAGTCAAAGAGGCAAACCCAAGCAGGAAAACATGGATAGACAGACTTGGTGCCTGAAAGGAACAGCAAGGAAGCACACTGTGCCCTGCCAAAAGTGGAGAAGAGACAACATCAACCCTAATCAGACACCAAGACCTAGAGTAAGAATGTGATACATAGAAAAAAATGAGAGCTGCTGATCAGGAAGCCACACAAAAATTATCCTGCTCAGCCTGCTTTTGGTCACAGCTGATCAACAAGAGAATACAGGTCCCTTCCAACCTGCGATTCTGGATACTTAGGACAGGAATACTCAGACATGTAGCACACAGTGCCACATGAAGGCTTGCTGGGAAGCATCTTGATGGAGCTGGGACTTTTGTTGGACAGTTGTGGACTTCTTCCTGGTTTTGAGGTCGCTTCTCTGTCATCCCGGGCACATGCATGCAAGTGATCCTCTGGCAGCACCTGCTGGATTGGGTCTGAGAGAAAACAGGTGGGAGAAATCCTGCTTTTGGAAGGATGCTCTGCTAAGCCGTGCTGGGTCTGGGGAAGTTTTTGGCTGTACAGAAGTGTCCCTGCAGCCTCCTGGAAGACTGTAAACTCAAACAGCAAGGCTCACCAAATTTATGCATCTTTGACATCTGGTTGTAACTGATCAGGACTACTGGGAACCACACTTTGGATTTTGGGCAAGGCCATTTTTGGGCTCTGGACAGTGAAACATGGTCTGAAACTTATACTGCCAAGGACATGTGTGTGATAAGAGCTCCTTCCCTTTATCTTTGCCCCTGATTTTAGGTGGCTATATTGAGCTGAAGCCCCACAGTAGGCACTTTCATCTTTGATTGCCTTCCAGTCCTGAGGGACTGCTAAGCAACTCTCTGCAAGGGCTCCAGTTCTGCATTACTTCACCTCCATGTGAGGCAGTGCACCAGGTTACTGCTCTGCGGCTGTCTGCTACCTCTGTCCTATCAACTGAAACCATCCAGGGACCACACTTCGGTCCTGAAGGCAAGTGTCCTGGCAACGCTAATACGGATAAACATCTGCACACTCCTTCAAAACGGGGACACATCAGCTTGCCAACCAGAAACCCTCCAGGGTTCAGTGCCCAGCTGATCTCTGACATTTCCCTCCTTCTGAGGCTCTCCCTGGGTCATGTCACCATCACCACCATTAAAGATGTTATAATTTCTAATGTACTCGTTTCTCCGTCTGCTGAGTCACTGTCAGGGACTTTCCTATGTATAATGCCCAGCTGGGACTCCCTTCGCTAGCACCGTACCTTAACTTAGAGGTGATATCACTTTTCCAGAGTTGCAGTGTCATATGTCCTTTAGGTCACATCTCGTGAAACCAGCGCAGCTTGCAACCATCAGCACCTAGAGCCCAGAGTGGTGCTGAGCTTTTCCTTTGCCCGTATCTGTCTCTTCATGCATCCTTAAGTCCCCAGGGACTTTGTTACTTTGTGGGGTGTACCTTTGGTTTTTTGCTGGACAAAATGTCAGCAGATTACATTTATTTTTCTCTGGGGCTGTACCAAAATTTAAAAGCACTAAATACAGCTCAGAGTCTGAATCTCTTTTTTTAGCATTATTATTATTATTTTAATCCCATTCTTTGCTACCCATGGGACTAGCGACGATGGAAACTTGAATGGCCGAATTTAAACCACACACAATGCTAAAATTCAGATTCAGACACTTGTGGTGTGCAGGACTTAGCCATATCAGCTATACCCTGTCTAGCAAACTGACTCAGTGTGCAAGGTCACCTCTTATCTGTAGCATCTTCTGGTAGAATTAATTTAGGGAATTATCTAGGACAGGTACATTGTTTCCTCTTGTCAATAGAGGGAAATCTATGCCTATCTAGCTTCTGGAGGCCTGTGTTTGCTACACTATCAACACAGGCTCTTTGAGCTCACTTCTGGTTCAAGTCACATACCTCAAATGCTTTTATTTCATTGCTTTTTATTTGCCACTTCTCTGGCAGGGTTTTTTATCTTGTTTGATCACTGCGTGATCTTTTTTTTAATTTCAAAAGTTTTCACTAACAGTAGGGGTTCCCATCCCCTTCCTCCCCGCTGGCATAGCCAAACTCCAGCTCTAGACTCTGTGCAGGTTTTGCTGCAATCTGAACCCCCAAGCTGTGTCGCCTGTGAAGGGGTGGGGTCGGCACTTCATCCCAGGAGAAAGGACAGTGCCTCCTGAATGAAGAAATTCTGTTTGCTTCGGGGAGCCAGACCTAAGGCATGATACTTTTCACTGTATTTCCTGGTAACTTGGCCAGGTATTTGCCTTTTCCATGTGCTAACATGCATGGACTCCATTTTCAGGTGTCTAATAGCCCTGTTTGGACCCTTTTCCCATAAGCTCACACAGCCAGGCACTGTTTGTGAGGAACTGGAGACCCCTTCCCTGTCCTGTGTCCCAGGGCACCCCCAAATGCATCCTGTCTTCCAAATGGGATGAGCCTTGGGCGCACAGCATCCTCCCACTCCACCATCCCTCTTGCTCACGGGATGAGACCTGCATGAGTGGGCCAGAGGGGTGTTGCACAGCTGAGGACCAGAGCTGCAACTGGTGCAGCTCCCCACCAGGTACCCTGCATCGGTCTGGGGGTGTTTTTGAAACTCCCAGCATGCAGGCTGGTGCCCACGCAGCAACAAGCCGCTCCTTTCCTCTGACGTGTTGCTGTAACACAGTATAAGACACCCAGGACTGACTGGGGTGGGGAGCGGTGGTGGGTGTATGTTTTTCTCAGACACCAAATATTTCCTGGAATAAATAGGTGGACGTAAGCCAGGGTAGACAGATTTCAGGTGACTGCTGGGATATATGCAAATTGTACAAGAGAATAAAAGCAGATCCAAGCAAGTATGTAAGGGAATAATGAGATGCAGAATAATTCTTTATAACAATAGAATTAGAATGATAGCATAATTTAGAGCATAATTGTTCTAAATAAAAGTTTTATTCTAAATACAAGTTTGAATAATAAACCTAAATAATTCTGCAAAAAATGGCAAGAGAGTGACAGCTGGGATTTATAGCCAACATGACTGAAAGCAGGTTTTCAGAATGATTTTGGATAAAGAAAAGGGATTTGAATAAAGATCTCTTACTTCTACCTGACCCTAGAATAATCTCCCATCCTCTTTCCAGACTTTTACATAAAATACAACACAAAATTGTCCAGATCACTAGATGTCTAAGTGGTGGTTTATTCTTTGATAAGCCACTGGGCTGTGCTATTTCTCTACGTTTTAATGTTTCATTTCTCATATACCAGCTTCCAACATGTTCAGAAGGATGACTACTGCTAGTGGGAGATTTAAATTGCACAGTGTCATAAGAATCTGGTCAATAATTAATGCTGCAATAACAAATAATGAGCTGAATTTTAGCTCAGTTGTAATTTTTGTTTTCTTTGTGTACCTGTAAATGCATACAGTAAACCAATTTCTATTGGATCAAAATAGTTTTCAGGCACATTAAAAGTATCTAGTGATGCAGATTACTTGTAGCTGAATGCTGCAGTCCAGCTACCAGCTTCTTTGCAACCAGACGCTCTGTTCTCCATAGGTAAATGGAAAATTAAAAATAAATAAATAATAAAAAAGGCGTAGCTTCACTCCATATTTTTGTCTGTTTTTTTAGAGTTGTCTCTTGCAATTCATCTAAATCAGTGAGCATCCAGGTTCATCTCTGTATTGCATGGGCTTGGTTTTTAAAGGTGTTGCTCCAGAAAAGTGTGCAGCAGCCAATATACTAAAATATTAATAATATTTTAGCCAGAGCAAAAAGATCAAGCAAGTGGAAGTAACCCACTCCTCTCTGACAGCCTGCTTGGCCCTTTTGATGTCCAAGGCAGCACTGTGTATTGATTTTTTCTTCTTTTTTTTTTTTTATTTTCAGTGGTGGAGCTGCAGTGCAAGGTGATAAACATTCCCTGTCTGTGCTCACTGGGCTTTAACCTTTGTCAGCCACTCAGTCCCAGATTTTGTTCCAGGATAAAATCTTGGAAATTCTGTGTATGATTTACAAGAAAGAATGATTTACTTGCCAATATACTCTCTTTCTCCATTTTCTTGTTTTCCACAATTCTAAAATACTTATGAAGTCTTCTTATTAGGCTTGACTGTGGCAGCATTAAATCAGAAACTAAACTTCACATTCTTGAAATACAACTTTGAGGAGCATAATGCCTCTGGTATTATTCTGTGTGTTTTATATTGTGGCAAGGCTACTAATCATGGACTGAGATCTCATCATGCAAAGCACTGTAAAACACAAAACCAGGCAGTAACGGCCAAGATCTTACAGTATCTAAGTAGTTTACTGGGGCACTTTGTGTTGTGATTAGCACATCTGCTACAGGATCAAGACATTCAATAGGTTAGACACCATCTTGCGTGAGGTCCCAAATAGCACTAGCTGAAATAAGCGCCTAAGTGCTTTTTCAGTCTGGCAGCTAGTCCAGGGCTTTTAAAAAGTGAAAATGTCCTGGTGGTCTCCGCAGCGTGTGGTGTGATCTCAGACCAGACCTCACCAGACACAAGTTCACCCCAGCTGGCAGTGTCTCAAGAGGTCACAGACTCCATGGCCAAGGAATGACCCATCCTAAGTAGTATTTCTACCTAGTCTGATTTGAGGCATGACAGGGGAATAACGTTTGAAAACT
The DNA here is from genome assembly GCF_963921805.1 of Phalacrocorax carbo. NCBI lineage: Eukaryota > Metazoa > Chordata > Aves > Suliformes > Phalacrocoracidae > Phalacrocorax > Phalacrocorax carbo. The sequence goes on along the minus strand of NC_087514.1, from coordinate 8,357,684 downwards.
TGGTTTTGTGCTGCAGAGGTTACGCAGCCACTTGAGGTTCCAAAACTGTCAATCTATTATCTCTCGGGAACATTAGATTTGCTGTAATATCTTGCAAATGGCTTTAATTTTAATGCACAGCTTGATCTATAATTAGTTAACAAGTCTCCCTTGAGCCAGCTATGTCAATGATTACTAATTTTTAGTAGCATATTTATAGAACTGGACACTAAGATATATGCAGTTCCTCATCTTTTTACGGCTGTCCTGGAGCATGTAATTATTTTACTGGATCTAGGGATGTAGCTGAAAATAATTATCTAAATATATTATTAATAACACAGTAACCATTAAAATAAATTTTAAAATAACTCACCTTTTTTCCATTAGGAATATTTATTCACTGTTTACTTTCTGCAGGGCCTGGTCAGTGGAGTATGAGATTCAGAGCTTTCTTTGTAGTTATTTTCACATTCTGGTTCTCCAGGACTATTATAATCGGGCTGCAAACATACCTTTCAGAGTATGACTGTTTTCACTGTGCTTTTGGCTTTTGCTTGAATCACATATTTCTAGATATTTTTGCATAGGCTTGATTTTGATCTTTGGTGCCAAATATGGCCTGATAAAATAGTGATTTGATGTCTTTTAGAGACTTGTTTGGCTATGTCTTTGGAGACCTGGAAGAGAGGGGTTGCCTCGAGGAGCACATGCAGTGGATGGAGGGAGGTGTGTTTTTCTCCTGGGGGTGGAAACATCCTGGTGCAGATCAGTTTGTGAAAAATCCCTCCCTGTAGGGTCACCTCCTCACCCTGTGAAAGAGGCTTTAGCATCCTTCACACACGGTCATTAGCTTTCTCCCTCTAACAAGATTTCTAGGGGGTCGATTGCACTCACCAAGGCTGTTGTACCGAGGGATGTGGCCCTTGGAAGTGCATCACCCTGAGCTGCCAACAGGAAAGTGGCTTATTATCAACCTGCCTCTCTCTTCCAGATAGGTAAAAAGCCTGATCCTCTGTTGTAATCCTTTCTCACCCTTTCCTGAAAATAAATTAGATATTTCAGTGCCACAGGGTCTGCCAGTAAGGTCTGATCCTACCACCTGAAAGGACACTAGCTACTTTTAGCCTTTGGCTTGCCATTTCGCCATGGTTCCCCTTCCACTCCGTACCAGGGCACTGTGGGACTGCAGCTGTCACACACCCAGATGTGGCCTTGCCCTACAGAAACCATCTGTTCCCTCTGTGGTATCACTTGGTGACATCCCAAATATCTCAGGCAACTGGCAGATTCCAGCTGATCTACTAATTTCCTAGGAATAAATACCCTGGTTGATGGTGTAGCAGAAGGTGATGAAATAAACTCTTGGATGCTGATTTCACAGGTGCCCTGAAACATATTGCAGTGAAGGGCAAGAAAAGAGTTTCCAGGCACTTTTTAATGCATCACAGTCAGATGTGTGCTACTTAGCTTGCAGCTTTTATTCCCAGTGAGTGCTTTTCAATGCCCTTGCCCAACAAGTGCAAACTTCTCCTCTCTTAACCCAGCCATCTCCTCATAAAATGACAGTTCTAACTTGGAAACAAACTTGAGTAACTCTCATAAACAGAGCCTGTGTGAGCGCATTTTGTGAAGAATACACAATTTGAGTCAGAGCAAGGTGGAAAAGCAGGGGGTTTGCAGGATGACCAAGTATAGGCATAGATCTACCTGGACTTGTGCAAAACATTTGACAGTGTTCCACATGACATCCTTGTCTCTAAATTGGAGAGACATGGATTTGACTCAGTGGATAAGGAATTAGCTGGATGGTCACACTCAAAGCATTGTGGTCAATGGCTCGATGTCCAAGTGGAGACCAGTCACGACTGACATTCCTCAGGGGTCAGTATTGGGGCTGGTGCCATTTAACATCTTTATCAGTGACGTGGACAGTGGCATCGAGTGCACCCTCAGCAAGTTTGCTGACAACACCAAGCTGTGTAGTGCAGCCGACACACTGGAGGGAAGGGATGCCACCCAGAAGGACCTGGAGAGGCTTCAGAGGTGGGCCCATGTGAACCTCATGAAGTTTAACAAGACCAAGTACAAGATCCTGCATATGAGTGAGGGCAATCCCAAGCACAAATACAGGCTGGGTGGAAAATGGATTGAGAGCAGCCCTGAGGAGGAGGCCTTGGGGGTGTTGGTTGTGAGAAGATTATCATGAGCTGGCAATGTGCGCTCACAGCCCAGATAGCTAACCATATCCTGGGCTGCATCACAAGAAGCGTGACCAGCAGGCTGAGGGAGGTGAGCCTACCCCTTTACTCCACCCTCCTGAGACCCCACCTGCAGTGCTGCGTCCAGCTCTGGTGCCCCCAACATAAGGAGGACATGGACCTGTAGGAACAAGTCCAGAGGAGGCCACAAAGATGATCCGAGGGCTGGAGCACCTCTCCTATGAAGACAGGCTGAGAGAGTTGGGGTTGTTCAGCCTGGAGAAGAGAAGGCTGCGGGGAGACCCTATAGCAGCCTTCAGGTACCTGAAGGGGGCCTACAAGGAAGCTAGAGAGGGATAAAAGTCCTATCACTACAAGGACATGTAGTGTCAGGACAAGGGGTAGTGGCTTTAAACTGAAAGAGACTAGACTTAGATTCAATATAAGGAAGAAATTTTTCACTGTGAGGATGCTGAGGCACTGGATCAGGTTGCCCAGAGAAGCTGTGGATGCCCCATTCCTGGAAATGTTCAAGGCCAGGTTGGATGGGGGTTTGAGCAACCAGGTCCAGTGGAAGGTGTCCCTGCCCATGGCACGGGGGTTGGACCCAGATGATCTTTAAGGTCCCTTCAACCAAACCATTCTCCAATTTTATGATTCCATGTTGGATGCTTAAAAGAGGACGTCACTGTCAGAGAATCTCCACTTTAAAGTGCAGTTATCATCTGGAAAGTGTAAAAGTGACATCCTGGTATGCCGCATTTATTCCTCCTCCACAATTTCTATTCCAAATTCACTCAGTCTTCAAGTCAATACCATGTTTTTTTCTCTGACTGCCAGCACAGCTAGCTCAGCCTGTTACCTGAGAGTCAAGCTGTGTTCTTTCTGCTTATTAAAACATTGCCAACTGCAAAGCTTCTGGAATCAGACATTAACTGGCAATACTGTGGGAGAGGCAGGAGAGCTGAGTGCGACATGCCTAGCACATCCCTAGATACAGGAAAGAGAGAGAGCAAAGAACCAAGCGGTCCTTAAACTCAGCACATATGCCTCAGGAGGCCCACAGAGAACATGTATTTACAGCACCTCGGTGCCATTTTTATGCAGTTACTTTTCTGACTATGGCTGCATTTCATGATGGAGCAGCTACATAGGGAGCCAAAGAGCCCCTTGCTCAAGTCCTAGCTGTGCCAGATTTCCAAAGGATTCTTTATAGAGAAAACGGGTGAAAAAAACATGCAGCCATTATCAGAAAAACTATTGACTTGCTCTGTCATCTCTAAACTGCAGCACCTCCTGCAGCATGTAAACCTGGCCAAGGTGCACGTACTTCTTTTCTTATATGGTATGTGTTTAGTTGCTGAGATAGTTTAAACAGTATCTTCACAAAGGGATTAAGAATTCTGGGTAAAAGGAGGAAATGAGAAATGATGAGTGAACAAAAACTTTAAATAGTTCAGAGCTTGTACTGGAATCAGAAGAGCATCGCAAAGTCCACATGCTTATCTGGAGCTTAGCCAAAGTGTACGAACTCCTAGTTTCTGAAAATGCAGGCAGGAGCTCTCATGAGGTCTCTCAGGCGCCACTGCTGCTCATCCCATCTGGAAACACCGCAGGCATGAGTCCTCACTGCTTTGCACCCCGTGTAACCACTTATCTCTGCAAAGCCTGAAAGCAAAGAAGGTGCAAAATGCTAAAGGATTACAGCGTTTCTGTACCTTCTTTCACACACAGGCACAGAAAAGGATAATGAACTGTTCAGAGCTGCTCAGTCTGGTTCTCATCCCAGCAGCTTTACTGATGTCTAAACACCTGCTTTCCCCAAGGGCAATATGGCTACTGAAGGCAGCAGATGAGCTGCCTTAAACAACTTTGTCTTGGTTTAAGTCCAAAATATAGAGGATTAGGGAGCCTTTTGGGATCTTAATTTATCCCAGCTGGAGACTGCACAGCTAACAGGTCCACTGCCTGGAAAATTATAATCTGATACTAGACTAGACTAGATTAGAACAGACTAGTCTACTTCAGCTGGACGGGACCTACAATGATCATCTAGTCCAACCGCCTGACCACTTCAGGGCTGACCAAAAGTTAAAGCATGTTATTAAGGGCATTGTCCAAACGCCTCTTAAACACTGTCAGGCTTGGGGCATTGACCACCTCCCTAGGAAGCCTGTTGCAGTGTTTGACCACCCTCTTGGTAAAGAAATGCTTCCTAACGTCTAGCCTAAACCTCCCCTGCTATCCCTGGTATCACTGGATACTAGGGAGGAGAGATCAGCACCTCCCTCCCCGGCTCCCCTCCTCAGGAAGTGCAGAGAGCAATGAGGCGGCCCCTCAGCCTCCTTTTCTCCAAACTAGACAAGGCCAAAGACCTTACCCGCTCCTCACAGGACATGCCTTCCAGCCCTGCCACCAGCCTTGCTGCCCTCCTCTGTACACATTCAAGGACCTTTACGTGCTTCTTAAATTGTGGGGCCCAGAGCTGCACGCAGTGCTCCGGGTGAGGCTGCGCCAGCGCTGAACACAGCGGGATGGTCACCTCTCGGCCGGCTGGTGATACTGTTGGATGCACCCCAGGATGCGGTTTGCCCTCTTGGTGCCAGGGCACACTGCTGACTCCTACGGAGCCTGCTGTTGACCAGCACCCCCAGACCCCTTCCTGCAGGGCTGCTCTCCAGCCACTGCTCTCCCAGTTTAGACTTGTGCCCGGCATTACACCGTCCCAGGGGCAGAACCAGACACTTGAACTTGTTACATTTCATCCTGTTGATGATTGCCCAATGCTCCATTTTATCTTGATCCCTCTACAAGGCCTCTTGCCCCTCAGGAGAGTCAACAGCACCTAGCACCTCCCAGTTTGGTATCATCAGCAAAATTGCTAACGGTGCATTTAACTCCTACATCCAGTTCATGGATATATATATTGAACAGAACCGGCCCTGGAACTGAGCCCTGAGGAATATCGCTGGTGACTGGTCACCAGTGTGATAACTAAATCTTCTACCAGTTTGTTGGTCTCAAAAGGAAAGTCAGAGTTTGTACACAGAGGATGTGGTCCCTGACTACTCACTGTGGGTTGCCACTAGCTGTGGCATCGTGCAAACTGGCTGTATGAGTCAGTTACTGTAGCGGCTGTCTTTGGGCCAAACTTGAAAGAAGGTTAATGGGGCTTAAGTAGTTACCGTGTGTCAGCTGATTTGCAGTAAGTGTCCATGTCCCTGAATCACAGAACCACAGACTGTTTGAGGTTGGATGAGACCTGTGGAGGACACCTGGTCCAAACCCCCTGCTCAGGCAGGGCCACCTACAGCCGGTTGCCCAGGACCATGCCCAGATGGCTTTTGAGTATCACAAAGCCATCCCTGGACAACCTGTGACAGTGCTCACCACCCTCCCAGTAAAAAAGTGTTTCCTGATGTTCAGAGGGAACCTCCTGTGTTTCAGTTTGTGCCCATTGCCTCTGGTCCTGTTAAAGAGGTTGTATGTAATAACCTGCAGTGAAACAAGCAGATGGAAGCTAATTCATGTATTTCATTCTAGTGCCCCACTGAAGTGTGCAGCACAGGACAGTCCCTGGCAAAATCTTTGGTTTGTTTCAAGGAAAGAAAGATGTGAGTCTTGCAGCTCATGCTGAGACATGCTCAGCACTATCAGGCACTTGCGGGTGCATGGTTTGGCACTGGACCTGTCTGTAATTCCAAAGGTGTGAAACATTACCTTCAGTCATTTTGACAAGCATTTTTCTTCCAGAACTTAGTCTTCAGACCCACGAATCTCAGCAGCAAGTGCCAAACAAATCTTTAAAATAGGGCAGTGGGTAGGACTTGCTGCTTTTAATTTTTTTCTAAACTTTGCTGAGGTTCTGTTCCTTAAATAGCTGCTATGTCTACCTAATTTCCCACCCCCATATTACCAGTTGTTATTTATTTAATGTAATTAATGTAATTAATTAATTAATATTATTTGTTTCTTCTCGCCTGAACGGTGGAAGATAATAGCCATGCCACTGTGATGCAGTACTAACTCCAGGCACCAGCCCTGGTGATGTCATGGCTATATCACAGCAGCCAGAGCATTGGTGGTGGCCTTGGCCCAGGATGGGTGTAAAAAGGGCTGCTCCAGACCAGGCTGGCAGCCAGGTGATCAAGGGCTGAGAGGGGAGGGCAGGGGAAGGATGGGCAGAGGCTGCCCACGGCGGTGGAGGGTGGCTGCTACTCCTCCGTTGCTTCTCCTGCTATTATAGCTGGATGCCTGGATAGGGACGTGACCAGACCATGGCCTCCTGTCCTCAATCTCCTCCAGTGCTCAGTCAAAGAGCTGCCAGCGTGCTACAGGACAGATAAGACAGCCCCAACCTATACCCGATTTTAGGTCTTACAGGGAGCTGGAAGCTCCTTCCAGCTATGACAAAGCAGAATGAAGTCCCAGTTGTTGAAGAGGTGGCAGTCACCGACCTGCTCCTTCTCCTGGATGTTCACAAGTCCATGGGGCTGGATGGGATCCACCCAAGGATACTGAGGAAGCTGGCAGAGGAGCTCGCCAAGCCACTGTCCATCATTTACCAGCAGTCCTGGTCAACCGGGGAGGTCCCAGATGACTGGAAACTAGTGAATGTGACACCCCTCTACAAGAAGTGTCAGAAGGAGGATCCAGGGAACTAAAGGCCTGTCAGCCTGACCTCAGTACCAGGAAAGGTCATGGAGCAGATCATCTTGAATGCCATTACATAGCACATGTGGGACAACCAGGGGATCAGGCTCAGCCAGCATGGTTTTATGAAAGGGAGGTCCTGCCTCACTCACCTGGTCTCCTTCTGTGATAAGGTGACCTGCTTAGTGGATGAGGGAAAGGCTGTGGATGTTGTCTGCCTAGACTTCAGTAAAGCCTTTGACACCCTTTCCCACAGCATTCTCCTGGAGAAGCTGGCTGCTCACGGCTTGGACTCTGTGCTGGATTAAAAACTGGCCGGACGGCCGAGCCCAGAGAGTAGCAGTGAATGGAGTCAAATCCAGTTGGCGGCCAGTCACGAGTGGTGTTCCCCAGGGCTCAGTGTTAGGGCTGGTCCTGTTCCATATCTTCATTGATGATCTGGGTGGGGGGATTGAGTGCACTGTCAATAAGTTTGCAGATGACACCAAGCTGGGTGGAAGTATTGATCTGATGGAGGGTAGGAAGGCCCTACAGAGGAATCTGGACAGGCTGGATTGTTGGGCTGGATCCAATGGTATGAGATTCAACAAGGCCAAGTGCCTGGTCCTGCACTTGGGTCACAACAACCTCATGCAACGCTACAGGCTTGAGGAGGAGTGGCTGGAGAGCTGCCCAGAGAAAAAGGATGTGAGGGTGTCGGTTGACAGCCAGCTGAACATGATCCAGCAGCGTGCCCAGGTGGCCAAGAAGGCCAACAGCATCCTGGCTTGTATCAGGAATAGTATGGCCAGCAGGAGCAGGGAAGTGATTGTGCCCCTGTACTTGACACTGGTGAGGCCGCACCTCGAGTACTGTGTTCAGTTTTGGGCCCCTCACTACAAGAAGGACATTGAGTTGCTGGAGCGTGTCCAGAGAAGGGCAACGAATCTGGTGAAGGGTCTAGAGAACAAGTCTTACGAGGAGCGGCTGAGGGAGCTGGTGGGAGAAGAGGAGGCTGAGGGGAGACCTCATCGCTCTCTACAACTACCTGAAAGGAGGTTGTAGCAAGGTGGGTGTTGGTCTCTTCTCCCAGGTAACAAGTGATAGGACAAGAGGAAATGGCCTCAAGCTGCACCAGAGGAAGTTTAGGTTGGATATTAGGAAAAACTTCTTCACTGAAAGGTTTGTCAGGCATTGGAACAGGCTGCCCAGGGAGGTGGTGGAGTCTCCATCCCTGGAGGTATTTAAAAGAAGGGTAGATGTGGTGCTTGAGGATATGGTTTAGTGGTGGACTTGGCAGTGATAGGTTAGCAGTTGGACTCGATGATCTTAAGGGTCTTTTCCAATCTTAACGATTCTGTGATTCTATGATCCTTTTCCCCCAGGTAGCCAAGAGCTGACCACACATGAGCTCCTGGCACCAGCCCTAGTCCCCAGGTCACAGCAGGGAAAACACTGGTGGTGGCCGACGTTGCAGTGGCATTGGTGGCATGGTTGGCCCAGGACAGGTATCTCCTGTCACAGGGAGACGCGGGATGTACAGCCTTGCCATGAGGCTGGGAGAGCCCCGAGCAGGGAGGCAGGGGCTTCCTGTGGCAATAGGGGGTGTCTTCTCTCTTCTTTGATGCTCCTGTCTTTGACAGCTACATCCCCAGATAGGGACGCACCTGTCCTCTCCTTCCTCTACCACTCACCTAGAGACTGTTGCAGCCTTCTGCAAGGACATTGACCTAAAGATAAGGAAACTCACATAGCCCTAGTCTGTACCCTGTTATGGTCCTACAGCTCCCTGTGGACAAAGGGAGCTCTGCGCCACCCACTGCCTCTATACCCCTTCATGGTCCTACAGGCAGCTGGAAGCTCTACATAGCCATGGAGAAAGGGAGCTCCACACCGCCCGCCATCTCTGTATGAAACTTATCTCAAAATAAAGTTTGAGATTAACGTTCTTCTTATTTGTGCTATCATTTTGGGGAAACCCTTTGGGACCTTTCCTTTTGCATAAATGTTGCATGAGCCTCAATATCTTAGGAAAAGAGCCCCAATTGGCAGGCTCTTCTAGACAGACCATGTCTTTGACTGCAAGGACTCACCTTTCAATAGTTCCTGGCACATGCCCTTTTTCAATTTCTGGAAACATGCTCCAGTCTTTCACCTTCATTCCAATTCTCCTTTTGGGTAGCAGCTTTCATTACCTGATAGCGAAACTGCTTTTCCTCGCATAGGGCCAGAGTCCCTGCCCTGCCTTTCTCACTAAACAAAAAGCATGAAACAAAAGGGAATGGCAAAAGAGCATCACATAACTCCGTTTCCCCCAATGCATTCCCCTTCAGCTGCAGAAGGATAACAGAACAGTGTTCTTCTGCACTAGAAATGCTGGAAAAAAGGCAGGTTGGCTTCTCTGTGATTAAAATAGCCACCTTGCGATCACGAATAGCCAGTGGCAATGACATACGCTTTCGAGGACACCCTGGCAGCTCAGCGTGGAAGCTTCGAGTGTGCCCTTTCATCCCGGACATTTGGTGCCTGCAGTACACCCGTTTGTACAAACCTCTCATTACATTAGTTTTCTCATACCTTCACAGAAAATGCAGAAAAACATCAACACAGCAGTGACACCCTTTGCGGGGGGGGCAGCCTCTCGGGTTTGAGCTCTTGGGCTCAGACCTAGTTATGACGCCGCTTGTTGCGTGTGGGACATCAGTGAGTGGGTAGGCTGCGGCACTCAGCAGTTTTGGTCGGCTTTGAGGCACAGCAGCCACCTCACTCTTCCAATGTGCTTGTTCAACTGATGCCCTGATCACCCGCTGCATTCCTGGCCAGGAAGCCCCTAGGCTCCCCACCAATCCTCTTCCTATACCCTTTGGGAAGTCTGCCTGAAGATAGGAAATGGGCAGGCTGCTTTGTTCTTGCATGAATCCAGACCAAAAAAGTACTTACTTACATGAGGAAGCACTGGAGTAGAACTGGAACAACATGTCCAGGGCATAACTGTTCCTTGCTATCAGCTGGCAGGGTTTCCAAAGGCTGCAAATTCACACTTTCCACCACACTGAGCTGGATGGTGCATCTCAGCGCACAGGAGGTCAAGAAGTATTTGTTTGCTAAATGAGTCATGAAAGAAGATGATGAATGGAAAAATAATCACAGGGCTCAATAATGCATCTGATTGATAGGTCAAAAGCAAAGAATATAGAAACAAATACAAACAAACAGACGGATGAGGCTCAAGACCCTGATATCCTGCTGTGGACCGCAGCAGAATTAGCCTTCTGGGGATGACTGTAAGTGGTGTGTGGAAATTTAAGTACCGCCTGTACTTAGTGAGCAATTCATGGGAGGTAATACTGCACAAGGAGGACTATAAGCATCCAAGCAGCCCTTTCCAGAATGCAGCCCTGCTGCTAAAGGCTTAACAAGAAGAGTCAAAACAGAAGAACAAATAGAATATAAGGGCAATGACAAAATGCTGGCACCACCCCGACTGCTGTTTTTCTTCCTGGCTGCACAGGTGATGGAGCAGGATGTTAGCACCAAACATTTGTATCAGGGTCCTCTCCTCCCAAAGCCATGTACCTGTGCGTTAAGAGAACTAATCCAAATCCAAGCTCTGCCTCTCTGAAAACGAGTCACTAGAAGGCAGCATGCCTTGCTGGGTACCGCCTCTGCAAAATGGTAAATTAGGCTAAGTTTGATGCTATGGATATGCTGATGTTGAGGACCTCGGAGGATTCTCTCCTTCCCAGCTCTGACATTTCAGGAGCTTTATGAAGAGAGAGAAATCCAGTTTGAATTCTTCACCTTCATGGGATAAAAAGTCCAACTTCCCTCCTGAATACCACTGGAGGATGATGACAGGATTCATTATGCTGATAGTGCTTGGGTCAGTGCTGATTTTAGACCCAGGTCTGGGCTCTGAATGTTGTTGCCTGCAAAATTGGGCCAGTGAGAAAGATATGGAGGTGTAAAACTGCTTATTTAAATGATATTGCTCTACCGCAGTTGAGGGTCTGGCTTAACCCCTCTGATGAACAGAGTTACTTGAGAATCAGACACTTTCCTTTATGGTCTATTATTTTTTTATTTTCGGTCTCATGCACTCCATATATAAAGGTATCTGTCTTCCTATGAAGGAAGTGAAAAGATTAATTTGTTAAGTCAAATATTCATGACTCCCAGAGAAGGGAGAGGAAGTCACCTGAAGATCATTTATCACAGGCAAGTAGCTGAGGTTCCTCTGGAAAAAAGTATAACTGCAAATCGGTGACACAGAGGATTTCTGACAAGGGGTGAGTCATCTCCTGTCCTGCCTGTCACACACCTGGAATTAAGATCACTGATGGGTAACAACCCTGTCACATGGGCTCATTTTCCATTATTTCAGTGGCTGCCATTACAAATCTTGGGGTCAGATTATCCAGGGAAGATTCCAGAGCATCCCTATAATGGCTTTGATAAGGCATTATGGTAAGGTAGAGGATTAAAAGACCTCGTGTCCTCCTGGGGAAAACCAGGCAACTTTGCAAAGTCAAAAGGACTGTGCTGATCTACACTGGCACAACAGCTGGTTTAAGAGTGCTTTACAGGGGGATTTTCCATTTGGCTTAAACTAGGAAGGTAAACTAATTACGTGAATGAATGTTTCCGTCTGCGGCAATATCAACCATTTGAATGCATTTAGCCAATGAACTATTAAGTACAGTATATCTTTAGCATCACAGGAGACAATAACTTAACTTGTGTGACAGCTAATCATTGCTACCTCAGCTCTGCCCGCTCAGTCCCTTTGAGTGGAGTTACACCCACTCATAATCAAGCCATTCATGCTCAGTCATGCATACAGCCATCTCCAAACAGACACAGTCCTACTAATCACCACCTCTACTCTCACTTAGGCTGCCATCTGAAGTATGATTCAATACTAAAATGGATCTCGGCAGCACAAGAAGCCTGTCTTGTACTCCCTCTCATTTAATGTGGCAGTTCCCTACGCTAATCATTCATCTGGTGCGGAGAGTAACCCTGTCATTGCAAACACTGATCACCGTAACATGAACTGTCTGCAGCGCTATTGCATAAGGCCAGTCTATGATGAGCTTTAAAAAGGTGATGCGAAAAGGGTGTAGATTTTCGGAGGCATTTAAATGTCTTATGAAAACAACATGCACCAGTAGGAATAGACAGTTTTCAAAGATTCATCTGGAATTTTTAAATTCATAGGTAACATTTTGGGATGCTCTGGCAGATTGGCTCTTAGCTCAGTGCTGGCCCTAGAGAGCTCAGGCTGATGCCATGCAAAGTCACCTGTACGCCTCCACGTCCCAAATCTCTGAGCTTCAGGGAGCTGCATGGCTATTACCTTGCACCAGTGCTTGAAACAGGTTTGCATGATGCTTTCAGGGCAAAGACGACCAGGTCTCCTCCAACAGCATTTCCCAATATTGTTTGTGCCTTCTGGCCCAGGAGGGAGAAAGGACACAGAAATAGTCACCAGAGCTTTAAAAAATAATTTCCTCCTCCTTTCACATATTCAGGCATCTCTCTTCTTCCCCCTCCACAGCCCATGGCCCAAGCCCTATTTTTTTTTTTTTTCTGAGGGCTGAGAAGCATTTTCATCTTTTATTTTAGGCTGGAGTAAAGTTTTTGTGCAGGACTGGCCATCCTGTCTCTGACGAGTAGCCGTAGCTCAGCACTGAAGCTGTTTTCTCAATGTGTCTCCTTGGACATTGACATTGTTGCCTGAAATTCCCAAAGCTTGTTGGTGACAAAGATAGTAACGTCCTGGATGTGCTAGTGAAATATTTGGAATTTTTTCAAAGTTACTCTTAGGTGTTTCTATTTAAGTGGTTTTCGCTTTTCCTTGGTCATGTCTGTATAGGGACAATCAGGAAACTTGATTTAAATTAACTAAAGGCAAGAGTTTAAAGTGAATTAGCTAAATTGCATTAAACCTCCCATTTCACAATTAAAGTGGCATTAATATGACTTAGCCTTGGAAGAGAAGTAAACCAAATCAAATCAAAGCCATTTTAATTCTGACAGTTCCCACAAAGGGCTTTAATTAATGCAGTTTAACTAATCCACTTAAAAATTCAGATCAACTTTTCTGAGTAGCTTCACGTAAACAAGCTTTTACAACTGCTCTGCACTGAAATGATTTAGCTTGGTTGGATATTTTTCCTTCATAAGGTAAACCTGTACAAGACTCACTCTGGTGGAAGTCCCGCTATGGAGGCTTGCACTTTGGTAACTGCATCAACTGGGAAAGTTGGACGAATATAAATCCAGGCTAGTTTAGCTCTTTGTAATGCCTACCAGCTCCAAGCTGCTCTGCTTTCATGCCATCACAAACACACACGCACAAAAAAAGGTTACCTCATCAGTTTAGGAAGGAAAGAGAAAGTGACGGTGTGCAGTCTCTTTTCCCTCCTTCGGTTAGCGCGGAGGTCAGCTATGTTGGTAAGTAGCTGGTAGAATCTGCATTGTGCCCTTACACAGTCCTTATACTGTATGCCGGCTGGCTGCAATCGGGCCGGGATTTATTTTAGGTGAGATGAAACTTACATTAGCACAAAATTAATTTGCTTCAATGGGACTCAGAATGGTGTAAGTTAGAGCATATTACAGTGATTTTATTTTTTTTTCTTTCTCTTCCTTTTTTTCTTTTTCCCACACACCTTATATTTGGCTAGTATCAGTTCTGGCTGGGGTCACAGCGAAGGACATGGCTTACAAACAACAAAAAATCACAGACAATATTGGCAAAGGAAAAAGAAAAAAGACTATTATTTCAACCAAAACAGACATTTAGACAATTTGAAGTATATCTCATCAGTGTGCACATCAGTCTGGCCCATTAAATAGTACATCCTTTAATTCCTTCTGCCTTTATGAACAATTCCCTTTGTAGCTAAAATGCTTGATGAAGGTAGTGCAGCCTCTTTTTTAGCAGGAGTACAGATGTCTGACTTTCCCAATTAGCTGAAAGTCCTTCAGGGGGTTCCCGAGGCACATAGCATTCCTTGGCTGGTGACCCTCATTCCCTGTTCCACTTTACCCTGGCAGGGACATAAAAATGCAGCCTTTCCACTGGAGTTTCTTCACTTTTCCCAAAACTTGCCAGTCTGCCAGCTTGAAACATCATCCCCTTTTTTGGGGTGAGTAATGTGGCTATTCCAAAGCGCCCTTAAAATTGCACAGATCCCCAGACCAGTCTGTGCTGTGCTACCCCTTCTCCCCCAGTCCTCCTGGATCATGTCTGATGGTCCCTGCCTGGGTCCAGACCAGGGCAGGCACTCTGACTGCAGTTAGCAGAGCTCTCACTTTTCGTCACATTTATTAGGCTGTACCTTTGTGAGAGAGTCCTCCAAAATAACTCAAGCAACTGCAATGTACACAAATAAAATATTCCCAGTGAAAAAAAGTGTCAGCATCACCTCCACTGGATCAAAAGTCATGTCAGAGAAGATATCAAAGCATGAAAATCCGCTTGCATAAAAAAGCCAAAAGCCTGAAGCCATCCCAACCACCTTCAAACAAGCTGGGAGCCTGCACACAGAGCTGCTACACAGCGGTGGTGGATCAAGAGGTAACGCAGTTTCCAGCCAAACTCCTTCAGCTGTTGCCATCTTCTCCCAGAGTTGTTTTCAAACTGTGCGAAGTATAACTTTTTGGGGAAAAAAAACCCCATTGCACAGTGTTGGAAATCCTACTTGATTCAAAGACTCGGCTCCTGTCAGGTATAGTTTCCTTTAGGGCAGCCGAAGCAGGAGTCATGTTATCCCAGTCAGAGGGAACTGTTTTCTGGCCAGATTTTGCAGGTGTGGGGAGCAGCTGGCTCCAGGGATGGGTAATGGGGTACCACAGGCCTCCAGCTCAACATCATTAGCTCAGGTGCCACCTGGGCAGGAGGAACTCGCATGTCGCTCAGTCTGATGGAGCCTGTCATTTATTCACAGGAGCACCTGCCACACGCAAGATGTTTTCCAAGCCCCTAAAAAGCATGATTTTTTTTTTCCCTAAAGAATTTGCAATCTAATAGACAAGTTGCACTTTAGGCATCTTTGAAACAATTTTCTGTGGAACCAATTTGATTCACTACATGTGACACAGCACCGAAGGCTGTTAAGTCCCCCGCAGGGCTGCAGAAGGCCTCGGCAGAGCGGTGTTATTCACAGGCAGCAGCTCGGCAGTGGATGCCCGCAAGCTGCGTTTCACAGCTGGGGGAGAAGCGATGGGTGTCTGCTTGGGTTCGCCAGGCTGCTCATCCCAGTGCTGGATGTCCTCAGTGCAGAGGTGGCCACACATGAGCAGAGGTGGCCCAAGGGACCGAACATCTCCAGCGCTTCTGGGTGCTGCTGCTCATCGATAGATTTGGCCTCACTGCCTTCCTGCTGCGACAGGCGCTGCATATTTCTGTCACATGCAGTTGTCTCTTCTGTCAGTTTTCTAAAAGGGTGAGAGCTCATCCTCTCGCTGCAGCAAGACAGCCTCTCTGTGCAAGCGTGAATCAACCTTCTCCTGGAGGCTCTGCCCTCATGAAAGGAGACCCAGAGGGTCATGGATGAAGTGGGGACCAGCTTATAACATGTTCCTGCACTTAGTGACCAGCTGGGGGGAAAAAAAAGAATTCTGCTGTTTGCATTTTTGCAGTTGAATATTTATCTTCTGTAATTATTTTTTTCTTAGCGTTAATGCAGGAGGATAATTTGTAGGAAAACCATGGGGTTTCTGATCACATACTTACACCAGGTGTTCTGTGTGTGGAGCACAGTGCCTGTGCAGAAGTCCTTTAGCAGTTCTGCAAAACACATCTTCTGCTGCCCCGTAACAAAGACAACATCATGTGTGCCCTCCTTGCAATTTCTCTCTTCCCAGTAGGGATGTGAGGAAACACGAAGACTGAACGAGGGGAGATAACTAACCCGTGTCACTTACAGGACAGAGAGCTTTCCTCAGTCCTGCCCATCTGGTGTCCCTGCTAAATTTTGTTCTTCACCCACTAAGGCATTTAAGAGTGTTTCACTCTATGAAAATCCCATTGTTTCTGGTTCTGGAACTTAACAGTGAAAAAGTTAAATCTAATGTTTCTACAAAGTTGATTCTTTGGTGCTGTTGGAAGGGAGAAACAGTATTTTTCACCGATGTTGCATGTGATTAGTGTTGGTACATTATTTCCTTGGGGATGTAGGTGCCTCCATGACTGTGCCGTGCACTATTTCAGTCCCTTCCTATAGTCCTCTGCACCTTCACAAACCTGGCCAGCTGCTTCTCTTACTTTTGCAAAGCACACAGACTAAGCAGCTTATGTACTTCTGAAATGGGAACTCAGCGTGTTTTTTCACAGTTTATCTTGTAGCCTGAAGGACGCTGTTTCTTTGCACTTGTTGTTGGTTTTCCCTGCCTTACTGTGCCTGGCCAGTGTGTCTCCGAGTTTATCTGTCTGTGCTGAGAGCTGCGGTCTCTTTTGGATTAGTTTATTTCCCTCTGTGTAAGCACACATTATAGTCTGTTTTCCTCTTATTAC
This sequence comes from Phalacrocorax carbo, assembly GCF_963921805.1. Lineage (NCBI taxonomy): Eukaryota > Metazoa > Chordata > Aves > Suliformes > Phalacrocoracidae > Phalacrocorax > Phalacrocorax carbo. The sequence goes on along the minus strand of NC_087514.1, from coordinate 8,341,346 downwards.
TTAAAGTTGCTCATCTGTTTATACCATCTGCAACACACTATGTCTGCAGTATCAAGCTACTACTATTCTTATAATATGTGAGACCCTCTGAATATCTCTTGATCTTTGTAAACTAGAGTCTTGCTTTGACCTGCCATCATTTTGCAATAATTTTTCTTTAGAGACAAATGAAGCTGATAGTCATAATGTTAAGTTTGAGAAATCTTATATAAAGGAATGTGAATTTTTACATGTGTGAATAATGGAAACAGTATGCCTGATAATCCCACTGCTGATAACCTGTCTCCTATACAGCATTACTAGTCAGCAAGTGAAGCCAAACTGCTAAGGAGAGAGTGACACTATTGGAAAGCTTAATTTTGAATTTCAAACTCTGAAGTCTAAATTCTACTTAACATTATTTATAGGACGTTATTATGTGGTTTACAAATATACAGACTATTGCCAGTTATTCATGAAAACCAGACTTCCACTTAATCCATATGAATAGTTGGCTGAATGGCAATACTTGGGTTTTGGGTTTCTTTATATTTGTTATTTCTCCATACGAAAAAAGATATTCCAACATTCCAATCACAGACTGAGAATAGTGTCAAATAGCTCTGCCATGGATAAAGCAAATATGAGCGGTACCCAAACAGCCCTGAATTTGGGATTTTGTCCAGAACTATTTAGTAAGTTCTTCTAAAAACCATAATAGAGTGTGCACGCATGCATGTGAAAGTGTGATTTCTGAACATAGGCACACTTATCAAAAACATTTTCAGTGAATAATCCTTGTAGTCTCTTAAAAAAACTCCTTATTGATGCCTATGGAGAGAAAAAAACATTAACTGAGAAATATTTGGGAAGGCATGGGGGAAGCAATGCTTGTACAAGCGGAAATTTTTACTGTCTGGTTACAGTGCTCAGGTACTGAGCACTGGTGAAAAACCTTGACAGTGTCTTTACATTGATCTCATTCGGGCAGTGTAAGCTGGGGGGAGGGGATCCACCTAAAATAAGATGGTTTCTTTTTTCTTTGTGATCAAAAACTTTCATTTAGATTGAAATAGGTGTTTTGTTCAACCTGAAATAGATCATATTGCTTGGAGGCCTATTTTGTTTTTTTTTTTTAAAAAAGGGAAACCTAGATCCATAAAAGCAAGGAGGAAAAACAGACCAAGCTTGAGGTGTTCTGAGACAGCTGCCTTCAGATCTCTTCTCTACTGGATCAGAGAAATTTAAAACCAGCCCAAAGTGTGGGTTATGGAGGAAGCAATGGAAGTGAGTTCACTTTGGTGAGTGGCCTCATCACTGGGTGAAAGTTATCCTGGCTTTGTTCCAGCGAATACTGCTGTCAAGAGCGGAGATGCAGTGAGCTGCACTCAAGAAGAGCCTGCGGTTGGGTGTGAGGGAATTCTCTGGGAGCAGGAAAATGCAGACATGGAGCCCTGTTTTGACTGAGGTAGGGAGGCCAGCTGAAGGAACAGGGAGAACGTAACTGCCCCCACAGCAACTTCCATTTTTTTTGCATGGATCAGTGTGGGGAGAGTTCAAATACTTGAGAAATCTGAAATAAAATATCACAGCTCCAGGTGAAACTAGCTCAGCCTTTGTCTTGTTCTGACTCACTGTATTCAGCTCAAATTTCTAAATGCTTTTGCATCAGATTGGAACTGTCTCTGAAAACACATGTCCAGCTGCAAACTGGTCTTTTCCGCTCCTGATTTCTCTCACTCCATTCTGTGGTTACGTTTGGCTGTTTCCATCTTCTATTCTTGCACTGACCTATCAGTATTTTTTTCAGCAGCCTCTGAAGAAAAATAAGATAAAGATGGAGCCCTGTCGAGACGCCCACTCTAATCCATCGCCGAGGCAGGGCTCTTTGTGTGCAGCCTAGCCAAATGGCTGGGTTGCCCTTTTCCTATGAGCCTGAACCAGATCCCATCCTCCACTAGGGGGTGGGATGATGCAAACACAAAGGCTTGGATGCTTGCACAAGCAAGTGGGAGAGAGAGTATAATATTTCCTTCCAATTCTCCAAGCCATTGGGCAGCTGGGAGCCAGGAAACCAAGTCTTGTGCTCCAGCATGCGAGCAGCACAGGCGTGCCGGAGCTCAGCGGCACAACAGCTGGGGGCTGGCAGCTGCTCTGCAGGCAGCATCTGCTGTGCGTCAGAAAAGGAGGTGGGAGAATCAGCACTAACCCCCTGGAAGGGCTGTGCCTATTTCTTCTTCCCCTGGTCCTATTCAAGCATCATCCCCATGTCCCTTGGCTCTGGGCACTGTAAAGGAAGAGCCCCATGTCCTTCTGGTGGGTCCTCAGCCGCCGTCTCTTCCCACATCTGTTCGCACGTTCAACTGCGCCTCAAGTTGAGTCTCTGCAGACCAGCGGGGTGGGTGTTAAATTCTATGAGGAGCTTTGTTTTCATTTCCCTTCAGTTCCCTCAGGTCTGGAGAACTCTGAATAATGAATGTGGTGTTTACAAGCTGGCTGAATTAAGCAGCATTCAGCTCAATTAGGGGGATGGTTATTCAGGGAAGAAATCAATGTGTACATCGGGTATGTGGTCCAAAGCGTGGTGTGGGAGAAGGTGGGCAAAGACTTGCCTGCAGACAGCAAGGCAAGTATCCATGTGTCCTCTGGGCAACCGAATATGCCCACAGCCTGGCAGATATTTCCCCTGTGCTTGCACAGATCTCTGAAGTGGCTTTTTACAGCATCATTTGTCAGCATTCAGTAGCTTGCCACTTGGTCCCAAGTTAAGATTTATTATTTGTATTACAATATCACTTAAGCATCCTGCCTTGGCTGAGCTGGGACCTACCTGGACCTTAAAGATGATCCTAAAGTAAACTTATAAGGTTAGGCTGAGTTTCTCTCATTTTTATGTGCATTAAGAAAATGAGGCTGTGGTATTTGCTATCTTCCAGCTGAGCATTTGTGACCTCAGAGGCATTTCAGGTTGACAGGAGCAGGAAATTTCCATTTCCTCCATGAGCCTGAATGGCAAACAAAACCCCAAAAGTTTATTGCCAAACATCTAGATTTTCCCCTATTTATAGCAGTAGAATAGATGGATACCCAGGTCTCATTTCCTACTGTTTGTGGGGTAAGGCCTTAGATAAGTTATTTCACTTTCCTGCACCTTACTTTCCCTAATAGTAGATTGCAGAAAATGGTAGAATTTGTAGGGTGTTTAAGTAACTACAGATAAGTGGAAATCCTAAGTGTGAAAATCACAGTGTAAGCTTTTGGGAGGCAGAGACTCAGCCTCTCCCTGTGCAGCATCAGTACAATGGGATCCTGAGGCAGGGCTAAACACTAGAGCATTTGAAATGAAGGTCCGTGTTCACAGTCTTCATCTCTCCTTTTTCCTCCCAGGATTTGACTGTTTTTCTAAGTATTTTAAGTTCTCTTTTTCCTCCTGAAGCTCTTGTGCATTTTGATTTTCATTAATAGTTTTGTATTAGCTTTCATCTTCCTGCTAATCTGCTGTTTTTAGCCTTGGAGGTCAGTTTTCAGTCCCTGGCACATTCTTAAATTTTCAAAGATACTGGAGAACGTAAAGCTTGTGAGAGCAGCCCTGATGACACTGGTAGAAACACTCAAGTGCCCAAGTAAGGCATAAATTTAAGAGCCTTGTTGAACAGAATTAAATCTGGAATAATGCTACAAAAGTAGTGCAAGTTGTCTAGATTTATACTGGGTGTTTGGAAGCAGAACCAGGACTTAATTTATTTCACTGGAAGCAACTCTAACACCTTAATAGATAGGTGCTCTGTTGTATAAATGCCGTTAATGAGGATGATTTGAGACTTCCTATACACTGTACTTTTGCAGGTTTACTGTAAGGTATTGCAGTTGTAGCAGAAATTGCAGAAAGCATCATGTCCCTACGGTACATTATGTGCAGCACTTCCCAGTGGCAGTAAATGTTCTGGCTTAATCAAAAAGATCACATTTCTTTCTATTACTACCTGCCTAGAGAAGCTAGAATAACTTTTGGCCAAGGAATACATTAGTTTAAATCTTAAATTTCAGAACTAAATTACACAAAGACTTGCAGATATGATTCATATGTCCCCTATTACTTCCAATCTCTTTCTTTTTCACCTGTTAACTTAAATTTGTGTGAGAACTGTAGTGCCACCGGTAGCAACGGCGCTGCTCTGGCACGGGCACACACAGCGTGCAGGCATCCCCACTGCGCTGGCACTTTGCTCCCCAGCCTTAGCCCAGCCCAGCCCAGCCACCTCGCTGGTCACCAACTCCTGTTGGAGGTGATTTAGCTAAACCATTCCTAGCAAATTGTCTGCTCAGCCAGAGTCACTCTTGTAGTTCTTGCAAATTATCCTCAGGCAGCCATAACTGTAGATTTAAATCACTGTGTTCTGCTATTTGTAAAGTTCATGAAGAGATTTCTGTGGGCATTTGTTGGCCTTTGGGCTCTCCCTAACCTGATCGCTGCAGGCACATCTTTCAGCAGTTCTGTCTCTACCTACTGTGATGCGTGAGCGTCCCAGTTTGGTAAAGTGGGGATAATGCTGGTTACCCACCCACCACACACACCTGTCATGAAGATTTATGAAGTGATATTTCCAAAGTGTAAAACATTATTTATGCCAGGCGCTGTGATCTATCAATAACAAATGGGATAAACATTGAGTAGTTAAATATTTAAAGCACAGCCTTTGGAACTGGGACATCTGTGACCTTTTCCAGCTCTCCTAATGGCTTCCTGCCTGTCCCTGAATGAGACACTTCCCCATTCCTGCCATTCCTCTCCCCCCAGCTTTTATATAATGCATCTATTTGGCTGTGAACTCTTCTGGTGAGCAGTGCCCTGATGAGGTGCTGGCTGAAAGGCAAGGTCAGTGGGTCCTGGATGCTCATGAGGCCCTCAAGGCTTTGGATGGAACATTTCAGCCCAGTCTGAATCCAGGGGTGGAAAGGAAAAGCAGCTCTTCCACCAGCCACCTTCAGTTTTATTGCAGCTCTAAACTTTCCTGTTATTGTCTGTTCCCAATATTACATCCACTGTGTAGCTCGGTATGCCAGGGCTGGTTTTGGGTGTCACTGTATCACAGCTCTAGGAAACATCTGGCACAAGGCAGTGATAGCTCTATGAAGTGCAATGGCCTGAGACAGAGGAGATAGCTGGAAATAGGCTATTTAAGCACCCCTTCTGCTCTTAAACTCTGATTTGGTGAACAGAAAACAAATATGCATTCCTAAAGGCTTGACAATAAGCCTTTTCACCTTTTAAGAGAAACCTGATGTTGACTTTTCTTCCTGGTTGGTGCATTTCCCCTGATTCCAGAGCTCAGGTGTGCAGATATATAGTGGGTACCTGCCCAGTTTGCATCATACCAAAATATTGATAGAAAAATTGTGGCAGACATATGCCAGAACAGTTCCTTAAATAGAATGGTGGTCATAGATCTAGTCAAACTGAGGTGGTAATCCCTGCTCCAACTATGAGAGATCGCTATCTGGCTCTCATGGTTTATATCATGCCCAGCTGTAGGTCTTGAGAACTAACACATCTTTAGTGGAACCTCCTATTTCTCCATGGAAAACATCCTCATTTAGTCATTTACTCATGCAAGTACTTTCCTTGCCCTGGAAGTGCGTCTTAGTCTGGTGTCCACTTATTTGACTGTGATCCAGTGGAATACTCAACACAGACATCTTTTATAAATCACATCCGAGGCACTTTCATGGTAATATTCCTTGAAGGTCCACAACGTAGAGTACACTTTGTCCTTGGATTCTTGGTACCAGCTTCTGACTCAACTGCAATGTGCATATTTTAAGATGGAGTATTTTTTTCTGCAGTACTTAATGTTCGGAGAGAGTTTAATCAAGAAACATGAGTAATTGGCATTAACATTCACTTCTGAGCAAGAGAACAGCTTTGATAGCATCTATACTCATTAGACTTTTCGCTCCAAACACTGTTCATTACAGTGAGCACTCTTTGTATTGGCTTTTACTTTGTAAACACAGCACAGATTCTGCTCAGCACAGAAGTATGCCTTGAACAAACACTCTGTGGCCACACAAAAGTAAAAAGCTTTAACTGTTGAAAAGAAACAAGTGGAGCACTGGAAGTGCTTTGAGAAAATGTCTAAGCACTCTGCAAGATGACATAAAAACCTGCAATGGCAGGACACAAGATTTATTTACTAGCTGCCTAATTAGTATGAATAGGATTGATTTTGGTCACATACTGAAATGAATCCTTGGGAAAGCTCAAGATTCAACTTGAGAGGCCTGATAAAAGTTTGTTGGGGTACACTTATGGAACCAGGACCACTTTAGGCAGCGCAGGAGCATGAACCATGCCAGCAGTGAGACGGGAGTGAGCTAGACAGGCCTTGGTACTTCACATTTCTGCCTGCTTATGTAAAAGTCCTGAACGGCAAATGGGTACTGATCCAAAAAGTGACTGTATCAGCCTTTCGGCACTGCACTCCCTGTCCTCCTACCAGCGGAATTAGTACAGGTGAGAACCATTTAAGCCCTTTACAGTCTCTGTTTATATTTTTAAATGCAACTTAACTATAGATGTATGAATAAGCACTTCCTCTGTTCACTGTGGAAAAGAAGCATAGAGAGTAATGCTGATTTTCAGCTAGCTTATAAAATAACAATAAGAATATTGTGTTACTGTAATATCTAAAATGGCCCTAGGGCAGAAGATAGGAAGTGTGTTCTGTGTCAATTCTCCCCTTCACTCCCTGATTTAATTTGCACCCAAATCAAGTAGTTCAAAGTCTCAATTTGTTTAATGAGTTGACTTGACAAATAGATCATTTTCTCTTTTAGCAATTACTCTGAAAACGTGAGTCAGCAGGAGCCCTGATTTTCATATCTATCAATACAAACAGATTGGGGATCTTGTTCTACTGTGCTATTATACTTAACGTTTTCACAATTTTAAAGCATTTTTCAGGTAATGTGCCTCCATTATCTCAAGTAATGCTAACTATGCCATGTTGAGTGAAGTACAGAAACGGCAATTGCTTTATGCCAGTGTTTGAGGATAACATGCCAGTGCAAGAACTCTTGGATCCCAGTTGCCTGCTGTGACCATTTGACCTGAGATTTTACTCATTGCTGCACCATACAGGGTGATTTACAGTAGCCAAATAATTTCAAAGAGCTTCAGCCTCTCTACTTGGTCCATGGCTTCCTGGGTATGGTATAGTGAAGAGCCAGAAAATCCTAAGGACCACTGCTCATTTAGGAACCTCCATTAGAAAAATGCTCCTTAGGAGCACCTTTCTAATGCCAGTATCATATGAAATTTGCCTCGTCAGGCTCTTCATCCTGCACATAGCAATGTAGCCCAAGGAATAGAGCTTTGTTTGGTTTTGGCCAAAGTTTCCTCTCACTGAACTAAATGTGAAATTTGCCATGATGAAGAATATAGTAGTTGAGTGTCCTTGGCCAGCAGTTTCTCAGTCACCTTTCCCCAGATAAAATGTTTTTGCTCTTTCCAACCATGCATTCTTCTAGCCTGTAGCCCAGGAAAAAGGCTTAGATGAAATCAAATCATCTTTCTCCTTTGCTGGGCTCAAGGCTGATCTGGGAGGCTGGCTCAGCATGAAAGAGCCCTGCCCCCGCTATGTAAAGGTGAAAGTGCTGCCAAGACTCACCTCTGACTCTTATTTCCTATCTCCTGCTCTTTCCAATCATCGCAGCTGCCATGAGGCATTTGTGGTATAACACTTGCAGTAAGTCCATGCCAGGCCAGACCATCTTGATGCCATTTTCCTATTGCCCAGCAGCAACAGTATTGAAGGGACTATAGCCCACAGGATAGACATTTACCAAATGCTGGTGGCCATGGTATCCTTTCCCTTTATGCTGCAAACATCACTTCTCAACAAGTAGTAACAGCCTAGTACTGTTATTACCATTGCTGTTGCTTCACAGTAACAGCAACAAAACATGGGTTGCTCCAGCCACATAACTTGCATTTCTCATTGCCTCTTTCCTGCTTTTTCTTTACTACTTCTAAGCTTTGTTCACTTCTTTCTTAGATATCCAGCAGGATCTTATGCTAGAGTAACAATCCTCGCTCAGTAGCATACACCACCTCACTGCTGTTAGGAGGTGGGAGCATGAATGTGACCAGTTATGGCAGTGTGGCTGATGTGCTGTGAAGCCCTATCCAAACATAACTCATGGAAACTGGCCTGTGGGACTACATCCCACGACTGTAGCTGAGGTTCTTGCAGAGTGTGGCAGGACAAGTCTGTCGAGGGAATAGAAAGTGAGGTAGTATGAGCAAGAGCAGGAGGGTGATAGAGCTCTCATGGGCCAGAAAAAAGAATGAACTTGAGGAAAGAGTGTGAAGGCAGAACAAGGAGGAAAGGTTAGAGATAAGAGCATAAATATGGGCAGGAAGGAGCAACACAAGGCCTTAACGATGGAATTAGAACTATGATGAAAAGGGTTAAGGACTGTCAGCAAATAGATACACAGTCTGAATGGTAATGGGTAAGGAGCTTTAGCTGCAGCATTGTGAATGTTAAGGAGGGGTGGAAAATAGGCAGCAGAGAGTTTGCAGTAATCCAGTTAGCCAGAAGGGACCTTGACTCAGCTCCTCATACCTCAGAAGCTCATTGGAGCAAGGTGGGATGCTCATGAGAACAGGCTTTCTTGGGGGATTCAAGAGGCTTTCCAATGGAAATAGCATAGAAAGACCTTTGCACAGTAGATTTTTGTCCCTGCTGGCTTCACTTCTAGCTGGAAATGGAACGCGAAACAAAAATAAATATTTCTTTTCCTCCAGCAATCCTCAATCATTGAAATATTGAGTCCGTGAGTTTGGTTCAATCAATGCTGGTCTGGTCAAACTTGTCACTTATAGTCAAAAATGTGTGTATGTTGGAAGAGAAAACAAGACCAGAAAAAATAAACACTATTGACAATGACCTTTGAGCAAAAGAGGATTTTGTTTATGTTACCCTCGTGCATTTTAAACCTCCTAGATCAAAGTTCACAGTAGCAGTCAGAACTAAGTTTGGAGACCTTAGTTCACAGTAGGGAGCTTGAATAAAAGACCTGATTTGTCAGAAGTTCAGAGGACTGACTTCCCATGAAAGCAGTGGAAATATTCAGTAGTGAGTTTCTTCCAAAATAAAGTTTTAATTAATTGTGACACTTTTTCTGATCCCGGGGTCTTTGACATTTCTCCTGTAATGTCTTGGACCTTTCAGTTTGGTTTTCTAGGAGATGAACAATGACCCCGAGTCTGGTGTGTTCCAACTGTTTGTCACTGGATCTGGGGAAAAAAGTGGCCCAAAATGATGCAGCATTTTCTTCTTTTTCTTAGCTGAGGGGAATAACCTTAAGAAGAAAGAAATCCTCTGTTTATTCATGGAGTTCATTCTAAACAGAAAAAGAAGTGAAGATATCTGGTGTAGCCGAAACTATGTATAATACAGCACATCTACCCAAGACTAAACACTGGCTCATACTAAGAAAAATAGTTTTGAAGATTATGTGAAACCATACTGTCTGCTGATACCTGGTATCAGGTACCTCCTGCTGATGTCTGGTATCACAGAATCACAGAATGTCCTGAGTTGGAAGGGACGTGCAAGGAACCTTCTCTGAGTGTGTCACAGTAGATATTTAACTCTGGGAGTCTGACTCTGAAAAAGTCAGCATAGTTTTTTTTTAATGTTGATTAGCTCCATTTTGGCTAAAAGAACCAATTTCACTAAGGGAGAGATGGAGAAATATTGCATACCAGCATGATAACCTTGTGTGACAGCATAGTCATGATAAATACGCTATACATCTAGAAGTTCAGTCTGATACGTAGTCTGGACCAAAGGGTTCTCTCGCAATGTGATGATCTATTGTATTGCCCAGCCAACTGGAGTGGCATTAAAATGAATTATACCAGGCTCCTGGTTTGGAAATTGTCTAGTCCATTATTTTTTAAGAACAGATTTTGTAAAGGGCAGAAGGAACCTTGGAGAGAGAGAATGAATTGGAAACAAATTGTAACTGTGACATTCTGCCCTCTTTCCTTTCCTTGCCATTTTTGGCAATTAGGGCATTATTTCCTCTTTCCTGTCAAGGACTGTTAGGGTTTGAAAAAGGCTTTTCAGTCTTTTGCCTTTGTTCTGATTTGCAGAAAAGGAAGAAAAGAGTTGTTTATTCTTCCATGCCTGCACAGCTATCTCTGTGTTTCCTTTTTCTTGTTATATGTCCTTTCCTTGTTTTCTGATACAGTTTCATAAAATGAATATAAGAGATGGAGAAATGCGTTGCTGGGGCTAAATCCTTAGTATTTTGCAGCTCTTTCATGATGCCACAGACCATGGTTTGCTGTACTGTTGAACCAGTCTCTACGATCACACTTTTCTGTGTTTCTATAAAAATCACATTTCTGCATGTTCTTGTTCTTCCATCTGACTCACGTGTGAGATGGTCTTCAAGCTGCCCTATCATTCTCAGGCTATTAGGTAAGAAAAATGTTATTTCCTTTTCTTTTCTTTTATTTTCTTTTTCTTTTTTTTTTTTTTGTTTTAATTTTCTTTTTTTTTAATCTCTGCTAATTTTAAATATCCTACTGATATTGTTGTACATTTCCAGTTGTGTAGCATCCACAGCTTTTGTATTTCTGCTGTACCTAGAAAAATTTTTAGCACCACCATAAACATGCAACATGAGTTCTTTTGTAATAGCTAGCGGTTTCATGATATCACAGAATCACAGAATGGCAGGGGTTAGAAGGAACCTCTGGAGATCATCTTGTCCAACCCCCTGCTTGAGCAGGCACACCCAGAGCAGGGGGCACAGGAATGCATCCAGGCGGGGTTTGACTGTTGTGATCTCACTCTGGTGGAGTAGAGGGGGAGGATAACATCCCTTGACCTGCTGGCCACACTCCTTTTAATGCACCCCAGGATACTGTTGGCCTTCTTGGCCACAAGGGCACACTGCTGGCTCAGGGTCAGCTTGCTGCCCGCCAGCACTCCCAGGTCCTTCTCAGCAGAGCCACTTTCCAGTAGTTCAGCCCCCACCCTGTACTGGTGCCTGGGGTTGTTCCTCCCCAAGTGCAGGACCTTGCACTTGCTCTTGCTGATTTTCATGAGGTTCCCCTTGGCCCAGCTCTCCAGCCTGTCCAGGTCTCGCTGGATGGCAGCACAGCCTTCTGGTGTATCAGCCACTCCTCCCAGCCTAGTGTCATCAGCAAACTTGCTGAGGTTACACTCTGTCCCTTCATACAGGTCATTGATGAATATGTTGAACAGGCCTGGACCCAGCACAGACCCCTGGGGAACACCACTAGTGACAGGCCTCCAATCAAACTCTGCTCCATTCATCACAACCCTCTGAGTTCTGCTGTTCATGGAGTTCTCAGTCCACCTCACTGTCCACTCATCCAACCCACACTTCCTTAGCTTGCCTGTCAGGATGCTATGGGAGACAGTGTCGAAAACCTTGCTGAAGTCAAGATAGACAACATCCACTGCTCTCCCTTCATCGACCCAGCCAGTCACGCCATCATAGAAGGCTATAACAGGTTGGTCAAGCATGATCGCCCCTTGGTGAATCCATGTTGACTGTTTCTGAAAACCTTGTTTTCCTCTACATATCTGGAGATGACCTCCAGAATGAACTGCTCCATCACTTTTCCAGGGATGGAGGTGAGGATGACTCGCCTATAGTTTCCCATGTCCTTCTTCTTGCATTTAAGACTGGAGTGACACTGGCTACTCTCCAGTGCTCAGGCACCTCTCCTGTCCTCCATGACCTTTCAAAGATGATGGAGAGTGGCTTAGCGATGGCATCCACCAGCTCCCTCAGCACTTATGGGTGCATCCCATTGGGGCCCATGGATTTGTGAGGATCCAGTGTGCCTAAGTGATCTCTAACAGAGTTGTCTTCAACCAAGGGGAAGTCTTCCTTTCTCCAGATTTTCTCTCACCTCTGGGGGCTGAGATCACCAATATCAGATAGGATGATCCCCAGAAAGACATACTGATTTTGGCTTAGCCAAGATATCCAGTAAGACAATGTAATTTTGATCCATTTTAGCCTTTCTAACCCTGCAAACCTCGATCTTTCCCACATAGAGCACATGTACAGGTGCTGAGTGGTATTGTGGGAATTCAGAGATTCACAGCATTATCAGGTTGCCATTGGTGTCCTTATCTGCCCCTCACATCCACTTGGAAACTGAGCTCTTACAGGCACTCACTTTGCATTTGGATTTTCTGGCCTTCAGAAAATGTGCAATTTAGTATGAAACCTAGACAGACCAGGTGCTCGTCGTTGGTGAATCACCCTCAATCTTGGATATGCAAAATTGTTTAGTAGCTTATTGAGACTAAAGGTGGAGGGCACTGGCGTATTTTTCATCTGAATTCAGATGAAAAGTCAACATACAGTTGGCTTTGGATGTGTTAATCAGATATCCAGGACAGTTGCTCAGGTCAACATGGCTTTGATTTTGCATGAAGTCCCTACAACTGAAGTCCTAATTTTGGACTGTGATACCTAAGTCACCTGCAAGGAATAAGATTTTATCTGATCATGGGTTGGTTGCTCATTTTGACAGATGTTAATGTTTCGATAATTGCTAAAAATATTGGTACAAGTACCTTTTTCTGATAGTTCATATTGCTGTCTGCACCATTGGCTCTGATTCTCTCATGGTTTTGTGTAAACTTTTCAGTGCACAATCCCTATAGAGTGATGATCAATTTGTGTAATTTAATAATTACAAATAATTACATACTTCGGATTTTTCCAGTGTCATGAGCAGCTGCTGATGGATCTACAGGCATAGAGTGTCTGTTCATGGCCTCCCAAGGCTCTCTTGGAACTGCTCAGTGATGTCAAGCACTTAAACAGCAGGGACTTTCTGGGAACAGTCCAGCTTGCTCTGGTATTAGGAGCCATTTAGCAAATGGTGATAACTAATTTAATTAAGATCAGATGCTAATGCCACTTGTGAAGATGATACCGTATGGACACACGCCTACTCTTCTTTGGCTCTGAAGCATCCTTCTCTGATTTTTGAGTGCCATGACATACATGCACTAACATGCTGACAGCAATGCACAATAAATGCTTGGAGTATTCAGATATTTGTCATTCAACCAAAGTGTTTTATCTAATCAGCTGTCAGATGTTGTCGAGACCAGCAGTTTTATCATTCTTGAAAGAATTAATTAATCAAATGATTAATTTTCTGGAATTTTTGTCTCTTACTGTGTAATTTACACTTTGGGTCTAATTTACACACTTCGGGTGCTCAAAGATTGGTCTCCACTGATAGTGTATGTCTACTTTTTGTCAGTCAGTAGAGGGGTTCTGACTAATTGTTGGTGCTTTTCTGCTGTTGTGCATTATGTCTACACATTCTACGGAGCATGACTTCCATCTTCTGTCAGTTTCAAGAAAAAGTATCCTCACTCAATAAGTTACTTTGTAGGTCAAGAAAATCCTGTTTGTATTTCCTATGTCCAACACTTTGGACAATTTCCAGCTAAACCGTGGAGCTCATTGCCACAGGATAGTGTGGATACTAAAAGTTTACATGTTTTTAGAAGGCATTAGACAGATTCATGGGACATATTGTAATCATAGAATCATAGAATCACAAATGGTTTAGTGCTTCACCACTCTCATCATAAAATTATTTTTCCTTATTTTTATAATAGCAAACCTTTTTCAATGAAGCATTTAATTGTGAAGAGAAAAAGGGTTCCTGTTCGGAGTGTAAAACCCATCTAGCAAAACCTCAGCACTGGAGCTAGGGCCACATGCCACTAACCTTCTTCGGTCCTTCAGCAGCAAGTAACACATTGGAGAAAGTTGTTCTCTCCTCTAAAGGATCTCAGCAACAAATCACTGAGGACTGCTAGCTGTGTATGCACATAACAATCAAGAAAGCATCTAACCAGAGAATTATTATGCGTGGTTTCAACCTCTACACATCTCTCCCGTGTTCACAGAACTGTGGGGGAATGTTTGAGAAACCAGTGGATAAAATGCATTTTTGTTCTCTTTCTCTTGTTTTTTGATGACGAAAATATAGGAAAAACCTTATTGTGGAAGTAGAACTTGTGAATTTGTCTCTCATAACTATGCTGGAGAACTTGGAGGGCCAGAGCCAGGTATTTACAAATTTGAAATAACGGGGCATTGACTCAATCACACAATAGATATACACTCAGTTAACAACGTAAGAAAGAATTTTTGGTTAAAAACCTATTTGCAGGGAGTCAGATCTATTTCAATATTATGTCTAGATTCTATCAGTTCTTCCTTTATTACAAACAAAGACAAGACTTCATGGGATTTCGAATTTACAGTATATCAACAAGAATATTTTAAAGCTTTCTGATGCAGAGACAAGGCAAAATTTATAACTCTCCACCTTTTCTCACTCTGGAGTTACCTGTAAGCAGTCATGCAGAGAATAGAAAATGAAAACTGAGTGTTTTTCATAGATATTCATATATAACAGGACCCCAGCAGAAATGCTTACATTGCCATCCCTGTCAGATTCTATGAAACCACAAATCCTGCTAAATACCTAATATCACAACTAAAGACGTACCTAGAGTTGCAAACTGTCAGTTATTTATAAAAGGCCTCTTATCAGGACCAGGACTGACAATAATATCTGCAAATGTCGAGAAGCCCTCAGATGTCAAACAAGAAATCACCACCCAGCTGTGTGATAAGAGTAAGTGCCAGGTGATAAGTCTACAAGCAAAAACATAAGAGGATAAACAACAGCTACCACCCGGACACCAAGGGGGAACCTGACCAGAGAAAAAACTTGTGAGCAAAATGGTATGGTTATTGTTAAGCCTGATCCTGTTGTCAATGCAGCATCCATTGCTGATAGGGAACATCAGGAGCCTACCTAGAGGTGTTAGCAGCATTTCTGTTACTTCTGTCTATACATCGTCAGACAGAATGGTCTGTTTTGGTTGTGAGTCACTGCTGGTAATCTTTACAGCTACCATTTCAACTGATGCTTAGAGACAAGTCACAATGGGTAGAAATAGTAGAAGTGTGGGCATACTTTGAGTCTACTCCATGATCCAAATTGTCTTCAGTCATGACTGACAAAAAAGAGTACAATAATCGATATCAGGCCTTTGTCATCAACAGCATTGCTAGACAGAAAAAGGGTCCAGAGGAGGGCCACAAAAATGATCCGAGGGCGGGAGCGCCTCTACTACTAGCACAGGCTGAGAGAGTTGGGGTTGTTCAGCCTGGAGAAGAGAAGGCTCCAGGTAGACCTTATTGTGGCCTTCCAGTACCTGAAGGGGGACTATAGGGTAGATGGGGACAGTCTCTTTAGCAAGGCCTGTTGTGACAGGACAAAGGGTAGTGGCTTTAAACTAAAGGAGGGTAGATTTAGACTGGTTATAAGGAAAAGATTTTTTTACTATGAGGGTGGTGAGGCACTGGCACATGTTGCCCACAGAGGTGGTAGATGACCCATCCCTGGAAACCTTCAAGGTCAGGCTGGACGGGGCTCTGAGCAACCTGATCTAGTTGAAGCTGTCCCTGCTCACTGCAGGGGGGTTGGACCAGATGACCTCTAAAGGTTCCTTCCACCCAAACCATTCTCTGATTCTATTCTATGTTTCTGTTCTAAAAATGGTACACTAGAAACTATGGTCAAGGCCAAGAAAAAGCACAGCTTAGATAACTAATCAATGAGCAGGCATCCATCTTCATTTACAGAACATGTAAACACCGTGAGAGCATAATATGGTTGAAAAGGATTGAGGAGAAACTGAGGCAATATAGTATCAGATAAGAGTAGGAGTCTACATAAGATGTTCCTTGAAATCCCACATCCCCAGTTCTAGAATTATTGTCCTTTTTGCAGTCAGAGTTTCCAGGCTCACCAGTTTTCAGAGCATGAGATTTAACAACAGAGCACAGTGTGGTTTTTTTTGTATGCAACCTTCAAGGATTTTTTAAAAATAAAAACAGTGCTTAGCCCCACCAGAGAGCAAAGCTGTCACTGTGTGGCAAATTGTTCAAATCTGTAACAAGAAAATGAACCCCTACCATAAGTAATGGGGAGACAACAGGTATGTATTAAAGCAAGGAAAATGGTTGGTTGGAGGGCGGGAACAAATGAAGCATATTCGGCAATGTGATGCTTTAATTTTTAAAATAAATCTGGGATTAAGTCTTTTCAGAAGAATAGCACTACAACAGTAAAGTGAAACAGAGAACTGCAGTGCTTAGCCCTGGAAGATGAGAGATGTATAAACAAAATCCCTAACATTCACAACAAGAAAGAAATGGCAGTAAATTTCTAGCTGAGTCTAGGATGTTGCTGTCAAAAACTCTGATGGCATTTGATGCAGTAAATGAGACTGGAAGGTAAATTAAGAGTCAACATTTGCCCTGGGGCTACTGACAAGAAGATGTAAACTGATGGTCATCAGGATCCTCTGCTGGTGGAAGAACATGTCTTAGGACATGTTGAAATTGAATTATCATTGGATAAATTGAGTTGTAGGAAATTAGTGTTCATGTGTGCAGTTCTTTGAACTGAAAGAGCAGACACCCTGTAAGGAGAAAGGAATGAAAATCTGTGGGTGTGTTTCTGAGTAGGCAAGAGCTCCATCTTTGGGAATAGGGTCCTAAGATTTTCCTTACAAAACCAAAGCGCTTAGTGTTAGAAAACAAATTCTGATCTAGTGAACATGGAGAAACGTGAATATGCAAGAAGATTTTTGAGTACTATGTACACAAGCCATCAAAGGAACTGCCTCAACTTGCCCAAATATCTGTTACTGCTCCAAAACAGTTTCTGTAAGATCTGTACATTAGAATAACAGGCAGAGGTGGCACTTCTCTTACAGAGCAGGTGGCCAAAATCCTCCAGACTCCTAACTGTCACAATCTCATTTCTGGTTCATAAAAAGCATCTTTCGTCTTTGTTTTACAAAGCTTTCAGATATTAGTTTCAGAGCTTTGTTAAACTGGGATGTATTGGTGACACAACATAAGGAGAATTGCAAAGCTCCTTTATTTTTCTGAGCAATTGTTTATGGGTAAAAATCTGCAAAGACAAGTATCTTTGTTTTTGTGTCACTGTGTACTTGAGTCAGAAATTGTAAATCAGATTTTGATCCTCTCTCTCTATATATACACATGTATATATTTATACATTTATACATTTAAAATTTATATTTATAATATGTGAAGACCATTTCCTCTACCTGGTGAATGTTTTATTTACAAAAATGGATTTAGAACTGAATGAAAAAGTATGACCTCTATTTTTCTCTTTGCTCTTCGTTCAGGGGAACACTACTGATTTCAGTAGGTGTTGCCTCTCATTAAAACTAGTGAGTGTAACAGAACAGCCTTTACAAGTAAGGAGTATAGAATAGCAAGCTAAAATCACCCAAACACATTTACTGTTCAAGCTAGGATTTAAAAGTCCTAAGAACCTTATTTATGTAATTTTTATTTCCCTTTAACCCCTTGGCAATAGCTGGTAGGACTCCTGCCATAAGCACTAATGAATTTTGCATTGAATTCTGACTCCTGGCATTTAGGGCTTAATAAAATCTTCTTTTCCTTTATCTGGAAGATTCCTTTTCTGCTAATTGGTGTCAACATCAATCAAGATCAGAGGTGCAACAACACTAGTTTAAAGGCCTTTTGCTCATCTGCTTTATACCCCAAGTAATATGGAGCTTTAGGCAGCTTACACATAAAAGTGGCAATAAATGTCCTTTCACTCCAAAATGCACAAAATCTTGGAAACTTTGAAAGATTGTATTGTTGCAACAAATTAAAAGCTGCTTCGAGAGGTCTGTCAGTTACATATGTGGCATTTTAAGTGTGTGTGGCTGTGCTAAATATTTTGCATAGCTCTAGAAGATCTTCCTCCAGACCTTCAGAATTGTGGGTGACACTGGGGAGTTCTTTAGAGGAAGCTCCCCTGGAAGATGAGGGCTGGGTGACAGCTCCCTGCATTTGCATGCCTAGTGTTGTATGCAATAGGCATATTCAGGGCAATTTACATTGCTTGTGAAAATTCAACAGATCATTGAAACCTGTGCTTGACTGGGGGCAAGAGTAGAAGTCGGAAGT
The DNA here is from genome assembly GCF_963921805.1 of Phalacrocorax carbo. Lineage (NCBI taxonomy): Eukaryota > Metazoa > Chordata > Aves > Suliformes > Phalacrocoracidae > Phalacrocorax > Phalacrocorax carbo. The sequence continues at coordinate 8,323,229 of NC_087514.1, read as the reverse complement.
TTGGTTCTAGATGCAGGTGATGGGTAGCACCTTGTTTCCATGTGAGGTGATTGCCCCTTCCTCTGTGCAAGTCTGGAGATCTTGGGTCCCACTGAACTTGGAGTTTACCTAGGTCATAAGCAAGATCCAGGCAATCAGCAGCCCCAGGTGAGTCCCTGCAGCAAGTGTTTGATGATGGACCAAGTATCGTACCTGTTGGTGAGGTAGTGGCTCCTGAGCCAGCCAGCTCCCACTGTCCCTGGAGGAACTTGGAGAAGGGAGCAGCAGCCCATCAAAATCAGTTGTAGGGTTGCAACAAGTGCTCCTGCTGTCTTGTGGCCATTCAGGATACTGTTTTTTGTCTAGACAAGCCATGAAAGGATGATGTCAAGGATAAAACCGGGACACTACGGGGCTGCCCATTACACACAGACTCTGTCTAAACACTGATCATGTCCTTCCTGTCCTGCAACAAGCAACAGAAAAGTATAATAATTACAGTGGCAAAGGACCATAGCCCCTACCCCTTACAGTAATGAGGGGTAGTTGAGTGTGTGCACAGACCGAGTCAAGGACTGGAGGAGTGGATTGGGAAGGGTGGTTTGTAAATAATGGCTTTTAGTAATGACCAGAACTTGTGTGCCTGCCCAATGACTCATGGGAAGTGACTGATAACTCCAGACCACGTGCCTGTCCCCAGGCCACCCTCAGCCCCAGCAGACTCACAGCAGAGTCACCACAATAAAGAAGCAAAGGATAAAGGAATGATGGCCGTGACTTTCTGAGAGCAGATCACTTGGTGACCAGGGCTGCACATATCTGCTGATTATTCCCATGGGTAGTAAGATTTAATTGTGTGAAACTACTGACCCTTCATTGCCTGATGTACCTTCTTGATCCAAAATGCTCCTCACCACCATGAGAGCAGCCAGGACTGTTTCAAAGGATGCAGCAACCCCAGCTGGGGGATCCCCACTTCCACCTCTCTCAGTGCAGGAACCTGCAGTGCAGAGTTGAGATGGTATGTGTAGATCCTAATGCCTCAGTAAGACCAGAAGAAAGCTTTGCATAAGACTGATGAGTCTTGCTCTGTCCTCCACATGGTCGATGTATTACTTAGTAAAATGTAAGTGAAGAAAAAGATTACCCTTTTACACACCAAATCAAAGCCAGAGTGGATGTATTTGCACCCCATAATATTTTTCTTCAAAAGAAGGGTGAATGACATGCAGGGTATTCCCTTCCTTTCCCATGGCTAGGCTGGAGAAAAGTGCTCTCATTCAAAGAAGTACTATAAGACTGAAGTCAATGCTGACAGAGGACCAGGGGCAACAGGCAGCGAATTCCCAGTCCTCCCATGATACCTTGTGGCTCATGCTTCTGCACAGCTCACTGAGCTGTAGCGTTAGGGTAGTTTGATCTTGCTGCCCAGCAAAGCATAAAATGAAAGAGTGGGGAGCTTCCTGGTACTTGCTTTCTTAGGTGTAACGGTGTCCATAATGGAAGAATACACATGGAAAGGACAAACATATACATAGAATCACAGAATCATTTAGGTTGGAAAAGACCTGTAAAATCATTGAGTCTAACTGCTAACCTAGTACTGTCAAGTCCACCACTAAACCATGTCCCTAAGTGCCACATCCACACATCTTTTAAATACCTCCAGGGATGGAGATTCAACCACTTCCCTGGGCAGCCTGTTCCAACGCCTGACAACCCTTTCAGTGAAGACATTTTTCCTTGAGGCCATTTCCTCTCGTCCTATCGCTTGTTACTTGGGAGAAGAGACCAACACCCACCTCACTACAGCCTCCTTTCAGGCAATTGTAAAGAGCAATAAGGTCTCCCCTCAGCCTCCGCTTCTCCAGGCTAAACAACCCCAGTTCCCTCAGCTGCTCCTCATAAGACTTGCTCTTCAGACCCTTCACCAGATCCGTTGCCCTTCTCTGGACACACTCCAGCAACTCCATGTCTTTCCTGTACTGAGGGGCCCAAAACTACACACAGTATTCAAGGTGCAGCCTCACCAGTGCTGAGTACAGGGGCACCATCACTTCCCTGCTCCTGCTGGTCACACTATTCCTGATACAAGCCAGGATGCTGTTGGCCTTCTTGGCCACCTGGGCACACGGCTGGCTCATGTTCTGCCGCTGTCAACCAACACCCCCAGGTCCTTCTCCACCAGGCACTTTCCATCCACTCTTCCCCAAGCCTGTAGCGTTGCATGGGGTTGTTGTGACCCAAGTGCAGGACCCAGCACTGAGCCTTGCTGAACCTCATACAATTGGCCTCGGCCCATTGATCCAGCCTGTCCAGGTCCCTCTGCAGAACCTTCTTACCCTCAAGCAGATCAACGCTCCTTCTTACCTTGGTGTCATCTACGAACTTACTGGGGGTGCACTCGATCCCATCATCCAGATCATTGATAAATATATTAAACAGGACCGTCCCCAGCACTGAGCCCTGGGGAACACCACTTGTGAATGGCTGCCAACTGGATTTAGCTCTGTTCACCACAACTCTCTGGGCCCAGCCACCCAGCCAGTTTTTTATCCAGTGAAGAGCACACCCATCGAAGCCATGAGCAGCCAGTTTCTCCAGGAGAATGCTGTGGGAAAGGGTGTCAAAGGCTTTATTAATGTCTAGGCAGACAACATCCACAGCCTTTCCCTCATCCACTAAGTGGGTCATGTGCTCATAGAAGGAGATGAGGTGAGTCAAGCAGGACCTGCCTTTCATGAAGCCATGCTGGCTAGGCCTGATCACCTGGTTGTCCTGTATGTGCTGCGTGATGGCACTCAGGGTGCTCTGCTCCATAACCTTCCCCGGCACTGAGGTCAGACTGACAGACTTGTAGTTCCCTGGATCCTCTTCCCGGCCCTTCTTGTGTTTGCTAACCTCCAGTCAACTGGGACCTCCCCAGTTAGGCAGGACTGCTCATAAAAGATTGAAAGTGGCTTCCAGCAGCTCCCTCAATACCCTTGGGTGAATCTCATCAGACCCCATAAACTTGTGTGTGTCCATGTGGTGTTGCAGATTGCTAACCATTTCCCCATGCATTATGGGGGCTTCATTCTGCTCCCCATCCCTGTCTTCCAGCTCAGGGGGCTTTGTTCCCTGAGAACAACTGGTCCTACTATTAAAGACAGAGACAAAGAAGGCATCAAGTACAAACTCAGCCTTTTCCTCATTCTTTGTCACTATGTTTCCTTGCACATCTAATGAAGGACGGAGATTCTCCTTAGCCGTCCTTTTGCTGCTAATGTATTTACAGAAACATTTTTTATTATCTTTTATGGCAGTAGTGAGATTAAGTTCTAGCTGAGCTTTGGCCCTTCTAATTTTCACCACACATAACCTCACAACATCCCTGTAGTCCTCCCGAGTTGCTAGCCCCTTCTTCCAAAGGTCATAAACTCTCTTTTTTTTCCCTGAGCTCCAGCCAAAGCTTTCTGTTCAGCCAGGCTGGTCATCTTCCCCACTGGCTCATCTTTTGGCACATGCGGATGGCCTGCTCCTTGCACCTTTAAGACTTCCTTCTTGAAGAATGTCCAGCCTTCCTGGACTCCTTTGCCCTTCAGGCCTGCCTCCCAGGGGACTCTGTCAACCAGCTTCCTAAGCAGGCCAAAGTCTGTCCTCCAGAAGTCCAAGGTCAGTTCTGCAGACCCCACTCCTCACTTCTATGAGAATCAAAAACCCTATCATTTTGTGATCATTGTGCCCAAGATGGCATCCAACCCTTGATCAAAACCCCCAAATTCTGCTGGTGACACCATCCTTGGAGCCAGGTATATCTGCTGGGTCTTCCTGTTTCTTCTCTCATCATTCCCTGCAACTGGAAGAACAGAGAAGAACAGTGCTTGTGCTCTTTTGATTGCCTTTGGACTTATTGCAACTTCATTTCTGCCTACATGAAAAGCAATAATAGATAATAATCTGAGGGCCTTATCATGGTGGGAAGCTTTCTCATCACATCTTTAACCCGGGCCCCAGGGAGGCAGCAGACTTCCCTAAGAAGTGGGACTGGTTGGCATATTTGGCCTTTTGTTCTCTGCAGAAGAGAGTCTCCTATGACAATGACCCATCTTTTTTTCTTTATGAAAGTGGCTTTGACGCAGGGTGTAGGCCTACTTAACCTTGGTGACGCCTCCAACCTAGATGAACCATTGTCCTCATCATTGTTTGGTACCACTTGCAGGGCCTCGTACCTATTATGCAAAGGCACCTGGGAAGGTGGGGGAGTCATGGAGGAGACGCGCCTGCTGTGATGGGCGGTAACTTGCCACCATTTCCCCCCATCCCTTAAGTCCCTGTGCACAGCCAGGGGCAGAGGGGATGGGGGATCCTCCCTAACATGCATCCTCTCTGCCTGCCGGGCCTGTGCCAGGGAAGGCAGGGTGCGGTTCCAGCAGTCCGTCTCTCTCCCGCTCTCCCTGGCACCCCTCGGCCTACTCGCCTCCTCCCGGAGCTCTGTCGGCAGCGAGGAGCTCCCCTACCCGGGCGCAGCTCCCCCAGGTGTGCTGGCTGCTGCCGCCCGGTACCGGCACACGGGCAGGGCACACCCTGCAGCCGGACACCTGGGCGGCAGCGTGTTCCCCCCGGAGCTCCGTCTGGGGAGCTGCGTCAGTCGTGGTGGGTGCAGAGCCTGGAGAGGCCGTGGCCTTCGGCCGGGTGGGTGCCATTGCTCCCTGCTCGAGCTGGCAGACTTATGGTGCCCTTCCTGCACGCCCTGCTGCGTGAACTGCCCTACCACGTCCTGGTCACTAGTGCTCCCTAAGGGCTTCTTTTATAGGTGTGGGGGCGCTTGGCCACCGTTGCTCCTGGCCCCACCCAGATATCACCAGCCACTGTGGTGTGAGCTGTGGGTTCCTGGAAGGTCTCTCCACTCTCCCCAGGTTCCCCCGATTCAGGAAACTCCCCTGTGCACCATGCTAGAGCATTCTGCTTGCACCGGAGCTTGGCTGAACAACTCAAGCCTCGAAATGCCTGCTAAGAAATTCATTTTACCTTCCACATTCAGCTCAAAGTTAATAGTCAGATGGGTTAAAATATAGTGTTAGACTCATTGAAATCCACAGCCTGAGACAACTACCATGATCAGGTCACTCTGAGAGAGTATGGAGATTTCACTGAGGATCTAATTAATTACCTCAAGTGGATCACTTTTATCAAGCTGGACAGGGATATGATCTTGGACTTTCCTAGGCTGGGATTTCAGGAAACATTCCAGAACTGCAGGATTCATAGCGACACCCACCAAATCTCTAACAACTCTTTCTTTCAGCTGGTGTAGAAGTGACCGGGATGATATTTGCCTTGTGTTTTGAAGAGAGGTCTTAGCAACCTGTTACGTTATTCTTAGTAACAATCCTCTAACAAAACGGAGATATGGTGAAATAGTCCTTCTTGTCTATGATGAGATGCTCCACTGAATGCTTCTGCCCCAGTGCCTTCAGTGTTGGCAACACCCCAGTGTGCTCCCTTGTTCCTGGGGTCAGTGCAGCGCTGGATGATGCCAAAAGCAGCCTAACTAGTGAGTAAGCAGAGGATTTTATCCTCGTGGGCTCTCAACCAGGTAACTTTCTCTAGAAGAATGTCTTTTGATGCTACTTCATTACACGGTGCAATACAAGGTTGCCCCTGGTCAATAGACCAATGGCAAATCTTTTCGTGTCCCATAGGCCATTGTGCATTTTGAGTAATAGCTGCCTGGGGAGCAAGTTAATGCCAGGAGCGAGCATTGTTTGCTGTAACTCACATGAATAGCTATGAACAGAAAGGCTGAATGTTGCGATGACAACACATCAATAAGCAAAGCCACTTTCTCCACCTTTTGACATGAATTACCTGTCTTGGATACTGCACTATAATCAGCACTTGCATTGCCAGGAGGAAAATAAAGGCCAGTTTGACCTTCTGGAGCAACAGGATCTGTTTTCCTGGACAGATGAGAGAGTCATTAGTCTGGAAAGTTACTTGGACTGTCAGTAACCTGCTCACTGTATGATGCACTGCTTGGCTGAGCCACACCTCAGTATTTAATTTATACCTTTTGCATAGGGTGAGTTCCTTAGGGACTGCTAGCATAAATGCATCTGCAAGCATGACGGCTGAGCAGCCTGGAGGACAAATCTATACAACAACACGTGAACTCAGTGCAGATTCAAAAGTGAGCTCTTTGGGGTGGGTCAGTGGGTTGCAGAGGGGGAGAACTGGGAGGAGCAACCTTTCTGGGATTGCCAACATCCCTCCTGAACAACCTGGCTGTGATGTTGCTGGTACTGGGGCTGCTGGACCACTGCAAGGAAGCAGATATAACAGCAGTGGGACTGCTTCTGTGTTAGAGGAGCACTCATATCACTAGGCGAGACAAAACGGACTGTTTTGTCTCCTGTTCACCTTCTAGGCAGATCAGTGCAGTCCTTAGTGCTGCTTTTAGCTATTTCCCTCTTCATTTCACACATATTTCAAACAAACAGGGATGACAAAAGTATGCAATTTATTGCAACACCCAATGCTGGTAATTTTGCAGGATCTGAGGCCAGCTGAACAATATGCTGCTGACCTTAAATTGCTCATTCCCCTTTGCTGTTAAGTAAAGGAATAAATCAATTGGTAATTCCTTTCTCTCACCATACCTCCTCTCCCTCCTCCTTTTTTAAAGCCAGACATCAGTCCTTTTTATTCAGTCAGGACAATGCAACTAGTGAGAAGAAAACCTTAGTACCATACCAATATGTTTAGTTTCTTTTATAGTGTTAATTAGGTGTCAAAGGTATGCTTAGTGCCCTTCTGAGAAAGGCAGGATGCTATCCCAGGAAGCTCAGATAATCGTATTGTCAAATTTATTTGTTTATTAAAATAGGGTGTGGTTTTTTTTGCTGTAGAGGACTTAGCCCCTCCTCTAAAAAACAAACTAATCAGGGGATTGCTGGATGCCATGGTATGCCATTGTCTAATAACTGCAGAGTTACCTGCTGCTATATCTTGTCTGAGCAATGTGTGCTCAGAGGAGCTGGGAGAGATGTAAAACCATTTTAATCCTTTGTAGTTCTTGCCTGAAGTTCTTGACTAGCAGGATATTAGAACAAAATGGGGAAGGCTTTTTTTTTAATACATGCAAAATACGAACAAGGTACTCCTGCTGCTGTTGAACATGTTCTTCAGTAAGTGCAGCTTAATTTACATTTGGAGGTAGCTCAGAGGAACTAGTTCTTTCTTTCATATATACACATATAGTTCCTGAAATGCAGTGCACCTTTAGTGCTTCAAAGTGAAATGGCAGACAGGAAAAGGGGCTGGGTAATGGCAAAAAGCCACACCATATATGTCTGAAGTCTCCTATGAGCTAAAGAATCTGTGCATACATGTATAGGCATGTATATATATATATGTTTTTTTACTGCATCATGACCACACTGCCTGTCAAGAGTGTGTCTGGCAGTATCTGTAAAGTGGGACCCCTGAAGTGTGTTTCCTTATCTCTCAGCTTCTTGTCCAAGGTAGTGAGCCTGTGCAGGGGCAGGAGGCTGTCCTGCCCGACTTGCTGTGCACAGGACAAAAGGTACATAGGCAGGCAGGCACTTTATCTGAGCTATCCATCTGGGAGCAGAAATAGGATTTCTTACCAGCACAGAAAACCATTTTAATAGTACGAAATAACTCACAGGGAATTAAATTATAAATGTATATGCTGCCCTGAGGGTATGTCAGTTTGTATCACAGAATATCCATAACCATTCACTTTTGTGCTGTTGAGCGGGGGAGGCCAGTTAAGCTGCTCTGTGGCAGATGAACTGTTAATATCTGAGGCACCCTGTAATAGGAGGAGGCACGAGGGCACTATATCAATTCATTGTAATGCAATGAAATATGAACCGCAGCAAAAACAGAAAAAAAATCTGTTTCAGTGAATAATCACATTTTGGAATGTTTTTTCCTGGTGGTGGAAATTTAATAAAACAACTGGAAGTCATCACGAAGCAATAAAGTATTTTCTGACTAAGGAAGAAGATTTTTGGCTAGTTCAGAAAATCTGAATATCATTCTCAGCTCTGTTTCAGACAAGCCGTGTCACAGAGGCCAGCCATGATTTGGTTTCTCAACAGGCTGATTCCTTTTGTCAGACTTTCTTTTGCTTACGATAGGGGCTTCAGGGCTAGTTAGGCCTTTGATTTCACTTGATATGGCAGTACCTATGGTCTCCTGAGCCTGTTATTCTGAAAGATGGACAATCAACAATAAAAACGAGACAATGTGTGCCAGCAGAACAGTGTTGTGAAGCACAGCCACATGGCCAGTTGTCCTTGATATCCCGCAGAAGTAGCTGGCTAGTGAATTACCACTGCTGATTAACCTAAAGCATTGCTGGTGAAAATGTTTTCTGTCACATCATTGTTCTGCAGAGTCTTTTGCTGAAATTAATTTTACAAGACCAACATCCAGCATTTTATTTGTTTTAAATTTATCTGCCATGAATTCTGCAAAGTTCCCCCTCACTTCCCTTCTTCAGTGGTTTTGCCCCCTCCTACTATAAGACAGAGTGAATTCAAGAAATCATTTAGTTTTCGGTGGTTTAAGACTTGTCATCCTGTGCTTTATGACTTAGAATAGGTCTTGCTAAGAGAAGAAACCACTGGGCTTATTCTCCGTTCAGACTGACAGCAGGATAGACAGGTGTCATCTCATGATGACATTTAAGGTGGACGAGCCCCATGAGTGAGGGGGTTCAGTCTGGAGTAATCAGTGTCAACCCTGATGAAGATTATTTTTGTCAACTTTATGCATTCCTCTGAGACATCACTTTATAATAACAGGAAGACTGTAATTTAAATGGTTGTGGGGGATGGGTGGCTGAATTATTCATTCTTTACAGATCGCAAACTATCGAAACCCAAAAGTGGCCGACATACAATATCTTCTCTCTTCTGTTCCCACCTTTGCTGCCCTGAAACACAAAGGGGGTACTATGGCTCCTTCAGTTAGTCTGCAGAGATGGAAAAGTAGCGTCTTCCCCTTTTATTTAAGGAAGATGCTTCACTGCTGAGACTTTCCCAGTCACTCTAATTGGTCATCTTTCAGAGCTTTGATTTTAATAAGAAATAGTGAGCTGCATTTTGCAGTGAGCCTAAGCAAAAAGATGCTGAAGTTTATTGTAGCACAGATCTCAAAAACACTGAAATAAAGACTTGTGCAGGCAATTTGCAATGGCTTCTGCTATTTAAATGCAAATGTGTATACAGAGCTTTGTTCTAGATACCAGCCATTTGATATACCTTGACTTTTGTCCCTGCCTTTAGATACCTAAGTTTCTTTCTGAGATGCACCTTCCTTTAAGAAAAACAAAACAAACCAACCAAACAAAAAACCAAAAAAGCCCTAGCCTGTATGTCTAAAGTCAAGAGCACCTGTGCAGCTCAGCATCTGTAAAAATGTGTTTCATCCAGGCTGCTCCATCACCTTGTCCAGCAGCCACTGGCTGCTGCTGGGGCAGAGAGGCTTATATAGGGGAATACACTGGCCATGGCATACCAAACACAGTTACCACAGCAGCAGCCCTCTTTTTTTACCCTCTCTCTTCCTCTAGGAATCTTGAATGTGTTTAAATATTAAAGCTGGACACATCTCAGTGTATCCCCTGCGGAGTCTTTCTACTGAAAACATCCAAAATCCAATAAAATTAGCTGGACCTTTTGATGTCTGTAAAGTGGCTGCTCACTGAGGCAGCTGGTCTGGGAGTCCAATATCAGACTTCTATAAAAATATCTACAGAGCATTTCCAATAGTGCTGATATCTGTAATCTCCTTGTTAGGTGTTCCATTCTGCTCACTAGCATAACCTTTATTTAAAAAAGGATATTGAGGAGGGTTTGTTTGCTTTATTCCCACTTCAATGTAGCATTGATTTACCTTGTGTCTTAGAGAAACCTCTTAACCAAAAAAATACTTTAAACTTACACAAATCTATTCATTTCCTAGGCAAAAATTTTGATAGTAGTCTCTAAAACAGGTTTTGTTTCATCTTTGCTAAGGAGGAAAAGTGGTTTCTGTGTCAACAGGGTGAAAACTCAGAAATTCTAGTGTTTAGGTTTTTGCCTTAGTAATGCTGCTGCACTCCCATCTCCCTACAAAAACAAACAGAAGGACAACAGACTCTCCAGGTACTTTTTGTGACCGCACACCCAAGAACAGTTGGGAAGAACAGCAACCTCAGAGCCCTTTAGGATTAAGTTAACATGCAAAATAAGCTTATGTGCTTTGCTTTACAAAGCACACCATTTCCATGCTCTCAAATCAGGGCTGGTAAAATAGTAGGACAAGACCTCAGCTCCTGCAGAAATATTTAAACCTCCATTTAATTTTCACATCAGGCACAAATGCTATTCATGAAGATTAAAAATAGGAGTCAGAAGACAATAGGGGTTCTCAGCCAAATTAGTATTGTCTGTCAGAAAGAACAGACTCTTTCAGCAGCCGCCACATTAACCATTGGCCTAAGTCAGTTTTCCATTGAGTAGCAGGCGCTTTTCCAATTTTCTAATACATAATATTGCCTTGGCAAAGAGTAAATGGGATCTGGTGCCAGGACACTTCTATCTAGAGCATACTTTGACTCCTTGCTGTATTTGCAGAAATTCCAGGTACACATCATTAATCACAAAGCCTGTCCTATTCTTGAATTATTTAATACAATATTGGAGCAGTTCTGAATTATTTAAAGCAATATGCGAAAGGTTCTCTGTGATATACATGCAGAGATTATTAAGAACCTTGCTAAACAGTTTTAAATTGCCAGAACCTAATATCGACTCCCCATGTTCCACAGCCCTAACTCAAGGAGGGAAAGAAGGAGCATATTCCTGTCCAATAGCCTCCTGATTTACCCTAAAATTTACTGCATTATAAATAAGTGAAGTGATTTTAATCTCTCTCATCAGAAGCTGCTCAAAACATGACAGGCAAAAAGAAAAGGCCCAATACATTGTAATTTGGTAATAGAGGAGAATGGCAAAGCCAAAAGGTTTATCTGATCCTCCTGAACCTGTGAACCAGGCATAGAAATAACAGGGAAACAGATTGTCTTCCAAAGTGCTTTTTGATCTTTTTTTCTGGAGACACCAGGAATTAAAGAGTATCTTTTATAATGAATCTGTGGTCATTCTTCCAGATCCATTAATGGTGAAAAACATTCCTTGGGACTACTTGAGAAGTTCATTCAGCTCCTTAGTCACACCCAGAATGGCTGGACCACTGCCAGGCTGCTCTTCCGTGGGCACTATAGTCCCCAGCTGCAAAGTTCAGTCTCATGAACAGTCTCTACAACGCTACTGCTTCTGCCGTGCACGCAGGTGCTCTCAGATACTTCCTGAAAAGATCTTTCTGTTGTGTTGTTGCAGTGTTCAACTCCATTCAGACCACCAGATTATGGACAGAAGAGGTGATAGACTCTCCTCAGCACCCTGTTTCCATAACCAAGCACAAGACCGGACAGCCCATGAATCCTTAAAATCGGCCTTGTCTGCCTCATATCAGTCAAATGGCAAGATAGGTAAGTGATGGTGTCTAGCCCCACAGCAGATTTCCCACCTGTGTGTACTGAAACACTCAGGCTACGTCTGTGATTTCCCACCCAGAAACATCAGCTGGATCACCAGGAGATCAGCGCAAAGGGTGCTCCAGGAAGCAAATAACAAAGTTGGGCAGCAAAATGAGACTTGAATGTAGCATCATAAGTAGTTCAACCCACTCCTAAACAGCAGTTTAGATGCAGACTTTGCAGCAGTGACCTTGTTTTTGGGTGATAGCTATGCTTTCCTACTGAAATGGTCTTGCTCTTCCCACTCACCACAAAGATAGGCTGGGGGAGACTCTTTTTACAATATAAAAGGGAGAAATGGCAGCCGAGAAATTCTTAGCATCAGAAGATTCAGTTTCCACATCCTTGCTCCTCCTCTTCCTCCTCTTCTGTTACACAGTCATTTGCTAGGAAAGACAGGGACTAATGCTTTAAAGGTCCTTGAGGAAATGCATATAGAATTAGGACCCTATGGAAATGAATATGCCAGGTGATCTTAATCAGAGCTGCTGACTCAGATTGGCTATGCATTCAGGCAGATTAGTAGATACACTCAGGTTATTTTCTTGAAACATTTCTTCCCAGCCAAGCAGATGGACTGAAATTTCCTAATGAATCTTTCCCTTCAACTCGACAGAGAGAAGCTGAGATTCTCCTCCAGTTGCGGGACTGCAGGAGCTGCAGCTTTACGTGCAAGTGTGCCTATCCATCCTTTAGCCTGGACCAACAGGGACATCTACATTAAGGGGTCATTTTCAATACGAATATTATTTTCTGTCTGTTTCTGAGTAATTTTTCTCTGAGAAAAGCCTCGTCAGTATTCCCTGAAAATTATGTAGCTTTCTCCCCATTGTTAGCCTTAAAATATTGCAATTAAGTGGTGAAGAAGGGTAGAAGAGGGATTACTGGCATGTATTTTTTTAGCCAAGTAATCACAATGGAAGCATTCACCTTTCCACTCATTTCAAGATGGCCATGAACTTATTATATAGCCAGCTCTAACACACCAGGATTATATATGACAGTGAATCATCTTAGTTTATTCATTCAGCTTGCCCTATGAGTTTACAAGGGCTTAAAATCTATTTGCTTTTCACCTCGTTTAGCCTTGATTTAAAGGTGTGACAGCACATAAGTGGATGCTATACTTCAGTGTCTCTCTATATGGAGTAAAGCATATCATACATTGTTGCTGATGTTTCTGCCCTAGTATGTATGTGGGGGTATGACTCCATGTGTGTAAGGGACAAAGGCACACAGCGCTGTGCCTGAGCAGGAGACAGGCACAAAACATCTGGGATTTTGCCCGCTCTGTGGCCAGTGGTTTGGTTATTGGAGAAATGAGGGCCAGGCAGTGCCACCGCACCTCTGCCCTGAGTGCTGCTGGGACTGTGCACTGTATCAGGAGGCCCTGCCTCAGGGAGAGCTTGTATTTCTACACCTAGAAAAGGTACAGAATTGTTCTGGAATAGATGGTAGGATCTGGGGGACAGTTCCACCCAGTGCTTCATGCTTCCACTGGTTTGGAGCATGCCCATTTTTGATAATTTCTGTTACAATGTCATATAAAAGAACATGCTCTCCTTCCCTTCTCCCCCAAGCTTTGCTGGTACTGAACCAAGTAGATTTTGCCCTGTGCACTTTCCAGCCATTCATTCAATGCCATGTTCTTTTTACTTCATGCACATCCAAAATTACATCATAAAAGTCAAACAACCAGTGCCTTATCTGTACTGCAGACGGTGTAATCACACCACAAGTACAGCTGGCTTGTATTTCTTTCTTTCCTTTTTCAGTTTTCCCCATAATATTGAATTTAAACAGTTTTAATACAATTTTAAAACCGGATGACATGTTCAGCGGTCATCACTTTATGTCTCGACTGTTGAAAAAGGGCTTTATGAATATATTATTTTTGTTTCATGGATATCCATTCTCATTACTTTATTCTTTTGAAATCAGTTTTGTGTTTGTAGAACTTAAGAGCTTGCCCTTAATCTTAACATCCTTATAAAGATTTTCAATCAGTCACCTATGTTAATCCAGAGCCCACAATATCCACCATAAAATTGTTTTAAGGGCAATGTAGACTTTCAAAGGCAAACATACCACAAAATATTTTTTACTCATATTTTTCTCAACTTTTGGATAATTTTAATTGTCTGCTTTTTTGAAAGAAATGTGTTTGGTTTGATTTTTTTTTAATGCAACATTTTTCCTGCAGAGCATTCTTTGAGGTACACAAAACCAACAATACAGAGATACCCATCTTCTTGTGCCATTATCATGGTATTTCAAGACTTCTTTGAATTATTCGTGGTGCTGTAAGGATTAGAAGGCTCTCAGTTTGCACAACAGGCTCTTTCATTTAATTCAGACACAGCTACTGCTGTTTATTAAATGCTTTCAACGAGATGGCACCATCACAAAGAAGCAAAAGGCTGCCCGGTTCTTATTGTCACTGCAAATTTCGCATCCCACTGCAGCTCGGGGTCTGTTATCTTTTGCAGCATTGCTTGTTTTGCTAGGTGAAATATTTTGGGTAAAATTCTGACATCTTATTCACATCCTGCAATGACTTCTTCTTCCACTGAAATCAGTAAGACTACTCAAATGGTGAAAATTTACATCATATGTTAGTAGGCAGAATCCTACCCCTCAGAATTTACCTACATTTCTTTTCCTTTTAGTCTGCTTGACAAGCTTTATTAGAACACACATAAACCAGCACTCCCCTCTAGCCCACATGAACATGCTGCTGTTAGCAGGAAAGTGGGATTCAAAACAAAGCTGTAACCCATCTAAAGTAAAAGATGGAGAAATAGAAAGGGAAACAATTACAAAAGAGCCACTAATTAAGTTATCAACAATCTGCAAAATCCATACGAAGCAATTATTTGTTGAAAAGCGAGGAAGGAAATTGCACTGCAGTCATTTCCACAGTGTCATTCAAAATGGAAAAATAGTTAGGGGTGGGAAGTCTGACAAATTTATGGTGACCTGCAGCTTTTATTTGATTCTTTATTAATAACAAAAGTAATATTAGGATAAATATTCTAACAGGCACATTTACTTGTCTAAGCTGAGAAGCTGCTATTATGGTTTTGTCCAAAGCAAATGTGCCGAGAAAAGACACTACACATTGAACCGTGTATAGTGGCACTGCTGATGTCCCTCAAGGACCCTTCTTTGACTTTTACAACTTCTTTCTCTGCTCTCATATCTGAATGATTTTCTCCAACAAATCACAACACTTCTCTACAAAATGTTGTAGCCCAAATCCAGTCAACCTTGCAGACGCCAAGGCCCAAGAGACTAGAAATCCATAGCAGAGCTGCAGACTTCCCACATGCCACTCTCAGTGTATGTGTTCACAGGAAATTGTAGAGATTTTTTTACCCTTTTTACCCTTCTGCCGTTTTCTCAGGTGAGCTGGAAGGGTGAAGAAAGTGGTTCAGGGACCTGAGCAGAGAGGATATAAGACAGTCTGGTCTGGGGATCCATGTGATTCTGTTCACTTGAAGATATGCAGAAAGAAATAAACCATGGATCTCTTCATTTTTATTTATTTATTTATTTATGCATGTATCTTTTTTTTAATTACTATTTTAATGGGGGCATGTCACGTTATTAATGCAGTGGGAGATAAAACTTCCGAACTCCAGCAGATAACTGGGTACAGGTTTGCATGGTACTGTGCTCTGTTTTGCAATATGGATGTGACAGATGGAAGAGCTACTGCAGACCTTGTGTGTACTCCTTCAGTAGAGTGAACAGGAATGTTTTAAATACTGAGAGCCATATAACATTTAGCCATCTCTCCTAACCCTAATCAGGATAGGTTTAGTCTACAGGAGGGGACTGGAGGAGCTCTGATCCCTTCTGACCAGGCTGATAGCCCTGATAAACTCATACCTCCCACTTAAGTGCCTGTTCTCCTCACTGGTCACAACACTTGGATTTAGAAGTTTGTTTGTGCTAGTAAAGCCTCTGATATAGCTGTGGTTAATGACTATGCCTCCCAAGCCTGGCTACAGTATAAATAAATAAGAGTGAGCAACGAGGATGTGGCTGAAGCCAAGAAAGCTGATGAAATGGAAGGTTTTGGTGTTCAGGCATTAGCACAAGAAAGTTGAAGATGTGCATCTAGTTGCTGTCACAGACTTCCAGAAACAGAGGATGGGTTCCATGTGGCAGGATCCTGGTGAACGTAGTTAAGATCAATGACTAATCATGGGTTGTGCTCAAATAGCTGTCCACAGCTCTATGTCCAAGTGGAGACCAGTCATGAGTGGCATTCCTCAGGGGACAGTATGGGGGCTGGTGCCATTTAACATGTTTATCGGTGAAATGGACAATGGCATTGAGTGCATCCTCAGGAAGTTTACCAATGACATCAAGCTGTGTGGTGCAGTCGACACGCTGGAGGGAAGGGATGCTATCTAGAGGTACCTGGACAGGCTTCAGAGGTGGGCCCATGTGAACCTCATGAAGTTTAACAAGGCCAAGTACAAGATCCTGCACATGGGTCACAGAGAATCACAGAATCACAGAATGGCAGGGGTTGGAAGGGACCTCTGGAGATCATCTTGTCCAACCCCCCTGCTTGAGCAGGCACACCCAGAGCAGGGGACACAGGAATGCATCCAGGTGGGGTTTGAATGTCTCCAGGGAAGGGACTCCACAGCCTCCCTGGGCAGCCTGTGCCACTGCTCTGGCACCCGCACAGGAAAGAAGTTTTTCCTCATCTTCAGGTGGAATATGAGGAAAATCATGTCAAATCCCTCATGAATATCTATCTCAGGTCCAATATCTGTAAGGAACAGCTAGTAATGGCAAATGGTTATGAGAAACTGCAACTTGCAATTTCGTCCTTTAACATATTTTTCTCATATTGAGGTGGAACTTCCTGTGTTCCAACTTGTGCCCATTGCCCCTTGTCCTGTCATTGGGCACTATTGAAAAGAACCCAGTCCCATCATCCTGACACCCACCCTTTAAATACATATAGGTATTGATGAGATTCCCCCTCAGTCTTCCCTTCTTCAGGCTGATCAAACCCAAGTCTCTCAGCCTGTCCTCATAAGGGAGATGCTCCAGTCCCCTGATCATCTTGGTAGGTTGGACCCAGATGATCTTTAAAGGTCCCTTCCAACCCAAACCATTCTCTGATTCTGTGATCATTTTAACGAATCTAGCCTCAAATCACACTGGGAAATTTTGCACATTGTGTCTCAGTACTTCAGATTCCTTTACAGAAAGCAGGGAGGGTAAAATTTCCCTTTTCCAATTCTTTGTTTCTTCTCCAGTAAGCACGTTGGGGCAGGACCGTGTTTGTTTATCACCTACAACACTAATGACCTGTACTCGGATGCAGTGTTTAGATGAAGTTGTAATGAGAGTCATGACAACAGATTTGCTTTTCAGCTTCTCGATTATGTACTGCTATAAATCTAATACAAGCAAGCTCTGTTATGGAAGTGGGGCTCTGTTTTCTGTTGCTGGTCAGAATCCAGAAATGTAGAGTCATGGCAAGAAGTTAATAACAAAGAACAGGTTAATTGAACTCTGGAATTGTTTTGACTAGGACTTATTCAAGTTCAGAGCAATGGTTTTGTCAGTACTTTTTTTAACTGGACTAATTAATCCATCCCTTTCTGGAAAACCTATTGTATTGTGTCATTCAGCATGAGAGCACAGCAGTGTTTTTCATGATCTATATAATAATCAGTGTTTCTACCAGTTTATCTTGTCTTTCACATAGCAAAGATGTGCATTCCCAAGGTGCCAGATGTTTACACCCCCAAGTAGGTGAAATGTAGTAGAAAAGGATGTCATTTTGATGACTGTTTTTATGGCATATTCCTACCAGTGCTTATTCGAGCATCTGGGATGACAGTAGTAAATAATGCTTAGTACTCCTATAGCATAGTACATGTTCAAAATGAAATTTTAGTAGTAGTAGGTTTAGAGATGTCTGAAAAAGTTAACGAGTACTGAAGGGAGAAAGTTAACCCTTGGCTGTGATAAAACCATGGCAAGCCAAGAAGTGCTCACTGGGGAGTGACTCTTTCTCATTTAGAAAAATAATAAAAATGCTTCCATGAGTAGGTAAAATTAGGCATGTAAAGGGACTCCAGGGAAATTATTTTCTGGGGAAGAAGTAATTGTTTAATTTCTCTCTACAGTTCTAACTTAACATCTGATCTGGGTAAATATATACATTCAAGAGAGATCTTAGTAAAAACTAATAGTTATTTTACTTATCTGTGAGAATTAAGACACTTGTGATCCAGCCTGATCACAAGTATTTCACTGATTTCACTGCTGATTTCAGTGCTGTTGAGATACTGCAGAGGTGGAGGACTTCATACTTTTCTTTTCCTGGTATTTCAGAACAGAATGAAATTTCAGACTGGAGATGTCTTGGTCTGAAGACCATATTCATAAGACAAGGTCTAATGCAGTTTTGAGGAAATACAAATAATACTTGAGTCAATGTTGTTGTTTGACACCTAAAAGGTACAAAGGAAAAACCATACCATCAATATTTTGGATTTTAGTTGTTTAAATGTGTTAGTATTCTGTCACAGTAACAATCATTCACTTGCGTTCCCTAACCCCCTCCTGGCACAGGATGCTGGATGCCAGATGCTAAGCCCTTTTTCCCCACACTATGCAATGTAGAACTCTGGTCTAAAATCTACCGTGATAGAGAAAAATTAGTTGTAAACCAGTAGAATTAAGCACAACATGTTAAATATACATTTTGGAACATAAGACATGAAAAGATAAATATTAAAAGTCATCCCAATAATAGCAATGCATAAGATATCTGATGATTCCCAGATTATTTTTAGAAAGCAATGCATTGCTGCAGCGTGCGACTGAAATATCACCCAGTGAGACTCCAGCATAATTAAGCAATGATTAATCAATACTTAACTAAAGAAATTAAGCTCAGGAGAAACAATTAATTGAAGCTAAGTGAACTTTGACAGCTCATATTAAACTAAAGCTCTAATTAACACAAGCATTGTGCATCCTCTAAATGGAGGGACGTGCAGACTTCAGGTGCTGAGGCTGGGGTGTTACTCTGCAGATTTTTCGACGATGAGGAGCCACTGATGGAAAGCTTCACTTCAAGGCTTCAAAAGGAGAAGCTGGTTTTTCTTCAGGTGTCTAAGATGCTATTTGTTGATGAATCTAAGACCTGGCACTAAAGGTGACTATCTGGAGGAACAAGTGCAGTGCCTCCTGGTAGGTTTCGCAGCCTGGCCCCAGGTACTTCAGGCTCATATAATGGTGGATCAAGCTGCTGGATGACATGGGGGGGAACTGCCTTAAACCCATGCCATTGCCAATCTCCACAGTGCCAAGATGCCTTGTCCTTTTGCATCACTGAAGGTCTTCAGCTCCACGTCCTTCCCCTGGCTGCTGGAGCAGTGTTTCCTGGAGCCTCTGGGATGTCTTTCCCCCTCCTTGTTGTTCTCACACTATTGTTTCCCTGCTGCTGTTCTCATGGCCTTGCCCATGAAGCCTCCAACAGTGACTTTACAGTGGTTTCTCACGGGAAGATGATTACCATCAGTGTGAGACTCACCCCTTCTCTTCTGGTGGTGTTGTTGCAGCTCCTTGTTCATCTTCAGGGACCCAGGAACATGTCTGCAGCATCGAGCAGCAGGCAGTGCCAGCCCTGAGCTGAGCATGCGCTGGTTGGCACAAACAGCTCTGTACACATGAGCAGCAAAAGGGAAATGTGTGGGGTGTCAGTGCCCAGGTGTGGTATGGGGCTGCAGAGGCGGTCCTGTGAGGAGAGGCCCGGGCTGCCCCGTGCCGGGCACAGCCGGTCCCGGCCGGCTCCAGCGGCCCCACGGCAGGGCACAGCTGGGCCCCTCAGCCGAGCTGGGGGCGCCGGGGGGAAACGGGCTTCAGAAAGGGCCAAAGGCAAAACACGGCACAGGAGGAGGAAGCCGAGGAGGGAGCAGCAGCAGAGGCACCCCCAGGCCGGAGCAGGGGGAGGAGGGCAGGAGGCGGTGCAGGCCCGGAGCAGGGACCCCCCGCAGCCCTGCAGAGGCCCCGCCGGAGCAGAGACCCCGCCTGCAGCCCGGGGAGGGCCCCACGCCGCAGCCGGGGGATGTTTCCTGCGGGGGCTGCGGCCGTGGAGAGCCCAGGCGGGAGCAGGGGGTCCCTGAAGGGCTGCAGCCCGGGGAAGGGCCCGCGCTGGAGCAGGGAGGGGCGGCCGAGAGGGGCCGGGATGGACTAATTGTAACACTTTTCTCTTTCCTCTTTCTCTCTCTCTTCTCTACTCGCATGTTTTTATATTCGCCCAAAACTAGCTTTCACCTTTAGGGCTGATGGACACCATCAGCTATGGACCCAACTAATAAACCTTCATCCATGTCTCAATTTTGGACTCAATGATCATTGTTGGTCCCTTCCAACTCATGACATTCTATGATACCTTTAGTGCAAACCTTTATCATTGAAACACAGAGTTGGTTAGCTGGTCTAATCTTCATGAAAAGATTGATTTGTAATCTGGAAGACAATCCTGTTGGAAGAGAGAAGATTGCAGGGAAGAGAGGAGCTCTAAGCTGCCACTGTTGTCTCTTGGCTTTCACGAGCCGAAATGGCACTGGTACTGTTTAAAGTAATGCAGCCATGTCTGTCAAGCCCAGACTGATGATGAGTTTTGGGCTCTGAACCCAACTCCATCAGTCCAAACAGTAGGCTTTTTTCTAACACTCTTCATTGCTAGTGATGCATGCCAGGGAACAATCACATGTTATCAGGCAGGAGAGGTGCTTGGAGGCTGGTATCGCTCCACTCGGGGCTGAGTTGCTAACAGTTGTCTCTTCCACATGCCCAGCGCCAGGAAGACACATACCTGCAACCTTGAAGGCCATCCCTGACACCAAAGATTGTGATGCCCAGCAAGAGGAGCAGCACCAAACATTATATGTCAGCACTTAGGGTAATGTACAACACAGAGATGCACCCTTGGGGTCTTGTAAGGGGCAGAAATGGGGGTTAGAACTTGATCTCAGGCCCGCTCACCTGAGGGCACTATCCCTCTAGAGATCAGAGCCTTTCCTTGCTGTTTTTAGAGACACTGGGGAGTTGCACAAGTCTGAGAACACAAAGGGAAAAAAAGGGGGGGGGGAGGAGTGGGAGGAGAAAAAGAGAGAGATGATAGGCCGATGGCTTAATTGCTCAGTTAATTGCTTTGCCTCTGGTGCTCCCATCCCTGAGGAGAAAGGCCCTGAGGGTTATTCCAGTTGGTGCTAGTTCCCCTCAATGATGAGCAATTATCTCCCAGGCAGTGACTGCCAAGTGTGGATGTCTCAAGCCAGCTCCATTTGTAATGATGGATAGGCCTGAAGTTGAATTTCATCCCTGGAATTAGCACTCAAATTAGGAGCTGACATACCCTGATCTGCGTGGATTTGGCCTGATGTTGCAACAGTGCAAATGTCAAGGCCTATCACACCGAAGGTTCAGGTCCTGAGCCCAACTCCACTGCTGGAGCCCATCCAAAACCCCTTGTTGGACACTTACAGGTCTGATTTTCCTCTTGCTGAGCCCTCTACAAGATTGCTGTGGCCATGGAAGTATTCTGGGTGCTCTGTGTGGAGGTGGCATAATTTCTCTACTCTCATCAACCAAACCTGGGCTAATCTGATCCTGTGAGTGCCATGCTTCAGATGGATGGAGGAGCACTTGGAGTTAGGTTACACACAGCTGGTGGAGATAAGGTAGTGGTCTGCTGCTTTGAGACCACAAAGGTGGAAGAGCAAGCTGAGAACTTGCACTGCTTTTGCTCTTTGAGTAGAGAAATATCTCGGAGCTGCAGTTGTGCCAGGGTCCCCATTCTGGTACCCTGCACTGTGGGGGAAGGAAGAGGTTTGTTTTGCAGGAAATTCCAAATCCAAATGAGATGGAGGAGAAAAGCAAAGTAAAAAACCCACCCCTCCCCCCCAAAAAAGTATGCAAGCGGTGAAAGTGACTTGACTGTGGACCGCAGTAAGGCAACAGCAGGGTGAGGAAGCACACTACTGCTGTGCTGTTC
Organism: Phalacrocorax carbo; assembly: GCF_963921805.1. Classification (NCBI taxonomy): domain Eukaryota; kingdom Metazoa; phylum Chordata; class Aves; order Suliformes; family Phalacrocoracidae; genus Phalacrocorax; species Phalacrocorax carbo. The sequence goes on along the minus strand of NC_087514.1, from coordinate 8,301,600 downwards.
CCATTACAGGACACTGCCTTCTCATTAAGAGTGCCTGACCAGGTGTATGATGTGTAAAGTACATGTGGGTGAGTTTTCCGAAGCAGCTGTATAAGTGCATTATTGTTGTGCTCCTACCTGACGTATTTCCTCCTCTTTGTTCACTAAGTGGTGGAAGCTGTCTTTGACTCATCAATTAAACCCAAGAGTGATGATTTCCAGAGGTATTGTGACTTAGGGAAAGAAATTCATCCTTAGGCTAAAGGACAAAGTGCAAGGTCTGAGTGTTATTTGAATGGCTCATAAAGCATGAGCTGGCTCTTTTGCCAAAGTGAAAATCACCGTTTGCTAACATAGGAAATATCCTGCTTTCTTCTGCTTTCCCCAGTCTGTTCATGATGATGAATCTCTTTTCTCTTGCTCCCCATTATTTCTGTAAATGAGAATATGCTGTAACATAGCTGAGGTTGGGCTAATTAAATCAGCTCTTTCTTATCTCATTGATCTGCATTTTAAAGCTGAGCTGATTAAGGATGGGAGACTGTATTTGATTAGATATGTTTTTGCCGGTTAGTTACATCAAAGGGTAGATTACAGGAGAGCAGAGGAGCTGAACTTACTTGGCTACTGTTCCTCATGTTTCTTAAAAGGAAAGAAAAATAACGTGAAATAAAAAACAAACCCCAAGATGTATTTTTTACCCACGTTTTTTCACAGCAAATGACAATGCCTTTATTTTATCTCCTGGAAAAATTTAATAAAAGATACATGAAACTATGAGACAGAGGAATCGTTTCCATAGGCTGTGCAATGCTGTGGACAGTGCCTTTACTATCATCAGGCAGAAAGCGTGCTAAAACAAAAATTGCTTCTTTGTATTATGGGTGGTACCAACAGAATCATTCAACACCCCGGACCAAATCCTTACCTGGCCTGGCAGCCAGGGGAAAGGCTTAGAGCAGGGCCCCAGGCTGGTCCTCTGCATGGGCAGCTTACACAACTGGTGTGCAGTTTTTGTGGCATTCCCAACTTGTATGTCTGTATATATTATTAAAGAAAATATGCTGGTGTCACTATCTGATAAAGCTCTTCATTAAGGTCCTTCATTAAGCAAACTTTTTTGATAGCTCCAAGGATGCCTCATCCTCAGGTCAGAGAAGGCTGTCTCAGGGGACGGGGAGGTAGGGAAAAGGACAGAGGGTAGAAGCTCCTAACTTCATTTCTCTTTCTCTGTGAGTTTTCCAGGAAGACTCACTGCCATATTTTGCATGACAAATTTGAAGACGGCAAGGAGACCAGCTCTGATGTGACCTCCTGTGTTTCACCACCATGCAGCCAACAGAATAGCTCCTAATTTCTCCTCAGTAAGGTTTGGACTGAACTGGTCACCCTACTGGTTCAGTGACTTCAAGAATAAAGTCACTGTTGAACTATACTAGGAGATGGGGCACAGCCTCTTAGACCTCCATCCTCCAGACCACCCTAGAGGGAGGCTGTGCTGCATTTCTCAGAGTGACTGTAGGGAGGTTCCTCCTTTTTGTCACCTTTGTACCCATACATCATCATACACGGTGCTTTAACTCAGGCTTCACCCATGGTCCTGACCTGAACTAAAATGGTATCTGGTAGAAGCAGTTTGTTGCACTCATTGCCTGCAGCCTGATGATGGTCTAGTGACTCATTTTGTCAGTGGCTTAAACAGCTCCTTTGGAAGAGCTCGTTGTAAGTGAGTGTCAGGATAGTTCCATTCATCGCTTGGCTCTGAGGTCAAGCAATCAGAACAGGAGTTACAGACAGTAGAGAGAATCCCATAGATCTGGCACGTTCGTTTGGAAAGGCAGCATAGCTGTGACAAAACATGGGGTAGGAGAAGAGAAGTGAGTTTTAGTCCTGGAGTAATACTATGCAATATTATTCTTTATTAATGCAATGTAATAAGTAAGCAGGGAGGAGAGAAGACTAAAGGAATTTTTAATTTCAGCTTCCTGAAGAAAGAGACCATGGTTAGGAATAAGACACAGACAGCCACATTAACCATTGTCCCTAGATCAGCCCTGTGCACTTTTCTGAATACCAAAAGCAACTGCAGGAATGAATTTGTCTCTGGCCGCAGCCCTACTTCCCCCATTTTACTTGAAAGGTTCATGTGAGAGGATTGCAAATATGCAACCAGGTAGAAACTCTGGCAAGCTTCATGCTTTCTACTCAAGAGCAGTAATAGATGAGGATGACAGGCTAATTGCAGGAACATATTTGTTAAAAACAACACCCTAGATATCAAGACCTGCAAGTCCAGAAACAGCTTTAGACCTAGTCCTTAAAATGTGATCAAAAGATGCTGAAAACTAAACTATGCATAAGCTCTAACCACCACACAAAATACAGAGTAAGAATGGTCAGTTCATCTGTCACGGGATTTCTGTAATATCTGATCTGGAGAGAAATAAAGCTAACTGTTTTCAGTTCATGGCTTATTATTCTTAATTTGTTTCACAAGTGAGGTGGTGCAAGGGCTTATTTATTTACTATGAAGAAATACAGATATTTATCCTTAAATGAGAATTAAAGAAACGGTCTGCAAGAGATTAATCAGTGTGCCGTGATGAGATTTGATAAACATGAGGTGCATGTAGGAATTATTTTTCTATTTTTGCAGTGGCTCTATCTGCCTACATTACTGCTCAAAGCGATAATAGCAGCTCTAGTGGCATTACTATTAAAATCTATGACATTTCCCTTCAACCAGAAGAATCCTTCAAGAAATGGCAAAGATGAGGAATGCAACTCCAAAGATAATGAGTCTCCTTCCAGAAGAGACTCTACAGCAGTTCATTCTGGAGGTCATCTCCAGGCATGTAGAGGACAAGAAGGTTGTCAGAAACAGTCAACATGGATTCACCAAGGGGTGATCATGCTTGACCAACCTGTTATAGCCTTCTATGATGGCGTGACTGGCTGGGTGGATGAAGGATGAGCAGTGGATGTTGTCTGTCTTGACTTCAGCAAGGTTTACGACACTGTCTCCCATAGCATCCTGACAGGCAAGCTAAGGAAGTGTGGGTTGGATGAGAGGACAGTGAGGTGGACAGAGAACTGGCTCAACAACAGAACTCAGAGGGTTGTGATGAATGGAGCAGAGTCTGGTTGGAGGCCTGTCACTAGTGGTGTTCCCCAGGGGTCTGTGCTGGGTCCAGGCCTGTTCAACATATTCATCAATGACCTGGATGAAGGGACAGAGTGTAACCTCAGCAAGTTCGCTGATGACACCAAGCTGGGAGGAGTGGCTGATACACCAGCAGGCTGGGCTGCCATCCAGCGAGACCTGGACAGGCTGGAGAGCTGGGCTGAGGGGAACCTCATGAAATTCAGCAAGAGCAAGTGCACGGTCCTGCACCTGGGGAGGAACAACCCCAGGCACCAGTACAGGGTGGGGGCTGAACTACTGGAAAGCGGCTCTGCTGAGAAGGACCTGGGAGTGCTGGTGGGCAGCAAGCTGACCCTGAGGCAGCAGTGTGCCCTTGTAGCTAGGAAGGCCAACAGTATCCTGGGCTGCATTAAAAGGAGTGTGGCCAGAAGGGCAAGGGATGTTATCCTCCCCCTCTACTCCACCAGAGTGAGACCACACTTCGAGTGCTGAGTCCAGTTCTGGGCTCCCCAGTTCATGAAAGTCAGGGAACTACAGGAGAGAGTCCAGCAGAGAGCTATGATCAGGGGACTGGAGCATCTCTTGTATGAGGAAAGGCTGAGAGACCTGGCTTTGTTCAGCCTGGAGAAGGGAAGACTATGGGGGGATCTTATCAATCCTAATAAATATCTGAAGGGTGGGTGTAAGGAGGGTGGGGCCAGACTGTTCTCAGTAGTGCCCAGTGACAGGACAAGGGGCAATGGGCACAAGTTGGAACACAGGAAGTTCCGATTAAACACGAGAAAAAACTTCTTTCCTTTGAGGGTGACAAAGCAGTGGAAGAGGCTGCCCAGAGAGGATGTGGAGTCTCCTTCTCCAGAAATATTCAAAATGCCTGGATGCATTCCTGTGTCCCTGCTCAAGCAGGGGGTTGGACAAGGTGATCTCCAGATGTCCCTTCCAACCCCTACCATTCTGTGATTCTCTGAAGACTGTGATTGCTGTCAGGGGTCGCGTAAGTTAGAAGCAACTCAATGTACTTACTTCTTCAAAAAGGTGGATTTCACATAGCTTGTTTTGTTTTCATGTGCCAGGCAATGGGAGTTGTGAAAAAAGTGGTCAGGATGCTGGTTTCAGAATTTGCCCGCAGTTGTGCATTTACTTTCTTCATGTAAAGTGAGCAAGACTCTGCATTTTTTGATGACTAGGTAGTCATCCACCTCTGTAGATGCATCAATTAAAATATTTATTAAAATGCCAATTTGTCTCTGAAGCCAATATCTAATCACCTAGCTGAGCTTTCCTTGTTAGATGCCAATTCCACGTGGAATTTAATTTATAAGTAAACAAATATTCACTTTTATTAACTATATGACAGCAGAACTGATCCCATTTCAAATCTACTTATGTTTGTCAGCAGCCTTCAACGGCCTCCATTAAACCCAAATTAAAGGCTTATGATATTCAGTTCTCATATTTTTCTGAACACCAGTTTAACTTCTGGCCCAAAGCAGTCCAACAGTGACTGCTGAGCTAGCTCTGAGCTAATGTTTCATTTAAAAGACCTGTTTCAAGAACATTCCTACTTTGATTCATTAGTTTCCTTTGTGAGGCAATATAGGAGATACCTGTTTAAGAGACACTGCAATGGTGAAAATAATAGTGTCTGAGTAGTACTGGGGGTGGAGCTGACAGTGTGTATTGAGGAGGCAATTAAGTGAAACTTGTTTGTTACAAAAAGTTTGTAAAGGTTGCATATTTTTTTTTAATTTCAGGCATTGATGGAAATAGTTGTTCTCCTGAATTCAAGGTTGTTATTTTGACCAGGTTTGTAAAGTCTGTTCAACACGAACTATGTGTACATGTTTACATAAAAGTGAGGAGGCCACTAGCTGATTCCTTTCCTTAAATGTGATTGAATGTAGTGTGGCATTTCTAAGGCACTCTTTTCCTGAAGAAGACTTTGGCCAGGAGCTGTTAGGAAAAAAGATCTTGTTCAGTTATTGTCCTTGATTTCTGGGCTTGTGGATATTCTTTGCCGAGGGTTCAGGAGTTAAATTCAAGCCAGAGCTCATGAAGTCAAAGTTTCTTGGCTAATGAGTGCTGAATGCTCACTCAAATTTCGAGGGGAGCAAAGAAGAGGAGAAAAAGGAATTTCCTCCAAATTTTTTTTATCCCTGATGGATACTGAGCTTTGAGCAGGACTAAATAAAACGCAGACGTCCCTTCCAATCTATCTTTTTCTATGATCTTTAATCTATTTTGAGAAAGCATTTTTTTCATGAGAAGAAATATGGGTAAACCCAGAATACCCTGCCATAATCTGGTGAGGGGTCTTTTGGTTAGAAGAGGCACAAGCAAAAATGAAGATCTGAATGTGAGTTTTCCATGTCACAGGTTAACAGCTGTTCCCTCCTGCCCCAACACACACATCCCACCCGTTTTCCCACAAAAACCTCCAGAACTGACAAATGAAGAATTCTAAATAAGATGATACTTTGAAAGAAATAATCCTACAAAGGTCTTTTAGCAATGCTCTGTGCAATATTTTTTCTCTATCTTGTCTATAAGAAAGTTCAAAAATATATTCCTTCTTTTTTTTCTTTTTAGCGAAGTATAATTTTAAAAATCTCCAGCAGTTGTAGCAGAAGGGCCATGCCTATGTGTCTGTCTTTGTGTAATATGGAATTCCTGTCCCAAGTCTCCTCTCTGTCTAGTTGACACCAAGACACAGTCTGGTGGACAAGCTTTGTGCATAGATAAGTACCCCACAGAAAAGCTGAGACTTCATACCATCCATGGCTGCTGGATAGAGACATCTGTGTGCCCACCCATCTGTGTCTTCAGCAAATTTCGCCTAGATGGATGAACTCATTTTCATGAATGAGATGTCAATCAAAAGCTTAGGAAATGGATGCAATGCAGCACTGGTTCTAAAAGTCTCCCTGATCAATGTAAAAGGGAACTACCTTGAAGGTGCTTGTAATCAATAGGGCATTATCATACACACTAGAGCTATGTTCTTACACCTTTTTGCTGGGCGCTGTACAAACAGAAGTGCCTGCTGCACTGTTGCAGGAAAGACTCTGAGCTCCCAGCAACTGCCTGCATGATCATAGTTACCTCCCAGACCCCCAGGAGTGAAGGGCTCACACCTCATGGGAGAACACTGCATTGCAATGCAGGCTGCTGCCCTTCCCCTGCTGAAGGACCTCCAGCCACTGCAGGTGAGATTCCACTTTGTCCCCATCCTTACGTGTGCACTGCCCTCTAACTTTGCCTTTAATAAGCCTCTTGTTAGGAGAGCTTTTCACATTTGAGTGAGCACACTGAGCCAGTCTGAGATACAGAAAGCAGTGATTGTATCTCAGGAGCCTCTTTCAAGGCTACAGGATAAACAAACTCTGGTAGCAAGCAAAGAAGAAACTATTGTGAATATTCCCCTCATAGAATCACAGAATCACAGAATGGCAGGGGTTGGAAGGGACCCTGGAGATCATCTTGTCCAACCCCCCTGCTTGAGCAGGCACACCCAGAGCAGGGGGCACAGGAACGCGTCCAGGCGGGGTTTGAATGTCTCCAGGGAAGGGACTCCACAGCCTCCCTGGGCAGCCTCTTCCACTGCTCTGGCACCTGCACAGGAAAGGAGTTTTTCCTCATCTTCAGGTGGAATATGAGGAAAATCATGCCAAATCCCTCATGAATATCTATCTCAGGTCCAATACCTGTAAGGAACAGCTAGTAATGGCAAATGGTTATGAGAAACTGCAACTTGCATTTTGGTCCTTTAACATATTTAATTCTTAAATTGATTTTGGAAGAGAACGAATATTTAAGCAGGAGACGATGCTTTTCAGTTTAGCGAATCTTCCTTGAAGGGTTGTATGAGGATTAAAAGTTAATACTACTCTTTTAAAATATATAGTCTCATTACTACCAATCCTACCGTAACTGAAATATCACACAATTTACATTCGCTGGGATAACGTACAGCGCAACAATTTGTGGCTACTTTAACAATCTAAGAAACTCAAATTGCAAAAATCAGCAGCTAACACTGCACACCGGATAAAATAAGCAATAAAACCAGAGTGAAAACATTTAAATGGCAGGCAAAGCATACTGTAAAAAAACTCAGTGAAAATAAAAGTCTTTGAGCTCCTGTGAGTGATAATGGGTTTTAAAGTCTTAATGCTGATACCTTGGCTAACAGGGCGATGGCCCTTGAAAGCATAGGTCAGCTTTCCACCTGTCTAACATCATGTGTCCAGCCAATTCTTGTCCTTTATTTCCCTGGTGTTGTAAAGCTGATGAGGGACAGAAGCTGACTGAAGACTGTAGCGCCCAGTTTTTCAAAGACCAAATGTTATTTAATGTTCAGCTGGAAATCTGTGTGTGGATTTGAGCCTGGACTAGTACTTTAATAATTGCTCTGGTTGTTATGTTTACCCAGAAAGAGGTCAATCCAAGGGTTGTGTTAGACTCCAAAGTCAATTAGGGTAGCATTAAAGCAGATTTTGTTTATCAGTGTAGTTATAAAATTATTTTTTGGTTTTCTTCCAGCCTGTTGGTCTATCTAAAGTGTGACAAGGGATGTTACTTAACAACAGCCGGAGGCCTTTGAGGGAACAAAGGCTGACTGATTAGGCTTAACTTGTAATTTTCTGATGAATTCTTTTGAACAAAAAGTAATTCAGGCATGTGGTTAATGATAGTTTTGAAGGACACAATGGGAAATATGGGGAAAGTTAGAGTTTTATTAGGGTTATAGATTAAAAAATAGGAGATTGGAAATAGGCTGGAAGGGTGGGTAGAGAGTGATTTAAAAATAATACAAATGTTATAAAATAAGCCACAGTTGCTTTGCTTTTTACAAGGCATCTTTATGTGTACAGTAATGAAAAATCCTGCTTCAACTTGTTTAGGAAGTAGTAAAATCATGTGTGAAGTGGGTTTTGTGTTCTATGAAAATCTAAGGTTCCAACAACTGACCTTTGCTAAAACAGAATTAACAATGTGCAAAATTTCACACAAAAAAAATCAGAGGAAAACACAGACAAAAATAGGATTTCCCTCTGAAATAAGAAGCCTAGGTTACAAACACCAGATTTATCCTCAGGAGAAGGACTGGGACTCCCCAGATCAGAGCAATTTCTCCTAATATATTCTTCAAGGAAACCTGATTGTTACCATCACAGGCTTTTGCTTTTGATTAATTATAATTTCCCAATGAAATACAGTTTTGCTTGTTGCCTATGTTGAGTCTGAGCAGGGTGGTGGGGGTGTGAGTAATGGTGGCATGCCATCACCACAGCAGCCTTCATGAGGAGTCTGCCAGAGCGTCATACAAACTAACCGATGTCTGCTACATAGAAGTGGAAGGCATGATCGGTGCAAAGAAGACTGAAATATCATACAGGGAAACTGAAACAACCATAAGTGCTGAAGAAGCAGCAGCGGGATGAAATTCGGCAGTTCAAAATGCAAAGTCACACGATTTGGGCCAATAAGGAGTTTTGCGGTGGCTGGGGACATGACTTGGCAGGAGAAAGAGGTAGACACAGCAAACGATCACAGGAAAACTGATCATAGTGTCAAAACATAAGCCGGTATTGTATCAGGGAAGATGTTTTCATTGGGGAAGAGCAAAGAATTCAAGAACCCTGTACTCGACTCTGAAAACTCACCTGGAATACTGACTGCCATTTTATGCTTCTGCAAGAGTCATTCACTCAAACTGGGTCAGATTCAGTGAAAAACTATTAATTATTATAAGAAAAGCCATAAAGAATCAGAATAAAGGCATATGTGGTGCATTAGCCTCTTTCTGATGGTGATCAAGAGTAAAAGCTTAACAAAGAGTATAAAGATGGTATTAGCATGTATAATAGTTCCCCAAAACACTGTCAGTCTTCAGCAAATTTCAATTTAAAGGCTTCCTGAGCAAAAGGTGTTATCTTTGCATTTAATATCTTCAGATGACTTTTTCCTCTACTGGATTTCCTCCCATACCTTCTTTTGCTCACTTTGCTTACAGTTTGCTTTCTGAACCAATGTGAACTTTCAGCATCTCTGTGGCAGAGGGGACTTCTGCAGTCACAAGATGTGGGAAAACCATCACCTTTTGCTTCTTTAGAAAGTGATCCTTGTTATTTCCACTAATGTCACTAATTCTTGTTTTTAAGAAGACAATGAACAATCACTCCCAGTTCATTACTTTCTCCCTACCAGTGATCTGGGAAATGGAAGTACCTGTCTTACACCAAGACAGCTTGGCTTGTTAATTTTAACACAATTAAGGATGAGAGAACATGAATGCAATCTATAAACGGGCACTGGGCTACACACCAGTGAGGAGCAAGAGTGGTTTCAGCTAAAGAGAACTTTTGTCCAGAGAACAAAAGAATATTGAGAATAAATAAATTTCAGTTGAGAAGTAGAAGAAAGTTTTTAGCCATGAGGATAGTGAGACTCTAAGATATTCTCCTGGTCATGGGTTGGCTTTGATTGAGCTATAACTGTACAAACACATCTTTTATTTTTGAAGAAAACATCTTCACTTTTTCCTAGGAGCCTAGGAGATCAATTGCATCAGGTGTGTTAAATTTGCATGAATGGAAATGGCTTGGCTAGCATCACTTTAGGGTGCCTTTGAGCCTCTTGTCTGAATAGTTGTGACCCATTTATAAGAGGATCAAGCATGGCCTTCTACTCATGTCTGCAGAGGTATTTGAATGAATGACCTGGATGCTTTAACTACTCAGACAACCCTCTCCTTGGCAGGGCTGGAGGGAATCCTGAATGATTTAAAGGTAGAGCATGCAATTAATTAATGAAAATAGTCATACAGCATGATGGCAGAGGACCCCACTTGGTGAGCTGGGAAGGCTCTTCCCATTCCCTGCCCTATTTTGGGGGATGAAAAAGTAGTTTTAAGTACCCACTCAATTCCTGTCACTGCAGGACTATAATTTAACACTATATCTCCCCCCACAATATTTTATCCCCTTTAGCTCTAAAAACCTCCTCCGACAGAGTATGGTTCCAACACTTCCCCCAGAGGACTCTGCTCTCCTGTCTAATAAATTTCACAGTTAGGAAGCTTTCTTTGATGCTTTGTCACTCACAGCCACATAAGAATGGATAAGGAGCTGGCTTCAGACGTCAGAGATGAAGGGTACTTATGTACATGGGAATAGTCCCGAAAGGAGTGAGATGAAGGACTACTGCAAATATCACCAGCATGGTTAACTTTTGCTCACCTTATATAGCAGGGATCTAGCAAGAAATGTGAAGGTGTGAATTTCAGCACTTATGAAAATGCCAGATTTACAGCCTCAAATAGCAGTGTCTTCTGCCTCTCCACAAAACAAATATAGCAGGATGTCCAGTGTGAGAGTTTTCTTACAAGTAGGCATCAGCCTGAAGGTAAAAAATGGTGAATAGGCAGCTGAAGTTGGGGAGAAGTGGTCTTTCATCCTCTGACCTACAGACATTGAAGCAGGGTCACCAGTTTATTGCACTGTTGACATTTGACACAGATCAAATGAAAACACTTGGTGTTATTGATATGGGTTCATTTTAACATGGCAATGGAAGATTTCCTTTCCAATTACCAGTCACCGAAATCACCCTGTCACTTGTCAGTGGCTTTAAAAACAATGTCATAGAAGGTGATTTGGGCTGAGATGTGATCTATAAAATATTTATTATAATGAGATATATGGGTTTCAGTCACTTAGTGCATCTTGCAGTAGCTGCTAGATGGGTTAAAGACCAAATTACTGAATCTTAATGGCATACATAGTTCTTGCACAGTATTTTTATTGCTAATTACTTGGTGGCATTATACGCACATAAAATAAGACCAATATGGACATGGCTTTTGGGCTGCCAGTTCGGACCTCTCCTGTGTAGCTCTTTACCTTGTCAGTGGAGGTGAATCACTAGTTGAAGCAAGATCCAAACTGAAGCTGGTGTGTTTAATTACCCTTGAAAAATGGAAAGGTCAAAATAGGACAGGACTGACAAAGGCAATTCAGCCTCTGGATAGAGTCCAAGCTTCAGTCCTAAGAGTCTTTCCCTTTTTTCTTCTTTTGGAGGGGTCTACCCTTAAGTGTAGTTATAAGAAGACATTCACACTTCATTTTTCTGTAGTTCTTTTTCTCCTTCTCTCCTTTGTTCTCTCCTTCTTTGCCTCTCCCCCTGATCCCTCTTTCTTCCTCCCTTTCCTCTTCTCTCTCTTTCTCCTCCTCTCTCTTGTTCTTTTTTCTTCCACGTGAGAACTTAGAATATTCTATTCTATTCTATTCTATTCTATTCTATTCTATTCTATTCTATTCTATTCTATTCTATTCTATTCTATTCTATTCTATTCTATTCTATTCTATTCTATTCTATTCTATTCTATTCTATTCTATTCCTTTCCGTTCCATGCTATGGTATTCCTGCCCATTTTCTGTATCTACAACTTTCCTAATAGGCCTAGTGTCAGAGTCCAGAGTGGGTTCGCTCTCTTTGGGGCCAGGGGCCATAGGGCTCCTTCTGGGGCAGCAGGGCAGAATCTCATAGCTAGGGCCCATCTGACCCCCCCCTCCCCATCCAGGACCAGGGCAGGCTTGGGGAGCAGCCAGGGGAAGCCCCAGCCCTGAGTATCAAGCACCTCCCTGGTGATGGGAATGAGCGACATCCAGGCTGGGATGTCAGCCTTTGGGTGGAGTGTCAGGATCAGGCGCAGTGAGGAGATCTGGGGTGAGAGCCTGAGATGGCCAGGCAGGGCCATGGGCTGGTGCTGAGCTGGCCCCCGGACCCAGCAGCCAGACCCCCCCAGTGTGGGAGGGCTCTTATGGTCCTCCCACATATTCATCACACAGATATTATATATGGACACACACACACGTACAATCTATGCATTATAACACTTTGCATATGCACATCTGGTGCATAAATACACACACACACAGAAGCACATTGATAGAATCAATTAAAAGCTCTCTGTGAAACTCTCAAGCTTTGCTGATCATAAATCACAGAAATCTGATATCTTTTTATCTCAAGTCAAAGATTCTCAGTCTCCTTTATACCAATCAATACACTGGGATTGTCTCACAAAGTCCATGGATTTTTATTCCAAAGATCTGACAGGACAATAACTGTATGACTCTGACCCATGTAAGAGGCTTTGGGTAATGCATGTGTAAGACTGCTTGTATTATATCTATAATTCATTTGCAGCTCAATCTCTTGGGGGAACGGGGAGAATCATGGCAGCTGTTTAACAACCCGCAGTTACAACAGAAAGTAAAGGGAGCTACAATTCAGCCGAAACATCATGTAAAGATTGTGCTCACTGGGCCAGGGAATCTGGACTAACATTCCTATTTTTGTGAGAAGTGTTGGGGGATTTTTAATGACTGATCCTTGACTTTACAGCTCAGTCAGAAATACAATAGCCATAATAACATACTGTAGTGACAGTATTCTTACAACTACAAAGCTTTAAGGATGTACAAAAGGAAAAGTTAGTGTAGAAAAGTAATACCATTTATGAGACCAACAGAGACACCTGGAAAAAACGAGACAAGCTTTCAGGCACAAAGACTTTTCTGCAACTCTCAAACAGAGAAAATAGATGTGAAGCTAAGTAGGACAAGGTGTAATTGCTCTGAGTTTAACATCACGTTAATTGTTTGAGAGAAAAGGTGGCTGATGAAGGTGAGCTCCTATGGGACGGAGAGGGATGGGCTATTACTGCCCCTGTAACTGTGTGGGCAGCAGGATGTGGTACATGCAGAAAACAGCAGTGCCGAGCCATGTCCAGTAAATACAAGGGTGTAGTTTAAACTAAGAGATTTCTGCAACACATAGCCCCTACTGCTCTTTCTTAGCTCTGCATCCCCTCATTCCCTCAGATACAGCCCTTTGGGGGGACAGGCTCTTTCTCTTTTTTTTTTTTTTTTCTTTTTTTTTTTCTAAATACTGATCTTTTCAGCCTTCCAGTGCATGAGCATAGAGCAGAAAATACCAGCTTTAAGTTGCAAGATATTGTGAAACTTGTGTGTGGAAAGAGGATTGCTGCATCTATGGATGCAGTCAACAAATCATTCAATTTTTCTGTTGTCAGCAACATTGGAACCCACTTGAGGGAGCTGGGAAATCAATTGTATTGAGGCTTAGCTCTTTCAAGCAAAATGAGTAAAAAAAGAAAGATTGTAAGGATAAACTTAGAAGGACCATTCCAAGATTATTTGCCCTCTCCCCTTAATCAAGACTGGCAAACATTTCTTAAAAATGCCACATGTTTCTGAGTGATAAATATTTAGACTGGACAGAAAAAGCTTCAGGGAAATTTTTCTTAGCATTCTGTCATGTTAAAAAATGAAAATTCATTGGAAATTGGTGACAAAGGCCAGAAAAGATTTAATAAAATGGAAAGGTCTGAGAAGCCAACTCCCCAGTGTTGTTTGTTGGTTTTTTTAACACAACTGAGTTAGTCAATCTCAGGGTGCCTTTGTGGACCTATAATCAGAGAAAACTGCTGTTATCCAATAGGCCCCCTTTTCTTTTAAAATTTATCACTTCTTTAACAACAAACAAACAAACAAACAAACAAATGCAAAGTGTTTTGAAGACGACATGGAACCAAAATGATCAAAGTTTTGTGTATCAGACTTCCCATGAAGTGTATATGATCCTTTGAGTGGATTCTTTACTCCAGTCTTCAGTAGACACCCACCCAAGGCTGCGTGTCTTTCTGAAAGGCATCCTCAGGTTCATCAATGCCTACCTCCTGCTGTGTTATCCAGGTGTCCTCTTCTGGAAATGAAAGGGAGCCAAATCAATGACTTCCCCCCTGCTTCATTGCTGGGTGTGTGTATGCACACACCACAGACTGCCTGTGGCATGCAGAAGATCCAGGACAACCTCAACGTGTACCATTTTTTGGACACATGTGGGTAGACAGCAGCTGGGCACCTCCTTGCGTGCTCCCTGCCTGAGACTCAGAGAATTACAGGATGAGGGGGGAATGTGTGTGTCAGGAAGATGCTGCTCCTTCCAGACCTATCCATACAGAACAGGACATGCAGAAAACTGCTGCAGGTATGGTGGATGATGAGTTCAATGTGAATCTGCAACATGTCCTTGCAGCAAAAGCCAGCCGCACAGGGAGCAAGAAAGTAGCCAGTAGGTCAAGGGAAAGGGTTATTCTTTTTTATTTGACACTTGCAAGACACCATCGAGAGTCCAGTATGGGCACCAGCATAGGCACAAAAAATGCATTGACATACTGGGTGAGTCTAGCAGAGGGGTACCATGTGGGTCAGCGGCTGGGCCACAGGACATGGCAGGACAGGCTGAGAGAAGTGGGTTTGCTCAGCCTGAGGAAGGAAAGGCTATCTAACTATGTAATGGGAGGGTGTGTAGAGAAGACACAGCCAGATTCTTTTTAAAGATGCACAGCCATAGAAAAAGGAAACAAATTCTACTTGCAACACAGGAAATGCTGACTCAGTGTAGGGGGGCAGGGGAATCACAATGAGAGTGGTCAAAACGGGTCCCAGAAATACAGTGGGATCTCAATCCTTTGAGATATCCAAAACTCGACTGAAGAAGGCCTGGAGTAACCTGCTCTTCCTGGACTTTCTTTGAGCAGGAGGTTGGACTAGAAAACTCCAGAGGTGCCTTCCAAACTGCCTTTTCCTTCAGTCCTATGATACAGCCCTCTCCCAAGTAACACTACTGAAGATCCAGCTGTGGACTGCTTCCCAACTGCAGTTTTTCCTGGATGTCAATATTTTCACCATATGATAAGAGAAGAAAGAATGGTGGACACAGGACAGGGTGTACTTTCAGAAATAAATCTTGTATCTGCAGCTTGATCCCTATGCATGTCTAAGGAGACCTCGTGAAAGTTGATGGCTAGGAGGGAGTCATAGCTGAGACATGAGTTGTTCAGTTCAGAGCTGGAATCCTGGTGGGGATTTCTGTATATCTGAAACTCAAATGAGTCAAAGACTCACCACAATGGGGCCTAAGTCAACCCCACAATACTTGCCCCGGGCAAAACCAGACCTTTCATTTTTTAGATAGATCCCCTCAAATGTGTTTGTGTTGCAATGGCTCAGTGAGTTACTGCAAGTCAGCTGAATGGGCATTGCTGACCCTGCTCTGACTGCAAGGTAAACTGCTTTGATACTTATGGTGGTTTAGCTTAGGTGTTTCACCTTTTTGTTGGTCTGGGTCTGCACACAGTCACTTATGGGAGTTTAGCTGACAAACTGTAACCCATTAAAGCCCTGTGAAGTAGATCATATGCTTCTATCCAAAGAGAAAGAAAATGAAACAGTTAAACTCAGTGCTCTGCAGGAGCAGAAAGGAATAGGGAGTGACACAGAGCATGTTTCTAATTGGCTCTAAAAATACTACTTGCTCTAGGTCTTGGATGTTGTATGCTCATAGAGGAAGCAGTAAAACTAGAAAATGTAACACTTATGAACTAAGTCATGAAATAGCTTTCACAGGAGAAGAGGTGACCTAGACTACTAATCACCAACTTGGAAAAGAGGTAGTTGCAGGGTTGGTGAGATAGAAAATGAATAGGGCTAGGTGGACCTCTGGCCTTAGGCAGTAGTAGGGCTGTTTTTATGGTCTTACTGACCACACTGAACACTGTTCTCCGCATGCTTTCTGGTTCACAGCCATGAAACTGAGAGCAGAATCAGGCTATTTCTGTTTTGTTGTACTTGTCTGAGCCTGAGCTCTGCCTTGAGTCCTTTACAAGTTTTCCACCTGCCTTTGCTGGACCCCAGGGAAACAGATGGCTGTCTGCCAGCCTCTGTCACCAGCACATACAAAGACAACATTTGCAAGACAAAACGACCAGCGTAAGATTTCTCTGTAAAGAAGAAAAGGGTGCTTTATTAAAGGTCTGTTCTGCATCTAAGAGGTTAATAAACATTCACTGAGACTCATCAATGTCAAGACTAAAACCAAACAGGAACATGGCAATCTCTCTTTTGTAAAGGAACTTGTCGAAATAACTGCCTAAGCCTGCCCTCTGTTTATTAAAACGGCTTCGGAAATCTCTAAATCCATTTATCCTGAGGATTATCATCATCTGGTTTCCAGACAACATTCTCATTTCCTCCAGTGAGGTTTTTTGATACCTTAGGCCATTAGCTGTGGTATTGATCTTTCCTTAATACGTGAGATTTCCTACAGCAAAGGCAGCTCTGCATCTAAAAAACCCCAAGCCAAACCTGTTTTATCTGAATAGCCAGAATAGCATTTTGTTAGAGACAAAATTTAACATTCTTTGGCTTTTGTTTATAATAAATGTATCACAGCAGGCTTTGAATACATCCTCTGTGGAACAGACTGAGCCTGTTATCAGCCACTTGGGGAAATCCTGTTCCAGAGACAAAAGCTTGTAAGCTTGTGACATGCCAGTCCTTCAGTTGCTAGTGCTATGGCTTGACCCTGGGGAAAGAGATAATGGGCAGCACTTGGGAGTGCAGCCTCCGAAATTCTACCTGGCCCTTCCTACCCCAAAATCCACCTTTCTGACAAATCCTGTGCAACATTCCACAGAAAATTAGTACCGAATACATTATTATTCATCCAACATTACCTGATGGGGCTAGTCAGGATGGTGCCTCTGAAATACAAATTTAAGGAATAAACCTTGAGCAAAGGTCTGATAAAAGAAATCAGCACAACTTTGTTCCTTGTTTCCTGCTTTACAGTCCTGTTTCCCCTTTTTTCTTTCACTTACTAGGCAATGTTGAAAGTCCACAGTTTGTCCTCCATTTAATGAAGACAATCCAGTAACTTTGGGAAGAGGGAGATGGAGGCACCTGGGAAAAGGAAGCCAGAGCATTTGGACCATTAGCAGCTTAGACAGGTGGGAAACTACTGCCTCTTCTGAACTAATCAGAGCTTGTTCAAAAGCTTATGTTTCTAAGAAAATGTTTCCCCTGTAGCTGTAAGCCCAGGGGCAGAAAGCAAAGAGTTAAATTCATTAACCTGAACAGTTGGGATGAACAAGCTTTCATTCAGCCAGGCTCTCTATATAAATAAGGCTGGTGAACCTTCCCCATAACTTTGAGCAAGTCTCTCTCCGTGCCAAACATAAACCAGACCCAGACCCATGTTGAGTTAATGCAAGGAGGGAGGCTCCTCCAAACATTGAAAAAAAAAAAAAGATTGACTGAAAGTGCTTATCATGGAATAGGAAAAAAATATTGCTAGCATTTACTTCCTGCTACTTTGGACTTCTTTTGGTGCTTGAAGTATAATGTTCAGCAGTCACAGAGAAATATGGTTTAGAATTTCTATGCAAACATCAGAAGATCCCTTCAACATATGAAAGTCTTAATTAACACCAAAGAGAAGTCATTATGGTAAAAAAATTCAAATTCAGGTGCCTTAAGTAAGAATAAGTATATACTTTATCAATTTTTCAGTATGTCTGGGCACCTGCAGATAACATATAAGATGAGCTCATTACAGGAACCTAAATATGGATTAAAGGATTAGTTTTAGACATTACATTGTGAAAAGTTTAGCTTATGTAACTTACCAGGGCCACATGGCAAGTTGCTGGATTTCTCCTTAAATAGGAGGCGGGATGCAGCAGAGGTTCCAGGTTTATCCTCCTTGTTTGCCATGAACTGCTTCCTCCAGAAACCCAACAGAGGATGAAAAAACCATAGGACTTAGTTTCCTTTCTTAAGTTTCTTCTCAATTGTATTAAAAATTAGGAGTAATCCTGCAGTAAAAACCAAACAAAAACCTCAGTAACAACAACAACAACAAAATATTGCCAAACAAAACAGTCATTTTAGGCCATAGGTGCTCAGTCTGCAAACACCTCCACCACTTGATGACATTATCATGTTCAGCTGCTATTTAGCCCTCTGAATTTGTAACTCTCTCTTCCTTTTCCCTTTCTGCAAGGCCTTAAGCTCTGCCAGCAATATGAGTCCTGTGAACAACTCCCTAACTCAAACAGTAAAAATAGGTGATTAGAGTTATTTTAGCTAGTTTTGGTTGAAGAGGATATAACAGTGCTGAAATGGGGGTGGAGAGGAAGTAATTTTTGGCTAGGAACAGTAACAGCTTCGACATACAGAAGAGAAAATTTGGAAGACGACACGGGTTTTATGAGAAGAACATACTGAGTTCAACCTTACAGCCCTCAAACTAATTACCCTGAGATAAAGCAAGTGGATTTTAACTTTATATATGGTGAAGATAACCTAGTAGTGATCTCACACTAAATGGTATAGCAAACATTCAGCACTAGAGCTCAGCCAAACAAGCAATGTTCTTTCACATGCAGTTTCATGTGGCAAATCACGTATTAAATACCTATGCTTTTCTTAATTAAATATTTCTGGCTTCCCTCTCCTTTTCCCAAATCATGCCAGTAAAAACTTTGCTCTTTTAGAACTACATCTAGTTATATGCAATATCAGTCAGGGTCAGAGTTCTTCCTTTGCTGTTATTTTGAGCCCGTTTGCAAAACAGGAGCTGCACAAAATGTCAGCTCACTTGTGGCCTGTGAAGGCTGTACTCAAGAAGCACTTCAAAGAGGCAGCTTGGGGGAAGTTCATTCTCAACTCACTGTGGGGGCCTATATGATTCACAGAGTCCCTGTCGGCGCTGGCGACAGCTATGTGGCCAGAGCTGTGCAAGTCTGTATGGGAAATAAAGCTCCAAGATTTCACACAAATTAAGAGTTCCTACCTCAGGCAAGGTTTGGATACCTGTTATAAAATCAAAGCAGTTTGTATCCCCTTTCTTATGCAAATAATATAATCAGGAGGCTGGAGTAGAAAATGTGGTCAGTAAGACCTTCCCCATCATACTTACCTGCTTCTGGCATTGAGTAGTCTGTGAAAATGTTACATCAGAACCCCAGAAAGTTCTTTTTATAATAACCTAGAATAAACATCTTCAGAATTAGTACAGTGAAAATCAGAAGAGATAGGGTAGAGTCATGTTCCTTTGAAATATATGATTCCATTAAGATAAAATATAATATTTATAGAAATTAGATGAGCTAATGAGAATTTAGTTTTGTAAAAAAATCATAAAATGTCAATGATATGAGGGCAAAATTTCCTCTCTTTTTTTGGAACCAAAATTTCCAAAAGGAAATATTTTTGAAAGAAAAAAAGTAGATGAAAATAATTTATGACACATAATAAAGCTGCTGAAATAAAATAATTTTGATTTTCTGGCTAAAAAAGAGCCTTTGGATCACCCTAAAGCAATCTGTTTTTGTGGGAAGAGGGAAATTTGCTTGCAGTGAGAATATCTACTTTATTTTGCATCAATTTGAAGTAAATTTTATTATTGAAATTCCTCACGGACAAGAAGTATTCCCTTAACATAGACCTGTGTTAGATGGACAAGGGTGGTGGTCCTGTGAAGGCTGCAAAGGAAAGGTTATTTCGGGTGGATAAATTCGGCGGTTTCTTTGGTGCTCCTCTGCGATTCGGAACTCTGAGTAATGAGTGGAGATGACTTGTCTTGAAAAGCTGATGAGGTTGTCACTGCCAGCTCCCTCCCCCCTCTGCCCTACTTCACCCTCATCCCACTCATCAATACCTAAACTACTCTTCAAGCAGCTCCAGGACTACAGGGCAGAATTTTAAGGAAAATAAAGTTGGCGATGAGTTTCCATAAAATGTAATGCTGATGGCTGCAGTGATGAGGAAGCCTAATGGATGAGCAGCTCAGATGTCTTGCTGTGAAGGGCAGAGGGGGCTGCCAGAGGCAGGACTTTGTCTATTGGAATCTTAATTGCCAGATTTCAGAACTGCATATAAAAATGCAAACCCTGATGCTGCCCCTGGCAGCTTCTTAGAGTTGGTCTGATTCACACCAGCTTACAACACACTGAATAAAAGCTTTGAAGAGCAGGGAATGATGGTCTTGCAGGGAACAGGATCAAAACAGGTAAGATTTAGGAGTGAGATCTATAAATTAACTGTAAATTTCAATAGCTACTGTAGCAAAGATGAGGCAATAAAAGCAAGTGGTAGCTAAGGAGTTAACTGTGGATCCCATATGGCATATGTCCACTCTGTTAGCAGCAGACTTAGGACTGAAGTCTGCTTAGACAGCCAGAGAGAAAATGTAGGGAATGGCACTGAGGGCAGTGAATGGAAATTCCCATCTTTTTTGGTGACTTTACACCGCCTATGTGCAAGTCACAAACATTTCTATGCATTGGTTTGCCTGACTGTGAAATACACAGTAAAACTGAGCCAAGTGTGGCTGCAGCACTATGGCAGAACCTGAGA
Source organism: Phalacrocorax carbo (assembly GCF_963921805.1). Taxonomy (NCBI): domain Eukaryota; kingdom Metazoa; phylum Chordata; class Aves; order Suliformes; family Phalacrocoracidae; genus Phalacrocorax; species Phalacrocorax carbo. The sequence continues at coordinate 8,281,182 of NC_087514.1, read as the reverse complement.
CAGGACCTTGCACACATCAGGGAGTGTGAGTTTACCAGGGTTTGTAGTAGCACAGCTTTTGGAAACCCAGAGTTGGAAGATAACTCTGTTTTGTAGACAGCAACTTGCTTGAAATCCTCAACTAGAAAATATTACTTGACAAATCTATAGTATTTTTGTAGCTTCTGGGGGCTGTAAAAAAATTTTAATTTCTTTAGCTAGGCAAGATGCAAGGCTAAGTGAGTTTTTGGAAGCAGAGTTTGTCCAGAGAGGTTGTGCATTCTCCATCCATGGAAGGTTCCAAGGCTTGACCCAATGAAGCCCCAAGCAACCTCCTCTGATCCTGCTTTGAGTAGGAAGTTGGGTTAAAGAGCTCCTGAGGTATTTTATAGACCAAATTATCTTATGATCCTATTTTTATTTTCCAGTATCAATTAAAGCAAAACAATTCCAAATTATGAGAAAGAGAATTTATGCAGATGACTTACTGGTCCCTTAGTATGGCTAATGAGTGCAGAAGCATAAAAGATCCCCCCCATCCTCTAGAAGATCTAGGAGATGGATCTGAAGAGGCCATGCCTTATACTCTGGGAATGACTCTTGAGGGGTTAGCAGGTATCAGTCCCCGCTTAGTGCACTGATACATGAGACAAGGCTTTTTACTGTGCTTGTCACACCTCCCCTACACATTCCCTTCTGCCATTTGTAACTCTTGCGTGAGACGCAGCAAAGTCTTCATTTCACCTCCTTGTCAATATTTATTGTGCATGTGTAATTTGAAGGTTTTAAGATAATGAAATAAAATTCTTGCCTGCATTCATCAAGCCTGATATGTCTGCAGCATACAAATTGAATACAGAACGACGTAAAACTACCATAGGAGACAGTGAAATAGATCAACCTTTGTGTAATTGAATGAACAAATTCTCAGTCATAGCAGTGATGCCAGTGGGCAAAAGGGACTGTGGCCTCCAAGGTCCCTCAGCAAAACCCTTTTCTGGCAATTATATGGCTTCAAAGTTGGCAAATGCCAAAGATTCATCAGCAAACGATCTATGTTTTCACACTGCTACATAAAACCTGTAAGATGCTTGTGGAAAATGTCATTTTAAGGAATGTGTCCATTTAAAGGAGCAGCTCTTATAAGTGAAGATAATTTTAGGTTTTAGGATCAGAAATGGTCTGCTATGCTTGAACTGCAAGTAGTGACTTATGGTTACTGCCTGGAAAATGTAGTTCACCTGAAAATTATTGTCTTAAGATTGCTTAAGTATTACTGGCTAATGTGAACTCAGTCTTGATTAAGGCAGTTTTAAGGAGGTGCATTGCAAGGTATAGAGTTTTAAAGGAAAACTGTTCTCCCAGAGATGTTCATGTATTTTTTATAATCAGTCAGATGTTCCTTCTCCCCCCCAACATTATTTTGATAGTGATGAATTAATTTACATAAATTATTAGATATCGAGTGGGGAGAAAGAGTGAGAGAAAGAAAGGAGGGGAAGTGTCTTGGGCAATTCCTCTGGGGTCAGTGGGGGAGGCTACCAGAAGGGAGTTGAAAATTGGGACGATTTAAATTAGTCATTGGTAACTGAGAAAGTAGAACAATACCCTAGACACATAGTGAAATGCGGAGGCAAAGGGAAAGAAATCTCTGGATAACTGTACAGATACAAAGATGTTCTTGGGCCTGCAATAGGAGAGATTTCTCAAGTCCATAGCAGCTCAAAGCATGTAGCTGATTTAAGGGGAAAGAGAAACAAAAGTGAAAGTTTTATTATTATTTTCATGTATTAGCCAAAACAGGGGAAGGTATCTCACCTACCACAGATCGGAACAAATGAACTCCTACAGGGACCAAGGGAACCATTTTAAACAATTCAGTTTGATTGCAGGTGTCTACATCCCAGGCGAATTTGTAGTCTTGGGGCTGAAGTCTTACTCGTGCTCTAGAGAAATGGGAGAGAAGCCAAACACATCAGTGTCACATTGAAACCAGGGCCCTAGGGAAGCAATCCCTCCTGAGAAACTCCCACTGGATGCTGGTACTGTGAATCACGTGTGATTTATACTTGCGCTCTGATTACAGCTAGTGGGGAATTATTTTTAGCTTTCCATTCAGAAATGAAAATCCATCAGAAATGCTTTCCTTCACCTGCTCCCTGACACCCCCCCTGCCCCCACGAATTTAGATGCTTCAGTGGAGCAGATCTCAGATAACTTTTCTGAGCAAAACTGGAAAAACAGAGAACCATCTAGAATAAGCAAGAGAGTAATGATGTCAGCTGGAAACTAAGTTTAAAGGTACCTCACAGTCCAGTACTGTAAGCAGGCAAATGAAAAACTGAACCGAAATTCCGTCTATGCCCAGATTGGCCCATTGGTTATTCTGGTTAATGCAGTATTGGGTTGTGTCACCGTGGGCAGCTGACTGCTGCTGATCAGTCGAGAAGTGCTCTGAAAGGCTAGCAGAGTTGTAGCCCATTGCTTTTCTGCAGACTCTCTCCTAGCCAGTTCCCAGCTGGAATCTCTTGATTTGCTTATATCTTTTTTTACTCAGAGTTTGACTTCAAACAACCCCACCACCGCCTGGCCCCCACCCCAAAATAAAAAAGAAAAAGCAGGGGGACTGGGGGTACTCTAGGTCAACACAGAGACTCAGTAATTCACAGATTTATAGTTTCTCCCTCTGGCAATTCCTTCCCAAACACCCAAGAGGACATGAAAACCACTAAGTGCCTTAATCCTGTCTTTGTATTTAGGACCCCTTTAGCAAGGCTTTACATTGCAACTGGGATATTTTGCAATTTTTATCCCCTTCTGCCTGTTGCTTGATTGTGGCTGTAAAAGAGACGACAAAGGGCTTGCATTTGACTTCTAACTTCACCTCTGCTGTGTGTAATCAGTGATGTTTTTCAGGCAGAAAGAACACGGGTAAAGTCTCATGTTTGCCTTTTGTTCCACATGAAAGGACATCACACATCCTGTTGTTCATCAGCCAAGGTTATTCCTCTTGGCTGCCTGCCTGCTTCTCCCATTACTTGTGCCTTAAACTGTGCCTTATTCACTTTCCTGTAGCTTAACGTGCCCCTGGTTTCCTTGCTTACCCCAGGCTTGCCATGGCGGCAGTGGGGAGAGTTAGCAGCGGGCATGGTGTTTTCTAGTTACCCATACTTCTGACGCCCTCTGTCTTGCCTGATTTTGGCAAAACAGAAATGTCACATCTGTACATACATGACCTTAGTTTAGACTTAGGGGTCATACAAGTATTAAAATTAACAGTCTGAGTCAGAAGGTAAGACCAAGATGTGAGTGTGTAGTCAGCACTTGTGCTCTTGGAAGTGCCATCCTCCCAAACCCACGGTGGTTTGGCACTGCAGAAGAGGACCATGAGAACTCTCCTCCAGAGGGAATATAATTTTGAAGTCCAATATTGTTCCAAGTCAGAATGAAACCCAACAAAAATATTGATAATCTCCATGAATGAAAAGTTCAGGGAGAAATGAAATACTTCTTGAGAACACAGCAGCTTCGTTCAGACTTCCCTTTTTTTAATATACTGTGTGTATACAATACATATCCTTTTTTAATCTCTTTTTTTTTTTTTTTTTTTTCCTTTTGGTCAGAACTACGCACAGAATGAAAAATGCAAATCCCTTTTTTCAAATGTCAGAAATGGGACAGACTGACACTGCTGTCACACCTCTCCCCTTCTACTCCTCCTCACCTCTTCCCAGTTCTTCCACACGAAATCTCAGCAAAAATAGATGAGATTTTTCCATATGTGAAGTAAGCGATAAAAGCACCCACGCCAGGCTCTGATGAAATCTACCATCATCCCTATCTGACATGGCATTGCCAAGCAAGGTGATTGATCTGTAGGGTCTATCTTACAGTGACAAGCACAAAATTGTGAGAGCTGGCTACCAACCAGAAAATGTACTGGTAGACTTAAAGCAATGTTTCAGCAAGTGCTAAAGTTCTTAGACCTGGGGGCCTGTTATCAACTGTATCTTTGTGTCATTGCTGTTTGGCTTCACAGGGATGGTGGTGAGACACCTCAGAGTCTAGGGGGCTGCACCTGTCTCAGGGTATGTTTGTGATGAAGTTTGATGCTTGAGAAGGTGCATGGGAAGAACCACCTGTGTAGCAATCGTGCTGGTGGAATGAGTTGCTCTTCCACAGCTAAGTATCAATTGGGAAAACTGTCATAGTTCTGCACTGCAGAGGTCCCAGGTTGAATGCACTTTTAAATGCAAAGGATTAACTAATAGTGCAATAGTTCTTTGTGTGCCTGAAGTTAGTCTTCACATAGGGCTGCCATTTTTCCATCAGGGCTTCTCAGAGAGAAATGAGCGAACACAGGTTGTGTAGTGTATGTACAGTCAGCCCATCTGTTGCATCCTGGAAGTGTGAGCCTTGTAGTGCGAGTGCCCAAGCAGAGCGGTTTGCCATACTTATTCTTGGGTTTTCCTGGATGGAAATCTGTGCAAACACAGTGGGTGCCCTGCGAACACATACGGAGTGAAAACTACCACCTCTAGGAAGCATTAGTCATGCTGGACACACGCTGTAGGGGTGTTCAGCACATATATTGTGGTCATACTCAGGATCTGCCCTGAGTCTACACAGACAGCAACACCCTACCTGATAGAGTGACTAGATATCCAGCGTCACAGATTATCTTCTTAGCTCCAGATCAGCTGGGCTGTTGAGATAACTTCCATAAGCTTAAATGTTGGAAAAATTCTAATAAACACCAATGACATGTAAGAAGCTCTGCAGAGATGCAGGAGTGTTAGGAGGGTTCAAGGAGAGCTCATGAGTACAACAAACCAGTGGGTTCCCTCTGTGCTTATACTAAACCCCTTGTTCACTCTTGTCAGATTCTCCTCTGAGAATCTGTATTGCATTTTCACCATTATCTCCTCTTCCTGTGATTGCTGCTCACTCCTTTTCCTCTTGTCTATCCCATCGTCTTCCCCCAGATTGCTTCTGTTTCCCACCTTACCATCCCTTCACGTGTCCCTTACTACATCTCCTGTTCCTACTGTCTCTCTCCTGGGCTGGAAACCAGGCAGCAGATTTAATTTCCTCTGGATAACTCCATCCAGAACAGCTTTGGGCATTCTAGATCCTGGGATGTGATGCAAAACCACTGGACTTCACAAAGTCTGTGCTGATCCCTTAGACCTCCCTATCTTGAGGTCAGTGTCTCACTGAGCTTTGTCTCAATAAGGAGGTGTGCCTTGCTGGTTAGGAAATGCTGGCTTGTGATAATATATTTGAGACAGATTGAGGGACAATCTGTGTCCCTCTGTGTTGAGGGAACCACTTTGGGAATGGGCTTGCCTCCCTGCCTAATGCAAGCTTATCCTGCTGTCCCAGACCCCCTGGGGAGGGCAGTGTGAACAGAAAGAAGCAAGAGTTTCTTCATGGACATCTTGGGAGGCTGTGGTTGGAAAAATGGATCTGCTGATCTGTTCCACTAGACATTTGTGGAGGTCATGTAAGATGGACTTATCTGCCAGTGGAGGAGGCCTTTTCTGACATGAAGTTGTTCTCAAAGCCTTTCAGAAGCAGGTTTTCCCATTGATTTATAGCATGAGCCAGGGACAGATCTGCCACTGAACTGTTATTGTCACTTTGCTCAGCACTCTGCTACCAGGCCAGGGAGTTTCTTCACACTTGTGTCCGTGTAATAACACTTGCTTTTCTCCCTTGCTTTCAAGGCTGTGATGGCTGATGTATACACACTTCTTCAAATCACCTGTTTCAAGAGGCATCGCCTGACAATTACAAAGGCATCTATTTCCATGGGAAGTAACAGAACTGCCCTGAGTGTTTACTGTAACCTTTTGGTTTCTGGCAAATCTGTCAGTATCTGTCTAGAGGGTAAATTGGTTCAGTATATTTTTTATCTTTTGTTAAAAAGTAACTCTTTTACTCAAAACATTACTGCATTGTCTGTGCCTGAACATTTACATCCTCAGTGCCAGATGATGGAATTTCCAGAACTTCTTCCATTACTTCCTTAATAAGAAAAGAAAATTTTCAAGACAGAAAATGTGACTTTTTAAGTTTTTTAAGGTCTCCCAGGGAATTTGGGGTGGTTTCTCTGCTGCCAGAGGGCAAAGCTCAGTTTCTATATCTGCAATCAGACACATGAGGATAAACCAGCTTACCAACAGGACTGTGAACTTGCAGAAGGAAGAAAATACACACAAAGGCCACACAGCCAAACCACAACAGAGCCAGGACTGTGCGCAGGGGATGATTTCACTAGAGGTTTTTCATCTGGTGGGGCACAGAAAAAGAAAATTTGGATTCTGGAACTCTGCTACTGACTTTGCCAGAAAATCACAGTGAGATGCCAAGAGAAAAACATGAACCCACTTGCAAAAAACCTGCATCTCATATAGGTTTTTTGCTGTGTTTTTCTTCCGAGCAACTGTTACTGTGATGTACTAACATGATTGCTGCATTCGGTGTGACAACAGCTTCTCATGTGAGTAAGCATGAGTAGGCGCAATGTTTAATTTTTCTGTGACCGTACAACGTTTAACAAACCTTGTAGTGCAGTGAGCAGGAAGAGTTAGCTTTACTCAGTGTTCTGAGATATTTTGGTGCAGGCTGCTGTGCTACAAAGAGTAGGTTTATAGTGTGCACCTTTTCTAAGAAGATGCTATTATTTACCTGTTGGATTTAAAAAGACCCCCATTAGAAAACGCATGCAGGCACTGTAATGTCAGACTCTCGTCATTTCTAGTACCTGTCATTGTTAATCAAATGGTAAAAGTTATTTTGAGAGTCCTAACAGCCACTGGAGTCTAGCTGTCCTTCTCCATCCCTACCTCTCACCCCCTGCTTCTTTACTCCATTTGCAATGCAAAGAAGAAAGTGTTTGGTGACGTAAGAACAGGTATGAAGGTTGGGTGGAACTGACAGCTCTTAGCAATGAAGTACCTCCATCAGTGGGGATTATGGGAGAGTAGGGACAGCAGGAAAGGGAAAGATGAAGTGATCCTATTTATAAATGTATTCCCCCACTCCCTGCCTGTACCATGCAGATATCTCAGCAGCGCAGATGGATCTGCATACTGATGAAGACATGGGGCATCTATGAAAAATGCTGGATCTGGCTGAGCTCCCTGCAGGCACAGGGTCTGCTTTCTCTTCTGTTAGAGCCCAACACACTCACATTTTTCAAAGCTTGGACATGCATGCCAGGTTTTGGTGCTGCTTTTGTGGCTTTGCCTCTGCCTAAGAGCAAAGCTCAGTTTCCACTTCAGCAATCAGATAAAAGAGTGCAACGCAATTGAACAAGAGGCTGAATGAACAAGCAAAAGGTAACTTCAAATCAGCGCATCAGAAGGCAATGTGAATAGGGGGAAATTAGTATCTCTGCAAAAAGGCCATGTAGAATTACCAGCCAGAATGCCTAGAGAAAGCCAGCTCTGTCAAATATAAGAGATCAGCTTGCTGAGGTGCCTGGAGGATTTTAGAGAAAAATCTGGGCAATTCCTCAAAGCCTAGGCATTGTGCTACACCAGCACTGTGAGAAACGTAGCAGAGTTACTGTGGTTTCTTTCACAATGTGTACATCTGACAGTGCCATATGAATATCAGCGAAGTGGCACAATACCCCGTGGAGGTAGGTATGAGAAATCACATCTTTTTGTTACAGACATCAAAAAGCCAATATAGTCAAGGTTCTTTGGTTCTAATGTACCGAACAGACAATGCTTCCTCTGGAGACAGTGGGAGATGTGGGTGTCCAGCGTGCTCCAATACCAGGCCCTCAGTAACTGGCCTGAGATCACACTGCAAAACAGTGACAGATCTGTTCAGAGCTCAGGACTTACGACTCTCAGGCCACCTGGTCTTCCTCTGAGATAATCGTACCCTATAGTCTTATGCCAAAGTGTTTGGAGAAGGCAAATGACTGGAAAGGGTAAGGTCTGTGTTCATAGTCTATGAATTTACGTAATTAAAGATCAAAGGGTGCCACTTGAAGTTTTTGGGGACTGGGATGAAAAACATTATGTCTGAAAAAGTGCTAACCTCTCAAGGGTCCTTCTTTAATATGCTAGCACAGATGGAATGATCTCCTGGAGGCCAGGGCAACTGTGATCCTTGATGAGCTCCCTGTATATGTAAGCTTCCCTTCATTTTCTTTCTTACCCTTGATAGCCCTAGTGCCCTTTCCAAAATGGGTCTTATGCCAGTTCCTGCTGAACAAATTTCTGTGTTGTAAGAAACATTGTCACAGCTGACTGCAGTGAGCCAGACAGAAGCCAAAGACCTGGAGACTCAGAAATCTCCTAGGAAATCTTCCTGGAAAGGAGAAAAAGTTACACTACTGTAATCCCAAGTAGAAATGTTGGGTCTGCCTGCCTCATCTGTTGACCCCAGCTGTCAGAGCTGCAAGCTGCTTTCAACTCCGCATGCAAGGAAGGACACCTGCTAAAGCAGGGGAACACCACACACCTGAGGTCCCTCCTTTCCATCCCTGATGCTGGCTTACTTTGAGCTACCTTCTCAGGGCAGACACATGGCTAACATAGCAACATTCCCATCTTGAGTGGCTCCCAGGAACCACAAGAGCAAATCTACTTTTGTTTGTAAAGCAAGCCACTTGAAATACTATCCAAAAAGATCTCAAGAAAGGTTTTGATCTTTCCTTCCAAACGTGGACCAGACGTTGTTGCCAGCACAGACTGTTCAGCCCGATCAGCATGATAGATACTCCTGCAAGGAATACAATTTTAGCTGTTTTAGTACATGTCTGCTTCACCATCTGCTATTTGCTGGCATGAATGTGTACTATAAGAAGACTTAGGTTCAAGGGAAATAAAAAGGCCTCACCAACCCTTTAGAGTTTCAAGTTCATTCTAGGGTTCAGATTTTGGTTTGTTTTAAACATCAGATGTTCTCACACAATGCACAGTATGTCTTCTGTGCTTATGTTCTTATGATTTATATTTTTTTTTGTGAGCATTGCTATTGCTAGAGATCTTCAAAAAAGGGTACTGTTCTTACAATAAGCACTAGAAACTCAGTTAACTTGGTAGGATAGTCCATACAAGGTGTAGAAGACCTTCTCAAGATGAGTAGGAGAGTTTCCAGATGATGTGCTTGAAAGAATCTTACTGTATTCTTGACCAGGAGTTTAATCTTTCTTCTCTGACTAAGATTTTCTGTCCCAGTTAACCTGAGACAACTAAAGGGGGACCTGAATAGAAAACCATCCACAGGAATATGAGAGACATCAAATAGCCTCATCCTTCCCTGAAAGTAATAACACAGAAGTTTGGTGTGCAGTATTAGTGAGAAATATTTGTACAGTTCTTTGAAGTTAGGAAGCACTATATAAATGCTAAGTATTATTAACTACATGAATCAGTCATCTTCAGAGAAATCTAAAGACGGGAGAGCAGTCTCTTCCTTTCTTAATGATAACCAACTCCCAAAGTTATTAATAAAAAAAATACTTTTAAAAATAGATCAAATGATTTCCCCATCCCATGATAATCCCTCTGATTGCCCCCATGTTTCAATTCACTGTATCATCTGAGAGATCAAAGGATGTGTCTGAAGCTGGCAAGCCAATCCCACAAAGAAGAAAACCTTCTTCTGCTGTAGATAAACAAAATACAATTTCCAGATAACATCACGGTGTTGATCAAAATAGCTGCTTTTCCAATTAGATTTCAAAGAATTCTTAATTGTTATTGATTTAATCTGGAGATGTGCAGATTTTTCCAGTCAGGAACCTGTTTCACAGGGAGCTTATTACCCCGGGGATTTCAGTTACAGACAGGTTTTAGTAAGCAGCAACAGCCTGGCTGTCAGGCAGGTGACAATAAAAAGGGAATCTGTCCAGATACAGGAGACAGTGCTATTTGTGTTTCTGTTTCCTGCAATAATTTAGAGTATGTAGCTGTATCCATTCTCAAATGGCAACAGACCTCACATCTGCATAAAGGCACTTGCCTTTAAGTAGTCAGACTGCTTAAATACAAAACTATCTACGTTAGCTATCTACCTAGTTATCACCTCAGTGTTTCCTTCTGTTTTTAAACTTACTAATTCAAATCATGGGGGTCTGCCTTGAAACTTCTCCTTCTGTTCACAGATCAGATGCCCGTGTTCAGCGTATATATATATATATATGTATATTTGTAGTTTGCTGTGCAATAAATAAATAAATACGTAGAGGATTCTGTAATGTCTGCTGAGCTGCCATTTCAAAGTCAGGTAAAACAGAAGGGTGTGGGAAGAAGGGAGGGAAGTGCGGACTCCTGTCAAGCAGCAATAAGAGGAAGAATGAAAAATAGCCCCCCTAAGAAAATTGTTCTGTCCCAGGCAAATGACAGTGGAAGGATTTCTAATCCTTTGGTAAAGTGACAGTGGGGGCTTTAATGCTGTCAGGTAGGTATGACAGTGTCAGGAAGAGTGACTCAGGAAAGGTGAGTCAGAGCCAGGTGCCACCAGGAGAATAAGTGTCCAACTCATGATCAAGATTGGGCTCGGTGCCTTCTTGCAAGGCAGCTGCACTACAGCTTGACAGCAAAGCACAGCTGTCTGGGCACACCACATCCTGCATGGACCATGATGGGGTGCTCTGCCAGGTGGAGAACGTGCTATCAAAAAGAGTGGAGAGGGCCTGGGTGAGAGTCACAAGTAACACCAGGAAAAAAGATTAAGCCTGGTTCTATTGGGGCAAAAAATGAAGAAGGGCTTGAAGAAGCCTGGAAAACAATGAATGATGTGGAGACTGAGAAACACACCTTCCTGTATGTTTTAGAGCCCTGCACTGGCCTCAGGACACCTGAGTTCCTCTTCAGCTAGATTTACTGCCACCACGCACCATGGAGGCAGAGAGCTGATCAGTTAATTCTAAAACGAAAGACTGAAAGGGATATAAATCTTTTCCACTGGGGCAAAAACCAACCTTCAACTTTATGAGTTATTTCCAGTGATGCTGCATTTCCAGGGCCCACGCAGGAATGCAGTGCCTGGATGGCTATCCAAACCATCTACACTCTAAATTAATGTGAAAGGTGAATTTTATGTATGGGGTTGATATGAAAAGCCCAGGAGTAAGGGAAAGTCCCATTGCTAAGAGTTTGAAAGGACTCGAAACCCATAGGAGACCCTTTCCATTTTGTATTTCTATCTCCCAGAGGCTCTGAGAATGACCAGAACTTTGGATCCCTGTGATCAGAATCTATTTTATCCAGACACTGTACATTCAGGCTGAACTTGTTCAGAAGAAAAAGGATGGTTATGAACTAATTCCCAGCTCTATCTTCCAAGCAACTTCATCTAACTACAACAGGCTTTTTCTCCAAAACCGAGCTTTCTAAACAGTGTTATTAAACATCAGCTGTCTATTTAATAATGTAGAAAATAAGTGATCCTGTAGGCAACTAAGCCAAAACCACATCTGCTAAATTCAAGGTTACATTTAGGTTAAGTTTAGCCTAATCTCAAGAGCGATCATGTTTTCTCCATCATCCTACAGGGAAATGGTCTTTCATTAATAAAAGATATTGTAAAGGACATGTCCATTAGATGACAACATTAGGGGGCAGTACTCAGCTAGCAACCAGTCCTATCAGTTCATTGAACAGCTGTGTTTATATGGGGTTGTTTGTAAAATTTATGCTTGAGTTTGTTTTAACCTTACTTTATTGCTACTGGAAAAACAATACATCTTTTTCCATTACGAGTCATCAAGTGCCACATTAAAATCCAGCAGGAGGAGTGAAACTTCCCATGCCCCTTCTCTCCACAGATTGCTGATTATATGTATATATATTTTTGTAAACAAAAATCCCCTGCATGGTCTGAGATGCCTTCTTCGCTCTGAGTTGCCAGAACTGTATTGCATCCATCCAGGTTCTTATTTTACTTTTTCCCTGTGACTGCATGCCTTATCTTTTCACAGGAGAGTGGATGTCCCATTTCTCAGTCCCCTGGCCAGGTGAGGCACATCATGACCCATTCGTAGCAGGCAAACAAAATCCACACAGTTCTGTAGGGTGGGCACCTTTGGCCTTTCTCTGTATCCCTTCAGTGGGTAGATAGACCAAACACATTATTTCAAGCATCTTCTCCCTCTTCTGGACCCCAGTCCATCCCTCTGTTTATAAGTTCTCCTTCCTGTCTTCCTGCAAAGGAACATCACTTCCTCCTCTACATTTTGTTTTTCTGCCCCACTCTTGAGTCCACTGCAGAAACCAAATCTGCAGTTTAGGAGGACAGCCTTGTGTGACCTTTCCCCACTCTGTTCTGGGAGCTTAATCCCATTCCCTTCTGAGACTGATCTGGGCTCCAGCTCTTCCAAATCCTCCCAGTAATCCAAGCCTTTCCTTCCTTGGTTGCCTTATTCCTGCCAGAGACATCTTCTGTTGCAGCAACCAGATTACCAGGTATGATACCGTGGGAGTGTCGCCCTGTCCTCCAGTGTTCTGACTGAGCTCCTCTTGACTCTAGGTCCACTAACATCTGCCATCACAGCTGTAGTTCAGCACCCCCAGCATTACCTTCTGTGGTACACCTAGCTTTCATGCGGTGGTTTTCCATGTGCATCCTACCCTGAGAATCAGGAGTCCTAGCACAATTCAGATGACCTGGCCTGCTGTCAGTGGCTTCGCCATTACTACACATCATCTCCTGGATCGATGCCCTCCTAAGAAATACAGCCATTCTTGGCATTGTCTCTTACAGGCTGAATGCCAATGTATAACACACTCAGTCCTGCCACTGTGTCATCATTGCTTCTCCCTGGCCCTGTCCTGAGTCTCTGCAAAATGGTAATCTTCAAGAATGTGCTCCATGTGTCCTTTCTTTGGATCTTGCTTGTTTCCCTTTCTTTACCACCATCCCAATTCGAGATTCCTCAGTCCTACTGGCCTCCCTGATACTCCTTGAGCCAGTTCACAAAATATTGGGGATGAAAATGGGGAGAAAAATCCCAAGGAAACTGACTGTTTTTCCTTGTCTCATGGTATTGTGGCATGTGGTATTCATGATGCCTTGCTCATCCGTTTACACACATGAGCAGGAGCTTCCATTTACAGAGAAATTGAGGTCAAAAAGCTCGCTTGGTTTACTAAATGTCAAAAGCAGGTGTGGAAATAGCAGCAATTCTCCAAATACCCTGCCCGGTCCATATACACTCCACCTTGGAGCTGGCCATTTTAATTAATAGCTGTGCAGATTTGCAGCCGCTGATGACAACTGTTTCCTCACACAGCATGTATTCAGCCTACACGTGCCACAAGAGTTCAAAGAGCCAGACACTGGAGACGGATTTTTAAATACAATTCTTAAAGCTGCCAGCCCAAAACCAGCTGGGGTTATACTAAAGTTGCCTCAAGCCTCTGGATGTGAACACAGCAGGAATGGGCTGAGGAAGAGCCATCCTCACCCTACCTAGCATCGCCTTCTGCAGCAGCTATTTAGTGCTGCAGGAGGGACACCAGGTGTGATTAACTGAAGCTGGAAGCCTTTACACCAAATCCTGTCTCCCGAACGCTTCCTCAGTTTGTTGCATCTCTGCAACCATGGCAGGTACATTGATCTGGCTGGCAGACTAAGGTCCTGTAGCTCCGTTTTACATAGATGAACTGTAATTTCAGTAATAGGTCGTTTAAATAATATTGTGTCACTTTTATATCTCGCCTCCCTTTCCTGTGAATGCAAGTGCCTGTCTCCTTTTGGCAGGTGGAGATATTTTTTTTTTCTCCTTTTTCCCACAAAAACTTTGCCTGAAGGACATCAGGAGTCATAATAGTGGTTGGTGCTTTCATGAGATCCTTGCAGATTACGGCTAAATGGAACGGTGCTGTAATGTGATTACCTCCCCACTCTTACTCCTGCTGGGCCATGTAATGGCATGGCAGGGCTCTCTGCTGGGATTAGAGCCAGTCAGACTTGAAATTGACTTGCCTTGGGGGCCATCAAGCAAATTTAAATGGCTACTTCAAGAGTCTGCCTGCCACTGAGCCATTTCTTCAGCGGATTAGCAAAATGAATGAAATACGGAGACAGGAAGGCACTAAAACCTATGCCATTAGGCATACATGCTTTCTCTCCCCTTCTTTCTGATTTTGCTCTAAACAGTAATTCTAGTTCCTTTTAATTTCTCTCTGTGTTCTGCTTCATGCCAGAAATGGGAAGGGAGATCAGTACAGAAAAGCTGCAACCTAACCTTCACTGAGCTCCAGGTGGGCGGAGGGGGGAAGGGGAGGAGGACTTGCCCTTCCCTTTCATTCATTTTCCCTAGGGATAGAGGCTCTTCTAGAGAGAATTCAGAGTATATAAACTTGTTTTCTACCTGGAGTCACCCTCGGGTGCAATTCCCCCTGCAAGGCTAAAGCTGAGCAGTGGGAAGGAATGACTGTCCCCTACTGCTCCTGTGATCAGGCTCTTCCCTGCTGTCACAGCCTCAGGGAGCACCCGCTCCATCCCTCCTGTGCTTGCATTGCACTGGGACGGGGTCTTGATTCCCTTTGCACTGTAACCTCCTGATTGTCAGGAGACTATAAAAGTCTCAACTGTGAGATGGAAGTCTGGGTAAAAACAGGTTCTCTGGCTCTACAAGAACCCATCTGAGGTGAAGGCTTATTGTAGCAGATTCTCCCCAGTTGTCTTGAACTTGGTCTCTGAGGAGGATTCACATCTACTCCCTTGTCATCCAGTGCTCTTCAGTAGCTCCAGCTCTACTTAAATTCCTTTGCTTTTCAGATTATGTGGATGGGGTGTTTAGGTACTCCCATGAATAGAAATGTTTTCCCATCTCAGACCCCAAGAAAGCTGACTAGTTTGCTCTTCGCCTATTTATAGAAAGACATTCATGAGATGTGACTTTGAATACTGCAGTTACACCACAACTTTCCTTGGCAGCTCAGCCCAGTCTATTTCTCAACTGTTTTCTTAATATTCTGTCTAAAAATTTCCCTGATGCAGCTGAAGTTTAATTACTTCTTTCTCTATCATTGCTGACTAATGATAATAATTGTTTCCTGTCCTCTGGTGCAACATTCTTTTCTTTATCTGCAGACAGTTATTGTGTCTCCCCTTGGTATTCTTTCCTCTATTTTGAAATTGCCTAGAAGCACAGTCCTTTTTCTTGTCTAGCTGCTAAATAAATCCAGAAATACAGCAGCGAGAGTGAAGCCTGGGTGGTGGGGGGGACATGCAGGTGGGATGATCCAGGAAACGAGCATTGGCAGAGTTTTGCTCTGCAGTAGGTCACATTGACAGCTCCTTAACAACTTACCCAAAAGGAACTGATGGTGTCAGCTGAGGTACTAATGGACTAAATTCTACATTATAGATACTGGTAATTACTGTCATTACAGAATCAAAAAATCACAGAATGGTAGGGGTTGGAAGGAACCTGTGGACATCATCTCATCCAACCGCCCTGCTTGCCCAGGCACACCCAGAGCAGGGGGCACAGGAACGTGTCCAGGTGTGTTTGAATGTCTCCAGGGAAGGGACTCCACAGCCTCCCTGGGCAGCCTGTGCCCCTGCTCTGGCACCCTCAAAGGAAAAGTTTTTTCTCATACTCAGGTGGAACTTCCTGTGTTCCAACTTGTGCCCATTGCCCCTTGGCCTGTCATTGGGCACCACTGAGAACAGTCTGGCCCCACCCTCCTTACACCCACCCTTCAGATACTTATAAGCTTCGATGAGATCCCCCCATAGTCTTCTCTTCTCCAGGCTGAACAAAGCCAGGTCTCTCAGCCTTTCCTCATACAAGAGATGCTCCAGTCCCCTGATCATAGCTCTCTGCTGGACTCTTTCCTGTAGTTCCCTGACTTTTGTGAACTGGGGAGCCCAGAACTAGATTCAGCACTCCAAGTGTGGTCTCACTAGGGCAGAGCAGAGGGGGAGGATAACATCCCTTGCCCTTCTGGCCACACTCCTTTTAATGCAGCCCAGGATACTGTTGGCCTTCCTAGCTACAAGGGCACACTGCTGCCTCAGGGTCAACCTGCTGCCCACCAGCACTCCCAGGTCCTTCTCAAAAGAGCCACTTTCTAGTAGTTCATCCCCCACCCTGTACTGGTGCCTGGGGTTGTTCCTCCCCAGGGGCAGGACCTTGCGCTTGCTCTTGTTGCATTTCATGAGGTTCCCCTCGGCCCAGCTCTCCAGCCTGTCCAGGTCTCGCTGGATGGCAGCACAGCCTGCTGGTGTATCAGCCACTCCTCCCAGCCTAGTGTCATCAGTGAACTTGCTGAGGTTACACTCTGTCCCTTCATCCAGGTCATTGATGGATATGTTGAACAGGCCTGGACCCAGCACAGACCCCTGGGGAACACCACTAGTGACAGGCCTCCAACCAGACTCTGCTCCATTCATCACAACCCTCTGAGTTCTGTTGTTGAGCCAGTTCTCTGTCCACCTCACTGTCCTCTCATCCAACCCACACTTCCTTAGCTTGCCTGTCAGGATGCTATGGGAGACAGTGTCGTAAACCTTGCTGAAGTCAAGACAGACAACATCCACTGCTCATCCTTCATCGACCCAGCCAGTCACGCCATCATAGAAGGCTATAACAGGTTGGTCAAGCATGATCGCCCCTTGGTGAATCCATGTTGACTGTTTCTGACAACCTTCTTGTCCTCTACATGCCTGGAGATGACCTCCAGAATGAACTGCTCCATCACTTTTCCAGGGATGGAGGTGAGGATGACTCGCCTATAGTTTCCCGTGTCCTCCTTCTTGCATTTTTTTAAGACTGGAGTGACACTGGCTACTCTCCAGTGCTCAGGCACCTCTCCTGTCCTCCATGACCTTTCAAAGATGATGGAGAGTGGCTTAGCGATGGCATCCACCAGCTCCCTCAGCACTTATGGGTGCATCCCATTGGGGCCCATGGATTTGTGAGGATCCAGTGTGCCTAAGTGATCTCTAACACAATTCTCCTCAACCAAGGGTAGGATAATAACAGAAGTTCAGGCCTGAGTGGCTATAGAGATTGACACACCATTTTACCTCTAGAAAGTCTCTTTCCAAAAATGGAAGGAAGGAGCCACTGTTTCCATTTTTAGAGATGCAAAGTCAAGAGATGCAGGGAGTTGCCTTAGGTCACAGAGTCAGGATGAAGAAATGTCTCTAACTCCCAAGTCCCAGGCAGTGGGACTAACAACTAAATCATGTTGTTTAAGTATTCACAATTTCCTTCAGCATAATAAAACTCTAATTATCTTCAGAGGCACAGGATGAGTACTCCAAGGCTTAGACAAGACTATTCACATGATTAAAACTCCAAATGTGGTTTTAAGCATTTTGCTGGCTAAGGGGCTTGTTTTTTCAGGCAAATCTGCAGTCAAAATCAGCATCCACAGAGAAACTCAGCCAGTGTGTTACGGTTCTGTCAGTGATTAGACTATACACACTCTATTTTTCCCCAAATCATTTTTATGAACCAACTTTTTATCAAATGCAAAGGTGTTTTTCTGCTTCAGGGAAAAAAAAAAGAATTAGAGCTCCATGGGAAGAAAGAGACAGATTTTGTTATCTGCTAATAGTGTGCATGGGACTTCTTGAAAATATCTGTAAGTAGGTCTTCATTTAGATAGCAAGGCTGGCTACAAATAAAACTCCTAAAAGATTCTTTCAAACATAGTGTCTTATTTTTTACTGAGAAGATACACCTGAAATCTAAATGCCTCTCAAGCAGAGTTCTTCATTCTGGTGACTTATATAGAAATTGCTTCCAAGTCCCACCTCCAGACACCAAAGACTTTTGGGAAAGAAGTGTGAAAACTGGCATCGTTTGGGAAAGGTGGAGGTTACTTCATCACTCAGAGCAGAGGTAGCATGGTTCATTGGATAAGGCATTGAACTGAGACTGGAGTTTCTGCTGGTTGACTTGCTGTTCTCTCCTTTCTCCTGTTGTGTACTTAGATTAAAATTGTATTGACGCACAGACTTCCGCTCAGTAAGCATTTCTGTATCACCTAATACTATATTGTTCCTGATTTTAACAGACACTTCTGCATGCACTAAAAATAAAATAAAATAAAATAAAATAAAATAAAATAAAATAAAATAAAATAAAATAAAATAAAATAAAATAAAATAATAAAATAAAATAAAATAAAATAAAATAAAATAAAATAAAATAAAATAAAATAAAATAAAATAAAATAAAATAAAATAAAATAGTAAGCCATGACTGTCTTAACTATTTGTTTATAATTTTTCTGCCACTGTCAGTTTTTTCACTGTGTACCTTGTCTGTAGGTAGATATCTGATAAAGACAGACCTTGTTCAAATCAGCTGAGATACTAATTTAAGATGAGAACTGGCAGAAAGTAAAAATGCAGAGGGGAAACAGGTATAAACATGGTAGTTGTACTGGGTCTGGCTTGGATGAAGTTAACGTTCTTCATAGCAGCCTGTATGGGGCTGTGTTTTGGTTTTGTGACTAAAACAGTGTTGAGAACACACTGATGTTTCAGCTACTGCTGAGCAGGGCTTACACAGAGTCAAGGTCTTTTCTGCTTCTCCCACCGCCCCACCAGCGAGTGGGCTGGGGTGCACAAGAATCTGGGAGGGGACACGGCTGGGACAGCTGACCCCAACTGACCAGGGGGATATTCCACACCATATGGTTGTAGTGAGGTGGGTGTTGGTCTCTTCTCCCAGGTCACTAGTGATAGAACAAGAGGAAATGGCTTCAAGCTGCATCAAGGGAGGTTCAGATTGGATATTAGGAAAAATTTCTCTACTGAAAGAGTGGCCAGGCATTGGCACAGGCTGCCCAGAGAGGTGGTGGAGTCACCATCCCTGGGGGTGTTCAAAATACATGTAGACGTGGCACAGGCATGGTTTAGGAGACATGGTAGCGTTGAGTTGATGGTTGGACTTGATAATCCTAGAGGTCTTTTCCAACCTTAATGATTCTATGATTCTATGTCATGCTCAACAATAAAAGCTGGGGAAAATAAGGAGGAAGAGGGGAACATTTGTGGTTATGGCATTTTGTCTTCCCAAGTAACCATTACATGTGATGAAGCCCTGCTTTAGTAAGTGGTTGGACATCTGCCGGATGATGGGAAGTAATGAATGTATTACTTATTTTGCTTTGCTTGCACACAGCTTTGTTTCACTTATGAATCTGTCTGTATCTCGGCTCATGAGTGTTCAGCTTTTGCTCTTCAGATCCTCTGCCTGGGTCCCGCTGGAAGGGAAGTGAGGGAGCGACTGTGTGGGTGCTTGTCTGCTGGCTAGGGACAACTCACCACAGTAGTAAGCACCAGACATCCAACTAGTTAACAACTGTCAAAAGCTTTAAAGATCTCATGGCAAATTATTTCCACCACCACTCAATGACCAGCCACATCTCATATTTTGGATCAAGACGATGCAGCTCCTGTGGACAATTACCAGGATAAAAGCAGAAGGTAGTAAGAATAACAAGGCTAACCCTGTGGTTTGTTACACCAACCATGAAGGGCAGCTGGTTGGCGAACCAGAGTGATGTTTTGTCTGCATAGGATGGGATAGGGGAAAGGAACAGACAAAAGAAAATCAGTTTCTGCTCAATGCACAAACCCAAGTAGTTTTCTCACCTACCAGCAGGTTAATTGCAGCTCATTATTGCTGTGAGGATAGAGGTGGTTGCACAGATGAATGGGGTGAGACAGCAGTAGCTTACTCAGGCTAAAATTATGAAGTCTCTGCCTTTGGGAAGAGAAAGTCTCTCTAGCAGGTGTCCTTGCCTGCATTGTGAATAAAAAAAAATATAACAAATATAACTTTTTTTTTTTGGTGTGTGTGTGAGCAATGGCAGCACATTTCAGCCAAGGTTAATTGATGTCCATCTTTTATATTATGTAAAAATGACATATATTTTGATTTTTTCAGTATTGTCCTTTATCTCAATTTGGAAAGTTTATCTCTCCTGCTTCTCTAAAGGCAAACCAAAGGATGAACAACCTCAGGAGACTGGAGATAGTGACCTTGATTATACTGAGATGGCTTGGCTAAGCACGTAAATGCAATGAGGCTGCACTAATTCTTGTCCAGGTGTCTGGGAGGCAAAGAACAATATAACTCAATATAACTAAGCCATGGGAGATGGGGTCAGGGGAGGAAGGAGAGCGTTTTCACAACACTCTGGGTTTGGCTGAGTGGTGATGGTGGACACCACCAATTCCACAGCACCGTGCTGTTCCTCTGTGTGTCTGTGCTGTCTGTCACCTGGTTCTAATCCATGAGAGGTGGCCAAGTGCAATGTTGCTTTACCTAGCTTTTGTGTTCATAACAGTTTTGGAGATATGGGGTAATTTTAAAAACCACATAGACAAATTTTCTCCCAGGAAATGAGACCCACTGCTTGAAGTAACCTTTACCAGTCATTATGCCTCTCCATGTTTCAGGCTGTATCGTTTTATGCTGCTGTTGCTAGATCAATCCAACATGGAAGTCTGGACCACCTGAGACTGTATCTATGTACACCTCTTTTTAATTATGTCTACATGAATCCCAGCGTAGGTGTCTATTCTGACTTAAGAATATCTTATTTTAATGTAGCCTGAATGTGTTCCTTGTTGACTAACCTAAACCAAAATAACCCTTCCTGAAGCCACAAAAGACTGCTTATTATTTTATAGTTAACTTCACTGAAGATGTTTTATCTCAAATTAAAAATTGAGGTGGTTTGGAAAAAAGTCTTTATGACCAAACCAGTTAATGGAAAGCATATTGAACTATAGCCAGGGCTCTGCTGAAAGCAATTCAGTTAGTTTATATTTAACCCACTTCTGAAATCTAAGCCAGGCCCAAAGCTAGCTGTTAAAAGTTATCTTCAAAATGCTGCCTTCTGCCCTATTGCTGTCTTCATGTGCATAAACCCAGTGTTTATGTTTGACTCTATAGGAGACTTCTTTTCCCTACAGTTACTCAGGGTCCAGCAAAGGAACAGATGCAATCTCATCTGTTATTGAGATTACAGTAGAAAGGCTCGTTACTCCAACTGCTCCCTTATCTATCCTTTTTCCTTCTTCTGCTCCTGGGCTTAATTGATATTCAGAGGGTCAAATAACCCTGGACATTTGTTTAGGAGCAAATCGCAAGTAATATTGTAGAAGATCATCTACCACTCCGTACATACTGTATTCTTATCTCTTAAAATTACTGTTTTCTGTCAGCATTGTAGGAAACATGAAAGTTTTGATCACATGCATCCAGAAAAGTGAGGCTCAGATTTAACTTCCATTGTTTGGAGATACTGAGGTAAAGCAGGATAAAAATCTGATTTTACTTTACATACTATTTGTGTTTACACAATAATCTTGGGTTATATCCTTAACTCCTGTCGGTCTTGATGGACAGATCTGGATGCCTTTCCCAAACTAAACTCAGAAAAGGAATGCCAAAAAATGGTACTTCACAGTCTACAGCTGGCCAGGAGGAGTTTCTGCTTCATCTCTGCATGTTATCTACAAGCGTGTCGGCATTGAGCCTGGATCAGCCTGTGACTGCACTAGATGAGAGCGGGGAGCGGGGAGGTGGAGAGTTCAGCCTTGCTTGGGTGGGAAAGGAGGCTGTTGTGATCCAGAGTATGAGGCATCAGAGAGGTCAAGCACTGGGCAAAGTTGTTCACATGGAACACCTCTAGGCTTCCAGTCCCCAGGTCATTTTTTCCTTTACTGCTAGTTATAGAGGATGGAAAGCCCTGTGCATGTCTGTCTTGAAAAAATACTTAAGTTGGGCATGGAGTGATGCATTCCTCCACTTGGCCTTTAGTTTGATAAGTAGTCCATTCTAAAATGATGGTTATGAAGTAAGATGCACAGAAAGTCATTCACAGATCAGTCATAATGACCTAAAAGTGGGAGTCCTCACTTTTTGGTGGCATTGTGTGCAGAGACAGATTCTACCTTGGAGGTCTTTCTGGTGAACATTCCTCTGACTGAGATCATGACTCAGAATAAGCTGCAAGACAAAAGGGACAAGTTGGTAGTGATGCCACTGGAGCAGAATTAACAAAGTGAAGCTTGATGACGGTGAGTTAAAGAGGTGGAATAGCTGGGGTGTTTGTAAATGAGCTGTTGGGACACAGAGTTGCAATGAGGACCTATTAAAAGAAGATGCTTCCAATTCATTGCATACAGTTAATGTAGTTTTGGGTACTGAATCCCTCCACCACTGTCAGTGTGTAATACATCCTCCCTTTAGAGGAACTTGAATTACTTTCCAAATGGTTTGTCCAATTTCAGATGAAAATTGTGTTTCAGACAATAGCACAGCAGTGTCTCCAGGATGAGAGTTGTTCTCTTCTATTTAGAAAATTAATGGCTTGTTTTGTTCAAACACTCTCTGTCTTCTCCCCATGCTGATAATCTATTCTGAGTTATATTTAATGGTAAAAAAGCTGCAGCAGCTGAAGCCAGTCTCAAGGTGAACTATCTTCCCATTTAGAAAATAGAACAACTGTCTTTCAATTGAGATACAAAATGAGAGGCCCTGACCAGTTGTGGTTGTTGAAGACTGGCTCGGCAGAGCTACCTGAGAAAACAATGGTCCATTTGCTTGCCTTTGGCCTGAAATTCCTGTTGCAGACTCAAACTTGGAAAGTTCTTTGCTTCTTTTCCAGAGCTTTTGTGTACTTTTTGTAGCCTTGTTAAAACAGCTGCTGTTTGCTGCAAAGGCAACAACATTTTGATGGTGGGTGCAGATGAACCTAGAAAGAGAAAATATAGAAAGACTGCTGTCAGAAAGGGAATACAGTGTCATTGTTTTACCACATGTCAGAAACGTTAAGATTGGTACCAAAATCTTCCAGCTGGAGAAATGAGGCAGACATGGGAGTTGTTCAAGGAAAAAGATGAATCTCCAAGAGAGGACATTTTTTCTAGTTTCAGAGGAAAACTAGATTTGCTAGCTTTGGTGATATCATGCATCCTACTAACCACACCATTTGGAAAGCTGAGGAAGGCAACACTCATTATATGGACTTCTGAGGTATCCCATCTTCAAAACAAAGTCTATCAAAGCTAGATTTTCAGAAGAGCTCCTTTTTAGCTACTTCAATAAGTGAGTAGAATTCCAGGGGAATTGCAGCTTCCCAGGAGCTGAACACCATTGAGCATGCATGCTGAGCACCACTGAAAACTGGTCCCAAATACAAACTATGTCTTTTTAAAATACTATATTACTAGGAGAGACAAGTAACTTGGTAAATAAAGAGCTAAAGAGTTTTTTATTCTCCTTGTGCACAAGGCTATCCATTCCTCCCTGAGGAAAGGGAGAGACTAACTGTGAGCTCAACTGTCTCTGAGGTACTTGAGATAATTGTGGTACATCTGGTTTGATTTGGAAATGGAATTAGAGTGTTCTTTTTTGCTCTTCTAATTAATCAGGGTTGAATGTCTATATTCGCAGCTCCTTCAATTAGTTCTCTACAGATCGGCCCCCACCCAATCTATTAAATTCTGGGATTTGTGTTGGAGCAAAAGCGCTGTACAGATGCAAAGCTCTCAGCTAAATTACTTCTCTCAAAAGTTGCATTTCGGGAGTTGAGGAAAGCAAAATAGAACACTTGCCAGAGTTTGATAATTGCAGTCCAACTGTTTCCTTCCTCCCTTCAAACCAAACCATGCAAGAAGTCAAGCAAGCCATACACTGTCTGTGGTGTTTCTGTTTGATGTACCAGTTCCCCCACCACCACGCCTTGGCAACAAGGAAGACCAAAGGGAGTCTACAGCAGAGTTTCAAATAGCCAAAGCCTAATGAGTGTAAAATTAAAAAAAAAAATCAACAAAAATCCTAAACAAAAAACCCAAACGCTTGCTCCAGCTGTTCAAGTAGTAAAATATGCAATTCTGAAGTAGTGTAAACGAAGTGCAAGTCAAACACAGAAAAGTTCAAAAGAAGTCTGCAGAAAAAAAGCAGCAAGAAAAGCACACACTGGAGACACAGTCCTTGGTAAGGTGGTGGGGACTTAAACATGCTCAGTCCAGTCACAGCTATGGAAACACAGCTGAATGCAAGGATATTGGTGTCTCCACTTGCCCCCGTACAGCAGCAATTTTTATTCCATGCAGTTCAGGTCTTGGTGGTCAGCCTCCCCACAGACTCCTCACAAAGCATAGCAGGTTGACTCACTCGCATGCTTTTTAGCAACAATATTATTCTCAAAGCCTGTCCTTCCTCCCTCCTTTTCTCTGAAATTTTTGCATCATTTAAGTGAAGAATTTGAAACTGATTATATACGTGACAAATCAGTCTCCCCAGCTATGAAGCCTGGGCTGGGAAGTCAGGAGCAGGTTAGTCAGTTGTTAAAGCTATTATTGTTCATTTTGACCAGCTTTTTCTGGTGCAGGCCTATTGGCTAAAGTACCTAGAGGCATTTATCCTTTTATGTATATATTTAGTACTGTCACTAAGGGGAGATATTTATAGGAGTAGACTAGTCTTTCGAGCCTCCAGGCAGTATTTCACAGAGGAGAACTTGGAACAAAAGTTTACGAACTTTCTGACTCACAGCCATCACTTTCAGCTTCACAAAGCCACTTTCCCTTGCATTTTGAAACTTGTGACTCAAGTTTTGAAGTTGTTTCATTAGAAGAGCTTCTTGTCTTGCTTTCAGAAAGTCTTTCGTAAGTTAGAGGGATTTGAAGACCAAAGGGTGTATACTCATGAAATATCAGAGTTAAGAGAGAACAGGGTTTGACCAGTGAGAGGGTACTGGAGACTCCATTTTTTAGCATGACCTGCTTGCCAAAGTCCACGTTCCCTATACACTGCAATGCCGTATTTTCCTGAGGATGTCGTGACAGAAAGCTGTTCTAGCACTGGCGCCTCAGGCAAATTCCCAGGCTTGTACAGGACTGAGGGAAGATTTCTGCTTGTCGCTGCACATATGGTAATGCTTCCCATTCAATGCAACTCAAAGTGAGTTCACTCGGATGAGTGTACACCACATCCTTTCCCCTTGGCTCAGCAGAAAATTCATCAAATGCCATATGCATGAAGCTGCTGTAGGAAGTGCCACAGCTCTGAGGAACCCAGTGCTGGTCCTGTTTGGAGTCAGACAGTTATGCTATGGATTGTTGAAAGGCATGAGAGGAGAAAAGAGAAAGGAAAATGGAAACACTTCTTTTACCATCCTTGGAAGCCATTCTGCAATGGGAAAGTGCACAAACTCCCCAACACCAACAGCTGTGTCTTAATGGAGGCACTTCGCAGTCATCATTCACCTGAGGCTTCTGGCTGCTCTGAGGTGGATTTTGTAGTTTTCTAAGTTCAGTTACGACAGAATAGTCTAGAAACAGGGGAGCAGGCTTGACAGCTTCCTGGGATTTTTATTTTAGTGTGTTTATTTTTCAAGGAGGTGTTCTTGGTTATCAGCAGGAAATAGATTGCACAAACAGCTTTTCATTAAGGGTGCTTGACCGTAGCCCTGAGCCACAATGGATGTTCAAAGAATTGAATGAGTTTCCCAGCGCATCTGTGAGCTGCAAGGGAGGCGTGTGTAGGCTTTCACGCTGAAGCCTCTGATTAAAGCAACTTCTACGCAAAGTGAAAATGCAGCCTCCTTTTGTGAAGAGCAATTCCGGGCACTGTTAGGTAAATTGCTAGGTGCGCACTTACTATGGGGACAGAGATGGAAAGGGAAGGGGGACATAAGCACTGCAGCAGAAGTGAAGAAGCTTCTTGAAGGTTAGTGGTGAACAAAAGACATTATAAATGTCAGATATTTTTGTGAAACCTTAATCAATGTGATGTTATCTCACCTGTGTTCCTGCCCCTCTTTGCCATGTCTAGAGAGTAGAAGCAAGATAAAGGGAATTGATGCACCACAACTGAGAGTAAGGGAAATTTTACTGGTAAAGTACCAGCAGGATATAATTATAAGGATGATCCCTCCAAGACTCTTGTTTTCATGTCCAGGTCAGGAAGATGCGCTGGGAATACAAAGGGTGTTTCCTTTCACGTCTGATTTATCTGATAGGTCTTGGTCAGCCATAGATACAGCTTAAATACTCTTCTCTGGTGTTGCAAGAAGTGCTCTGCCCCTCTTAGGGCGGTGGAAATTGTTCAGTGAATGTCTGGAAGCTCTTTCCAGGACAAACCTTCATTTCTTCCAACTTCAAATGAGAGAAAGGAGACAGCAAATGTAGGCCTACTTGTGATAGAACAGGGGAGGAAAGACAGAAGGAGACATTTGGGGCGTTAGCTAATTTCCTTATTTTAAATCAGGACAGCTGTTAATTGCATGGTCCTTATCCCACCATCCTGCCTCAGAGGAGGAAGGCACTCCTGCCAGGATGATGATACAGAGGGTGCCAGGATAAGGTGATGGCTGGGGAGGCACCAGTCTGGGGGAGGTACCAGGCTCCCAAGGGAAGGATAAAAATGAGTGAAAGAAGGAAAAGAGAAGAGGCATTAGTTTGCCTTGATCCCCTAGTCTTCATCAGCTTCTGAAGAGGAATCCTTATTAGTCAGTGAAATCTCTGTGATCTAGAGTGAGAGCAGAGGGCGTAAGCCTCATCCAAGGCCTTTCCTCTCCGTAAGTCCAGAGGGAATTGACTATCACTGAAGGCAGTGTCTGAGCTTTGTTTTGATCATGTAGATTGTTACTCCATGTCCTAGAAAATTGTAGCATTACTGCTACTTAGCTAATTGTCAGTAGGGAAGTGAAAAAGGGTTTATGGTGAAACAAAGTGGCTCACAAAGTTGGCATGAGTAAAAAGTGCTTCTATAAATGGCATTTTTATATCAATTTCCACAGCCTTTGTAGCAGGGGTCTTAACAGCATTTTGTTTGCTTTTTGTGGGCCTTGTACATGTCCTCTCTTCTCCTGAGATACACCAGGGCACTGAGTTGCACACTGAGAAACAATTTCTCCAACAAGAGATTCTTAAGTACATTTTTCCCTGCAGAATCCACAGCGAGAAACAAGACCGGTGCTTGCTGGAAAATAAGTTTTGCTGCCCTATTTCTGCATTTTCACACACCTAACAATCACCTTTATAATAAGAGCTGTGTGATTCTGTTCCTTTGGGCAGCTTTTCAGGAAGGGCTTTTTCCTTCAGAAGTACCCCACTGGCTTATCTACTTTTCTGATTACTGGGTGGAATGGTTTTCCTCTGAGGATGACACAGTGACCTTGGAAAATACTTATGATCGCCAAACAAAGGCAGAAGGTGTGATGAAGAAACAGAGGTGAGGAGAAAATAATAATTTGAATTTTTGCCTTAGGAATGGCTGGAAAAGTGTCAATTTGGACTCCTCTCTCTCTCAAAGTATTGTGGCAGCACAAGGACCTCGTGGTCCTCAGCACAAGAGAAAATTCCTGCCTCACAGTGCTAACTAGATGCATGCATGTCTGAAAGATTTGATGTACCAGATTTGGTGTGTTTTCCCTGTTCTTTTCCCTAAGGAGCACTATCTTGCTGACATTACAAACAAGCAGACAGTACATGTATACAAAGCAGGGAAGAAACGAAAACAGGATGTTAGAAGAATCATGTTGTAATGAGGCTTTTCTGCTTTACAATGGTATTAACAGTGTGTTCCTGGCTCTGACTTTCAAGTACAGCTGAAATGCTTTATCTTGGATTGGTGAATATTGTTTAGAATGGCTGCGTGATATTCTTGTTCTTCAAAATTTCTGAACTTGCCATATCTGAGAGTAGATCATGTGAATGGGATTAATAGCTCTCACTCTCTCTGAAAATTCTTCAATGGTGGTTTATGAGACTTACCTCTTCTGACCAATGATTACCTGGACAGATAAAAGACAGTTGTTTAACCTCTTCCTCCAAAAAGCTACTCAAAAAGTTAAATCACTGGGAATCAATTTCTTTTACAACTTTTATATATTTCAGAAAATTCTTTTAAATATGAAATGTCATATTATCTATGGCATCTTTCCAAATGTCACTTTGGCATAAATGAAGTCAAATATGGGAAAGAATACTCCCAGCTAAAGCCTTTGTTTCCCCAGACTTTGGGTGGGCTCTGTGTGGGAAGGTTTCACTGTGCAGTGTATGCACACAGGCAGGTGGGAGCTAGTTCTGGCAGACTTTCAAACAGCTTGGGCTGAAGCTGACTCTGGGATGGAGGCTGTGTAGTCACGTGGGTGGCAAAACTCTTAGCAAAGCTGGGTATCTTGGGTACAACACTGAGCTAACACAGTTGCCTGACGTCGGAAGGGCTGTATGTCCAGACAGCAGGTACACTGGGTAACACAGACCCTTTGGGCTGAGGTAAGGGGATCAAGTGGCAATGAGGCTGCCTCAAGTTCCTACCCAGCAGATAGGAAGGCAGCAGTTCTGACGTGTTTAGCAGATGCCTGCTGATATACTGTGTTTATGCAGTTATTTCAGCTCATGTTGAATCTCGAAAATAAGATCCATTCAAAACAGAATTTGTTGTTGCTGCACCTTTCTGAAAAAACAGATCCGGGGGCTCAGAAATTTCCATCATATCATCAGCCTATGTGCTTCAGCCAGCTTCTGAAGCTACACTATTCAGAGGGCTAAAGACTTAAATATGTTGGAACACACAACCCGCTAGTGAAAGCCATTGGAAGGCACAAGTCACACATAAATTGATTACGCCTATCACGCCGGTGGTGTTATCCAAAAGGGGGATCTTTACAACCTGCCTCTGGAGCACAGCAACTCCAGATTGTTCTCAAGTGGCACTGGCATCTCACAAAGGCTCCAGACTGCAACACAGTGCTTCACATCAGTAGAAAGAAGGGTTTTGATAGATTTTTCCCTCTTCCTCTTCCAAAGTCATTGGAGAAAGCAAAAATGAGACCTACTGTAGGCCAAAACCTATTGTGTCAGACTCTGGAATACTACTGCACTGCATGCTGTGAAGAAGTCATGAGGCATTGCTGTAACTGTCTCCCTGTGGCATATGTACTTGCTGGAGAATTTTTTTTTCACTTACATGAATCGATCATATTAATTTATAAGCTGCAAAGATGCCTTTTATCTTCCTTGGGTGCTACAGCCTTTTGTTTCTGATACCACTGCTTCCTGAATCTCTGAGCTATGCTAGCTTTCTCCTTCAAGGAAGGGGAATAGGGAAAATACTCCCTCACAGTTCCTGGGCCAATAGCATTAATGAGAGAAGTATTTTCAGGTCAGGGATCACACCTCATGCTGCTATTTTATTGCCCTATGTGAATTCCTTACACTCTTTCACAGGGGCCAGCAGCATTTCCAGGCTTTGGACTGTTCTTTGTCAAAATTATCCCCACTGTAACTCTTACATAAGCCTGTCACTCCAAGCCCCCCCGTCCCAGCTGTTGCTTCCCTCTTTTCTATAGGTCTTGCCATACTCAGGGCTTATCAAACACATGTCCAAACTTCTACCCACTTCTGGGCTGCATGCCAGCAATTCTACAGCTCATTTCTCTTCTGTTTGGCTTTGCTATTGCCTGCAGTCAGGTGTGTTCTCTGGGAAAAGAGGGGAGAAGAGGAGCAGGCTGGGACTTTGTGGAAAACCTTGCTTGCTCTTTCTGTCTGAGGTATTTGGCAGCATCTTTTTTGCTCACCTGAGCCCTGGCAGCAAGAGCAGAACACCTTTGTGCAGTCACCTGTTTTACCTGTGCCTTGAATCAAATCTGGCTTAATACCACTCCGTGGGCATCTTGGACTTTGAGTTAAGAAGTAACTGGAAATGTACCACATACGGGGGGACAGAGCTGTCAACTTCTTTTTACTACTAGGAATTGAGGTGCAATCCAGCAACACTAAGATCACCACTCTCTTCCCCTGGAACTGAAGTAACATCCCTCCCATGCAGAAGAAACTGTTTCTCATCTTTCCTAGAGCCAGGAGCTGAAGGCATGAAATCACAGGCACTACCGTATTGAATTTATATGTTACAGAGGAACCCATGTCCACTGGGATCTGTACCACCATATTAAAAACTGAAGTCTGAGATCAAACCCTGAACTTTATATCATAACACTTATGTTGACATCAAAGTTGCTGTCAGTGAAACTTGGTGGGACAAATCCCATGACTGGAATGTGGCTGTTGATGGCTACAGGCTGTTCAGAAAGGACAGGTGAGGAAGGAGGGGAGAAGGTGTTGCTCTTTACATCAAGAAGTCAATACAGTGTGAAGAGCTGTCCCTGAAGAATAATCACAAGCAGGTTGAAAGCTTATGGGTAAGAATCAGAGAGAGGGGCAACAAAGGGAACCTTGTCGTTGGTGTCTACTACAGGCTGCTTGATCAAGGGGAGCCTAATGACAAAGCCTTCTTTCTCCAACTCCAGGATGCTTCACGCTCGCAGGCTTTTGTCCTACTAGGAGACTTCAACTACCCTGACATCTGCTGGAAAAGTAGCATGGCAAACTGCAGGCAATCAAGGAGATTCCTGGAATGCATTGAGAATAACTTCTTGAGCCAGGTAACAGGCAAGGAGTATAGTCAGGACCCTAAACTTTAGGAAAGCAGACTTTCAGCTCTTCGAGGAGTTGGGCAGCAGGACCGCCTGGGAAAAGGACCTCAGGGACAAGGGAACAGAAGAGAGCTGGCAGACATTTAAGGACACGTTCCATACTGCACAAGAGCTCTTAGTTCCCAGGTGTAAGAAATCAGGCAGGAAGGGAGGAGACCGGCATGCCTGAGTTGAGCCCTGCTGGTCAAACCGAAGAGCAAGAGGGAACTGCACAGGCAGTGGAAGCAGGGACAGGTATCCTGGGAAGAGTGTAGGGACGCTGCCTGGTTGTGTAGGGATGGGGTCAGGAGGGCCAAGACACGGCGGGAGTGGGATTTGGCGAGGGATACAAAGACTAACAAGAAGGGCTTCTACAGGTACATCAACCAGAAAAGGAAAGTTAAAGAAAGCATACTCTCCGATGAACAATAATGGTGGCCTAATATCAACAGATGAGGAGAAGGCTGAGGTACTCAAAAACATTTTTGTCACAGTCTTCACTGGTAACCTCTCTCCTCACCCCTCCCAAGTAAAGGGACCTGCAGGATGGAGACCAGGGGGATAAAGCGCCTCCCACTGTAAGGGAAGATCAGGTTTGTGATCACCTGAGGAACCTGGATATACACAAGTCTATGGACCTGATGAGACGCATCCCAGAGTCTTGAAGGAATTGGCTGAGTAGTTGCCAAGGCACTCGCCATGACATTTGAAAAGTCATGGCAGTCAGGTGAAGTCCCTGGGGACTGGAAGAAGGGAGACATTGTGTCCATCTTTAAAAAGGTTGGAAAGGAGGACCTGGGGAACTACCGACCTGTCAGCCTCATCTTTACGCCTGGGAAGATCATGGAACAGACCCTCCTAGAAGCTATGCACATGGAGGACAGGAAGGTGATTTGAGACATCCAGCTTGGCTTCACCAAGGGCAAGTGCTGCCTGACCAACCTAGTGGCCTTCTCTGATGGAGTGACCACATCAGTGGACAAGGGAAGAGCTACGGATATAATCTATCTGGACTTTTGAAAACTTTCAACACAGTGCCCCACAGCATCCTTATCTATAAACTGCAGAGATCCAGATTTGATGGGTGGACTGTTCAGTGGATAAGAAATTGATTGGATGGTCACATCCAGAGGGTAGTGGTCAAAAGCTCAATGTCCACATGCAGACCGGTGACAAGTGGTGTCCCTCAGAGATCTGTACTGGGACTGGAACTGTTTAATATCTTCATCAATGACTGAGACAGGTGAGACCCCACCTGCAGCACTACATGCAGCTGTGGAGCCCTCAGCACAGGAAGGACATGGACTAGTTGGAGCGAGTCCAGAGGAGGCCACAAAAAAGCTGAGGGCTGAAGCACCTCTCCTATGAGGACAGACTGAGAGAGTTGGGGATTGTTCAGCCTGGAGAAGAGAAGGCTACAGGGAGACCTTATTGTGGCCTTTCGGTACTTAAAGAGGGACTATTGGAAGGATGGGGCAACCTCTTTAGCAAGGCCTGTTGTGACAGGACAAGGGGTGATGGTTTTAAAGTAAAGGAGGGTAGATTTAGACTGGATATAAGCAAAAGATTTTTTACAATGAGGGTGGTGAGGCACTGGCACAGGTTGCCCAGAGAGGTTGTGGAGGCCCCATTCCTGAAAACCTTCAAGGCCAGGTTGGACGGGGCTCTGAGCAACCTGATCTAGTTGAAGCTGTCCCTGCTCACTGCAGGGGGGTTGGGCTAGATGACCTTTAAAGGTTCCTTCCAACCCAAACCATTCTATGATTCTATGAACACCATGGACTGCATTTGGCCACTCAGGCTATACCTTGCACACTGTTGATAAAGGCCACCTTGCCCTGAATGGGGCTACAGCCAGGTATGCTGGAGGGACTGGAACAGCTAGATGCTAGATCTCATTCTTATGCAATCTATGTACAGCAGTGTCTTTCATCCTCACCCTTAACTTCTGTTTGCTCAATGAAAGCAGCACGTAGGCAAATAACATTTTGCATTTTAAAAGAGTTTTAATTTGTAGCTGTTTGCAAAGTATGCATCAAGGCTAATGAATAGTCACTCCATTCTCTAGGATACACAGGAACAACTGACTAAAATTAGCATTAATTAGCTGAATTACAGTAACACCAAGAGGCTTCAACTGAGCTTGGGGTCTTGCTGCACTAGGTTTAGGATGAGCACACTATGTGAAGCTGGTACAGGTTGGTGTAGTTGCCGTTCTAACTTAGGGAAGGGGTGATCAAGGAGTGACTATTTTCTTGACGTCTTGAGGTGCTATAATTAGAGTTGCAGACCTGGTGGAGAGCTGCAATGAGCACTGGATCCTTATTGCTCCTGGGTTCACTTTGTTTCCCATTTAAATGCCACTACAATCCCATTTATTAATTTGTTTTACTGATTTCACTGATCTCACCTAGACCATGGTCCCATGAATGCTTCTACCAGCTGACCTGAGGAGCTGGAATACCACAGTGGAGAAAGGCAGAAGTATTTAAATACTATCCCTTTCTTAACAAGAGCAACCTACTCTGTCCCCAAGGGCAGTGTTTTTTTGTTCAGCTAGACAAATCAAGGGACAGGAGGGAGAGAAGGGATGAAGCATGCGGCCTATCAGCTATGCCTTTTACTTAGGGAAACTTTTTGCTAGATTTGATGGTTGTTTTCATGCCTCAGCACTGGTCTACTTAAGATTTAATGGAGAAAACCCATTAATTTCACTCAGGTCATCTCACTACTGATGGATGATTATTAAAATGGCAGCAATGTCAGGCTGAGATTATGCTGCAGAAACCGCATTGTATTTTGGCTTAGTGTAATGATGCAGGAATATTGAATATTGCTTCTTTCCAACTTCCTTCGTGGAAGTTGGGAGTCTAGACCAGTTCAAATAAATGGTTGTTTCAAGAAATCCCACACTTCACCAGACTCCAATGCTGTCTCCAGCATGTTCATTGCTGTCTGTATAGACATCACTGGAGACTAATCCATTGGATGGGTGTATCTCCACACCACATTGCAGGACAAATGCCAGGACTCTCTGACTGTGTTGCGACATCAGCCCGCTGTGTGCTCCTGATAACAGGGCACTGATCCTGAGCCAATGCATCCAGCGTTCACAAAGTTTCTGGCCTCTCAGCAAAGCAGAATTAACTTGCTTTGCCATTACACACCTTTTGCACGGGAACTGACTCATCTTTTCCATGCATCTGCCCACAATATACCACACAGACAACTTCTGACATCTTAGGGGCATCTCGGGGTCCCACACTTTCAAAGCAACCACACTGTAAATTTAATCTCTCCTCCACTCTGTCTGGAAGAAGTAGGAGGGAGGAGGTGTATCCAACCTACCTCACATCTCCTAGGCCATGAGGGGTTTCTCAGTGTTTCCTTCTGAAAGAACAGGGCTCACAGTCTCTCTTGCCCTCTTCCCTGCAATGAATGGAGGGTTTCAAGCATTTCGATTAAGGAAAGAGGCTCATTTCTCCTTATATCTCCTATAAAAGGTAATGGCAAGGGATGACCTCTTTTCCTCCATTGCTCTCTGCCTCTGTCCACCAATGCTTCTTGGGAAGGTCTAGCAGATGGGCCTTTGATGTGCCATATCTGGCAGATGAGCCTGCCCAAGCCCTGCTCAGAGCCCCAGCAATCCCTCTCACTCAGAGTGCAGAGCTGTGCCAGCTGCTGCAGCGTGGTCTGCAAGACACAGAAATGCATTGATTAAGTGAGATTAAATAAAATAATATATGAATAGGTGGAGAGGAACTAGATTTTAGTCCTTTAAGTAGCTTAAACCTGCAGGGCTGCTTCAGACTCAGGTTTTATTTCTTTCTTTGGTCTCTTCCAAAAGGAGGATTTTGCAGGGAAAGGGCTGCTTTGGACATGTTAAAGGTGTAAGCAGTAGAAAGGAGGGAGGTACTTCTGCTTTGGACATGTTGTTGCAGCTGACTTGCATTCCCTGTAGGGATTCAGGGAAATGTTGGTGGTCCCTTGTTTTCTGGAAGCAGACAGGAGTTTATATGGTGCAGCACTTGGTATTTGATTTAGCCTATTCTCCATTATACTTGAAATGGGCTTTCTTAATGTTTCCTGCATTAGGAGTATTTTTATGGCAGTCAGCAGAAGAGAATAAAGCTCTGATTACACTGATAGCCTCTAGCAAATAGTATTGCTTTGCTAAGTGTTGGAAGAGGTCTCCTTTTTTTTCCTTAGGTGAACATTTCTTTTTTGGGAAGATGAAACACCTGACTACTAAGCTAGCAGAAATGTCCAGCTGCAGATCAGAACATTATGATATGTTTGTTGTCTGAAACACCTTGCAGTCTGCCAGGCAGTGCTACCTTTCTCTGTGGCCTGAGGTCAGCTAATTCATAATCATCAAATAGTAATGACTTGCTCAGGGCTTGTCATTTCTTATTATATAAAAATAAAGATAAGCAAGTGGATGGTATTCGGGAAGTCAGTGAGTAACACTAATTTCATAACCACATAAAAACACACCTTTGTGGATGCATATTCTTCTGAGATTAAGACATTCAAGCAGGAAATTAAGAGAGTAGAGGAACTGTTAACTTGCTGGTCAACCTTTTTGCAAGACAAGATAGTGTGTTCCTGTGTGGTTTGTCTGTTTTGAAATATTTCCATGTAAGGGAGTGGAAAAGGTTCATTTCTTCTCCTGGGGTAGTCTTCATCTTTCCAATAGATCTCAGGTGGAAGATTTATAATCTTTAAGAATGTCACCCTTAGGTTATAAAGTTAATTTATTTGCACTCCCTAATTACATATGAGATGTGCTCAGTTTACAAGTTAAAATCTGAAGTGTTTTTGTTGTTGTTGTTGCTTCTGTTTTTATTTTTTAAGATGCTGGCTTTGCAGACTTTTCCTGGAACTGGAAAATAAACAGTATTTTCTGCTTCCAATGCTGCTTCTAGCTGTTTCAATTTCTCCGGGTGTAAGAGGAAGGTTATTTCATTGGCAACATGGGAAGCAGAATAAACTCCTGTTTACCTTCTCTTTAGTGGTGGAGGGTTTGTAAAGCTAGCTAGAGAAAAAGCTACATCATAAGACAGATCCTATGAAGGTCAAAACTAATATAATTTATGCCAGCTGCCCAGAGACACTTGCTGTTATCACATTATATTAACAAACATTAAAGTTCTGAAATACTTTGGTCCAAAATAACATACCTCTGCATATTTCATTAGAAGAGATCTTATTTTGCTGCAGCTAAGCGTCTGGCCGGGTGAGCTGATTTCATGTTTCCAGTTGGAGTCATTATTTCTTTGGCTGTGGGAAGATACATCCCATGTTTATGCTCAAATCAAGAATGTCGGACTCAGGAGTAATGTATATAAACCCTGAGCATTATTGAACGTCTTTGTGCTGCATAAATATTCCCATAGACCTGAGCAAACTCCCAAAGTCCTAGCCTAGTATTCAGTGTCACTTAATTTATGGCATGTATTTCCCCCACTATTTTCAGCATCTTAGCTGAGGAATCAGGAGAAAGCACTGCCAGGACATACAAATTTTCAGAAATTGACACCTGGGGATGGACATCCCAGATTAACATTAATAAATGGCGTGAAACATTGGCTGACCGGTGACTTGTGGCAAGGCCAACTATTTTCCTCACCCTTCTAAAAGCTGGCTTCAGTCAACACATTCAGTCTGACAAGTGTGATGAGAAGAGAAAAAAATAAATCTAATTGCTATTGAGGCTTGATTCTGACATCAGTGGACATACAAAATGCCTCTGTCAATGCTGATTTGGCACCAGATCTGGGCCATGAGTGAAAGTATCATAGGGTCCCTTCCAAGAGCTGAAGTTGCCTCATTGTTTTCTGGGACTAAAGGAAGTTGGTATGTCCTTTACAAGGAAAATGTTGTGATTAACAGTGTTTTACTTGCCCCACCTGAAATTCACAGTCCAGCCTGGCCTGGGGAAATCCAGATGGCCCATTTGAAGTTCAGAGCTTGAGGAGGGGCAGCAGACATCAGGAACATAGTGACATTTTGACATTTTCACAGGGCCCTTCCCTTTATATCTGGAAAAAGAAAAATACTGGTTTATTTGCATTTATGGCTGCTTGATGGCTGTTTTAAAAACTGAATAGATACTCCTGCTGAAAGCTTGACACACAGGGGCCAATGCATGGCTCCTGCATTGCTACTCCATCCCAGGCATATTGCTTCTTTTTATTTTAAAGGGCACGTCTCTTTAAACTGATGACTTGAAAACACATATGGCCAGGTGTACTGGTTTTGCATGGGACAGAGTTAAATTTCTTCATAGTAACTAGTACGGTGCTGTCGTTTGGATTTGTGCTGAAAACAGCGTTGGTAACACATAGATGTTTTTATTATTGCTGAGTAGGGCTTACGCAGAGTCAAGGCATTTTCTGCTCCTCACCCCACCGCACCAGCGAGTGGGCTGTGGGCGCACAAGGAGTTGGGAGGCGACACGGCTGGGACAGCTGACCCCAACTGACCAGGGGGATATTCCACACCATATGACATCGTGCTCAGTATATAAAGCTGGGGGAAGAAGAAGGAATGGAGGGACATTGGGAGTGATGGCGTTTGTCTTCCCAAGTGACCATTTCGTGTGATGAGATGGCTGAACACCTGCCTGACCATGGGAAGCAGTGAATGAATTCCTTGTTTTGCTTTGCTTGCATGCGCAGTTTTGCTTTACCTATTAAAGTATCTTTACCTCAAGCCACAAGTTTTCTCACTTTTACCCTTCCTATTCCCTCCCCCATCCCACTGGGGTGAGTGAGCAAGCTTCTGTGTGGGGCTGAGCTGCCTACTGGGGTTAAACCACAAAACCAGGTTTCTTGTATAGGCCTATCCAGATCTGTTTACAAGCAATAAGAGCAACAGATTCCTGTGACCAAATGTCCTTAATTTTGCCCATGACTCATTTGCTTTGGCAGCATCTGGAGCAGTAAACTAGCTCTACATACACTTCAAGTGATTGATATGAATTACAGAAAAGGCATGGCAGAGGGGTAGAAAGAGTCAAGCACTGCACCTTGCCTGATTTACGGCTGTGAAGCCACTGCCCTCTGCAGCAGAAAGTGGAAAGATGAAGATCTACAGCCACCTGTGTTATAACCCAAGGAGTGGAGGGAGATGGCTCACATTTTATTCTAGCTGGCAGACACACAGAAAAAGTCTTCTCCCTCACCTCCTCCCCTGCTTTGCCTTTTGATGCTACAATGACTGCAGTGATGAACCGCAAAACACAAATGATGAAGTCTGGTGGTGACCAGAGACCCCAGCTCCCCCAAGGTAGCAGTTTCTGCATGATGTAGGTGCCACATTTTTAAAAAGATTGTGGTGCATGACATTAAGAGAAATAATAGCCTATATAAAGACAAAACCCAGCATGTTGGGAATATTGTCACAGCAATCACGATCTGCCTCATACCTGGGGAATTAGAGTCTCACCTCCCTTGGTTTCTGTGACAGCAGAGTGGATCAATTTTACCTTAGGGTAAGATTTTTGCAGCAAAGTTTGAAATTTCTGCATCTTTATTTTTGTTTCAATCTTCCTTCTGATGACATTTTGGGGTTTTGAGACCCAAACGTGGCTATTTCTGTAGAAAGGAATATACTCCGTTCATATGCAGATAAATGATTTTATTATTAGAGGAAAAACCTCATGAACTGTGAAGTTTACAATTCAGCTTTTTTAAATTTTTAAAACAATCAACATTTGCATGAAATCTGTAAAACCTCAGAAATGCTGAGACTTTAATCACAGTGAAAACATAATGGCTATTTACAAGCTGGATTGGAGCTGCCCCACTCACAACTCATCATGGAACTGAGTGCTGCAGAAACGGCTCAGAAGTGACCAGCCAGAGCCAGGGCAGGGAACTCGTCCACCAGGATAAAATACTAATTGCACAATGACTATGGGGTTGGGCTGTCCAAACAGGGAAATTTGCTAAGGAGCACCACGAAGGTGAAAAAATATTGCTGATTTCCTCTTTGCATATCCATGCAGAAGACAGACAGACTCCTATAAGCAATGTCAGGTGGTAGGAAAACCATTGGTGCGTGTGCATGGGGGTGTGTGCATGTGTAGGGGGTCAGATGGTGTTGAAGAGTCTTTGTCCCAACTGCCTTTGGGAAAAGACCTTGTTGCAGGCCTGCTCCGAGTCTGAGGTTCTTCCACGCAGTCTGCTTGTCATGAGCTGCAAGCACCGCTGCTGCTTCCCTAACCCACAGCCGAGGTATATGGGGCACCACGGCTCAGGCTGCTTGGTTGCAAGCGGGACCATGGGGCCATGGGGTGAGAGGCCCTGCGGTATTGCCCTCTGAATGAGTGAGAAATCATCCTTATGGGGGGATTGTGGAGAAGGAGCCATTTGACATTAACTTCACTAGTGGCAGTGTCTGGCACAATGAGCTTTATAAAATCTACACAGTTAATTCTCCCATGAGACTGAAATTGGTCATGGTCTTTTTAGGGGGGTGGGGAGAGAGTAAAGCCAGGGAAAATGTATTTACTTGGTTTTAATGGAGTAGTTTTTCGATCACTTATATCTCAGCAGGCTGTAAATGAGAAAAACAATAGTACTAAGGCACTACATGGATCCAGTGTATTACATTGACCCAAATACTATGTCTTTATAAAGCTGCAACAAATGGGTGCTCCAAGGAATACATTCCCCCATGTTTATAATATTTCTCTTTTTTCCTTTCTCTTTTTTCTTTTTTTTTTTAAGGTTTTTTTTTTTTGGTCTGTGTCTGTTAGTGTGGCTTATTCAACAGCCAGAGAGGTAGTTATTATTAACGCAGAAAAAAGCTGAAGTAGTTTACTGGAAAGCCTGTCTCATAGCAAATGCAAAGCAAAGGTTTGGGTGAATCACTTTGCTGTTATTATTGTGTCCTTACATGGTCTCCAGTAGAAAGCTCTGTTGAATTTACAGCCACATTTTGTATCACTTTGAAGTTATTAACTACTCAATTCTACTGGTTCTGCTGCTGAAGATAAACCAGATGTTTTATCATGGGCTGTGGTGTGGATTCTTACAGGTACTTATGTGCCAGCTCCTTTTCATTTCCGTAGGAGCTGGTTTTATCTGTTCAGCTGTAACCAGAAAATGTATATGCAGCACTTTGAGCACTAACTGCTGCCAAGTTTTTTTCATTTTAACCTGAATCTTGTGTTAGGGGATGTTTTTTCTTTAAAAGATTTACACCTTAGACTCCTGGGATTATTGAA
Source organism: Phalacrocorax carbo (assembly GCF_963921805.1). Classification (NCBI taxonomy): domain Eukaryota; kingdom Metazoa; phylum Chordata; class Aves; order Suliformes; family Phalacrocoracidae; genus Phalacrocorax; species Phalacrocorax carbo. The sequence goes on along the minus strand of NC_087514.1, from coordinate 8,241,516 downwards.
AAAAAAAAAAAAAAAAGTCTTTCATTGCTCCCCCCTCCTTTTCCTGTTTCTTAATTTATTTAAATAACAAGAGGCAAAGTTACAACTATCTTTATGGAATTGTCATGCAGCTTTGTTCCACTGACTTCCGTGGAACATTAAATCAGCTGAGGATCTGAAAATTTAAAACATGACCTGAGGATACGTTAACAGACAAAATTCCCAAACCAAGATTGCATTCTAGAGTGGCCCCACACCTCAGGTCTTGCTTTTCTTAATGACGCTTTTCAATGAATATTATTAATCAGAAACTACGGTTGGTTTTGACTTAAGACATTGATATTGAACTCTTTTCAATGTTTGGTTTTCAGTGAAGAATTTTCACTGAAAAAGTCTCAAAAATACTAAAAATAAAACTTCCTATATTTTCCATTTTGGAAAATACACAAAAACATTATTATTGTAATTACATAAAACATTACATAAAACGTTATTATTTTATTGAAAATAGTCATCTATGAGCCTTTCAGCCAAGTTTTAGTAGATTTATTTTCAAATATAATATTAGATGTGAACTATGGTCCCTTAATTAATGTGCAGCAAAGAACTGTGAGAACTTATTGGGACTGGCCTGGGAAAAGGGGATTCTTTTTTTTCATGTGTCTTACTGTAAATGTATATACATGTGGGGCTGGTGTACGGAGCGGATGGCAATGCTTTTCCTGCTTGCTTTGCCCAGAATTAATATTCCCATATGCTCTGCACAGGCAGAATTAAAAAAGAAGTATGTCAAAAAGAGAAAAAAATCTGGGATCTAGGCTATTCGTAAGTGGACAACACTCATGTGAATTACAACCCTTCCGAGTCAAGACAATGCTAGAGTTCTGGTGCTCATTGGTTTTCAGGGCAGATCTTGCTTCGAAGCTGGCCATGCTTTGCACGAGAGGCTGGAGTACGTGCATTCTAGACATCCCTTTACACCTAAATAATTCTTGTGGTTCTACAGTTCTACATCAAAGACAGCGAGGAAGTCCTCTTCCAAGAGGAAGACTAAGTGCAACTTGCGATGTACTTGTTAGACTTAGAAACTTGGAGGAAAGAAAAATGCTGTTTTAAAATCAACTTTTTCCCCATCTCTTGGGTCCAAAAGTGCTGACAGTTTTGATTTTGGGGCTTAAATTATATCCCAGTGGCTGTTGAAAACTGCAGACTGAAATGTCAGTGTTGCTAGAATACAATAGCTGTGCGCCAGTAAATATCTCCGGATTTAGCTCTCTCGTATTCTTTTTTTATTTAGTATTCCATCAATAACTTTGTTGTACATGCTTTCACACAGATAGTTCCTTTCTTTCAAGGTGGTTTAACTGCCTAGCAACCTTATAAAAATAAACTTCAGTGTTCTGTAGTAACGGCTGAAAACAGTGTAGCTTACATTAATGTGACTGCAGTGTTTTGAGAGGTAATGACTGAAATCCCCTGGACCATTTTTTTTTTGTCAGAATTAATTCTAAGAGGAGGCAATGTTTTTAAGGACTTAATGAAGACAATTGATAAAGAATCAAGTAATATATGGCTATTAAGTAAATCATCCTACTTAAATGGTGACTTTCAAAGACGTCAATAAGAGATGGGCATTCGCACATTCTTTCTGCCTTTGAAAATGCTGTTTTCTTCCCAGAGGAAGTAAATTGAAGGCTTCTGGAAAAAAAAAACCCCTCAACCCTAAATTGCTACACATTTATCTCACTCAGTCCCTGGAGATATAGATGGCTGTTCTAGTGTGAATCACATATGCAGTCTTACAAAGATTTAAGTGTGAAACTGCATACACTTATTACCAATTTCAGGGCTTACTACTCTGAGAAGTTCCATCCAGTAGTATTGTGGTTTTTATTTCCAAGCAGAAATTATGTGCCAAGTAGTTTCTAGAAGACCATGCTTGGATGAAAATTTGGTCTTGCAGACGTGACTATAGACTGTATAGGAAGATAACTCCTAAATAAGAGAATCACAGAATCACAGAATCCCAGGTTGGAAGGGACCTCAGGGATCATCTAGTCCAACCTTTCTAGGACCAGCAGAGTCTAAGCAAGATGCCCAAGCACCCTGTCCAGATGACTCTTGAAGGTGTCCAACGTGGCCAAGTCAACCACTTCCCTGGGGAGATTATTCCAATGGTGACTGTCCTCACTGTGAAAAATTTTCCTCTTGTGTCCAATCGGAATCTCCCCAAGAGCAACTTGTGTCCATTCCCCCTTGTCCTCTGCATGTGACTCCTTGTAAAAAGGGAGTCTCCATCCTCTTTGTAGCTGCCCCTTAAGTACTGGTACATGGGGATGAGATCCCCTCTGAGCCTCCTTTTCTCAAGGCTGAACAAACCCAGATCTCCCAGCCTATCCTCATATGGCAGCTTCCCAGTCCTTTGATCATCAGAATCACTGAAGTCTTTGATCATTTGTAAGCATGGAATGAAGTCAAATGACCTTAAAATTTAACATATATTTTCAAAATGTTATTGTGAATCTTGTGATACTGAAGGCTACCAGAGGGCAATCATAGAAACATCTAGGTTGGACAAGACCTATAAGATCATCAGGACCAACCATAAACCTAGCATTCCCAAGTGCACCAGTAAACCATGCCTCTAAGCACCATATCTACACATCTTTTAAATACCCCTAGGGTATTTACCCTATACTATACTATAGGGTATAAATATAATAAATATATAAAAAATATAATATATATAATATATTATATATATTATATAAATATAATAAATATAATAAATATAAATACTCAACCACCTCTCTGGGCAGCCTAGTCCAATGCTTGACAACCCTTTCAGTGAAGATATTTTTAATTATGTACAAACTAAACCTCCCCTGACACAACCTGAGGCCATTTCCTCTCGTTCTATTGCTTGTTACTTGGCAGAAGAGACCAACACCCACCTCACTACAATCTCCTTTCAGGTAGTTGTAGAGAGTAATAAGGTCTCCCCTCAGCTTCCTCTTCTCCAGGCTAAACAACCCCAGCTCCCTCAGCCGCTCCTCAGAAGACTTGTGCTCCAGACCCTTCACCAGCTTTGTTCTTCTCTGGACACACTCCAGCACCTCAATATCTTTCCTGTAGTGAGGGCCCAAAAAATAAATACAGTATTTGATGTACAATGAGTGTCAAGTACAGGGACATGATCATTGCCCTGCTCCTGCTGGCCACACTATTCCTGATACCAGCCAGGATGCTGTTGGCCTTCTTGGCCACATGGGCACACTGCTGGCTCATGTTCAGCCAGTTGTCAACCAACACCCCCAGGTCCTTTTCCTCTGGGCAGCTTTCCATCCACTCTTCCCCAGGCCTGGAGCATTGCATGGGGTTGTTGTGACCAAAGTGCAGGACCCAGCACTGAGCCTTGCTGAACCTCATACAATTGGCCTCGGCCGATTGATCCAGCCTATCCAGGTCCCTCTGCAGAACCTTCCTACCCTCCAGCAGATCAACGCTCCTTCTTACCTTGGTGTCATCTGCAAACTTACTGAGGGTGCACTCAATCCCCTCATCCAGATCATTGATAAACTTGTCCCAATACCAAGCCCTGGGGAACACCACTCATGACTGGCCACCAATTGGATTTAACCCCATTCACCAGAACTCCTTGGGCCCAGCCGTCCAGCCAGTTTTTTACCCAGTGAAGAGCACACCCATTGAAGCCATGAGCAGCCAGCTTCCCCAGGAGAATGCTGTGGGAAAGGGTGTCAAAGGCTTTACTGAAGTCTAGGCAGACAACATCCACAGCCTTTCCCTCATCCACTAAGTGGGTCATGTGCTCATAGAAGGAGATGAGGTGAGTCAAGCAGGACCTGCCTTTCATGAAGCCATGCTGGCTGGGCCCGATCACCTGGTTGTCCTGTATGTGCTGCGTGTTGGCACTCACAGTGATATCTCCATAACCTTCCCCAGCACCGAGGTCAGACTGACAGACTTGTAGTTCCCTGGATCCTCCTTCCAGCCCTTCCTGTAGATGGGTACCACATTTGCTAACCTCCAGTCAGCTGAGACCTCCCCAGTTAGCCAGGACCTATGATGATCTTAAGCGCAACTGTCATTTGCAATGTTTTATTTTCTCTCTTATGCTTGCAGAATCAAACCTCACAACTGTGACCTGAAAAAGTGACCAAGAAGCCAAGAAGCAAAATAAGCCCCATAATCTGAGCCACCCTTTCAGTTTAGAATATAGTTGGATGACAGATGGGACTTTCAACTGATGTGTCAGAGATTGAAGTAGGCACTCCTTTCTTGCCCTGATTGCATATCTTTGTATTAATAATTTAATTGAAGTTTTCATGGTCATAGAAAAGTATCAGCCTTTTTGGCAGCTGCTTCCTTCCACCAGGGCTGCAGCCTCCTACCCATGACAGTTGCCAGGCAGTCAATAAGTTAGACCTTGGAAGAGAGCAGCTCCATTCATATGCTCCTGAGGCGCTGTCGTGGAGCAAGCTGTACATCAAAACTAAATGCTTCTTTTCAGAAAAAGTGTCAGTACGGGTCTGTAGGCATGTGTTAGCATTGCCAGGTCATCATGCATTTGCAATCAGAAAGTCGGAAAGTAGTTATGTACTTTTGCCTTATCGACAATGAGACATCTTCCAACCCTGGCAGACACCTCGCAGAGCATTGTTTATGGCATTAAAAAATAACTGGCCTTGCCAGTTGTTTAGGGAGGCTTCTGGTTTTGTTTGTATATAGCATCAAAGTAAAGAATTACTGCCCCATGGATTGGGTGAGCCCTACCATCTCTGTCTAATTGGCAAATCTCCTGCTGAAAAATACTTTAAAAAAAAATTATATTTACCTTATAAAGAGAAAGAAACAACATCTTAGATTAATAATTAAGTATCAATAACCAAACATCAAAGGTGAGTTCAGCAATGAAATGTTCTACAGGTATACAAATTTTGCTTTTTGTAATGTGTATGATCAATCAGGCTTATACAGGTTTTACCATTAACAGTGTTTTGCAAGGAAAAAACAAATACACCAAGAACCAAAGAGTTTGATCATACCACGAAACAATAACATTTGAAATTAGGCACAGAAGTTCAGGAAGTGAACACTGTTAATCAGACTTGAATGTGTATAGGTGTCCATTAGAACTTTAATCAGGATCTGAAAAGCCGTTTTGAAGCAATTCTTCCAATCATCCCCATTTACCGCCCTGTGTTTTGAATCCTGGAGCCGTCCTCAAGTGTGCAAACTAGATCCATTTCAGGTGAAGCCAAACCAGAAGACAGTCTCTGGAAGATGCCCTCATGCACTCCTACCATTACTGAGCTTTCAGCCCTCAGGACCAGACTACAGCTGGACAGAGTTAGCCCTTCCCCCTGCAGAAGTGCTGTACAGGACTGGGAGCTCAGTCCAGCATAGGCTGAGCACTGTACTGCTTCCTAAAGTAGATATAGTGTCCCGCTCCCGTCAACCAAGGCACACAGTGGAACCTGGCTTTCCTTAAAGCATGACAGCCAGCTTGAAACCTGCCTGTTCAGCATCTCTTTATTATCAGGTCACTTCCTGAGACACCAACTTCCAAAATTTGGCCTGAGCTACGTACTTGACTCACACTGAAATCCACCCCGATTTTTGGACATGGCCCAAAATGCTTCACTGAAGTCCTGTAAGTGGTCTCACTTATGGATAATGCTGTTGGTAGTTAAGTATGTGTGCAGAAGCCTGTGTGCATCAAGAATTGAGAACTTGGGACTACGTCTATGCTAGCAAATTTAATGGAGCCAGGAAATGTCCCTTGGCGCTGATACTCAATTGCCTACCTTGTTAAATTGTTGGAATTATTCCTGGTATCCTTTTAGTCAACCAGCACTGTCCCAACCCATTCCTCATCACAGCTCAGTAATTGGCACAGGCAAGGAACCATTCCCAAACAGCAGCTTCCATGCAGCTACACTTTCCTGGAGGGTGAGAGAGTGAGGTAGTTTGGACACTTTAGAGTAGGCCTTTCAATGCCCCTTTGCCTCAGCGCAAGAGAGCGGTCCTAAGCACATTTAATTTGTTAGTATAAATCTAGTTTATGTATCCTGATTCCTAGATGTTTACTCTAAGCAAAATATCACCTGAATATTCAATTCCAAGCTTGGCTGCTGATACCCAACAAACATCTGAGGAAAAATACAGAGATATAAGACTGGAAGGAGTTAAGTGATGAGATGAACCCTGATTCTGGAAGCAGGAGCTTCGCCTGCACAAATGAAGTGCAGACGCATGATTGGAGAGAACATGCTGCTGACCTGGTGACTATTCTTTCATCAATGTAGCTTTGTTTTCTGTATTTTTAAACCACTTTTTTGCATTGTTTCAAAAGGAAGGTGCTGTTCATGTTAGGGCTTTGCCCTGGTGTTAGCAGCTGGCCACCATTGGCTTATTCATCTGCACCGCTCCAAAATGCTAGTGAAGTGGCAATGGCTTGAGCCACTGCAGCTGAGATGATGTGAGCTCTGCTGCTTTCTGCAATGGGAGCAGCTGTAAATTTGGTACAAGCAGGAGTTGTGCCTGCATTAGTAGTTTGTATTGGGGCAGCTGTGCTGGGGATTGTAATGTGGGAAAACAATCAGTGTAATGGAACCTCAAATATATCTTCCTTAGTGGTTGGACAGACTGCAGATGAGTGATATTCCTTCTGTCCCGGTGCACTGGCTCAGATCTTAATACTTGTCTCTCACTCTTGATATGAGTCCACTGTGCAGCTGTGCAGCAGGTAAGGAAGAACTAGGAAAATTAACTGTTACATTTATACTTGTCCAGGCGTCAATGGGATCCTTTGGAAACCCTTAAACTTCAGAGGGCATTTCCACTAGGTGGTACTTAAAATTACATTTCCAGTGCAAACGAATCAGATTTTTTTATCTTTTCTTCAGTTTTTCACAAATCCTGAAGTACTGTTTCTAAGCTGAAAAACATCCAGTTGGGCTGAAAGCCTCTTTGTTCCTTTCATCTCTTCTTCAGTATTATGTATTTCGTCCTTCGCAGGGCTTATCTGTTGTCCCAGCACTTCTATCTCCTAGTGGGGTCTTTTCTTAGATGCCTGATATCCATAGAAGTATTTGTAACCATTAATCTCAGACTGGATTTCTTTTATGTGTGGAGTAATCAGAAACTGCATATCTCCTGCTTGAATTAACTTAGTTAGTGACAGATTTCATTGTTTCCTTTCTCCACCTGCTCCCTCTAAGTGCAGTAAGTCCAGACTCACCGACTTGCTTGGAACAAGTCCTTCTTAAATGCCACGGATAATAATAAATCAAAATGAAAATGCCACATAAATAGGCCAGAATAGAGCTGGCTTTGCAAGCTGCCAGCCTACCTGACGGAGGTCGGGAAGTTGTCCTTAACAATAACATCCATTTTAACTTACAAGAATTTAACAAGCTTACATATTAAGGAGAGAGATGTACAAGCATGCAAACACCAAAGGAAATCAGAAAAAGCTTGATGAAAACTTCTTCTGTCAGAACACACTGTGTTTTGAAATGCTTTGCAGAGCAAGTTTTTCAGATTCCTTTTCAGGAATTCTCTTTTAGAAGAAAACCCAGGAGGAAAATTCTGACCTTTTGACATTTACAGAATCAAATTTTTTTTTTTTCTCATTTTGCTATGAATTTTCCTTTCAATATTTTCATTTGGTATTCAAAGTGTTATTATGTAATGTCTGCTGTGATAAAAATCTGCTTCTGAAAAGGATGAAATCTAATAAAACTTTTCAACAATACCTAGAACACTTTAGTTTTTTACTATCTGTGCATCACTCTGCATGATTCTGATGCGTGTTCTCAGCATAGTGGGTGCTGCGATGCTAACCTTAATCATAGCATTAATGTATTGCCATTCCACCTCCTGACAGTGGAGTCTCTTTGAAAGACAGTCTACAAAACAAACTAGGTTCTTCTTGCAGCAGTGAAGGGTAAGTCACTCACTTCTGTGATGATTAACTAAGTCCGGTGTACAGGACCTTTCCTTCCATTACTGTAGAGATCTGGCATCAGGTTGCTCAGTGTCCAGCCATAAAACCCACAGAAAGGTCAGCTAAGTGCCTCTGCAATCCTCCACATTTCCCGCCCCTAATCAAAGACATGACTCCATTATCTGTTACCTCCCGCTTCTGGTGGATCAACGTGGATGTACCTTCTTCTCTTCTGATGAATCAGAGCCCTTGATGTTCCTAGTGGAGCGTTAAGAGGACCTCAGATGATGTCCCCAGGAAGGTTAGGCTGGAAATCTGCTAGTTAGATGATTGATCTGACCTAACATTAGGTGTCTACCTAGACTTTTTTTATAGTCAATGGTGACCTGATCAATATAGTCCATGGAAATCAGTGTATGATTCATCTGGCCAAATGCAGCTTTCTCCTTTAAGGTGAGATGAATCATGCCACGAACTACATCATTAGCTCTACTGACTAGCTGTCTGTTGACTGCAAAGGCATCCCAGAGTGGCTTGCCTGGAGGTAAAAGTCTAACTCTATAAATAGTCACGTTTAGTCAAATAGATCCCACTTCGCACCTCTGAAGGGCTCTCATCACTTCTGAAATAACTTTGACACCTGCATTTGAACACCTGATTTAGGAAAGTCCATGTCTGAGTAATCATACTTGAGAATTCTGCTAAAATTATGGTGTTCCTACTGATGCTTAATCCACGTACATCACTAGGACATAAGTCATGGCTCTTCCTGATAAAGTACACTGAGGTATGTTGCAAAACTTTCCCAGGGGTGTGGGAGAAGTTTTTTGTCTTAAGGAAGCATCAAAGTTATTATGTAAAGGATTAAAATGATTCAACTTGAATATATACAGCAAAGTAAATAGATATAGATGACTCACCTACTTCCTCTCTTGTCTGTTCTAAACACCTGGGAGTGAAATCCTTGCTTGGGTGGGATGATATTGTTCATGGAGGGGAACAAAGGAGAGGCAACGCCAGAGTTCAGGCGACTTCAGCTTGTCTCCTGCTGCACTGCTCTGTGGTGGGAATGACACCATGTCTCTAACAAACTCAGAGGGTGTCCTGGCTTTGACTTCGTTAGAGCACAGATTTCATCCCAGATGGGTAAAGCTGAAAACTTACACAGCAGCGAACTGAGGGATTACAAAATCCATAACGTTAGCACTTGGAGCTTGCAGTTGGGATGTAACTTTTGGGATCAAATTAAACTACATAGAATAGATGTTCTGCTAAAACCAAATGAAGAATATCTGTCCCGCTGTATAATAGTAGAAATTCCTTCCCCCCTCCCCCAATTCCCTTTTATAACCTGTGATAAGGAGAGTCAACACTGTTGCCCACAGAGCTAATCATGCCCTGGGCATCATATGATCAGAAGACTCTGGATGGAATAAAATTTTACTAAGGCTAGATATTTATTTATAGTATAAATTTACCAGCAAAGCTTATCAGGGCATTATCAATAAAGGAATGACTAAAGTTTGAAAACAAAATTAAAATAAATTTTAAAAATTATATAATGAATATGAATGAGTCTGTAAAACCATTAATAATGCTTCAGAGTAAGGAAAACCATTACCCTTGGATATGTTCTGGATGTGGTCTCTAGGTATTACTGCAAGCAGCACGCTAAAAAATTTTCAGGATGTGCCTATGTCAGGGCTTGAAAGAGCACACTGGAGATATTGGTTTTACTGTACGTGTCATATTTCTCCTTTCTGATTAGTTTAAAAGAAACACCTGCAATGCCCCTCCTGGCACTGCAGATTTAATGCCAACACAGTACAATTTAATCATATGCTATAGCAGGTGTTTAGCAGACCATTCAGGACATTAGCAGAGAATAAGACCCCGGCTGTTGTCTAGGGGAATGAACAATGGGATGTGAGAAATTGTTCAGTACTTTCCAGCAATGGTATGAATACCTTGATACCCTCCACACACGCACATAAAGCTGAGTGAATATAATGAAGTCTTCTGTGCTGGGAGGACACATCTGGGAATTCCTGAAGAAATCTGCAAATGTTTCTTTTGCCTTTGTAATGTCCTGTCCTCCTGTAGTGACCTAGAAAAAGACTTCTAGGACACACAAATCTCTATTTTCATTGCTGCCTCACCTTTCTTTTTTCCTTTTTGGAAAGTAACCTATTATCTTGCACATAAAAATATTCCAGAAAGGTTGTATGAAAAATTATCCCTAATTATACATTTCATTCTCTTTCAGGGAATAAGCCAGAACCTTGAAAGACATTTCATTACATAGCTGTAAATGAGCCACTCTAGGCTGTATAGATGTGATCAATATATTATATATATATGAACTGCTTTTGTTCATTACATATTCCTACTGTAAAGAAAGGAAAAATATAAGCTATTTTTAGCCACAAGATGGATTGCCTAGGGATAGGAGAATGCTACCAAGGTGTGGGAAATGTATGTCCACATATCTGCCAGAGTAGTTCCATCACAGAAATCAGCAAGGGCAAACAGCAATCTAAAGGGAAAGTAATTTCTTTCTTATAACTGAAAGATACTGAGAATTTCAATCCCTTCCTTATATTAATTATTAACTATGGAAATAAGCCCAGAGATTGCGTTTCCTGTATTTTACAGTGTATATTTCACCTAGGTGGAGCCATCCATGGAGCTATTACCTGCTCATGGAGAGATACAAATCCCTTTATTTCTGTTTCTACTTCCCCTATAGGGTGAATTTTCTGCTACAGATGCCTAGAAGACTCAATTAGATTATCACAATTAGGTGATCTAGGCTTTCTTCACAGTTCTTTGCTGGTGAATATCTGTCACTAATTTCTACAGCATGGGATGGGACACGCTTTCTGTAAAGCATGAAGAATGAAGTTGCTCCACTGAGGGGAGCAAAGAGAAATTCTCTGTCCTATTAGCCTAAGCCAGCTGACCAGAGATGGAGAACTGGTTTCAAATCATTGGTCTAATTGTGTCAGAGAGCGATTTTGTGTTTGGGTTTAGTTTCAGCACAACTCAAAGCCTCTTTTATGGGGAATAAAATATTTGCCAAAAATAATAAATTCTGGGTTCCTCAGAAATGTCTCGTATTAAACTCTCTCAAGAAGATTGTGCAGGGAACGGAGATCAGCTTTGAAATGTGAGCAAAACTGCCTTCTGCAGCAACACGCACCTGAAGTGGAGGAGCCTGAGGTGTGTCTCCCAGGCTGCTTGCTGTCACGGTGGATAAGGGGCTGCCGTGCAGCAGCTGGATGTTGTCCTCTAAGGCCGTACGCTAACTGAGAGTTCTTGGAGAGGGGCTTCACCTTCCCGGCCTGGTTACTTTTCTCCTCCCTCTGGAGAGTGTTTCCAGAGATGCTGGTCAGCTTCATTCCAGTAAAACATGTCCCTGTTCCTTTAGACCTTATTCCTTTAAAACTAAGAATCCCTGATGATTTTGTTGTACCTGGGCCTTGTATGACAGGCTTTTTCCCTTATCAAAAAACAAAGCAGCACTTTTTTTTTTTTCTCATCCAGAAGTTTTGAAAAACTATCTTCTCACAATAAAAAAATACGTGTTATGAATTAAAAGAATGATGTATTTCTCTCTGTTCTACCTGGAAGTTAGTTCTGAGGTGCATTGACAGAGCTGCGAAGGAAGCTTACACAGCTCCAGTCCAGCCTTTGTGTGACAGATGACTGCACCTGCACTGTGATTTATAGAGTTAGTAAGGATGTTCTTAGCAGTCTCAGGATTAGAATGAGACAGATTGCTGCATCTGAAAATATGATGTATGATGTTGCATTAAAGCTGTTAGGCAACTGAATCTTAAACTTGGTGTGATTTCTATAGACACGTGTACCTGGTTACTAAAGGCAAATGAGTCATTAACATGCAAAAACGTTTGCTGCTGAACACAATATGGAGCGTGGACCTTCTGGATGAACTCCAGGTTGTCAGTAGTAGAGTCGAGTGAATGATTCAGAGCGAGTAATGCGACTGATGAATTTTTCTTCCTGCTTGTAAAGTGTCTTCAGACACATCAACATTTCCTGAGACTGATTTGTCTCCAAACAGTTTGTGGAAAGTGAAAAAAAAAACAACCCCACCACAAACCAAACAAAACTTAACTCTATAGACTGATCTTGAGAAATTTCCTTGAGAATACACACTACTCAGCCCCCATGGTCTATTGCAAAAGGACCGTATTTTAATTGAGGGAACCAGAGGGTACATGTCTTCTCTTATCAGGAAGCTGCTGTGGGGAGAATTTATGGTGTTCAGAAGGGTGTGTGGCAGACAAAATTCTGGTGAGGCTGTCTTTATTTGTTAAGAGATGCTGGGTTAAGAACTGAGGAGGAAGATGACGTGAGTACCAGTGCTGAAAAATTATATTTGTAGATCACTTTTGGAGGTGGTTTTTCTCTGCAGCGATGGGGCCGTTATCATTCTGAAGCAGTTCTTTGAGACTGGTGGAACAGCTAGGTTTTGTGGAGGTCTACACTGAAGGACCTCTAAGTATTTGGATCCATTGATCTCTATGATTTGTATAAAACCAAGTTTTGCAAAGGATGTTCTGAGATGGTTGAGTTCAGTTTCATTCTTTTGCTTACAATTTATCTGGAAAATCAGAGATGCTTAGATGAAGATCTCAAGCTTCAGTTCATGTTTCTTAATAGGGAGTTTGATCTTGGAGGTTTCTCACCATTTTTAACTATCTCTAGTGAGAACAGAACGAGTCCACACCCACAGATTGCCCCATCGCACTCAGGACTTTCCTGTAAATGGGTTGCTGGAGAAAGGCATAATAAATCTCCTTGATGATGTGAAGTAATGCAGCCAATGGGATATATCGGCAAGCCCTTTGAAGATTTGTTGTCTATCTGATGCTTTCCTGATCTTCCTCTTCTCACACGTTTTTGATTCAGAGATCCAACTGGCCGAAGGAAGGCTTAGCTCTGTGCATGCAAGATTCCCATTGCAACGAATATTCTGGCCTCCGAGAAGGCTTCCAAGTGTCTGCACCTCAGCAGTAATACAGCTGTAAAGTCTTCTGAGCTATCTCCACACTACTATCCATGTATTTCTTCCAGAAGATTTGTGGCTTATTATTCAATGATTCCTGTACCAGCTCAAAAGTAGAAGTAATATTTTGGGGTGCACAAGGGATCTTTAGTGGTTTATGAAATCCCTTTTCTTTAAAACCCCAAGAAGAAAATGGCTGTGGAAGCACAAAATAGATTTTTCTTTAATGGTAGAAGCTCTACTGCCAGTATGATGAAGGAAGAACTTGCTTCTTACCAAGCTGATCTTTCCCCATCAATTGCTGTTTAGTTATTAGCGTTTAAACTATGTCATTATAATCTTTTCCTCTAATAAATGCTTCAGTCTTTCTACTAAAGCAAGGTGGTTTATGTGTGTGTACACTGTAAAGCCAATCTGCAGTGCCTTGTGGCAGTGTTTGCAGAGGATGTAGTAAGAGTTTAGTGCCATCTCTGGGGAATTGGACCACTGTTATTACACTCATGTGAATGTAACTCCTTGCATACCGTTTGAGAAATGTCACCCTCATACAGTACATATCTAAGTGTTACATTCTATGCATGTTTGTGCCATCAAATTTTAGCATGGATTTGGAATTTGAAAAGCAGGTACTGGTCCCACTAAATAAAACAAACCTCGTGGAATCATGCCAGCTGCTTCCTGCTAATGTGACCTTTTCTTCCGTGTTTCTCTTTCCCTGTCTTACTGATGGATAGGATGATTTTAAGAGACTTTAGTACAAGATAGGGCTGCCAGGTTTGGATCCACATCCAATTATTTCCAAAGGTCAGAGGCACTTGCACTGGGCATTCTCGTTTGCTTTCCTCCTCTTAATTTCCAGGAACATTGGTGACAAAAATAAGGTAAAGGATAACTCTACTGAATGTATGGACCCTTGGCTAGATATCTTATATCTATTAGTAAGAAGGATATCAGTGATATCTTTCTTACTATAGCATATGTTAAAAGAAGGCAATTTATTCCATATCTGTCTGCTGTAGGGCTTTTTGTACCTTCCTATTCTAACATTGGACTTCCCTGGAGACAGAACTGAATTAGAGAGATTGCTGGACTGATTCAGCTTGGCAGTTCCTGTGTTAATATTGGTCTTAACTTCTGGAGTTGTCAAGCAATAAATAAATGAATGCCAAAACAAAACATGCCAGGGTTTTTATTTTTGACATGGCAAAAGAAAGAAAGATCTGCAGCACGTGGCCGCTGCAGTTCACTGCAGTTCACAAGTCTAAATATCAGGGATGTTTGCTCCTTTTTGGCTAAAATGGTAGGTTTGCAATTCTTCTGAAGAAACATGCATCACTAAACACAGCACTGAAACTGTTTAGGTCTCCTACTCTGCTATACCTGTCCTGAGATAGAAAGATACCTGTTTAAACACTTCCAGATCAATGTCCATGAAAAACCTATGACTAAATACATCAAAATGAGAAAAATATAGACTAAAGTAATAGTCTGGATACCTAGAAATTAAAATGAAGTTTACATTCCATCAGCCACCCTTTTTTTTTTTGAGTCCTATACGCTGGTGTCAAATGTAAAGATTCTGCAGCCTCTCCGAATTACTTTTACATTATTTCTTTCTGTGGATCCAGATCTTTGCTTTTGATTAAAGGGAACAAAATTCCTGAGGACTGCAACGTTTCAGATTCTGTGCAAGCCGTAAAGTTCCCCTGAAACCACTTTCATTAGTTTTGCAAAAATTGCAGCCAGCCTTAAGGCTTTAAAAAGTGCTAAGCAATCAGCAGTCACTCATTTGGGAGCCTAATTATGGAGTTAGGAAACAAATATGTCTTGGTCTATCAGTTGCCTTGCGTAATTTGTATAATGGGATTTAACCCCACACCTGCTTGTACAGATGTATGAATACATGTGACTGCTGGGTACCAGCGCAGTGTTACCTCCTTCTGAGTATGTCACCAAGTGACATGGGAAAGCATCAGGATCCTCCAACCCACCAACACAAGCCTTCCAGTGGCTGAAATAAGTATTTTATGATTTCTAGTTACATCTGAAGTATTTGAAGTATCCCTGAGAAGACAATGTTGACCTCTGGGACATGACTTGGTATAGATTACCACATACTTGTTCAACATTGTGCAGGCAAAGTGCAAACATTGTCCTTTCAGATGTGAAATAAACAGAATTAAGCAAGGGTACGCTGTTCTCTGCATTTTTTCCTTTTTAGGCCCAGACTTAGAGAAACAGCAAGGAAAAGATGTGAAGATTCTTCTGGCAATCAAATTGTGAAGAATATCTCAAAGACAAAGAAGAAAAAAAGATATGAAAACAGGAAACTCAAGATTTCAAGGAGAGGAATCAGAACTGCTAATGCTGTTTTTAGAAGAAAACAGTTTACAGAACAGATTCTGCTCTGAACGCAACTGAGATTTGTAATTAGAGCTGGTCAGAAGATAAAGCAGCTTTATCTTTTAAAAAATAAGAGCCTTGCAAGGAATGGTTCTGAAATACAATCTGGGTCAGACCTATCATCACTCTTCTCTACTGTCTTATATCTGGGAGTTCCAGCCCTCTGGGCACAAAGGAACAAAACTTCACCTCAGCCAGAATCTGACCACATAGTCATTTTTTTCCTCCTGATATCTGACATGAGCTAACATCCCCACTAGAAACTGCCACTTTAAATCATCAATTGCTAATGATTAAATTGGCCTAGGCCTAGTTAGCTATCTAAATATTCAGTCCCTTTTGGAATTACATTTATGATCTGTCTGATTAGGGAAGCATAGGAAAATGCCCTACATCATCTTGTGATGATAAGAAATACTAAACGTTTGTGAAAAACTAAAAGCTTTTCACTTTACAGAGGTTAAACAAAAAAGTGTGTGTGGATTTATTTTTATTTGAGAGAGCATGATGGAATAAAACCCAAACAAATCAAAACAACAACAGGGCTAGAATATTCTGAAAAAAAAAAATAGATAGGTCATTTTTTTTAATTGACAAGCAATGTGAATGAAAAATGTCAACCAGTTCTATTTATAACTGGGGATGTGCAAAGAAGATGCATTTAAATGTGGATGTGGGAAGCATTTTCATTTCTGTAGTTTGTGAAGGCTCTGTCTGATTTCTCTGAGATGAAAAACTAGGCAAGCAGGTAGGTTCTAATTCTTTACTAGCATAGTCATTTTAGCAACTCTGAAGATATCGGAGCTATGACAGTTGATGCTGTCTGAGATTTGCTTCCTGATACTTTAGAGTCCTTGTCCTTTGGCCTGTAGCAGGAAGTACATATTTTAGCTAGTTTATTGCAAACCACCCAGCTACTATGTTGGCCGGTGTGTGCCCTTTTGTTATAGCCATTCTGCACCGTTGTTCATTGTCTTGAAGTCAATTATTATTAAGTCCCCTCTCATCGCTTGTAGCTCAGCTCCTTTCAGCCTTCATCCAGAAAGGCACTTTCTTTTATTCTTAGCTTTCAGTATATGCAGTCATTGTAATGTCCAAGAAGCTTATAGAAAAATATATACATTCAGATATTTAGCTGAATTAAGCATTATTCTGACATTAAATGTGAGACACTAATTTACAAGATTTGAGCCTGCTTTGGTTTATATTATTTTGTCTTGAGGGTCATTCCACTGCTCCATGCGTGTAGGAGAAAGAAGACATAGGGAAACAGTATTTGGTTGCAGAATTTCAGCTTTCGACTGAATTATTATTTCTAATTAAATTTCAGTGACGTCTTCCTGTCCATGAAATACTCTGGATACTTTATTTTTCTTTATTTCAAACTTCAAAATGGAAGCCATTCCCTAATAGATGGTACCGTATCCACACTGACAAACTATGGACAACATCCCCAAAAGGCACAGTAGCACATGCCATGTCATATGGACTTATTTTGTGGTGTGACATCATGTGATATTTCTTAATCTCCTCTGTTAACAAGACCTACGTCAGGTACTCAGCTCTTGTGTTTCATGTATAATCAATCATTCACTACACAACACAGCTTTTACTGGCAAGTAATTCATTACTTTATTGGATCAGTCACTAATCTGCCTGACAACATTTGGGGGCAGAATCATATCTTAAAGTAACTAAACACAACCAAAGCTGCTTCTGACTTGGTTTAGATGTAATCTTTCCCCGTACCGAGTCTGTCTTCCCCAGCTGCATGATTTTTGAGGCACCCACAGCTGTAACTGAACTGAGTAGATGAAATCCTGGCTTCCAGCTGCAAAGCTCTTACTGACCTCAGTTTTAAAAAAAGGATTTTTACCTAGTGGCAGTCATTCAGCACCTTTGAAAATCAGGGATTTAACAACTGGCCAAATGACAGAGAAGAAATCAATGCTAGAAAAAGGACTAGACCCCTGTAGGGTCTAACTCCCAGCACAGCCCTGGAAGCACTGGAAGAAAGAAGGTGCTTTCTTCCCAGGTACCGTGTCACAGATCTTTCTGTCATCTATGAGCCTTTTTTCCTAGTACATGCTAGACTGGGGAAGAAGCATGACAATATACTGATAAAGTTGCAAGCATGCATCAGCTCCTTTACGCTGCAGTGTGAGGGAATTTAAACATTCTGGAAAGAAAAATGTCTCCAGGCAGGAGGAAAAATAAAAGTAAGTTTTCAAAAAAACAAGCTGTAAAAGAAAACTGAGAAACACAAGCTGCTAAGGGTATGAAAGGTTCAAGAGGGTAGGAGCACTGATGCCTTGAGGTTTTAAGAAGGGCTGTGTTGGCTTAATAGGAACTTACCCCAGCTTTTTTCCTACTTTGAGAATGGGGAGCATTACCTACAAAAGGAAAGAAGGAAGAAGCCTGCCTGCTTTGAAGGCTGTTAAGTGTGCTCACCTACTGGGGGAAGAGAGAAACGGGAGAATCGGCTTGTGAGAGTTGACAGTGCATAAGAAAGTGAGCTGCTGTTAGCTCTGTGAGGCCAGTAGGATTTTCTTGGTCTAGTTTAACAAGTCATCTTGCTAATCCAAAGGTTATATCCTTGTCTTTTGGGCAAATAGTAGGCTGCAGAAACTGTCCCTTGGGTTTTGGGGCAAGATTGTTAATACAGCAGCACAGAGAACAGGTCTTTGATTAGCAGGATGAAAAATGATCAAAAGCTGTAAAGAAAACGTACCTAATCCAGATCCTGTTCCTATCAGCATAAACACCTGTTGATTTCAGATTAACAGTGGCATGAAGCAAACCATATGAAGTCTTGATACTTGTCACTGTTTTCTGCCCACCAAGTGTTCGTGCTCTCTCTCCCCCCGAGTACCCAAACAAAAACGCAGTTCATACTTGCGCTCGTGCGCTCAAGCGTGCATTTAGAAGATGAGGGGCTTCGGATCCTTGCTTTTTTGGTGCCTTAAATAACGAAGCTTTTTTTCTCAGTTTGAGTACAGAATGTTCAAAGTCAGGTTGGAGTATTGTAGGTGCATTAAAAGATCTTTGCGCACAAACTGAGGAACTGCTAATATGGTGGCTAATGGAGTTCCCTATTACCTTCCAGGGAAAGAGGATATAGGAAGAGTGTAGCAGGTTGGTATCCAAGGTGGTCCAACATGAGGACTACTGGAAGGATTCCAAATAGCTTTGGTTTACTACATCATCCATCATTCCTCACTTCAAACTTTGCAGTAGTGAAGCATGGTGAAAACTGAGTTCCTATAAATTTTATGCTTTGATCACAAGTCCTCTCAGATAAACATTGTGTTCTGCCTCTGTGAAGGAACTTGTGCTGTGGGTTTCATCCTACGGTGTGTATACTCTGGCTAATGCAACATTACCATAGACATCTGAGGTACACGCAGAATCAGAAAAATGTGACTGTGGATAGGGCTTGAGCTATCAGCACTATAGAGCCATGAATTGCACCATCAAAGAGGCAGAAAGATGCCTTGGCCACTCGCATGACCCTGGAGACTGGTGCTGCCATAGTACAAATAGCAAATAATGAATTCTGTAAGATATGCTTATAAATCTGTAACCACTACAACAGAAACCAAGTTTTGTTCTTTCCTGACAAGCTGGATAGGTGCAGACTATCTGTGCCTTGTGCCTATAGTTAATCATTTAACTATGATTTAATTCACACATGGTGAGAAAGAATTTTTGGCATTTGCTCTGTGGGCTGGCAGGCTGTCAAGTAACTGTAGGATTCACTGAGTCTGGAAGAGGCTCTGAGCTGACCTGCCACAAGTAAATGATGTTGTTTTCCTTAATCAGTCCACCAGAACTGGTATCTTGAGTGTCCTTCATCTAATTTTCTTGCATGCTGGAATCTGACAAATATAATAATGGTATTTTTCACTCATTTGCAATAGCGCTTTTCTTTCAGTGGTATTGAAATACCCCCCAAATGCCAAACTTCTTCGGGAAAATATTCACGTATCAGTTTTAGTAATATAAAACTATTATTACTGCCTATCTCCCAGGGGTTTTGTGAAGCTTGTTTAATTGAGGTTTGAACTGTCATTATTTGTGAGATGAGATTATCTATCTATCATTCATGAGCTTTCAAATGAATACCAGTTTGTCTGGGAGAAAAAATGCTGGCAAATCCTAAAAGTTTCATGATTTTCAGCACAAATAATTATTCCTCCAAATATTCATTCTGTATAGTTTGTTATTTGCTACTTGCTATTCATTATCTACACTTTCTCATTTGTTATATTCCTGTCTAGAAAATTCAGTCACCCAGTCAGGTACCAGAAGTAATAGTATGTGACTTTTATGACCGTTCACCCACCATAAGTAAAACATAGAGGAACTTGCACAATCAAAGCAAACAGTGCATGAATAACACGTAGAAAAAAATTGTTTACATGAGCTATTCCGTGAATATTTATGAACTAGAAACATGTTTGTAGAAATTAGGATCAGAGTGCAAAGAGAAACGCAAGGCCAAATTTGCTGTAATTCAGGTTCTACCCATAATTTATTACTATGTCGGAGTTATAGATGGGTGAACTCCAACTTTAAGTTCAGATAAGGTGCACAAAGCTGTATAACAAGTTGGTGAGGCCAGAAGGGAAATGGTAATGTGGCAATGCTTCGATCCTGCATGGCAATACCTTCACTGCCTCCCGGTCTGTGCTGCTGTGTCGTGATCCCTGCTAGGCTGCGCCGTGGATGTGCAGCCGTCACCAGCATGTCATTAGATTCACCTACACGCTGCACTGGCAATTTCCTCCAAGCTTCCCATCACAGCATGGGAGGTGCTTCTCATGCACCAAAGGCCGGAGGAACTGTGGAAGGAAACCATATTATGGACTGCAGGCGCTTTAAATCTGCCTCAAGGTCAAGAAAGCCTTGTGGCTCAAATACCATCTGTGCTTCCAGCTAGCAGAGGCCCAGTCTATCATAAAATACATAGTATTAAATCCAACGTGGCTGTAATAATTTCCCAGAGCATTCAAATGGGTGGATGTGGCAGTGGACTTTCCCTCGTTGCCGACACATGTTTTTGCATGGAAACTTTTTTTTTTGAGACCTACAAAACCACAGCTTTTGCACTTGCAGATTTCCTATGCATTTTTACATAGCCAGAGGATCACAGGGAATAAAGCTTGTCTGCATTATTTTCTAGCAGAAAAGCATTTTCTTACACACAAAATCAAGCAGGGACTTAGATTAAAGAAAGACAAGAGCCTGAGAGCATAAGCAGTGAATTAAAATCCTCTTTTGCCTTTCATCTGGCAATAAAATCCTGCCTCGTGTTTAAAACCACAAATGTTGCATATATAAAAACAAAGACTGTTTGTGTTACACCACGATCAGCTGCATAAATCGTAGTGGCCTTGGAAAATTAATGTTTTGCTTTAAGTAAAGCTGAAGTTACTCATGTTATTTCATTCTATCAATAGCAAGTACATTAACATTATCTAGTGTCTGCAAGCACACTATTAATTTACCTTGTACTGTCCCAATAGAGGGAAAAGAATTGTTCAAGGTAATGAGGCGTATCCACTTCCACTCCTTGGGACTCCTTACTTCCAAATAATCAATATTAATGTGGTGAAGGGAGGGCAGAGAGGAAAAGGATCTTCTGACTGATTTATCCGCTAAAGCCACATCACAGTGCAATGATAGTCTGAAGACTCTTTACTAGACTGAACAGAGACTAAATGGTTTACCAAGGGTAATGATATCCACCTGAAGTCAGGATTAATATGATGCTTGGCAGCCAGGAAGCTGACAGTCATAACTTTCCCTTTCTAAAATGATACATTCTTGATCATAGAAAAGAATCCAATATGTTCTTGAAAATATCTGCTCACTTCAGCATTAGCTTTCTTCCCATTGGGGAAAACCTTTTTTACAGAAAACCAGGTTTTTTTCTCTGATGAGAAGTACCTTTTGCCTACAGGTCCGATGAACAGCACAAAACACAGTTCTTAATGATATCTGAGACAACTTTGGCAAAGTATGTTTTCCAGGAAAGGAAAAACTGAAATATTAGGGGAGGAAACATTTAAGTAACGTGACCTGAATTTTCCTTTCTAAACCACAGGAAAAGTAACTGTCATGGAACGGCCTTTTGTCCTTTTGACCTGCAGCAAGCAGAAAGTTACTTTTAAAATTGCATTATGATAGCAAATTCTGTAATCTTTACGTAGGCTGAAGTCAGAGGGGGACGGCAAGCGCACTGCAGCAATACTAAAACATTTGGTTCTGGCTGTCCACGGTAACACATGCTTCCGCTGGAAGATATAGATAACATTCACAAAAAAAGCTCATCTAGGGGGAAAAAAAGATGACTCAAACAGTGTCAGGAAAACCAGTTTATTTTCCCCATATGGCTAACAAGAGTAGAATACAGTTCTGTGTACTTAACTCGCTACTGTAAGATGCGAAACACTGGTACTTAACGTTCCTCCTTCTTTTACTAAGTATTATATCAAATTAAGCTGTATGATTAAAGAATGCCTAAACTCATGCTTATAAACGCAGACGACTCATATGTGAAAGCACTGCCTGGTGCTTGTCAGACCTGCAGCTGGGGCTTTATAAAGAAGGATGTCCCAAAGGTAGACTAGGCAAGTTGTTCATATTGTCCCTTAAACACTGTGAGCCCAGCGGATACTTCAGTGCCCATGGGTGGACACTTTCAGGCTGCAATTAAGGCTCTCAACATCTTGTAGGATCATGACACAATTATGCAGTGATGGGGGTGACAATCCAGGTTAGGCAGTGGTGACAGTAAGGATGAGATGCTGTTGACCTTTTCCCTGTGCTCTGCTGTTCTCAGTGCTGGAGAGGACCCAAACCCTGAGACATCTGCCACTTTGTGGGATGGTTTGTCTCAGTGACCTGAAGTGGAATATATCTCGCCTAGGCTTAGGTATCTGCAGTGGGGACTTTTACACAAGCTACCCAGATAAGACCATCTTTTTACACAGCGGAGAGAAGTGGGCACTTTTAGGATACAACCTACGTATGTTGGTGTCAGAGGAACTGCACCCTGGGCTCCATTCGTTATGTCCACATGTAGTCAAATGCAGTCTGTTAAGGTTTATTCTCTACTTCTTTTCACAACCTGACGTGAAGACACTATCCACTGCAAAGTGTGTGCTGCGCTTTTTGTGTGTTGGCTGAAACAACATGAATCTGTCTGTAAATGTATGGCAGGTTTATGCATCCAAAATGTGAGGATTTAAAAAAGTGAATCAAGAGGCCATAACTAAGAATAACGGGATGATATTAAGTGAGGCAAGTGGCACAATGAGTGCCAGGAAACGCTCCTGGGCACTGCAGGGGCTTGGACTGTGGAAGATGCTCTCGGGGGATGAACACTACATAATGTGCACTTAACTATATCTAAAAGGCACAACACTGCACTCACTGGTGCCCACACTAGATGATATTGCAGGTTTTTACTGCCCTTTATTCTAGGTACTAGGCTCTAAATCATTGTTTAAAACCTATATGACCTAATTCTTCTCTGGGGTAACTTATCTGAAGTTCTCAAGGGTAAAAATGAGCCCTCACAAGTAGGAAAGTACTACAACACCTAGAGGCAACACTAAGAAACAACTGAGATTTTAGTAAGAGATAAATTCACTTTAGCTTGAGGTAAGAAATAATTCCATTTCTCCCTAGTTTCATGGAAATTACAGCCTAGAAAACCACCCCTAAAGGATATCCAGTTGCAAATACTATGTTAACAGAAAAAAATATCACTTGCTGAGGGCATATATGAAACTTCTTCCACCTAAGTCTAAACATAAAGAAAACAGGAAAGACAAAAATCTCAAGGAATATATCATAAATTAAACAACTATTTAAAATACATTATTTTAAAATGTTTGTTTGAAGAATATCTGCTTACAACAGCTGCTGGAAGCCCATTTCTTTACGTATTTCTATTGTTTCTAATTGTTTCAGTCCTTAGAAAGATTGCTTAGATTTTCATATGCTGCTTTCTTGATATGCCTTGCAATTATACTGACAAGAACTTTATGTTTTTATCCTCATCCTAAATTGTCAAAATTGTCTTAGACTCTGATGGGTGCACTCAGTCTAGGTTTAAGAATTCACATCTTCATTACTAACCAGGTGAGTGGAGGAGAAGGGTCAGCATTCCTTGGAAAGAAACAGGAAAAGGCATAAGAGTTAGGTGAATAGAGGTGACTCACTAAAGAGTTAGAATGATTTCTCCCAAAATACCAATATTCTGTTTTTTAACCTTGCTTTCTTGGAAGTTCTGAAGAAGACACCAGCCAATATGTAATTTTCTTTTCATATTCCTGAGAGGAAATTTAAAGCTTCTGAAATCCTTTGAGAAAATCCCATGAGATTTCCAGAGAAATTTTGGCTCTTTGGAACATTCAGGGATTCCAAAGGTGCTCCTGAAATATATGTGCTACTTGCTGAACTGCACTGAGATGAACACGTGTGAAGGTAACTATAGGCACTGGTTCTTCAGCTCTCCAAAAGTCAACAGCAGCAGGATCGAGTCCTAGATGCAGAAGATGCAGAAGATGTAGAAACAATTTCTTGTTAGTCATTGTGAGTCGCAGCTGAGCAGTACTAAGAAGAATAATCTTCTCTTACCCTCTCATGAACAGTAGTTCAAGATGTACTACAATGTACTTAGCACAAACATGGAAGAGAGAACAATAGAGAGGTAGTTTGTGGTCACCCTGCTTGAAGGAAACATCTAAACGCTGCCTTCTGGTTAACATGATATGTGTATTGTGGACCTAGTCTTACGGAAGAACAGCCACACATGTTTGCAGTCTCTTTGACTCAATGGCCAGCATGGGAACACCTACCAAGAACCACACTACACTCCGCACCCGGAGATGAAGCAAAGCACATCCCTACAGAGCTGGTGCTGTGGCTGCATCTCCAGCTCTGCAATTTGACTCTGCTCTTCCACCTTCTGTACTTGCAGATTTTATCGTTGCTTTTTCTCTAAAAGACCTGACACTTGTGAAATAATTTGACGTCAGCGTGACATGAAGAACAGGAGAGATTTCTTCAGCAGTAGTACTAGAAAGGGAAGATCCCGTAATCTTTCTACTTCCTCCCTGCATTTGCAAAGCCAAAAGAGAAGTCAGAGCAAGTAACCTCCTGCCCTTAGTGCAGCAGCCACTGCCTCATTAGCCCAGCAGGCTCCATCCCTCTTTAAGTGCAAACCTGCACTTGCATCCTCCTCTCAGTTTCTTACCTCCTACTCACATTTATTATTGATATCACCTATCAATAATGCTTTCCACTGCTTCAAGAGTTTGGCCTGTCTGTCAGATCCCGACTTTCAAGTGCCCTTTCTTTCACCTCATTATATTTTTAATGATATATACATTTTTTTCTTTCTTTTTCTTCCTCTGCCTGCCCCCTTCCTTACAAAGTGAGGGAGAGAAAAGTGTTGGTTGAGAAAGTGGCAAAGGTGACAGTTTTGTTGCTTTAAGCTGTTGCTCCCACACTACCCCTCTGCCTACTATCCAGCTTACCAACATCTGGTCTCCTGGAAGGGCAGCAAATGCACTTGTTTGATGCCCTACTCAAGCATGGATGCTTTCTCAGAACCACCACACAAGAGAGGAAAACCTACTTATTACCTACAGTTTTGCTGCAAATAGCTGTATTTGATCTTTGTAAAGGCAGTCCTCTTCATCAGTTTTCCTAGCGTTATAATTTGCAATCTTCAGGCTGTTTCTTCTTCTGTTTGTTTTCCAAGTCAGCTCATGTAGTTTGATTTTATAATGGCTAAGGTAATGTCCTGTTACTCAGAAGACACATCATCATTAGAATTGTTATACCTGAGAACAGGATTACAGCATCTGCCCAGAGACAGCCTGAGTGCTGAACAGAAGCAGGGTTAGTAAATTATTCCAATATTTGATTTGACAATTTTGTATAATTGAGGAACATGAACACAAAAGATTTGCCAATTATATAAGCATAATTCAAGCATACATATTTTGAGGCCAGAGAGGAATTTTCTTTCCCCTTTGCCTTTTTAACAACTCTGTCCTGACTCCGGTCTAATACAGGATTCTGTCTCTTGCTGCTGTTTCCTCTGTCTGCTTGCTCTGTGAGTCTGTTTGGGTCAAAAGCCACATGTGTTATGTTTCCAGAAACCAAATCAACCAATTATGTCATTTCCTATTATTACAGTTATTTAATTGGACAAGAATAACAAGAGAAGAAAAGCAACAGCCAAGCAAGATCCATCTTTCATGTTGAGTGGGGTGATCCAGATATACTGCTTCTGCCCATCTCTGCCTGAACAGGGACTTAGTGTGACTGTCAAACCTTTCAAGCTTTGACAGTCTGGAGCCCAGAGAAGGTAAAAGTCCTGTGATCACATGCAGTCGCTGGTCTTCCAAGCTCTACAAACCACATTGTGACTCCATCCAAAAGTGTGAATTTTAGACTTTTTATAGAAGGGCCATAATGTTATTTTATGTGGGTGCAAGAATTAGTTATAAGGTGCAGAAGCCAGAAGAAACCGTAGAGCATTGTGAAAACATTTTAAGTATCTGAACAGAGAAGACAGCAAGTCAAGTGCTCTTATGTTGTCTGAAAGACGTGCACATGTAATACAATTAAGCAGACATCCTCCAGCTTGGAGACAGTCCACTTACTCTGCTGACTGGGTATTAGCAATACATGTATCTTCCCACTATGCATCATGGAGGGGTTCTAGCTGCAATCAGAGATGCACAGGATGCTCAGGTACAGTTGAGCTGTCTGAGAGATGCATCTTGTCCCTTCAGCACAGTCCATACCAGAATCTGGAAAGGAAACTGGTGAATGCTGTAGTGCACACAATTTATGGCTGTTGTAATGCAAGAGGGTGGCTTTGCATGCTGTCTGCATGCTGGCCTACCACCAGAACGATTTCTGGGACTCAGGCAGGGCAAGGTGTCCTTTTTGCTGTGGCAGTGCTGTGGCACAGCTGCCCCTTTGCTTACCTCTAAATGAAGGGGCAGCTAATTTACTGTCTGGTCTTAGGTATCACAATTCCATGGTTTCAGGACACCAAGTAATCCTGATCCCTTACTTTCATGAGTAAGGCATGACATGAGTGTAACTCGATTTGGTGCCTCTGGGTGTATTATAGAATTTGTAGATATGGGAACAGAAATACAAGGATTTTTGTCTTATCAGATTGATGTCCTCTATGCTCATACCTTTGGAAGAGCTGTGATAATTGAGATAATCCCCATCCCTTAAAGCAGTTTTTTAAGCTCTGATTATTTTGGCAGCATGGCTCAAGTTTTATCACACACAGAAATGCAAAGGAGGAAAAGGACAAAACATTTCTTCTTTTTGTTCAGATTTAACCCAAATAAGCCCAGACCACTGAAAGCAAGAAACACTTCCTTCTACATAACCCTCCTCTGATTACTGTCCAGGCATTCACATTTGCAAGGAAGTACCTCTAGAATGGTTTTATCACTTTTATATACTCCAAATATGCTCACAGACAAAAAGTTTTCTAAAATGCACAGTCCTGTGCTCTGTGGAGGCAACGGTCTGTAACTATAAAGTCCAGAGCATCAGCTGAACATGGGAACTTCCAAACCAAATCCAGGAGTTTGGCAAGTCTGCAGGACAAGAAATTCTTCCCTAACCTTCTCTTAGATAAACCATAACTGAGGTTCATCTTCCTGTACTGAGTCACCTTGCTAACTCAGATGTGCATGAGATCTAAGACTTGCTATATTCTTTGAATTTCCTATTTGTTGTTTTAATATCCTGTCTGTTTACTTTTTTTTGAGATGTATTATCTGCCCTGACAATTCGTGGGAAGTCTGAGGGTCTAACTCAGGGCTGCAAATTTACTTAGGCACACATATGTCTGGTCTTCTTGACTCCAGCCTCAAACTACTCTTGTCATCATTAAAATAGATGTTTATATCACCTTCAGTTCTGCCTACTGTGTGGGTACCATTGAAGCACACGGTGCATTACTGAAGTATCAATGTGGTACACAAACAAGGTTAAAGTTAAGGATTAAAGTGGAAATTTAGGCACTACAATACCCAGGCATGTTGGAGGAAATACAGCCCTAATGTCAATGCCAGTGCACAGTGAGTTCAATATCTAAAACCAGGATATTCAAAGATCAATGATGAAGGCAAGGATGTGTCTTAAATTATACCTTTTTTTTTTTTCTTGTAGGTGCTGAACTGTGGAGTAGAGAAGTCCTTGAAAAACTACAAGTCAAACTGCAGGCTGTCCTGCAGCTTGCCTCTTCTTGGAAGGTATTCCCTTTATATGAAATCCTTATCTCTGCCATGATGAAGAGTGTGAAATCTTCTTCTTGTACCTGGAGCACAGAGGTGAGAGCTGCTTCCCAGAGCTTGCCTCACTAGCTACTTTCCAGGGGTTCTTGATAAAAAGGTATTACACACACAAGACATTTCCAGGCACATGAGGAACAAGGTGATTGGGAAGACAGAGTCTGGAGAAATCACGGGTAATAAATCAGAGTAAATTGTGCTTGACCAGTCTGATTGCTTTCCATGATGAAATGGCAGTCTCTGTGGACATGGGAAGGGTGGGGGTTAAATAATTTACATTGACTTTAGGAAAGCTTTTAACACAGTTTCTTTAGCATCCTTGCAGCCATAATGGAGATATATGCACTGGATGGGTACAGTACATGGTGGGTATTAAATTAACTGGACTGTCAGGCTCAAAGGTAGTGGTCAACAGCTCAAAGTTTATCTGGAAGCAATTGTGAGTGGTGCTCCTTGGTGACTGATACTGGGGTTGGCAAGTTGTCATCTTCAGATGACCTGTGCAGATGAGCACACCCTTGCAAGTGACAGTAAATGGGAGTTTATTTGGTAGAGTGGACTAGCTCCCTCTGGAGCAGATTTGTCTTGGGAAGATCTAGTTCCCATTTTTGAGACCAAAATGGAGCCAGAGAAAAGCTAAAATGTAATGTAGCCAAACGGGGATCCATTAGGCTGGAGTAACAGACTAACAGAAACCTCATGAAGCTCAGAAAAACTCAGATGAAACCCGTATACAGGAATAACCCCATACAGCAGTACAGACACAGGCTTGTCTGTCTAGGGAGCTGCTCAGCATAAACTGTCCTTGGGGTTGCCTCTGGACAGGCTGAACTGTATGCTGGGCTGCTTTAGTAAGAGCATAGCCCTGCTGTTTGGCAGTTGTAGGACTCCTTCTGGACATCTGTGTCTGGTTTGGGGTCTGCCAGTACAGGAGAGATATAGATGAACTGGAGTTCAGTTCAGTGAAGTCTGGTGGAGCACCATCAACATAACTGAGATGCTGGATCCCATGTGTCGTGGTATAGCCCTAGTCAGCAACTGAGCACCACGCAGCCGCTCACTCACTCCCCCACCCCAGTGGGATGGGGGAGAGAATAGGAAAGGCAAAAGTAAGAAAACTTGTGGGTTGAGATAAGAACAGTTTAATAATTAAAATAAAACAGTAATAGTAAAAATAATAACAATAATAATTTAATGAAAAGAAAAATAATGAGAGAGAGAGGTGAAACCTCAGGGCGGGGGAAACCAAACAAACAACAAGTGATGCAACTGCTCACCACCCATCGACTGACGTCACTGGTCCCCAAGCCGCGATCACTGCCTCCCCTGGCCAACTACCCCGGTTAATATACTGGGCATGATGTTATATGATATGGAATACCCCTTTGTCCAGTTTGGATCAGCTGTCTTGGCTGTGCCCCCTCCCCTCCTGGCTTCTTGTGCACCTGGCAGAGCATGGGAAGTTGGAAAAGGCCTTGACTAGCATAAGCACCACCCAGCAACAACTAAAACATCAGTGTATGACCAATATTATTCTCATACTAAATCCAAAACACAGAACTATACCAGGTACAGTGAAGAAAATTAATTCCATCCCAGATAAAACCATGACACCAGGATAAATAAAGAATGGCTTGGGAAACAGGGTTTCTTTAGCCTGGAGAAGAGAAGGGTAAGGGGAGACCTCTTTGCTGTCTTCAACTACCTGAAGGGGAGCTATAATGAAGGCAGAACAAGGCTTTTCTCAGAGGTGCACATCAAGGAAAAAGAGGAAACAGTCACAGTTGCCACAAGAGAAATTCTGGTTAGTTACAAGGAAAAATTATGCACACACAGAGAGAGAAATTCTTCACAGGTTAGCCACAGAGATTGTGAGCTCTCCATCCCTGAAAACTGTCACAGCTCAGCTGGGCAGGACCTGATCCAACAGACAGCCAGAGGTAACTTTAAAGCCAGTCTTGATTTGACAGAGGTGCTGCTTAGATGACCTCTAGAGATCCTTTCCACTCTAAATTAGTCAGTGATTTTAAATATTTTGTGAAGCAGGAATGTAAACTGAGGGCTCCCCTTTCTTAGCAGGGTTCCCCAGCCACAGAATGAAAGGTCCCAAAGATCCTGCTCAGCTAAAAGAGGGACACAGCAAGATGAGACTTATGGGACGCAACGAGATGCGTCACAAAGTCCTGAGCGAATAGCCTGATGTAGTTGCCAAGTCACTTCCCATAATATATGAAAAGTTGTGGCAGCAGGTGAAGTCCCTGGGGACTGGAAAAAGGGAAATATTGCACCCATTTTTAAAAAGGGTAGATAGGAAACCCTGGGAACTATTAACCTGTCAGTCTCACCTCTGTGCCTGGGAAGATCATAGAATCATGGGATCATACGATATTTTGGGCTGGAAGGGACCTTTACAAGTCATATATTCCAACCCCCTGCAGTGAGCAGGGACATCTTCAACTAGATCAGGTTGCTCAGAGCCCCATCCAACCTGACCTTGAAGGTTTTCAGGAATGGGGCCTCCACAACCTCTCTGGGCAACCTGTGCCAGTGATTCACCACCCTCATTGTAAAAAATTTCTTCCTTATATCTAGTCTGAATCTACCCTTTTAATTTAAAAGAGTTAACCCTTGTCCTATCGCAACAGGCCCTATTAAAAAGTCTGTCCCCATCTTTCTTATAAGCCCTTTAAGTACTGAACATGGAACAGATCCTCCTAGAAGCTGTGCTAAGGCACATGGAGGACAGGGAGGTGATTCGAGGCAGCCAGCATGGCTTCACCAAGGGCAAGTCCTGCCTGACCAACCTAGTGGCCCTCTACGATACAGTGACTGCATCAGTGGACAAGGGAAGAGCTACAGATGTCATCGATCAGGAATTCTGTAAGGCCTTTGACACGGTCCAGCACAACATCCTTCTCTCTAAGCTGGAGAGGGCTGGATTTGGTGGATGGACTGTTCGGTGGATGAGAAATTGATTGGATGGTTGCATCCAGAGGGTAGTGGTGAACCGCTCAATGTCTAGATTGAGATCAGTGATAAGTGCTGTCCCATAGAGGTCTGTATAGTTTAATATCTTCATCAATGACATACACAGTGGGATTGAGTACACCATCAGCAAGTTTACAGATGACACCAAGCTGAGTGGTGCATCTGACACACGTGAGGGACAAGATGCCATCCAGAGGGACATGGACAAGCTCAAGAAGTGGGTGCATGTGTATCTCATGAGGTTCAACAAGACCAAGTACAGGGTCCTGCATCTGGGTCGGGACAGCCCCCGGTATCAACACAGGCTGGGGGATGAAGGGATTGAGAGCAGCCCTGTGGAGAAGGACTTGGGGGTACTGGGGGATGAAAAGCTGGGCATGAGCCAACAATGTGCACTCACGGCCCAGAAGGCCAACTGTACCCTGGGGTGCACCAAAAGCAGCGTGGCCAGCAGGGCGAGGGAGGGGATTCTGCCCCTCTGCTCCGCTCTGGTGAGACCCCACCTGCAGGGCTGTGTCCAGCTCTGGAGCCCTCAGCACAGGAAGGACATGGACCTGTTGGAGCGGGTCCAGAGGAGGCCACAAAAATGATCCGAGGGCTGGAGCACCTCTTCTGAAAGGACAGGCTGAGAGAGTTGGGGTTGTTCAGCCTGGAGAAGAGAAGGCTGCGGGGAGACCTTATTGTGGCCTTTCTGTACTTGAAGGGGGATTATAAGAAAGATGGGGACAAACTCTTTAACAAGGCCTGTTGCAATAGGACAAGGGCTAACAGTTCTAAATTAAAAGAGGGTAGATTCAGACTAAATATAAGGAAGAAATTTTTTATGATGAAGGTGGTGAAACACTGTCCCAGGTTGCCCAGAGGGGTGGTGGATGCCCCATCCCTGGAAACGTTCAAGGTCAGGCTGGACGGGGCTCTGAGCAACCTGATCTAGTTGAAGCTGTCCCTGCTCTCTGCAGGGGGGTTGGGCTATACAGCCTTTAAAGGTCCCTTCTAACCTAAACCATTCTATGATTCTATGGTTCTATGATTCAAGACACGTCTGATAAAATTATGGGCAAGCAACAGGGCACACAACATGGTTCCCCTAGAATGGGCAGTGCAGGGACTTCTTGCTGTTCTCAGAGAAACATGAAAGAAGGTACATGAGGGCCAGAAATATTGCTTTTTTGGGGTAGAGCCTCATCTCTGCTTTCCCCTTGTCTCTGCCCTTAACTTAAAGCACTAATTGGTTGAGTTAGAAAGAGTATTGATATTTAAACCCAAGGAGCAGAAAACGGAGTTTATCACAAGCCCATCATCCTCAGTGAATGCTCTCACCTTTCAACTGCCATTAGTGGCCTCCACCCCATTCCTTTGCTCTTCTAACATGTGCTGTTTTGAGGCAATAACCTGCAGCTCTGCACATATACGTGCCAGAAAGTGTCAGCAGGAAAAGACCACATTTTATGAGGACTCTGGTTTGGGGAATACTGTGAGTGTTCCTAATGCTTCTTAGGGATCAAAAGCTGAGAAAAGCGTAGTTTCTGTATCTCAGACAGGCATAGCATTAGCTATGCGCCAGCTCATTCAGCTCTTTCAAGACTTATATTTCATGGGGGACTTCAGGCTTTTGAGAAAATTTCAGAAATAAAAACTCCTCAGCTGTTTAAGGCCAGGATAACAAAATCCTTCTTTTTTTAGATCTGCAGCACCTTACCCATTCTCTTCCTCACATAGTACTACTGTATTTACTTATCTAGAGCGTTTTGTTTCTCTTTATTATGCTGCAGTGAAAATAAACAGTCTTAGTTGGCTGATGAGATACAATGTGAGGTTCTGCACTGAGTCACTTTGGCTTGAGATAACCAGCAAGCAAATAACAGAAACCAGAATCACTGTCATTTTGTAAGACTGAATCTGTGTGGGCATTTATAAGAAAAGTCTTAATTGGTATTTTCTTGTCTCTATCCCATTGGCTTTTTGTTTTATATAAGCTTTTTCTTCTATTGTCTCCGTCTAGTAGTTGGGGTGGTTTTTTTTGTATATTTTTTTCCCCCCATCACTATATCTTATTCCACCACTCGGCTTGCCACATGAATTATTAATACTGTTTTTATGCTAAATGTCCCTGCCTTGCACATAATTTGACCTTACTGAACAAGTAACTGTGCTAAACCCTCAGGACATATTACCCACACTCTGTATATGAAACATATTTCTTCCTTGTGTTTGACTTAGCCAAAATTCAAAACACTTTGAACACAGACACGTGGCTTTTTTTTTTTTTTCAATTAGTTCTTTTTAATTAGGGAATAAGAAAGAAAAAATAAAACTCTAACCTTTCTGGAAGCTAATTACATTTTGGGTTGCCTGTGATTGTCCCTGTATTTTCGTATTGTCAGCTATCCTTGAACACATTGAGAAGGTGAATGAATTAAAACTTGCTTTCTACTACATTTAAAAAATGACTTGATCATCAATAAATATTCAGTGCAGCCTTCAAATGTGGTTTAGGAAGGAGCTGTAGCTTGTATTCACTTCAAGATAATTGGAAAATATCTGAGTTTATCATATTGGCTCCCTATTTGGCAAAATGTTTTCTTATACCGCTCCCAATCTAGTAAAATTGTAATCCTGTACTGTGCTCAGCAGGAACAATTTTAAACACCCGCTGCCTCAATCATAATGGCCACCATCTTTCCCACAGGGAGTTTATTTTCATTTCCATGGAAAATTTGAAAGGTAATTCCAAAGTCTTTATTGAAAAGATGTATGTTTACCAATGATCTTGTTAACTTGCAGCAAGAATAACAGGAGATGTCAGACACTTTGAAAGGCAAATATTTGCTAACAATGATCCATTACAGAATAAATAGATAAGAAGCAACATAAAATATTCATCGAGTTAATAATTAGTAATATGGTTATTCTGATAACCATTGAAATATCCTTTTGCTTTCTGAATCCTGATGTATTCTTGCTTCAGTAGTATTCTATGGCAAGGAGTTTCATAGTCCAATTAGGAATGCATTTCCTTTTTTGAGTAGTATTATTTCCTCCAATTACAACTCTTCTGTCTGTTCCTGAACTCTTTGTTGTGCCTCCCTTGTCTCCTCGCCAAAATTAACGATTCCAGTCTTTTACAGTTTTCATTACTTGCGATATACATTCCTTAGTGCACTTATGTCCATCGATACCTGGGTCCCCACAGAACTGTTTTTGTGGAACAATAAGCAGTGCTGCAGGTAAGATAAGACCTTCGCTCCAGGTGAGTTTAAAGCCATGAGCTTGTAGTTCTTCATCGTTCAACCATTTTCGACAGAAGAGTGTGAATATAGCTCACTTTCAATAACTTCTATTTACTGTGGTTTCAGAGGAGAAATAGTAGACAGACTACATGTCAATCCTTTCTCTCTGTAACTTTTGAGATCCTTCTTGAAATCTGTCCTGCCTGCTGTGGGTGGGGGAACCCTGTCAGTCTGAGTGGTCATCACAATTTGTTTTTTGATTTGCTTGAGGAACCTCTGCTTAACCGCATGGGATTTCTTATTGGTTTATCTCATTCAATCCCACTGAAATAGGGCCTCCACCGTCTGCAACCCAGAGATGTACGCCTTTTTGGATGTTGCATGAGCACTTAAAGAAGGGAATCATCATATCTTCTATATGGCTTACCTCTTGGAATGGTATAATATACTTTATTTACACATAACAAAGTAGTCACATTCTCACAGTCGTATCCTTAGGAGAAAAAACTAGTCTTATCTGCAGAAGTACAAACAGTATATTTACAAATATATATATATATATACAAGTATATATACAAACAATATATTTATACTTACTAGTTTACCCAAGTTATAAATATTGTGTAATTATGATTAGGACTAATTATTAAAATTCAGTCTCGTTTATAACTAGTCAGAATCTCAATTATGTGCTACTATACTGAAGAAATTATCTTTCCCTTTCTTATTATTATCAATTTGAAAAATCTGCTAGCTAGAAATTAATTGTACCCTCAACAGTTTCTAGGATTTCACTGGTAATCAAAGTTTGTTTAGACTCTGTTATCTGGCTCTGACACTTGCTTTACATTGCTTTCACATGAGTGCTTCATACTGCAGTCTCATCAGAACCTCTTCATTTCAAGAAATATAATAGATACCTTCAATGTGTAAATTACTTCTGAATGCCTTAAAACTTGACAAATTAAATCTTCCATTTCTGCCTTTGCAAAATCAGAAGGAAAGAGATAGTACAAGACAAATGATTACCATCTCAACTTTTACAGTAGATACTTAAAAAAAATAAAGTCAATTAATTTAAATGTCAGTGTCAACTTATTGTCAGGTTATGTTCTTAAGAATTTTATTTTATTTTTCCCCTTCAAATGTCAGTCTTGAAATAAAATTGGTATAAAATATTAAATTATGTACTAGAATCTTCATTACAAGATAAACCTCTGGCAAGGAGCTCGTTGACACTGCTTTACCAAATAAATAAGCATTTGAGAGCATTTCCTTCCTCTGATATTGGCATTTGATGTGTACAGGTGGGAACTGTAAATCTGTCTAGGTTGAAAACCATTTGGGCATAAGCATTTCTATGACTGGATTGTCAATATGTGTTGGAGATTAACCAAATGCCTTAAATTTCTTTTTCTTTCTGCCTTTATTTCTCTAAAAAGAAGAAGAAAATACCAGGAAACAAAACAGCCTGAAAAACAGCAATGCCTTTTCAGTCATCTTAATATCTATTAGTTTTCATAAGGAAAAATATGTTCCTTTCAGCATATTGAAGTGAAATGGGCAAATCCATGCCATGAGCAATTAATTGACACTGGTAGAGCTGCATCCACTGACATGAGGGCTGGATTTTAGATGTAAGGACTAGATGTTACTATTATCCAGAGCAATAGTATTATTGCTGCTGTTATTATATTGCATTTATATCAAATATCACTGGTATGCGACTGCCAGTTCCCCATGGATGTAGAGTTCCTTGATCATTTGTGATTAATGCATAAGACAGAAAAGATCTGGTTTATAATGTTCATCTTGGCTCTGTTTACCTTAATTACCGGATTTTTTTGGCTTGCCTCTTTCCAAATTACTAGATTGCTGTGGATCCTATACATTCAGGTCACAATTAATAAACTTTGGTGTTACCACTC
Organism: Phalacrocorax carbo; assembly: GCF_963921805.1. Classification (NCBI taxonomy): domain Eukaryota; kingdom Metazoa; phylum Chordata; class Aves; order Suliformes; family Phalacrocoracidae; genus Phalacrocorax; species Phalacrocorax carbo. Next base: position 8,205,625 of record NC_087514.1, on the reverse strand, counting down.
CTACATTTAATAGCGTTTTCACAGGAAATTAATATACTTTTGTGCTACTAAGTTAATTCAATTTAGAGTCCAAATTCTGCTGTGAACTTTAATGAGCTTAGCAGGCAGGATACTGAAGGGGAAGTTGGCAAGGCACTGCATGGAACTCTGTGTTTGTTTGGCTCTGGCAAGTCATTTCTCCATCTCTCACCCAACATCTGCCCAACTTGTGTAGTCAGCTAGCAAATTCTTCGCTTGTCGTGACCAGTGCCAGCAGTGCAGTGTTGTAGCTGGCAATTATTGGAAGACTGAATCAGGGCTTAGAACAGTGCTAAGACACTGCTTTAAAAACAGACAATTTAGCAATGATAAGGGGGCATGTGGGGGAAGGAGGCAATGCTAGATGTTCTCCTTCTTATCAGAATGCTCCTCCCCCCCCCCCCCCCCCCGAATGGGTCAATGGTCAATAACACAGAATGTTTAAATATGAGGTTTCCCATTCAGGGGGCTGCCCTGAAAGCAGGTATGAACCAAGCAGGTCCCTTCACCTGCGTGCTTTGGATTCACATTGTTACCTTAAACTTGGATGGAACATGCTTTCAAAATTAGACAGACATACAGAATCACATCAGTCCCTGCGAGCTATCTTTGTTTCACCATTTTTTCTCCACTGAAGTGTTCAGCATTGCTGTTGCTGTTGTTTTTGTCCTTAAATGATACCGTTTCATTGTATGCATCTGTATTCCAGACAGACAGGGAGACTGAGAAAGAGGCAGGAGATTTTACTCTGTGTACATAAATGCTCTAAACACCTTAGAACAGTGTCTACACTGCTGAACAATGTATTATTTAAGCTGTGATTTGATAGCGATCACTGTCAGTTAGCCAAATCCAATATAAACTCATTTTTTTTGGTTCTTTTTTTTCCCTTTTATTTCCTTCTCTTTTTAGCACCCCCAGCATAGAAGACATATTAGAAGTGAAATATTAACAGGAATCTTGTACCAGAAAAGCTTAACTCAAGAGAATGTGCTGCGTAATCCAATATTAATTTATAGAGTTTCTAATGTGTCATATGATACTAGGTCAATCAGCAATGTCCAACCCAGTAGTCTGCTTTGCATTATCAAGGAAGTTTAAACTGCCCCCTTAATTTTAAAACAAGAAATAATTTGCCTGATCTAAATAACAAGTGGCAAGTTTGTCAGTGTGTAGTGGACAAAGATGACTATGATTTGTAAATCAGCAGTGAAATATACTTTTCTTACAAGCTTTAGAGACTTCTGTCAGCCTCACCTCTGTTCCCAGGAAGAATTTTTTATCTCATTACAGTCTCTAGTTAAGACTTATTTTATGTATGCCCAAGTTTATTGTGGTTTTATCATCCAGACAGGATGTTCGCCATATCACAACGTGCTTAGACCACCCAATAGCAAATTGGCTCCCGGCAGTATGGGTGTAGGACTGAAGTCTAAATTTTTGTGAAAAATTCTGTTATATAAACAGTGATTGATTAAACTAAACCTGGAGACTACCTTGGATCTACAAAAATAATACTGATGTTCTGTACCTTATAAACATTTTCCATTAGGTTTATGGAAACTAAAAAGGACATATATCAAATGTATATCATATTACAAATTACTGATTCCCAGTTAATAAAAACACAGCACCAGCTTTGGTGGTGGTTGATCAGTGAGATATTTGTCACAGGAGACTGGACAGGCAAGCTAGCGTGGAGGTATGTCATCTCATACCTGAAAACCCCATTCTTTCTCTCCCCTCTTCCTAACTGAAACACTTGCCTCTTTTCTTCCATTTGGCTGGAGGCCAACTCTGTTCTACAAAATAGAGTGGCCTATTATAATGTGTCCTAGAAGTGACAGGGACCTTCAGGAATAATAATTCAGATTTCTATATCATTCAGAACAATGATATAGGAAAGAATGTCAGTGGAATATTGCACTTACTGTAGCATTGTACAGATGTCACCTAGAAGACAATCTGCATACACTTTTACTACCTACTTAGAAGAATGGTGTACTGAGTTTGGCTGGGATGCAGTCTGCATGGTGCTGTGCTTTGCATTTGTGGCAAAATCAGTGTGGATAACACAGCAGCGTTTGGCTATTGCTCAACAGTTCCTGCTCAGTGTCAAGGTTTTCTCTCTCTCTTCCCCCACCCTCCCACGCAAGTAGGTTGGAGGCGAGCAAAATATTTAGAGGGAATGTATCCAGGACCCAAACTGACCAAAATGTTATTCCATACCATATGGCAACATACTCAGCAATAAAACTCAGGGAAACGAGGAGGAAGCAGGAATTTCAGAGTTATGGCATTTGTCTTTCCAAGCAGCTGTTATGCATGCTGAGGCCCTGCTCAGGAAATGGCTGGACATCTGCCTGCTGATGGGAAGTAGTGAATTAATTCCTATTTTTGCTTAGTGTGCACACACAGCTTTAATTTTTCTTATTAAACTGTCATTATCCTGATCCACAAGTCCTTTTGCCTTCCTTCAATTCTTTTCCACGTATCCCCTCAGAGAGGGGAGTGAAGGAAAGGCAGGGTCAGTATTTGGCTGCTGGCTGGGGTCAACCCACCAAAAATGGTCTCATAGAAAAGTTATGGCTGTTATTTCTCTAGAGGGAGCATACATTGGGCAAGAGCAGACAACCTTGAGAGTTCTTTTTTACCAAACATACCTTATGTCATGTTACCAACATCAATCTCGTTTCCAAATGTAGAGGGTGGGGTTGGGACCCAATTTGAGGCAACTACATTCAGAGGCCTACTCCTTAGTGTCCACTGGGTTCTTACTGTAATTGATGGTGACCTATGGGCCCTGTCCAATCACCTAAACATGGGCATCTATTGCCATCTGAGATGCAGTGGGATATCTTGTCTGGTCTCTAACTGCTGGTCCAGAAGAGTCTGGGTCTCAGAAGTCCTATGTTGTATCTTCCAGACTCATATGCCTAGCTACCTCAAATGCCTACATACCTACCTGAGAGTGTCTGAAGATTGACACTACCCAATATAAGCAGAGGGGGAGATCACATTAGCTCACTCTGAAGTAGACTGGCTGATCAGCTGTATTGTTCTCTAGGCTCCATTGACTGTGCTCACCAGATGAGCCACAAGAGTGGATGCCCTATAGATTGGTATCTGATGACACCTGAGACACCCAAAGGTACCTAATATGATCCAAGAACCTATGACACACAACTTCTAGGAGGTATATGACTTTTGGGAGTGGCAGCCAGAGGAAAAGCAGGGTGCACTAGGTGTCTTGTGCCATTGGAGAGGACATCCAAGCAACTGAACTGAGACTTTTAAATCCTGACAGATTACAGTGGAATCTTAGACACCAAAAGCAGAGGTAAACAACTATTTGTAGATATTTATAACTGGGAGTCTTAATCTTAAACTGAATCTCACCCGGTAAGGGCAGGATAAAGGTGCCCAGGATGGATAGATGGCCTGTGTCATTTCATGTGCAATTCTGCTCAATTTCCAGCTGCTGCTCCAGGCAAGCACTGCGATCCCTCAGGTTCTATGTAATAGCTGCCAGCCCCATGAAGATGTCTCAGCTAACTGTGGGTGTTGCAAATAACACCTGACACTTCTGAACAGGCAACTGACTCAAGCCTCAAGATTCATTCAAACAGTCTATAAAACAAAAAAATGAAATTCCAGCACTCTGATGTGTTATAAAATGCTATGCTTAAAATCTGCATAACTGCGAATAATAGAGCTAAAATGTCATTTGCCTATACTTGCTGTGATTACCTAAAATGATGTCATCATATAATCATCAATAACTGAAGGAGAATACCTGTTGTCCAAAATGTAAGATCTATAAGTAATGCTAAAAGACCCTTGGGGTAGTTTCATAGAATCATAGAATGTGCTGAGTTGGAAGTGACCCACAAGGGTCATCAAGTCCAACTCCTGTCCCTGCACAGGACAACCCCAAATTCACACCATATCTCTGAGGGCTGTGTCCAAGTGCTTCCTGAATATCACCAGGCTGGTGCCGTGATGCCTCCCTGGGGAGCCTGTTCCAGGGCTCCACCACCCTCTGGGGGAAGAACCTTTTCCTAATACCCAACCTCACCCTCCCCTGGCACATATTCCTGCCATTCCCTCGGGTCCTGGCACTGGTCACCAGAGAGAAGAGATCAGTGCCTGCCCCTCCTCCTCCCCTTGGGAGGAAGCTGCAGACCGCGATGAGGTCTGCCCTCAGCCTCCTCTTCTCCAGGCTGATCAAACCAAGGGACTTTAGCAGCTCCTCATATGGTTTCCCCTCTAAACCCTTCACCAAGTTCATGGCCCTCCACTGGACACTCTCTAGTAGCTTTGTATTTAAGGAGGTGAAAGTTTCTCTTTATTAAAAACAAAACAAAACAACAAAATCCTCCACCAAAAAAAAACCAACCCAGACCTACTGTGAATTTTGTAAACAAAGCAACAAAGAAACAAACAGATCTCATAAAGAGGATAAGCTAAGTGTGCAATGAAGGGGTGTTAATTTGATGATATGAGCAAACAAACTGGCAGCTTCCTGGCTGAATCTCTGAACTCTTCAAATAAGAAGACTTCAGGGTTCAGGTTTTGCTTTCATGAGCTTGCCTAACTTACATTAGAACATGTAATGGTGGTGGTATTAGCTGGATTCCACTAAACCTCTCTTTTAACAAAGCCTTCTCCATGGAAATTTTCACTGTGACCCACCAAGGCTTTACTCAGTGCAAATGGATATTGAGTTCTTTTTTCAGAGCAGGGCACGCTGATCAGCTGTGCCTCCCAAGGTGCATTTCCTTCTTGCACTATTGAAAAATTGGTTACATCTTCACATTTGCATTTACATGACACACAGGTGTTGTCCTTTTTTATGTGTTTTGTTCACTGTGTAAACATAACCATTATGCCTTTCCTAAATGCCTAGTCACCACTTTATTTTCCCTGGAATATCTGTAATAGTTTCTGGAACTGATGACCCTCGGGTGTTTGTTACGTCCTCTCAGGTAACATATGGAAATGGTCACATGAACTCTCCAAATTCATTTAACTGCAAACTGAAACAGGATCATGGAAATCACCCTCAGTTGTTCCAGTTTAAGCTAACTCTGCAAAGGAGAAAATGGATCTGTTTTACTTTGCTCTAAAGAAGAATATGAACCACACATACTCAGCTGCTATGTCTTGGAGGGCACGGTAATGCAGAGGTGAACAGTGCTAGCAAACTGTTGCAGTTGCTGTAGGAATTTGTTAGTATGTGATTATATCTTAGACTCTCTGTTAAGAATTCATGTATTTCCTGAAATAACTTGATTTTTTTTTACTAATTGTATATGGTAGCTGGAAAAGATAAAAATCACAGACTCTGGCAACCTATAATATCACAAAATCGTAATAAAAATGAAGGTGCAGATCTTCAGAGGGTAAGCTGATAAATTTCATCGATATCCATGGAGTTACACTAATCTATATAAGCTGATGATCTGCCTGTCAAAGTCTATAATCTTTCACCAGTGGTGGATGAAAATGTTGCTAAATATAAAAATAAATATAGATCAGTTACCTTATATTTAAAGAGACTTTAAAAAGATTGTTGAACTGTAACTGTAATTATTGCCCTGTGTTCTTCACCTTTGCAAATCCATCTGCTGTTTCTTGCCTTTTAACCCAACTGGAAATCTTGCTGGGCAGGACTCATATTTTTACCTGTGAGCGTATTTCTAGACATATTTCAGGACAAAGTAAAATGATGTAGTGATCCATTAATGGAACTCCTAGCTAGTATTAATACCATGATTATAGATTGCTCCTAATTAAGAGGGAAGACTACTCTTTTGAATAAGCCACAGAAGCCAAAAAGAGAGGAGCACATAAAGAGGAATCTTGGAATCTACTTGTACTTTTCAAACAAAACAAGAAAACAGCAAGAAAAAATTGAGGCCACTAATGACCAAAGTGCGAAGTCTCATTTCTACCTTGCAACTGAGATGTCAGGTCTCAGTCCAAGGTGCTTTAAAAAAATTGTGATGGTAAATGACCAAAGCCCATGTCTATAAAAGCAAACCTCACAGAAGCCTGAGAAGCTGGTACCAATACACAGCAGATTCTCAGAATGCTGATTCTTTAGGAAATACTGAGAAAGCACCCTGTTTAAAAAGCAATTATGGGAAGAATGAAAAATTGCACAAAGGAGCTTGGCCTCAGAAAGATGCATCTAATTGAGCTGAAGGCAGGAATAAAGTACAAGAAGCAAGGTGTTCCTCACATGAGCACATTGAAATGGAGGCTGATAACACACAATGACTGTGTTTGTTTATCATTTGTTCTCTTAACCTTGGAAACTCAGTAAAGAATGGAAGGCATGGTGTACTAAACCCACAGCTTGCTACTATCCTGCTTGAAAAGACAGCAGCAGATAGTTATTTATTCCATTTTTCTCCTGTGTTGTTTTCCAGGTGGAAAGTTCACTGCCATTACACTGAAGCCCTGTATTTATTCAAACACCTCTTACAATGCAGTCAAGGTTAACTTCTTCACTTTGTGACCGTGTGAGCACTGAAACAGCTGCCTCTACAAGGAGATCCAGGTCCCATAACCTGCTCTATGGCTGACTTCTCAATTAACACTCCAGCTGTCTGAAAAAAAGTCTCTTTCACACAAGAAAAGGTAGTGAATAAATTAAAAAGAAAAAATCAGATTTTCCCATGGCAGATTTTGAGATTTTGATGAAAACTTGAAAATATTTTGACTCTGAAATGTCACTTTGGTGCATTCCTGGTTCATCCAGGAATCACAGCTTATGGAGAAGAAAGGGGACCCAGACACAGAAAGTATGAGTTGACGTCTAAGCCAACCAGCTATGTGTCATCTGAAGCTGAAAATGCAAAATAGTTTGAGTCTGAGCTTCCAGAGGAGACCCTTCCATAAGCATCTCATTCAAAGTTCATTTTTTCCTTTGAAACACCCCCCTCAGGGCTTTTTTTTTTTTTTAAAACTCACATTGGTTGCATTGTTGGCCAGAAAGGCTATACGTGTAAACATTCATCCACTTCAGGTCACCTTGTCTTTTCATGGTGGAACTGGTCATTTAGATGTGAAGTGTATTTCCTGCCACTAATCCTCTAAATCACGCAATATATTACTTTTAAACGGAACTTAATTTTCACTTTCTTTTGCTACACCATCTTTGAAACTATTGATCTAAAACCCCACTATTTTTCTTACCTTCCTCTTTTCTAGCCTTGATAGATCCCAAATACCAAGGGGATACCAGCTTAGTTCTGAAAATAGTATTTATTAAGGTATAATTCCGTTGGCATTTATTTGGCTGCAAATTACCTTAAGAACTTCTTATTCCCTGCTGCTTGTTTCTAGCAAGAAGCAACACTGCCTTTTCATCTGTACTGAGAAAAAAAAAAAAGTGCTGTGCAGTAAAGCAGAACTTTTTTTTTAAAAGCAACCTAAAAAATTCCATGAATTTCTGGAGTGTTTTTGTTATTAAGTTAGCCTGTGTCATCACTCTAGTTTAAGACCAGTTCAATGTTTATCAGTACAGATGAGACAGAGACAGTATTGAACTGCAGTGGGGACTGCAAACAAACAAAAGAGGATGAAGAAGGCAGAAACTTCTTAAACTGGTTTGGTGAACAAAGGCGGTGTATGTGAACTTTAGAACCTTGAATTTGAAGGGGGTTGTTGCCTCTTCATACTCTGTACTCCACAGAAGTGCAAGATATGCCCTGAATGATGGCAGAGTGACAGGGATGGGAGAAAGAGAACCAAGCTGACATCGTATGCTTGTCTTTGTTCAGTCACAGCCTCTCTGTTGCAGAACCAGGAGGGTCTGCGCTATGGCTGGACTTTTTGGCCAAAGGGTTGCTTCTGACTTGGGTTCCCAGGGAATATTTGGTGGTGTTTCTTGGAAAGCAAGAGCAAAGGAACAGTAGCCACTTCAGCGCTGTGGTATAAAGAAGGAGACTAGAGAGTCAGAGAGAGCCAGTCATATTGCAGATGTGATCCTGCTCTGACAAATAAAGGCAAAAGCAACATCTACCTCCTAAAATTGTTTCTTGTGAGGTTTAAGTCTTTAGGCATAGGGACTGTCTTCTGTGCTGTATGCTTGGTTGCTACCATGATGATACAGCGTTCCTGTCTTCAGGAGAATAAAAAACAAATTAATGTACCAACTCTCACTTTTAAAATACATCCAGGTGCAGAGCTTTGGAAAGAAGGTTGGGTTTCCTTACATTGTGCAAAACAGGAAAACCAATAGCTGAGTTCCTGTATGCATGCACACACCCACCGGGTATCACGCCTTAGTGCCCAGGTAGTGTGCAGGTTTGACGCATAGAATCATTCCTCTGCCATCAAGATATGAAATGCAAAGAGCCAACTGCACCAAAAGGCATGAGATTCCCTTACTTGGATATGCCACTCTTCACTTGAGAGAGCAGATGATTGATTTATAACATGTACGTGGCTAGAGTCAAATGAAATGAGTCACAGCCCAAGTGTTTAGGAGTGGGACAATTTTACTTGCTGAAATCATGTAACTTAGAATCCATAAAACCACAACAGAGCATCTCCAAGCCATTTTTTCAGACCTGCAGAATGATGCTACTTCTTAATTTTGTTGTTTCTGTATGGTTTTGTGGGGGACTATCTTTCCAATTTATCAGCATTTATGAAATGCTACAGTTCTAAGTCCTGAGCAACATAATTTCCTACAGAATATCTAAACTGCAGTGAAGATTGCTTTTTGCATATAAAAACACAGGCAGACATTATCGTGTTATCAGAAAGAGCTCAAAGAAATTAGCAGGACAAAGTTTTGAAAGCAAGGTAGAGAACATTAGTATATAGCTCACAAACACTTAGGGATTGAAAAGAATCTCTGCCTTAATTGCTTGGAAATAAATTTCCAATTAATTAAGAAAAAAAGAAGATGAGCCAGATAAGGATTCTCAATTTATAATCCTGAAAACTGAAATTAAATCTCAGTCATTAAACTCATGTAATGTCTCTGCACCTAATTATGATTTCCCTAGAAATTTATATCTCACATTATCTGAACTTAATGGCCCTCTTATAATTGGGGAAGATGTAAACTTAGCCTTAGCCCCATGCATTGGACAAATCCTTGGTGAGGAATCTACTACTCTGTGTGCAATATGAGCAATGAAGCAAAACTGTGCTGAATAGAGAGGGAGAGACTGGCAACATCTGGAAGACCACTAAAACTACAGGTGGATATCCTTTTTTATTTTCTTTCATCGAACTGCTATTTATGATCTCTACTAATATCCTAAGAAGAAAAAAAAATAAAAGAACTTTTGGCTAAAATTATTTTGCTATTAAAAGGGTATCAGTTTCTCCCTGGAACAAAAATCTTGTCTTAATATTTTTCTCTAGCCTTTCCTGACTAGTTAATGTAAGTAAATATATTATTATTGAAAATTGACCTGGAAGGAACCTGGTGTGGGCAGAATTGTGGAGCCTGAAGTTCTGAGGTGTGCAAAGTGTCAAAACTTTATCACCTGGCTGGCAGAGCTTTTGGATAATGCAAATTTCTGGTTTATAAGGGGAAGGAAACCAGCTGCCAAACACAGTAATGATTTCATCTCCCATCTGAAAAATGCATGTGGAACCTCCATTTCTTCCCCAGCTCCTTAACATACACGGTAGGCATTTCATGGATGTCAACCCCACTAACATTTAATTTCATTCTTTAACCCATTCTTAAAAATTTATGTCTAACATCCTTCTGGATGTATCTGCTTAATAATGGACATTCCATGGCAAACCTGGGAATTACAGAATCACAGAGACTTATGTTAGGGCTGTAGTAGCCTATTAAAAATTACCCCTGTAATATAGGTAACTTGAGGCCCATGTTGATGCCTAGTGTGTACGTGCAGGTGAGTGTTAGGGCTCCATGAAAAGGGAAAGGAGGCAAGGCATGGAGAGGAAAGACTGCAGTATCTAAAAGCAACAAAAAATGCAAAAGTGGAATCACAAAGGCTATTGTTTAGCTATTGAGAGATTCCAGCAGGATTTGTGCTCCCAACAAGACAGCTGCCTGTAGGATAAATGACCCTAGAGAGACAGCTGTTTCAGCTGAGAAGAAAAATGGCAGCAAGATAACCACAATGAAAAAATACACACCACAGAAATTACAGGAAAGTAGAACCCAGGCCAAGATTTTCAAAGGAGAAAATAAAGCAAAAGCCTAGTTCCTCTTTTGTTCTGATGGTGGTTTAGTGTCCCTGTGGTGAGACATGAAGGTCCTTGAAAGAGAGATGAAATAGGAGATAAAAGATTCCCACCATTTAATGATCTCCACATAAGCCAGTGAAAATGCAATCTATATACTTATAGGAACAACCCCAGAAAGACCTCAGTCAAGACGAGGGGGTAGGAATCAGCATCTCCAGGACTCTTTACTGACCCATCACTGCTGGTGGAGGCGTCAGACTTCAAATCCCAATGCCATTTGCTTTGACTTCAGTTCTTTGGACCACGTTTGAACGGCTCATCTAATCTATTCCAGACGGATCCCATCCCAGGACTCATAACCCTTCTTTTCCAGCTGTGAGACTATTCAATATGCACTGCCATATCTGGTATCAAGCTAGAGTAATAAATCTAGAAAACCCAAAAGAAAGCACTCTACCACTTACTTTTCTTCATGGGAAAGGAATGACAGAAGGCACACATTGCATGTAAAATATACTGGTGGAATAAATGACAATGTACCATTCTGTTAATGGTGGTAAGGTCACAGAATCATAGAATCGTAGAATCACATAATAGTTTGGGTTCAAAGGGACCTTTAGAGGTCGTCTAGTCCAACCCCTCTGCAGTGAGCAGGGACATCTTCAGCTAGATCAGGTTGCTCAGAGCCCCATTCAAACTGATCTTCAAAGTTTCCAGCATCCCTTGATTGAATCTACTACCTCACTGGGCAAACTGTGCCCGTGCCTCACCACGCTCATTGTAAAAAATTTCTTCCTTATATCCAGTCTGAATCCACCCTCTGATGGGAATAGCATCAGCCAAGGACACATCCTGTTACTCAGTATAGATAAAGTTATTCTGAGAGGAGAAGCGGAAGAGATTTCATGCAGACAGATGTGAGCTGTGCCATGCTATCCATCCTCTCAGCCAAAAACCAGGCCCCTGCTTTATCGGTAGTTATGCAGCCTTTCTGTCCATAATAAGAGGAATTTCTCACATGGTTCTATACCATAATTAAGCGGCACCCACCTCTGTGAGCCCCTGTAGGTGAACCTTCCAGGCATCGATGGAAGTTGTATTCATAGGATCACATAATAGTTTGGGTTGAAGGGACCTTTAGAGGTCATCTAGCCCAACCCCCCTGCAGTGAGCAGGGACAGCTTCAACTAGATCAGGTTGCTCAGAGCCCCGTCCAACCTGGCCTTGAAGGTTTCCAGGGATGGGGCATCCACCACCCCTCTGGGCAACCTGGGACAGTGTTTCACCACCTTCATCATAAAAAATTTCTTCCTTATATTTAGTCTGAATCTACCCTCTTTTAATTTAGAACCATTAGCCCTTGTCCTATTGCAACAGGCCTTGTTAAAGAGTTTGTCCCCATCTTTCTTATAATCCCCCTTCAAGTACAGAAAGGCCACAATAAGGTCTCCCCGCAGCCTTCTCTTCTCCAGGCTGAACAACCCCAACTCTCTCAGCCTGGCCTCACAGGAGAGGTGCTCCAGCCCTCGGATCATTTTTGTGCCCTCCTCTGGACCCGCTCCAACAGGTCCATGTCCTTCCTGTGCTGGGGGCTCCAGAGCTGGACGCAGCCCTGCAGGTGGGGTCTCACCAGAGCGGAGCAGAGGGGCAGAATCCCCTCCCTCGCCCTGCTGGCCGCGCTGCTTTTGGTGCAGCCCAGGGTACACACAGATATCAGTAAAGATCATTTCTTATTTCAAGTGCATAGCTTTAAACACAAATAGTTTATTTGAGTGTCTTAAGATCAGCTTAGCTACTGTTTATGTAACCACAGGTACCATGAACTGTATTTTGCATTCTTTTTTCATTATTTTTTTTTCATCCCTGTATAGCAGAGGAGAATATTTATCCTAAAGCAGTTGTAAGCTGTTTACTTCTAGATGTGGCTTTCTGCAGTTTCTGGCTGCATTTTGATTTGGAATCCATTTCATGCTTCCTGAGGAATTTCTTGATGAGTAATTTCTTTCTGTTTTGTTCAATATAACACCGCATATTTACATGCTGTGAAGCAGAAGATAGCTGTCTGTGGTTTTCTCTAACTACACTCAAGAAAAAACCCTCAGCAAAAAAAATCCCTGCCTGTATTTTTTAGCTGGTGGGACCCAGAGGCCTGCTTTTGTAACTGGGAAACCTAGAGTATATATTTTGTGTTATTGTGACCTAGCTGGACAGGGAGAAGGAAAAGAAAAGGGTAGATATGAAAACCTTGTGCAGAACATGTGAAAGTCAGTTGCAATACAAAAAATTGCATTTCTATTGCACAGTGCAAATCTCTCAACCAAGTTCACTGACTGACCACTGGCACAAATTACGGTTTTGTACAGAGAGACCGACTTGCTGTGGTGAAAAAAGCCTTCTGAAATGCCTGAAAAATCCAGAAGTCCCACTTTAAATCATTAGAATGTGTACACAGATGTCAGAGCTTTGTGTTTTTAAAACCTTTTTGATTTCTAGACCAACCTGATATCAACATCTTTAAAAAAAACCAACTTGTTTTTATCCCTTAACTTACCCCCTCCCTCCCCACAAAGGACACACTGCTTTCAGCTGGGGCCAGAGGAAAACCCTTTTCCCTTCCAACACATCTCAAGGGTGCAGTCTCAGTTCCAGGCTGCGTGTGCACAATGGCAGAGAAGCAGTTAACTCAGCAGGTCCTGAAGTCCGCCTGCAATAACCATCTGAATCCCTAAATCTGCACCAATGTAGGGGATGGGGAGGCTGTGTTTTGTTTTGTCTGCCTTTTTTTTTTTTTTTTTTCCCGCAGTGACAGCGTGTTTGTGACTCATGAATTTTGTTTGGAAGAATTGTTTTCATAATTTAACCTTGCCAAAAGTGCCTGTGCCTCTTAGAAGTTTTTCATTATAAAAAATCCTCTGTGTCACCCCTAGATAGTCTCAAGCCAATAAAAAGAAAGTCATTATTACTTTTTTTTTGTCAAATGGAAATAAAAATACCCAATGTGCTATAATAATAATGGCAATAATAAAAGATACTGATGATACTTAGAGATTGGCTGAATAAGCCTGTTGACTGCACTATTTTGTTTGGAGGATTTTCATACCCCTTCTTGGTGACACTGTTGGAATGTAATGTATTCTGCCTTCCAGATGACACATTACTTTCACATTTTGTGTACAATATGGGCTAATAACATCTCGTGGCTTTTCAGTTGGAAGTTGTTCTTTGATAAACTGACAGTGATATGAGCACTACTGCAAGATATTATTTTTGGAACAATGGAGGGAGAGTTGGAAATTCTACGATTAGTGACAAATTTTCAGTGACAATCATTGTATATTGCCAGTGCTGAAATCAATAGAGGAATTCAAGAAATAATGCTCTACTCCATGTGTGAAAAGAATATGACCCATCAGTAATACCTTCAGGCAAATAAGTGATGATTTAGGGCAGTTAACGGAAGTTTATTTGTCTCTTAGGCTTTTGAAATGGGGACAGGAATGGTAATTACAAGAGTGGGGATTTTTTTTGAGCACATGGGAGATTTGAGATTGAAATTGCTTGTTGGAGTATTTTATACCGTGCTGTTGCACTTAAGATGTACTTTGAAGTTACATCAAGGGCATCCAGAGTGTGCAGATAAGCAGTATCTGTCATGTCCTAATATTAAAAAATGAATCACAGAAGTACGCCATTACTTAGAACAGATGTTTTAATGTTACCATTATAAACTTAAAGAATTAGAGCCACCAAAATTAATAAATGTCAGTGAAGAATGCCACTGAGATCATGAACCTCAGCATAAAAATGAAACACATATAAACACTCTCATACTGTATTAACAGCTTTCTAGCCATTCTCTCACACTGTTAATCAGTGTGGGCCACTTACCATAATTTCCTTCTTCTACTGCAAATGAAGTCCAGCATCCAAAAAGGAGGAATGACAGCTCCAAACATTTTGGCATATCGGTTCTTTCCAGGTGGCTTACTTGCTTCAGTATATTTTATGCAGGGCCTCAAGAGGCGCTAAGTAACCAAGAAAGGCAAAAAAAAAAAAAAGCTTGGTAGACATGCCAATTTAAAAAGAAGATTGTGTTCTTTTTTTCCTTTTTTTTTCTTTTTGACATTATGTTTCTATAAGAACTATCAGCCTTTCTGAGCTCTGCAAGGAAAGTAAGATCTTTAGCCTGACAAGAAAGGATAGATTTGTGAACAACCAATAAACTCAATTTAGGACATTTAGGTGTCATATACATCAAGTACTTCACATCTAACAAAAGGCAAGGTTCCAGGTCAATATTTTGACTAGATAAATCTCTTCATGTTCTTTCCACCAGTCTCTAGAGGGAACATCCTTGTCAGCCAGGTGTCTCCATGTATTTGGGATCTCTTCCAACAGCACTCTATTTCACGTATGCTTTTAAATTCTGCTGTGTAGATCTCAAGCACTACAGATATCCTGTCAATACTTCTGAATGAGCTTCTCTATTTCAGATCCTCCATTTCACACCCATAAATTACATCTCACATTATCCTGTTTTTCTTCTACAAGAGGCTGCATAGAAAGTGTATCAAGCCATTAGGTGATTTTCCAAGGTACATTAATCATCTTACCAGGGTGTAAGAATGGTCTCACAAGTGCCGGTATTCAAAGCTGAGTGGTGTGCTTGGAGGTGCCCCAGTGCTCCTGAGGAAGGTCAAATAACATACAATAATGTAAATGGGAATGCTTTTCACTAAACAATTATTCCCCATAATGTTCCATAAAATGAACACAGAAGGAGATACACCGGGTCTAAAGGTGATTTTTTAAATGAGAATGTCAGAAGGAAACATACCAATCTCTCCAGCAAATACAAGTGAAGTCCCCTTAGATTTATCCTTCAAACACTAGCATTTATAATAAATGGAATTGAAATCAAACTCAGGTAGGAATTTAGGCTCTCTTCAGATTCAGGAAAAAGAAAGCTTAATCAGTTTGCATTAAATTCACAGTATGAAACAACTTCTGGCTATCGCAATGGTGGGATATTTAAAATCTGTAGACAAATCCTTAGATTCTAAAACCAAAACCATGCTCCTCCTCTGGGATTTGAACAGGCCCAGCCTAACGCCAGCAGACAGCATTCCCCACTGTGGCATACCTGCAGATGACTTCTTTCACTCTCAGTGTGTAAACCCCAGTGATTGTTGATCGGGCAAGCAGGCTTGGAGCATGCACTAGGGTGCACAACACCAGCTGCATCAAGGTACTACTCAGCAGTGGGAGAACGTGCTTCCTAAGGAAGCTTCTCTGAAGTGGGATGCTGGTGGGAACCCAAAGCCATCTCTTTCCTGATTCCCTCTCTGGATGAAAAAAGACTCCAGACTGTCTGTGTCACTGCGTACACAGAAACTTTCCCACTGTCTGTGGTTAAAATAAGATGGGATTAATTGTGAGTCTCTGTCTGAAGGCATGAGATGTAACAGCTCTGTACATGGGAAGGCAAATTTTTCCCTAACCCTGGCATGTCTCTGAAGTTCTTCTCCTCTGGCCAGATTTTTCTCTAATATAGGTCCCAGCGCAAGTTCTGCACAAAGAAACAGATGTTCACTCTTTGCCTTCAGGCATATTACAACTTTTTTTTTTTTAAGGGCTCATCCATCAAAACACAGACAAATCATCTCTTGGCAAGTCTACCTGATCATTACAAAATGGGAGTGGGAGATGATGACAGCTGTATATTTCAGAGAGAGGGGCAGGAATTTTAGTTCTCATTTGATTCTTCACTTTTACTGGCTATTGCAAATGGTAGGAAGATTGCAACGTCTTCATTCCCAGAACAATATCAATTCAGTAAAGCCTCGGATTTTACAGAATTACTTTTGAATCCAGATATCATTCCCAGTCACTGTACAAAGGATATTAATGCTGGGATTTAACTACAGAATGACATCAGCCAAATTAATTTTCTCCCTTTCCATCTCTTGTATCTTGTCTGTTGTATGAATGGAAATTAATTTCCTATGAAGGGGGAATGGCTGTGAGAAGTATTGAAGCAATTAATTACTGTTGGTTTTATTCTTCTTGTCCAAGACATTTTTATTTTCTTAACGTTTAATTGAAGCAGAGTTTTTAAGTAATGGGATAGGGAAAAGCTGAAGTGTTATTACGTCAATTGTATTACACTCTCCTCCCTGCACATCATCTGGAATGTTTGTTCACATTCTGAAAAGGAATTTCACAGAGTTAAAGCTTCCAGACCATAATATAGAAATTCTTGAGAAACAGGTGCTGATTGTACTCAGTGGCCATTGAAAGATGGAGCATGCTGCAAACACCAAATGCACATTAAGAATGTAATAAAAAAATAGTTGAATTCTATGGCTGACTTTTAAATAGTAGTCAATAGACATTAGATCTTCAAAGGGCCCTCATGTATTTTCCTTTGTACTATTGCATATTGAAATGTAAACGTAAGATTTCGATATATCCTTCACAGACCTGTCAGCACATCCAAATAAACTCCACCTCATTTTCTTTTACAGCTGATTTCTCCTTTTATCACATGGCCATCAGAACAACAGTGTACATACATGTGCTTGTATTTGAATGTCTGCACTCTTCATGCTGGGAAGAATAGCAACATCTCAGTTCTTATCTAAGCATTATAAAACACTGTCGCCAAGCAGCTCTCCACAGCTAGTGGTATTACAGCTCTTGGTTTAATAGCCGACTGATCCTTTGTGACTAGTGAAGCAGAAATCTGTACTCAAACTTGTCCAAACATGGGAATCAGCATAAACTCTAAGCATCTTACTTCATAGGACAGCATGGAATTTCTGTAAAGGGACTGCGTCCTCTACAGAGCGGGTACACAAACCCTTTCTGCCAGTTCTTTTCTCCCAGCAAGAGAGACTCCCAGTTCAGAGCAGTTAACAGCTAACTGCAATGCCTACAGCTGTGTATTTTGAGGACAATAAATGCTAGCCCCGGAGAAACCTCTATGGGAAGTGTAACAAAACCAGCCCTCACCTGTACGTAGCTACACAAGTTTGAAACCCAGAGCTGGGGGTATTAACATCTTGGGGTCACTTGTTAATCACTTCTGATTCCACAGAACTGCTCTGGCACTGGTACGGTGAGGCTGGCTATAAGAATTGCTCAGTCCCGTGAACACCCAAGTTGGTGGGCAACTGATTCTTTTTGAGTTGCTTTCCAGTATTTGTTATTCCTGATTTTGCTCACAGAAGTTTCTTAGCATTTCTGTTGCCAGATACAGGTTGTAGCACGATGCAGACTACTGCAAAGTATCCTTTGCAAGTAAATTAGTGTTAATACTCTGGTCCACAGACAGAAAGCTCAGTACAGAGTAAAGCCACATATTCAAGAAGTTTCATACATTTCTAGACGCTCAGTGCAATATGCTGAAGTCCCCAAGCTGCATGTGGAGCTAGCACCACTTATAGGGGATTGACATATATGGAAAACAGGATTGTAGCAATAAGTACCAAAAATCAGAAGTTTGTTTCAAAACATCTACTCAGTAAGACCAACTTCAAGATCAGATAAGAAGCGCTTGGAAGAGTTAAAATGCAAGACTAATATGAGTGCTCATTGCCATGCTTAATGCAACAGAGAGTGCTATTTCCAGCGGTGCTGTTTCCCTTTTAGACAAGAATTTCTGACAGAGACATTCCAGTCTGACAGAAAACATTTAATTAGACTACGAAACTCTGCTGAAGTCAGAGGCAGACTGATCCTTTATACAGATAACAAAAATATACTGAGTTAATTCTAACAACAGCATATTTCAATATTGGAAGGCAACAAAAAGAATACCCAATAAACAGTTAATGATTTAGACAAAATTTCACTGGTTGGTTTATATAGCGTGTTTCTTCCTTATCTAAATCATCTATAGGAATTGACACAATACATTTATTTTATATAGGTATCTAATATTTTATCAACATTTTGTGTGACTCTCGTGTTCAGTTTCTGCCTGTGTAGTTTCAAGCCCCAAGTTCCCTTTGAATTTTGGAGATAAAGTTCAAAATTAACTCCAGTCTAAATTTCAAAGTGTCAGTTAAACTTCTTTTAAAGTAATGATTTTTGTTTTGGAGAGTTGTTAAGATAAACTTTTCTCATCAGCTTCATACACCACCTTCCCAAATCTCTCTTTAATTGCACTGTTGTTAAAAATGTCTCTTGTCCTGATCTTGTCATACTTAGGGCTTGGCCTCATTGCCTGAAGATAGAGATCTACTGTTGCAGTATCAGAACATCCACATGTCTGACACAGGATGTCTAACAGACCTGGGTGCTTTTGGAGTGTGAGGTGGAAGTCTTTTCAAATGACGCTTGCCACCCCGTTTAGGCAATCAGATTCCACTCGTCATTGTGTAAATAGGGCAGAGTAAAGAACCTCCTACATGCATGGAAGTTTAAATTCTGAGTTCTTAATTTTGGTTAAACCATGAGTGGTATAGCTTCTGCCTAGGTGCTGCTGGTGAGACGAATCGGTGAAATCAAGTCACCATTGCCATTGCTTAGTACTGATAGGCTGATTCATTAAAAATGATCAATTTTTGCTGTTGAAGGCTCCTTTCCTCTCTACCTGTACTGTGATTTACCAGATACGAAGCCGTATAGGAGCTGAGCCATTTATACCAGACCATATAAATGATGTCACTGCTGCAAATACCTCATTAAACCATGCTTGTATTCTGATGAACAATAGCTTTTGCAAAAGCACATACACAAGTCACACTGTCAGGATCATGGCTAATCCTAGGAATATTCAATAACCACAGGCAGGAATTTGCTTTATAGTTTGCAAACGCGCCCTTGGGGATTCTAGCTACGCTACACAATGACTCTACTTCAAGAAGGGTCACAAGGCATTTGTGAAACTGCACAGCGTCCTACTTGTCTCTTTGAATTTAAAAATGAAAGAACTGAAAAAATAAACCAGGTTCAAAGATATACCTGCCACAAAGGAACTTTCCTGAAATCTCCCCTCACCCTGTTCTCCCACCAGAACTTGCCTATTGTCATTTTTTGGCATTTAAATAAAGTAACAACAATTTATCAAATATAGAGACACTGAGGAATTTGTGTTTGCCAAGAAAATGCCTGGAAACAGCCTGAACGCTCAGTGAAAGAGGAAAAGGATCAGCTGCTCTCAGCAGTTCAAGGCAATGTCACCAACACTGCCTAGTTGTGTGTTTGATGCTGCTGTTACAAACATGCACTCACCCCTTTCTTACTGGCAATTATTTTTTATTTTCAGGGGAAGCTTTTGTTTAATTTCCTTATCTGCTACATATGGAAGAGCTGCCTAAAGCACTGGGCAGGAGCTTTTGACCTTTCTATAAAAACCTAAGTGCAATCAATAGCCAGATACTGAGGTCAGAAAAGTAGCTACTGAGAAAGCTCAGTTAGTTACTGTAGTTTACAGAATGAAACCACTTTTCATTTAAATCCACGGACTTATGATAGATGCTAGTGAAGGGCTATAGGGATGACATTATGTCAAAATGAAAATAAATTGTCAGTATAAATCCAGGGAGACATTGTCACAATATCAGCTTGAAACAAAATGACACCAATGCAAATTTTATACGAAACAACTTTAAGATGTCAAGACAGTGGCAAATTGATGTCGGTTCAGGTCTGCAGGGAGACTGTTATGATTAGAAAAGAAAAACCTAAACAAACTCAAAAACATTCCCAAAGTGATAGCTATAATAAGAGGGTCTAATTTTGTCAGTTGAAGTAGAAGTTAGTTATAGCAACACAAACACAAAGATATCATGATCACGATGTCACACACACCCCCCGCAAACAAAACAAAAAAAACCCAAAAGGGGTTACAAAGGTGATAAAAATGTTATACACACTTGATAAACGTTAAATTCTATGTACAGATAGAGACTGACATTTCCACAGCTTAGATTGCTTCTATATTTATATACATAATCTCTGATGCTAGTTCAGTTTACTAATATGAAATCTGGAAGCTTCTTCATACCATACAAACCTTGTGTAGCTTTTTACTCATGCAAAATGCAACAGAATTTAAGATGAGTTGAATAGATCAGCTAGACAGCAGGAGCAGAGCCTGACTCTTCCAAAGTCTCTTATTATCAGGCTTTGCTGAATCTCCTTGTCATTGATTCACATGTCTTGTAGTTCAGTATCCTGGTAAATCTGACCTTAGCCCCACCAGTGACCAAGAAGGTTCAGAAACACAAATGGATATATTTTGAAAGTCTTACAGGGTTTTCTAGGAGTGTTTTGAAGAATCATTTTTGAACAGTGGGATGTTGGGGGCAGTTGTGAGAACACTTAATGCCTGGCGTCTCCTGAAGTCATTTACATCCAGGCAAAAGTGGGTGGAAATTCTGCCATGTGAAAACGACATTTGCAAAGTGTAAATGACTGCGGAGCACTTGAAGCAACCGGGCCCCCTGCTCAGTATTGTGATTCTGCCATGTGCAGCATTAACCTTTACCATGTCTGCTTTCTTGCATACAATAACAGCAGATCCTTGTTTGGGGGTGGTTACACAAGACGGTACATATGCTTCTAAGCACCCAGTCCCGGATCAAAAATACATGGCATGTAACACTGAACTGATCTATACTCGTTCCCCATTCTAAACTGATTTGAAACACTTTAGGGCATACATCGGCCTCTGAAGACTTTGGCATAATTCCTGCATTATTTGGCCTGGCTATTTTAAAAGAGAAACTGTTATGTGATTAGGGCTGAAGCGGATCAGGTACATACTGCCTGGAGATCTGATAAACCACAGGTTCTCTATTTACCAACAATGTCAGCTTCGTTGAAATTAAGTATGTTCTGCAATCCACCTTTGGATGCATGCTTAGTTGTACAAACATAAAGAGATAACAACAACCACAAGGCATTAATAAAAATTACACCTTTGAAATCATTCGTTCCTGAGTTTGTGTTTAGAAGCTGACCAAAAATATCACAGGGCCAGATTTCAACACCTTCCTTACTGGAGCCTATCTGAAGTGAAACCATTGACGTCAGTGGAACGATTCCAGATTTATAGCTGCCAAGTTATGCACATCTCCGTATGTGTCATTTTATGCTAGTTATTTAATGCATTGATTTGCATATGATAAGCAATTTGCATAGAACCAAAATCTGCATAGAACAAACATGCCCAAAGAGGTGAGGTAGTTAAGACATCTGGAAGTTGGGGTGAAGGTGTTCGTGACGGTGTGCAGGTAGGAGATGAGGGTCTGCGGCTGATTTGGGTGCTGACGGTTTGAATACTTCGATACATCTGAGAGATACTGTGTCTTTCACCTGCTATCCCTGTGCATGGAAGTTGTGCCTAAAGGTGCCATTATAGCAACCTCCTACATTCCCTACCCAGGGCACTGCTAGTGGGAATGGGGAATGTCAGGTGTACACAGTGACTAAGGAAGTAGGAGGTATGCTGGCCACATTTTCTGGTGTCTATGAGAACATCACTTAGTGGCTAACAGTTGCAGTGCCAAGTCAAATCTGCATCCAGATGAGAGCAGGCTGGTAAATACATGTGTGAAAGATATCATGAAAAAAACATGGACTTGCTAAGCCCACAGATGTACTCTAGGGTAAACGGAATGAGAATTTAGATAAGATTGACATGAATCATTGACATAAAGAAAGCTCTGGTTAGAAAACCCTGGGATCATCAACAAAATCCTAGCTACTCCCTGCTCACATGTCATGGTTCAGCCCCAGTTGGCAACTAAACACCACGCAGCTGCTCGCTCACTCCCCCCACCCTTGGGATGGAAAAAAAACCCTTGTGGGTTGAGATAAGAACAGTTTAATAACTAAAATAAAATAGTATTGATAATAATAATAATAGTAACAACTACAATAATAATACAATAAAAAGGAAAAGGAGAAAAAAACCCACAAGCGATATAACTGCTCACCACCCGCTGACCGATGCTGCCTGTCCCTGAGCCAGAATTGCTGGCTCTCATCCCCCCGCCAGCCCCTCCCAGGTAACGTACTGGGCATGACGCTACATGATATGGAATATCCCTTTGGACAGTTTGAATCTGCTCTCTCAGCTGTGCCCCCTCCCCTCCCGGCTTCTTGTGCACCCGGCAGAGCAGGGGAAGCTGGAAAAGGCCTTGACTAGCATAAGCACCACCCAGCAACAACTAAAACATTGGTGTGTTATCAACATTGTTCTCATACTAAGTCCAAAGCACCTCACTATGCCAGCTACAGCAAAGAAAATAAACTCTGTCCCAGCTAAAACCGTGACATCACAGCACCCAAATCAGGTACGGATCCCTTATGAGAGCTGACCACTTTTTAAAAATCACAAATCTAGTCCTGATGAACTACAAGAATTTTTCTTGGAAAGATCACCCAGAAATTCAATTTGTGTCATTCATGTCCTTGGTCTTCCAGGACAAAAGTAATGTTTTCCTACTCAGAATCTCTCTGAGATTAATTGGCAATGGCACTTTCCATGCATACACATCTACTCAGCACCAGATGGGACCTTTGAAGGGCAAACTGGGGAAAAGTGCAACCCCCCAGGTTGTCTGGCTCCCTGGATGCCTAATGCTTGTTAGTGTCTACATTTTTAACAAGAAAGTCCTGCTTCTGTGCAAATCTAAACTGATGGCTCTTAGCAGCTTGTCTTCTTCATCAGACCTTCATCAGACCCATCAAGACCCATCTTTCTCTCTAAATTTCCTCAGTGGCTTTGAGGACACTCATCATAGATGCAGGAATAAAGGCTGCAGCCATACTGCTTTAAGTATATGACGCCATTTAAGTATATATATAACCCTCAGTTAAGGTAGTTGATCCATTGTGAGAAGTGGAAGAGCATCTCTGGAAGCGTGCTTCAAGCTTGACAGATTCAACCTCAGCCACCTTCCCCCCAAGGTTTTGGTGTTGCTTTCTTTGCTTGCACCCAGGAGACGTTTCTTTTCCAGACACCCTAGTATGCATCCTTAATGGGACTTAATCAGAATGCAAAGATGCTGCCTACTTCAGGGGCTTATTAACCACAGAATCACAGAATGGCAGGGGTTGGAAGGGACCCTGGAGATCGTCTCATCCAACCCCCCTGCTTGAGCAGGCACACCCAGAGCAGGGGGCACAGGAACGCGTCCAGGTGGGGTTTGAATGTCTCCGGGGAAGGGACTCCACAGCCTCCCTGGGCAGCCTGTGCCGCTGCTCTGGCACCTGCATAAGAAAGAAGTTTTTTCTCATATTGAGGTGGAT
This sequence comes from Phalacrocorax carbo, assembly GCF_963921805.1. Classification (NCBI taxonomy): domain Eukaryota; kingdom Metazoa; phylum Chordata; class Aves; order Suliformes; family Phalacrocoracidae; genus Phalacrocorax; species Phalacrocorax carbo. Next base: position 8,182,141 of record NC_087514.1, on the reverse strand, counting down.
CTTCCTGTGTTCCAACATGTGCCCATTGCCCCTTGGCCTGTCATTGGGCACCACTGAAAACAGTCTGGCCCCATCCTCTTGACACTCACCCTTTAGATATTTATAAGCCTTGATAAGACTCCTCACCCGCCCATCCCCCTGTCTTCTCTCCTCTAGGCTAAACAAACCCAGGTCTCTCAGCCTTTCCTCATAACAGAGGTGCTCCAGTCCCCGATCATCTTCGTAGCTCTCCGCTGGACTCTTGCTCACTGGTTCTTTCACTTAACTGGATCATTCCTGCTAGGAAAGGTGGGGTGCCTGCAGGACAACCCCCACCAAAAATAAAAACACACCCAAGGGAATTAGCTTAGTGGCACTGTAGGATCCCAGCTCACCCTTCCCCAGAACAAACTATATACAGTATATGAAGGAAAAGGTGCTATATGTTCTTAAACTCCATTTCTTGGAGACAAAGGTGTGTTCCTCACTCATATTAGCTAGCAGAAATTAGTTCAGGTGCAGTAAAACCAAGGCAGGTAACAAGGTTTTTCTTCAGTTCTAACAAAGGTTGAGTGTCAGTTTACCAAGAAGCCTTACTGGCAAAGGTGCAGTCACAACTCTATGGCTGCAAGTCCCCCACTCAGGTTGGAGCTGTCTGCCACTGATTTAGTGGCTTGAACCAAACTCAGTAGGTTCCAGATTTTAATTAGACTTGCTAGTTTTTATTAGCAACATTTACTGCCTCCTCTTTATTTCTTTTTTTGGCCAACTTTTAGATAATCTGCATTTGTTTAAAAAAAAAACAACAACACTGTTTTTCGAGCTGAAGGCAGGGCCTTTCAGGGCAAACCCATTCCAGCAACGGTTAAAGGAGAAGATCCAGTTCTTATGAATTCTGTCCTGGCTCCTGCAGCAATATGGGGTTGTTTATTATTATTCATTATGAATAAACTGAGGTTATTTAACTTTATAAACAAAAGTGGAGCTCAGCTGTGGCTTTCAGTAACTGTCATTAGTGAATTGCTATGATGACGGACAGATTTCAAATGGTCAGCTCTGTTTCTGTCACTGAAACTAGATCAGTTAGTCAGCTTGTTACGGCTAATCATTCCTAAGCAAACAAACCAACCTCAAACAAAGCAGAAAGCCCACACATATTTTTTACATCAAAACCTATATTTAACTCTAAATGGGTGGTTGGTTGCAGTTTCTGCTCTTTCTCTATTGTTCTGCTTCTCTGTGTTTGTCTCCATCTATCGTGTGCTGTCATGTTTATTAAAGTTCTCTTCTTATGAAAATATTTTCTAATCACAAAATATCTGCTTCTGCTTTAGCAAGTTAAACAAAAGCCACTCACAATACTTCAGGTAGCATAATGGCAATGGTTCTCATAAACCTCTCTCTCCCTTTTCGTTTTTGGTCACAGTTCTGCTCCAGGGCACCTGAAATACCATTTCAATACTTCTAAAGGTAAATAGAGTTCTGTCAATAAACTGAAAATTGCTGACCTTGTCTTGTTCATCAATTTAGGCATCGAAAAAATTCTGCCTCCTGGGATTAGCAGTGCCTTTTCATCTGAAGTGAAAATGCTAAGACTGCCATATTTAATGACAGGCCCAGCAGGGTTAATGGAAGAATATAAGTGGCATTTCACCTTGACTTGCAGCTGCCCTATAACATTGCCTAAGGGTCCAGCTAAGTGTTAGCTCCATCTAAGAAGTACAAGGCAGGAGTAAAGACCTGCCGAGAATTCTTACAGGATATCCTCATTTGCCCTGGTTGTTGCCCTGGCTGCCTTTTTTTGTGTGTGAAACCTGTAACCAATGAAGCCTCACAGATTTTGTCTTCATTGGTTACAAAAGCTCTAGAAACACAGAAAAACTGAGCAAGAAAGAAATGGATAGTGAATGACTAAATGATCTTCTGGCTTATGCCTGGCCTCTACCAACATTTCAGATTTTGCTCTTTTTATTGATAGCTTCATTTTTATAAGCTAAGCATTGATGATTAGTCTAGACTGCTAATTAGAAGCTATCCTTTTACACAGAGGCTTGGATTAAAAGCTTTTGTGATTTCATGGACTCTGGTTTGTGTGAATGTCAATTTGATCCTTTTAGTGTGTTTATGCTAAGTATCAATAGGCTCCTGGGATTCATGGAAGTGCAGTGTTGAACCTCTCAGACTCTAAGCAACAGCTGGGGTGCTGCTTCCGTTTGAAAGGCTTTCTTCTCTCCTTGCTAATGGAGGATCAAAAGTCATCCCTTCAATTACAAACTAAACTTCTGGCTACAAATAAAGAAAGAATCCCATTCTTTGGCATTTTATGTCTAATTAAGGATTTTAGTGGGAAATGTACAGCAGTGCTCACTGATTAATTTATCAAACACAAAAATCCCTCTTTCCTCTACCAGTCCAATTAGCCAGGCATTTTATATGGCTGGGAGATTAAAACACTGCTACTACACGGAAACCAGAGGCTCTTTGCATTTGAAATTGCATGGTAAAGAGACTGGAAAATTTCTCATCTAATATCGTGCATATTTAGGACCTGATCCTGTGAATTATTGAATATCCCTGCTAAAAAATGTATGGCCTACTGAAGGTCCATTCTGGTATGATATTCAATACCCTGAACACACAGGAGCATCAGGGAAAAGCAGAGGATATTGAATGCCTTGGAAAATAGAACGTTTACTGTATGAAATGCCCAAAGGGAATCATAGCTGCTGCTTAAAAGATCTCAAGCACTATAGAGTATAATTCACGTGTAAGCTGCTGCCTTCTTACCTTGCACTGAGATCTTTCCACATTTCACAAGCTGGGATTGATCTTTCCTTCCACAAGCCACCTGTCAGAAGCAATGTGGAAATATATTATCAATCATTTGTCATTCCCCTCTAACACAAGGATCATGAATCGTACTCCTGTTTGTCAGCTCATGTCCCTTGACTATACGTCAGTAGGGGTTATTATCACTTTTCCTCTGCTGAGAGAAAGCATGTTAGCCACAGCATCCGGATCATTCCCCCTGTTGCAGAAGTGTCTCCCAGAAGAAACAAAAATAATATCTTTTGTATGCTCTCTATTTTCTTATCCTCCTTCTTCTGGTGGTGTTTGGCAGAATGCTTTGTTTTGTGGTATGTTCTTGTTCTGTTTGATTTTTCCCCCCCCGTTTAGTTCTGATATTTGATGATTTTGTTGTTGTTGGCTTGTTTTATTTATTTTTAAGAAATACGTGGCTGCGCTTTTTTTATAGAAGTAAGATTAAGGGAACATGCGCAGTGTTCTAAATGTATTCGATCTGGAGGATGGTGATGCTCAATAGATCTAGCCTTGACTAAAGAGGCAGTGGGAAACCACACAACTCTGTTCAGACAAGCTGGGAGATGCTGTGGCCACACATGGATGGATGGATGGATGAGGTAATATCCAAAGAGCTTGTACTGCAAGCATTAGCATGCTTACATAGAGAGCATGCTCTAATAGCAAACTTCATTCTCTCCACTTAGTGCCTTTTGGTTTACATTGTACAGAGGTCTCAGAGGGCATGAGTTAGGTTCCTTCCGAATGAAACTAAATTGGAAGATGTGTGTCCTGGCCCTGAGGACACTCACAGGAGATGCTGGCCCTGAGCTGCCGCACCCAGTGCCTCTCACATGCCTGCCCATGGGTGCAGAGGCTCATTTCAGGACAGCCTGAGGCTGTGAGTCTGTGCCCCATAGTCCTGCCCAACCACCCTGGGCTGCATCTGGCCTGATTTCTCCTCACCAGGGCTGATCTTGACCCCCTGTGGTAGTTAACCATGGCTAAGGACTTCCTCACTGCCCTTCTTCATTAGGACAGCGGGAGAAAATCGGATAAGAAAGCTCATGGTTCAAGATACAGACAAAAACATCACTCAGCCATTACTGTCATCTGCAAAACAGACTCAACAAAAAGACAAAATAAAGTAACACCTTTCCTACTCCCTTTCCCCATGCCCAGCTTCACCCCTTCCCTCCCGACTCCTCTCCCCACCCCGAGGGGCGCAGGGGTGGGCTCGGGGGCTGCGGTCAGCCCATCCCAGCCCCTCTCGGCCGCCCCTCCCTCCTCACACCCCTCCCTGCTCCCGCGCGGGCCCTTCCCCGGGCTGCAGCCCTTCAGGGACCCCCTGCTCCCGCCTGGGCTCTCCACGGCCGCAGCCCCCGCAGGAAATATCCCCCGGCTGCGGCGTGGGGCCCTCCCCGGGCTGCAGGCGGGGTCTCTGCTCCGGCGGGGCCTCTGCAGGGCTGCGGGGGGTCCCTGCTCCGGGCCTGCACCGCCTCCTGCCCTCCTCCCCCTGCTCCGGCCTGGGGGTGCCTCTGCTGCTGCTCCCTCCTCGGCTTCCTCCTCCTGTGCCGTGTTTTGCCTTTGGCCCTTTCTGAAGCCCGTTTCCCCCCGGCGCCCCCAGCTCGGCTGAGGGGCCCAGCTGTGCCCTGCCGTGGGGCCGCTGGAGCCGGCCGGGACCGGCTGGGACTGGCTGCCTCTCCCCACAGAGACCACCCCTGCAGCACCACCGGCAGCACCTGGGCATGGATATCCCATATAGACCATCCATGTGCTGACATCCCATCCCAGCCTCAGCCCCTTCCCATCCCCAGGTCCCCCAGGAGGTGCCCGTTCCCTGGGCCCAGGGCTGCCCCCGGCTGCCCCCCAGCCTGCCCGGCTCTCTGGCTGGGGGTGGTGGAACTGGGTCTGCCCTGCCGGCCATGGGGAAGCTCTCCCAGCCTCCAGGAGTGCCTTTACCCAGTGCCACACTGTGGCAATGGGCTCCAGGAATGAACCCAGAAGCTTCTAGCCACTAATGAACCATGACATCTGTGGGATTACAACAGAATTTTTCTAAAGACACCCCTCACCCCAAAAAAGCACAGTAAGGCCATCTTGGGTCTATCCCTTGATGTATCTAACAAAAAAGGAAAAAATTAAAATCTTAGCCAGGATTCAACACCATTAGGCTGCACTGTTTGCTACTGCAGCCTTAGCCTGCTTTCTGACCAGCTGGGCACAGGACCCCCCCAGTGCAAAGCATCCCCATTTAGCACAGCATAGGCTATCACTACATGTGGGCCCACGTAGTGGTAATACGTTGCTTACAGAAAGGATCTTGTGGCAGCTTTTCAGGCTGGAAGGCAGAAAGTATGATAAAGGTCTACAAAATCATAAGCGACAGGAGAAGGTGGACAGGGAAAAACTGTTCACTGTTTCTTCCAGTGCGTGCTATAGGAGGCATCAAATGAAACTAGCAGATTAAAAAAAGAAACAAAAGTAAGCTGCTTATTCCGATAGCATGATTGATCGTCACTGTAGTGGGGGTGCTAGAAGTTAACATTGCTTCAGCCAACAGCTGGACAAATTAACAGAAGAAAAAAATATCAAGGAGAAGGAAATGTAAGGATGGTGGCTCAGGCAGTCTGGGGCTGCAAAGAGCTAGAGATTGTAAAGGTGTCCTGGGGAACATCATAATATGCTGTCCCTGAATGTCCCTGTATCTCTTGGACAGTGTTTGAAAGAGAAAAGTGGACCAGACAGACTTTTGGTCTGACCCAATATACCTGTTCCCACTCTTTCATGTGATCCTCACTTTTAAAAGCACAAAAGGGCAAAATCAACCTTGGATGTCCCAGTCTTCAAGGCATGTGTGCTGCCCCTTGCAGAGATACTTATCTCTCGCTGGTGGAAGGTCTGCACCTCCCATGCACAGCCTGAGTTCTGGATGAAATGCAGCGTACCCACAAAGACATCATTTGTTCATTTCCTAATCTAGTCACCTACATATCACAGGGGAAAAGTGTGCCAACATGATTAAGTAGGAGGGGTTGGGTATTTTTCTAAAGATCCCTTGGTTCAGGAAGAAATAATAAAAATAAATCATTAACTTTCTCCCTACACAAGAGAGTAAAAAAAGGGAGGGTAATTTGGACACTTTAAGGAATTGACTGGCAAGGGGTAAACAAGTCAATGGGAGAGATTAGCAAGGAAGAGATTATTATTATGTTTCTGGAGGAGGAGCTCACTGAAGAGCAAGAAGCATGAGGCCTTGTAAGGATAGGAAGAAACAGATTCTATGTTTACATTGGCAATTTTGTGAACCTCGCTACTTGCCCAGCCAGTTGTGGTAGGACATCCACAGCATGATTAAAAAGCTTTAGATAAACATGCTGGGGCAAAACTGGAAGTCATATTGATACCATTCTCCCCCCTGCCCCTTGAACACTGCATTCTATTAACTAGCACTAAGGACATGGTTTTGGGGACTACATGATCCTTTCTTTTGTAGGTCATTCCCCTAACTTTCCTCTGCCCTATATTATTCATCCCCATGAATAACTGGTTGATAGTGCATATCTGAACTCCAAGAAAAAACAGAATGGTAGAGTCAGGCACATGTAGTCTAAATACATCCAAATGTAGGATAAGTTAAGGAAGGCTTCTTGTTGCCATACCACTATGGTACTAGGAAAGCAAACCAATAACTAATATGTAGATATATTCAGGTTGGAATTTGGGTCCTATTTAACTGTATTTCACCTGTGTCTGCCAGAATTTAAACTTTAAAGTTCTGGGGGCCATGGAAGGCAGAAGTGTGAGGATAACTCATATTTCAACAGCATTTGGGAGACCAAAAGTACCTGTAATCTGCTCCCACAGAACATGAATGAATTGTCCATAAAAATATTCTGCCTGGACAGGCAGCAGATGAGAAAAGAGGATCTGTCACCCTGGACATGGCAAATCTCTGCTTTTTCTATTCTGGTCTACAACTTTTTTGTACATCCTGATGTACAGGTGAGCTGTTTTGGCTAATGCCTTCACTACAGAAATAACTTTGGCCTGGAGAAACCACTGAAGGGTACTCTTTCTTGCCTCTGTACATATGGCAAAGAAGCCTCATTTTCAATGAAAGTCATACCTGAATATGAAAGAAAGGTTTCATGTTAATAGTTCTCACAAATTAATTTATTTGTACAGTAGGAAAGTGATCTTGAAGGGTAGAAATAAATATCCAGACATAAAAGGAGATATTTCACACCCAAGAAATATGCCACTTTGACAACTAAATAGCAGGACCGGTTCATCTGGAGTTTTTATGCAGTTGACACTCTTCAAAACTGTCCACAGTTTCGGAGATTTCTGTTTGCAGTGAGAGTGCCTGAAACTTCATCTGAATATTTTCATGAAACACTGTGTTACAAAGCACGTACATGCCCCCTTACTTCCAAAGTCTAAAGTATGACTGCAAACCCTATCAGGCAAGAAAAATGGTGAAGATCTGCACTGCAAGGGATATTAATTCATGATGGAGAATACTCTGATGTCTATGAGGCAGATGGGTCTTTTTGTGGTGTGAGGAAAAGACAAGCCTACTGACATTGCCTCTTTTGAAGCATCCACCCACTCTGCCATGGCCTCCTCCCTTCTTCTTGAGTCCTATTGATTAGCTCTGTGCTAAAGTTCAGCTGACCATTTATATTTCAAGTGAGAAGAAGGAAAAGCCAGAGATTTAAACACATTTGAGCACCTCTTGCTACAGTCAAAGCTTGAATGTCATCAGGAGTTGCAAGACTCAGGCAATGAAATTGTGGAGGGTGGTTCATAATGATTCAATGTATTAGCATTTCAAGCAGAAACATGCAGGTCTGATATTCCAGACCAGGGGGTAAAAGCACAACCAAAAGAGTGTGCCTGTATATTACTCACCAGTAAAATGCAGAAAATGTACATGATAGCACAGAGCTAGCTGTACAAGTTTAACTGACTATATTGCATGATGAATGGGGTTGCAGAGACAGAGGCCACAGAAGCATCTCCTTTCTGTGAGAACTTTTTTTCTCTGATGTGTTAGGCCCTCTGCAAAATATACGCTTTGGTATCGCAATGCTGTGCACATGGGTGTAAGATGCTCTGTGAATCGTGTAAAGGTATACATGCTCTTTTACATTCATATTTATGTATATGACCTACGCTCTGTTTCTGTGTGTATTTTACGCTTTAGGAGGTCTTCAATAAAATCTGCAGTCAACCTCTGCAGGTTTTTGTGATCTTATTTTCTTATTCTTTAGAAATGCTGGAAGATCTGCACAGACAAGAGGGGAAATCAAATTACCAGCAGACAGTACAGGGTACTGACTATTCACCATTATTCAATTCTGCCATCTCTCCTGTTGCCTGCTTTGCCTTTCCAGACCATGTACCTGGTGCACTTTGTGTTGTAGCTGTGCTAAATCTGGGGTAGGGTTTAATTTTTTTCCCTTTTTGCACAGTACACTAGGTGATAGATTGGTGACCCAAGATGCCCTCACAGTGCAAACACATGAAGTGTTGTTAAAAGCACAAAGCAAACAGGATAACAGGACAGATATTTTACTTCCTTGTCTCCTTGTGTAAGGTCAGATTTTAGGTGACGCACGTAAGAATAGCAGGTCAAAAAAAAACCTAAAAAAACCCAAACCCAAAAATTTCTAACAATTTTATAACGGCTAATGTCTTAGTTTGAACTACTCATGAACTACTATCTAGAGATTTGTTGAGATTTTTCATTAGATTGTGTCTGCAGGCGGTTTTAAACCTGTGATCTGAGAAACCTGGTGGTTTGATGAACTAATCTTAAATAGTGTTCATGAAAGGTGACTAAAAGAAGTCAACCTGTAGTTTAGAAGTTTGAAGTCATCTTAAGGTTTTATGCTTTCTCTAGTGGAAGGCATAGATGTTTCCTGAAATGGAAAAAAGTCTGAAAAACTACCAATTAGGAAAATTGAAAGGGTAAACTGGAAACTGATCATATAGAGCATGTCCAGGAAAAATTTACATATTGAACCCTGTATGGAGTATCTGTGTACTAAAGTGAAGATAAATAGGCATGGACTATACATATGTGAAAAATAGTAGCCTTTCATCTCCTTTGGATTTTAATATTTGTTAATCTATGAGAATCTTCTATGTCATTGAATGTAATGTGCTTCTCTATGGTACCTTTTTAATAAAAGATTCAATATGCTGATCCTGATACAGCTTATTCAAATAGCTGATTAATAAAGCTGCACAAAAGTAGGAACAGATTTTCTTTTACTGTGGTAGGATGACTCTATTAGTGTAGAAACTTTATGCAGCTTCTACTTCCTTTTCCATACACTATTCTGTCTTTAATGATTTTTTTAAAATGCTCAAATTAAAACTAAGTTTAACCCAAAACACTCATAAAGCTTGAATCCTTCTATAGCAATGGATTTTATTCTAGAGAAATTTCATTACAGGGTGACTTTATTAGCTGATTCTGGTTGACTTTTCAGGAGGTGGGAGACTAAAACTACTTTGAAATCATACTAAAGAGAGATCTGGAAAGAATGGTCCATGAGGAGGGACTAAGTGAACTGGCACCATTTTGTCTATACAGGACTGAAGGGAAGCGTAATAACAATGTTATAATCTGGAAAGAGAAAGGATGGGATTAGAAAAACTGGGCTCGAAGTGCTGGAAGAAAAAAAATTATGTCAGACATAAGGAAAAAAATCAGCAATGTTCAAAGGATACAGGGTTACTATAAAATAAATATTTACCCTATAAATGAAAACAAAAGTCCATAAATATTAAGATTCTATTTCAATTCCACAAGGTTCAGTAACATTATCTGCCATTGTCTTTGAGGGAAGCAGGGCATAATAAAGAAATAGAGACAGAATTTAGGCTCTGAAATGGGTAAAAGTAGTTCTTTATTCTCCATGGAGATACAATGGAATAAAAGGAAGAACTTACAAAAATAAGGTGCAAGCCACAGGGAAACGAATTTCAGAGTTTTAGTGTCCAGCTCTGAGAAATACTAAGACACAGCATCATCTTTGTTTGAATTCTTCCAAACTGGACACTTAAATAAGGCTTTTCCTTTCCATTTCTTTTTATTTGAAATTCACTGTTAAAAATTCCAGAACTCGATGTTGCCAAGAGCCTCTACCACAGAGATCAATATTCTTAGAAAACAGATATTCCCATATATTACATCTAGTTATTTTTTACTTGCTGTCATGAATATTATAACATCTTCTCCTTGTACTGCAATAATTAAGGTGGAGATGACATTTCCATTAAAAAGATCATATTACTCAGTGGGGAAAAACTAAATGTTCCAGCTGGGCTGAAGTTCAGCTTTGGACGTATCTGTCTAGAAGAGAATGTTTCCGTTAGATTCAGATTTTAAATCGAGATGTGTCTAAATAAAAGTTGTAGAAATATGTTTTTAGGCACTAAAATATCTGTCAAACGCTATCAAGAGAAAAGCATTCTGAGACAGGATATTTGTCCAGCATAGCTCTCGGCATAGGAGTTACTCAGGCATAACTTCTCAGACTTGGATAGAAATTCTTATCCTGAACCGGATGAACAAGTCCACAGTGAAATAATGGGGAATAAAGAATTTTAATTGAGGTGTGACTCAGTTCTCAATATGTCTGAGCTGACAAAATGCAGGTGGCATTTGAAAGGAAGATCCTGCACTGTTCTCCAGATATGCCCTGATGTTCCCAAATTTCTCTTCCTCCTCCTCCCTTCAGACTCAAGCCAGGCCATGTCATCCCCAGCATTTTTTTCCTCTGGTAATGTTTAGACTGTTTCCCTCCTTTCCTGGCTTCTCCTTCTCCCTCAGGATCTCTGTGCTAGAAGATTGAAGAATGGGACATAGCAAAGGACCATTTTTAAGGAGCAGCATGACACTCAGGTTACTCAAGAGCAGAAAGCAGAGAAATCCTACAGCCATCCCAGACCCCCACAGTAAAGCATCCAGGATGTGTGTAGAGGAGACAGAGTCTGAGCCCCAAATGCCCAGGACATTTTCTTCTACAGTCATCTCCAAATGCAATTATTAGGAGTGGAAAAACAAAATGCAATCAGAATTGATCCTGATACATTAATGAGAAAGAATAAATGATATGGCACTTGGGCTAATAAGGCCAGGTCCCTTTGACCCTATCACACCCATCCTCAAGAAGGCTCTTACTCTGTCCTAAGAATCAGCCTGGGTAGAGCTGTGAGCATGTGTGATTTGTGACATAAGGACAAAGACTAAACATTGTGTCCCTTCGTATAAGGCTAAAACAATGACTCATCCTCTTGCCGACTGTTCTCACAACAGCACAAGACCTTCTATTATCCTGGATTTTCATCTTTTAGCAGACTACTTGTTATACACTATTTACTTGAAAAGCAAAGCAGCCAGAAAGTTTCTTTAATGAGAACAATAGATTCTGATCTTTGCTCACTCCTCATTTATCTCAAATCCATGTTCCAAAGTCAGCAGTGAGTATAAGTGTGGGAAGAAAAGAAGGAGGCATAAGAGTTAGCTGAAAGAGACCAAACTGCAAAGATAACAGAGGCCAATAACACACATGAAAAATTTAGACAAAGGAAAACAAGATTAGAAATTATGTGAGAGGATCTAATGTAGTCAAATTAAGGCAATCCAGAACAACGGCTGGCGCTTTAAGTCACATTCTGTCTTCATTTGTGTATGAGTCGTATGGGATATCAGGCAGGGCAGAGTCTGGCCTTTCATTAAGCACTCAGTACAATACACTGGAACTGCTTTGATGTAGCCTGGTACTGGTTCTGATGGCAGGTACGAATGTACGTACCATGAAAATCTACAATACATTCTAAATGCAAGATACGGTCTAAAATATCTTGCCTGTATTTTGTGAGATTTTGTCCTCTTAAATTTTACAAAATTTATATAAAAATAGCCTCCTCATATCATTACTTTTATTTAAATCTATTATCAGTGCAATTATGAGCGCAAATGCAGGAAAACTTTTCTTCGTGATTCAGAAACTCAGCTGTTCCTCTGAAGCTGTGTCACAACAGTCTTCGTCCCTAGTTCAGCATAAAATTAGCCCTAATGGATATCTAGTTTGGATCACAGTCGTTTGGTTGTTATTTTTTTTTATATCTTTTGACATCTCTGCACTTTGCCCCTCTGACAGTTCTCCCTGAATGACTATCCAATCATGTTATATCGTCAAGCTTCTCAGTTAAAAGCGCCGAAGTAGAGATTAAATGTCACTTGTTCTGTTTGCACATTTCTCAATTTTCCTCAAAGCACATCATGATAGGAGCTAAGCAGTTTCTGCCTGAAATACAAGCATACATGCTGAATGAGATCCCATGGGGAGAGTGGTAGGAGGGTGCTTGTGGCAGGTCGAGCCAGCTCATACTCCTGCTGCAGCAGAGACCTCCGTACACCCATGGGACACAGCCCTGTGCAGCATCTTATGGAAAGAGGGATGTCCCACTTACACTGTTACTGTCTCTGCTGGTTTTGGCTGGGGTAGAGTTAATTTTCTTCATAGCCGCTAGTATGGGGTTATGTTCTGGATTTGTGTTGGAAACAGTGTTGATGATACAGGGATGTTTTTGTTACCACTGGGCAGTGCTTATATAGAGTCAAGGTCTTTTCTGCTTCTCACCCCACCCCACCAGCGGGTGGGCTGGGGGTGCTCAAGAAGCTGGGAGGCGACGTGGCTGGGACAGCTGATCCCAACTGACCAAAGGGATATTCCATACTATATGATGTCACACTCAACATATAAAGCTGGGGCAAGAAGAAGAAAGGGGGTGAACATTCAGAGTGAGGGCATTTTGTCTTCCCAAGTAACCGTTAAGCATGATGGAGCCCTGCTTTCCTGGAGATGGCTGAGCACCTGCCTGCCCATGGGAAGTGGTGAATTAATTCCTTGTTTTGCTTTGCTTGTGTGTGCAGCTTTCGCTTTACCTACTAAACTGTCTTTATCTCAACCTAGGAGTTTTCTCACTTTTACTCTTTTGATTTTCTCCACCTTCCCACTCGTAGGGGGGGGAGTGAGCAAGCGGCTTTGTGGTGCTTAATAGCTGGCTGGGGTTAAACCACGACACCATCAGAGGCAGAAACCTTTCCTGCTTTTCTTTTGTGGCATTTGAACCATAAGAAAATCCCCTTGATGTTGCAGAGTTAACATGATAACCAAGCTGGGGAGGTGCAGATCCTCTCCTACTAATGTGATATGGGCCTGGATCTCCTGCAGTTTTTCCTGTACCTCAGAAGTTAACAGCACCTTTAGGCAGCTCTGGCTGAAATGAGGCCCAGGAACTCCATATTGTAAATCAGTTGCTATGAAATAGTAAGTGTATTGGCAGCCTGGGGAAGAGATACACATGCTTCTGCCTCCCTCACCCGCACTAATGTTTGTTATTATATAGACACTCATCACAGCTTTTAGCTCCAGCTAGAGCTCTCATTAATCACCACCTGGGAACACCGTACGCAGAGCAGGCGTATGTGCGCTTTTGTGAGAAAAAGCGGAGGGGAGGACGGCTGCGTGTCGTGTGGGGGTGTGAGTGATGATTTTGGGGTGCAGAGTGAGAGACTGAAGTGGGGGAGAAGTAGAGCATGTAGGAAGGAGGAAAAGAACACCGCAAGAGCTGTTTGGGGAGATGGAGAGATACAGAAAACACAGAGGGAAAAAAAAAGGCAACCCTATTTCAAACAAATAGGGCAAAAGGGGAAAAAAGTACACCACTAACAACAGCCCTTTTAGACTGCTCTTGTTCCACAATTACTGTAAAATTCTAAGAGACAAAATTGCAATAAGGCCAAGACCATTTCCCTGCAGCAAAGATGAGGCCAGGAGGAACCCTTCCCCCCGTTTCTGGTACAGTTCTTCCCTCCCTGCAAAGACTTTCATCTAGAGCTCATTATGAACAATTTTCTTTTTGGTTTTAATTTGTGCTAAGAATGGCACAGAAAGTACCCCTGGGCAGGCATCTCTCCCATTTCCTGCAACATTTTACTCTGATCTCTGGTAATTGGTGGACTGCTAAGAAGTTTACTGTTATTTGTTATGTTTATTGTAGTCATGCCTAACAGCCAATGAATGATATGGTTTTCTTATGTTAAGCACTCTACAAACACAGAGTAGTAGAAGGTCCTTGCCCCAAAGAACTTATAGTCCAAACACAGGCATGTGTGAGGCTGTGTTCAGTGCATGGAGAGTGAAGAGAATGCTGGCCGCATACAGCATATGGCAATAGCTTCATGTTTTTATTTCACTGACACAATGAGAGACATAACTGCAGAAATGAAATCTTGACGTACAGAAAGAAAAAAAACAAGATGCATGATGTGATGTCAAGGAGCTCTAAGAGTACAAGACAGGTCCATTGAGAGCTACAGATATGTCTGTGATATTCAATAGTCCCCTGGCTTGGGGGTTCTGCACCCATTGCTTAGTGTCCCTTCCCTTCCCTTCCCTTCCCTTCCCTTCCCTTCCCTTCCCTTCCCTTCCCTTCCCTTCCCTTCCCTTCCCTTCCCTTCCCTTCCCTTCCCTTCCCTTCCCTTCCCTTCCCTTCCCTTCCCTTCCCTTCCCTTCCCTTCCCTTCCCTTCCCTTCCCTTCCCTTCCCTTCCCTTCCCTTCCCTTCCCTTCCCTTTTTTTTCTGGGGTGTACGGCAGGACAAAAGGGAGTAAAAGACACTGTTACTTGGTAAATTAAGACATGAGAAACTCACCACCAGTTGCTTGCAGTATAGAAAACATAGTCCAGTACTATATTAGTCACAAGATGGCCAACTTCTCTGCTGCAGACAAAAGCCATTGCTCTGGCAAAGCCATTTTTCAGTGCTCAGTCACTTTGCCACTCTTTTCCAGAGTATATGTAGCAATATTCCTGGAGCAATGCATAAAGAATGGAAAATTCTCTAGTTCTTCATTGATTTGCAGATGAAGAATAATTTCTTCCTGAAGAGTAAGGAATTTGTGCTTTCTCTAACTTGAAAATTCTGGAGGCAAATTTTTTCCTTAAGTCAGAGGTACTATCCTCCTACACATTTAAGGCCTTCGACATGATCCCCCACAATATCCTTCTCTGTAAACTGGAGAGATATGGGTTTGGTGGATGAGGAACTGGCTGGATGGTTGCACCCAGAGGGTAGTTTTCAGCACCCCAATGTCCAGATGAAGATCAGTGATAAGTGGTGTCCCTCAGGGGTCCATACTGGGACCAGTACTGTTTAATATCTTCATCAATGACATACACAGTGGGATTGAGTGCACCATCAGCAAGTTTGCAGACAACACCCAGCTGAGTGGTGCATCTGACACACGTGAGGGACAAGATGCCATCCAGAGGGAACTGGGCGAGCTCAAGAGCTGGGTGCATGTGAATCTCATGAGGTTCAACAAGACCAAGTGCAGGGTCCTGAACCTGGGTCAGGACAGCCCCTGGTATCAACACAGGCTGGGGGATGAAGGGATTGAGAGCAGCCCTGTGGAGAAGGATTTAGGAGCATGGATGGATGAAAAGCTGGGCATGAGCCAACAATGTGCACTCACAGCCCAGAAGGCCAACTGTATCCTGGGCTGCACCAAAAGCAGCGCGGCCAGCAGGGCGAGGGAGGGGATTCTGCCCCTCTGCTCCGCTCTGGTGAGACCCCACCTGCAGGGCTGCGTCCAGCTCTGGAGCCCTCAGCACAGGAAGGACATGGACCTGTTGGAGCGGGTCCAGAGGAGGCCACAAAAATGGTCAGGGGGCTGGAGCACCTCTCCTGTGAGGACAGGCTGAGAGAGTTGGGGTTGTTCAGCCTGGAGAAGAGAAGGCTGCGGGGAGACCTTATTGTGGCCTTTCAATACTTGAAGGGGGATTATAAGAAAGATGGGGACTGACTTTTCAATAGGGCGTGTTGCAATAGGACAATGGGTAATGGTTTTAAACTGAAAGAGGGTAGATTCAGACTAAGTATAAGGAAGAATATTTTTACAATGAGGGTGGTGAAACCCTGTCCCAGGTTGCCCAGAGAGGTGGTGGATGCCCCGTCCCTGGAAACCTTCAAGGCCAGGTTGGACGGGGCTCTGAGCAACCTGATCTAGTTGAAGCTGTCCCTGCTCACTGCAGGGGGGTTGGGCTAGATGACCTCTAAAGGTCCCTCCCAACCCAAACTATTCTATGATTCTATGAATACAACTTCCATCGATGCCTGGAAGGTTCACCTACAGGGGCTCACAGAGGTGGGTGCCGCTTAATTATGGTATAGAACCATGTGAGAAATTCCTCTTATTATGGACAGAAAGGCTGCATAACTACCGATAAAGCAGGGGCCTGGTTTTTGGCTGAGAGGATGGATAGCATGGCACAGCTCACATCTGTCTGCATAAAATCTCTTCCGCTTCTCCTCTCAGAATAACTTTATCTATACTGAGTAACAGGATTTGTCCTTGGCCAATGCTGTTCACAAAACAAGTCAGGAAAAAGTGTTAACTGGCAGAGGAATACTACGACATTAAAACGTGTAGATGAGGGTGGACCATCTTTTTTTCATGTCTCGGCCATGTGTAGTATAGACTAAACTGAAAGAACCAATACTGTAAACCTGTCATAATGAAGCCAGGCAATCTCTCTTCAGTGTTGTGCTTTTATTTCAGATCCTCTTTGGTGACTGTGCCTTGACAGAATAGTATTAATTTTTTTTTTAAGGTGATAAATTTGTCACTTCTTTTAGAATCTAATTTTTGAGACCTTTGTCTGAACCAGGGCATGGAAAATGAATGGCCTTTTCTGAGAATAGTAGCTCCACAATCTGAAGCTAGAACACTTTGATCTTAGATCCTTTGCCTTTTCTTCTATTTCAATCCAGTTGACAAAATCAGTCTAAACTATTTCTGTGCTTAAAGCTGCTCAGATGCTTGCTGGATCAGTATGCAAGTCATATTCTTTGACAACAGGGAATGTCAGACTAGTGTGACATGTTGTGTTTCCTTTTAGGTAAAGCTGGCAGTATCTAGTGGTTTGGTGATTGTGGCTGTTTCTGTCTGATTCGTTCAGCAGATGGCTTCGATATGCTGGAGCTCAGTCCTTTGCTTTGAAATACATAATCCTTGGCTAATTTTATGATGCAGAGAGGCACTGTGGGACTGAAAATTATATACCTTTTATCACAAGTAGCATTATGCATTTGGTGGTATGGTGCCAATTATGGATTTCAGGCTGTCTTCAAAAGACTGGTGTGTGACAAAGTTTTAATTTGAAAGGAAACATTAAAGATAAATTATTAGTCTGTTATTTTCAGACCTGTTTCTCTGTTGAATGTTCCATACCACTTGAGTAATGAGATTTCTGCATATATATCATAATTTTCTTTTGGGCTTCACTAATTCTAATTTCATTGCTCATTAAAATTATTTGTTCAGAGAAGTGCTTTTTTATAATCGCAGATCATCTTTAGTTAGCCTTTGGGCCACCCTTATCAGTGTGATATCTTAATGGTCGTATATTTTTTTTTTATGCTTTTCACCATTCTAATATCTACTTGGTTTGCAGCGAAGTCCACTTGTCAGATTTTCACCATCTATTTTCAGGAATCAAATGTTGCCAGTGTGTTGTCTTCTGAGGTGTAAGAGCAGACACAAATTCTGCAAAGTAGATTTAAGATTTGGCTTTCTGTACCTACAGTCTTTAATGCACACACTTTCCAGCATCTTTAATAGTGTGTTAAAGTGGCAAAGAAAGTTATACAGGGAACAGAAATTGTTGGTTTGTGCTGCTGAATAATTCTTCAACTCTTAACTTAAAATGAAGATGTAGATATGGAAATAAGAGAGAAGAAAACAATGTAGGAGATACAGAAACTCAGTCGTGACTAGGAACTGCGAGCCAATTATTGTACTGTAATTTGGAAAACAGAGTAGGATTGTTCTATACAATGCTTATTTCTAGGCTGACAAGGAAAACGCACAATTGCTTTTATCACAAAGTTGTGAGGTACATGTGAATCACTTGTAATAGGATTGCCTAAGTACGGAAATTATATTTGTTTAATGCTTATGAACTTAACAAGACCCATAATTAAAAGTCAGAGGGGAGAGTGCTAGTGAGATGTTTATTAGGGAAATGGTAGAAGTGAAAGATCTTTACATTTTTTTCAGGTAGGATGGTTATTGTAACCTTTTATTGTAGATGCCTGGAAGAAGCTCATAACAGTACAAATCTAACTGATAGTCCCTGCTTCTATTTGGCTTTTACCAGTGTTATAACCACGTTCAGAGCCATGGGCAGAACCCCACTAAGGCAGATGCTCTCATTCAGGAAGTGGATGTTGCTGCTCTGATGAGCATATTGTCTGCTGATGCAAAATGTACTTGAAGGATTGGTGCAGAAGCTGTGGAATAGTTCCCACTTTTTAGAGGGGACCTAAGGCCCACAGTCATTAAATAATATCCAAAAACACCACATAAGAAGCCTGAGAAAGCATGTGGGAATTAAACCAAGGTCAAAAGAGCTCTAGTGCAGTTGTTGCCCTGTCTCTACTGTATGCCAGTCTCTCTTGGGCTCTAAATGAGATAGCTCCTTCCAATGCTCAGCTCTGATATGTCAGGTGGGCAAGGCATAGCACTCATCAAATCAGTAAAAGTATGTTTTGGCTCCCTTCCCAGCAACTGTAAGGAGAAATTCACTTAAAAGTTAGTTGACTTATAAACACCTACATAAGTGCTTGAAGTTAGGTAGCTTAAAAATAGGTAACGTGCAATGACAAAGAGAAACGAACAAAAAGTGTCACTTGGTGATGTTGGTAGTAGGCCCCAAAAGAAGGCTTAGAGTATGAAATACAGAAAAAAATCAAGTACCTGACTCTTTTATATTGCCTTCACCTAATATATTGCAAGTAGGGCATCCAGGAATACAGATGCAACTGGAGACAGATTTTGCTAGCAATGATAAATATGGGAAGATAATGGTAGAAATGTTGGAGGAAAAGTAATGTTTAAAAGAGAAGACACATTTGTAATATTTGTGCCCCAGAGTAAGAATATATAGGGAAAGTATTTGCCATTTAGATATAAGCATTTATCTTTCATAATATTTTATTTTAGTACCTCTTCGCAAGTAAATAATCTTATTGTGACAGAATGAGAAATATTCATCCACTGCTAAATCCAATAAAATAATATTCGATTTTCTCCCAGCCCTTTATAGGCAAACTTGTTAAAATTTAGTGCAGGGTTTGTGTAAGTGAGGACTTCAGAATTTAGCATATTTCAGACACAAATTCATTTAGTAACATGTTCGTTTGGGCTTTCATCCTCTAACCAGATACTTTGCATCTCTACATATGAAATATATCAAATTAATTGGATTTTTCCATGCATTGTGTGGGAGCATGGTACAAACATTCTGAAATTCTGTATCTCATTATTTGTCACCCCTAACTTCTCCTTTATAGCTAATTGAGGTATGTGCATGGGTATGACAGGACCTGAAGTAACTCACAACTCTGAGCTGGACTGAGAGCACACCATAAACACCAAACAGGCTCTCCACCGTCACAGATGCGCTGATGAAAACACAAGAAAGAAGTAGCTTTGAAAGTGGAATTTTAAAATGAGCTTTCAAATCAAAGTTCTATTGGATAAAATACAATTGAAATAAAAAGGTTTGCAGTCAGATTCCCCCCTTCCTCAAAGGGTCTTTTCATGTCTGGTTCTTTCTTACAGTGTTGGGCTCAGTCCAGTGATTTTCATTACCTTTCTGGGCTCTAACAAACACTATATGAGTAGGATGCATTTGCTTCATAGAAAAGTCACTTTTTACTTGTTCTGTAGCAGTTTACCAGTCTCTGTGCTACAGTTCTGCTGCTGCCCTGCTCCTTCTCTGCAGTCCAGCTACCTCACTCAGGTTGCTCTCAGGAGAGGCACAAATTCCTCTGAATCCAGTGTGTATCACATCATGCAAAGAATATCTGTCAGTTAAGGCAAGCAGCTTTCCTTCCTGCACCCCTTTTCGGCAGAACAGAACATGTAGTAAAACAGAGCAGACTGTAAGCAAAGAGATTAAAGAGTTGTACAATCCATCACCACATCCTTCCTTAATACTGTCTCCCTCATCAGACCTCTTTGAATTTCCTGCTGCTGTTTCATATATTCATGTGTTTGGTTTGCTGGAAACAAGATATCGAATTCTTCTGAGCTTAGACTTTATTTTCCTGAGAGTCTGAACAACTCCTCATATAATGCAGCCCAATTTTCTTTCACTCCCTTGGCCACTATCAGAATAGAGAATACAAATTATAATGTTAATATGCCTGGGCGGAATACTTTTGTTCCTTTAATAGTCCTTCCTTCAGGTTCCTGCTTTGTGTTACAGAAAGGTGCTTGGTAATAGCTTAAAGCAGATTGTGTTGCATGTATGTTGAGTGTGCTAACAGAGAGGAGATAAAAGAATTCTTGTTGAAAACGTGGCCACTGTGCTCATGGGTAAATGTGCAATATTCATTTGCTGTAATTTCAATTTCCAGTAAGCTGTCCAATACATCTCTGTTTCAGTGCCTGTTATATCTGTGTCATCATCTACCCTCAAACCAATAAGAGTAATTTCATTAGTCTGGACATTCGAAAAAGCAAAACTTTTGTCTGAAATTAATAACTCCCACAGATTAATCAAAGATAATTATATTAGAAGAAGTTATGTCTTCTTGTATCCTGAGTCATGAAATGAAATTCTCATTAAAATTGTATTACATTCATTACCCATGTATTCCCAGATTCCCAGAAATATACATTATATAAGAATCTCCATTTCAATATTGCTTGCAAAACTCATTTTGATTCAGGCCAAGGTTTCAGCACAAGAGTGTTCAGTCTGAGGAAACCATGCAATTCCTACACGAGTAACTTAGATTGTTCTGCTGTGGATAAAAAATGCTGCATCCAGCTTAGGAAAGGCCGTAATGTTCACTTTGTCCACTTGTAAACTCCAACTGATTTCTGACTACAACTATCCATCACTGTTTCAGGAGGATAATTAAGTTGCCATTGCACCTCTCCTCTTTAGAGGATAACATAAAATCACTGAATTTTGCATTACATGGTGTTTTTTGTGCTGTGAGACAGCATGGCAGGTTGGACAGAACCCTAGGTTAAAACTCATGTGACGGGTGGTACCTGTTGCATTTGGTTTCAATGTGTTCCCATTCTGCCCTCTAATTTTGGTCATTCCTTTCTATTGAGCTTTGAGCAGCAACTTGCTCCTTCCATGAATCTGTATAATGCCTAACACAATGCAGCCTTGACCTTGGCTGGGACACTGCAGTACTGTGAACAAGAAAAATATTAATTAACTGCAATATCCCAGCCAAAACATTTGTCCTTCAAAGGTGCATCAGGATTTTGCTCTTCCTATTGGTTGCAATAAAGACTGCCAACTATGTACTTTTCTGGTGAAAAGCACTAGAGATACATAGTGTTAGCTTTTTCCAAGGCAAGAGGACTATTAGCAAGGTTGCTCTGAGTAAGAGGCAAGGTTGTCTAATCCTTTTTTGAGGTCAGTAATATATTACTTGGACAAATAAAGAAATCTCAAGGAGGGGCATTCCTCTTTTAACCTTGCTCACCATCATCAAGTCATTTAATGATGTGCTTTCCTAACTTACCGCAGAAAATTCCATAGCTGCCACATTCTTGTGAGCTGCACTCACTTGTGCTCCTGCAAACTGCCCCTGAAGTCCATTTTGCTATTCAAAATACCATGATAAAAGCTACAGCCCATGTGAGTTGTCTGAATGAGCATGGCATCGAAATAATTAGTGAAAATTAAGTTGGGGTTTGGAAACCTCATCTGTTTCTTAAAATCATGCTATTCTCTGATTGAGGAGTCCTATTACCACACTACTGCATTGCTGTCTTTTTGCCTCAAGCTCCAGTCCAAAGTAAATTAAAGAATCAAATTGTTGTGTATGTTGCTAATCTGAAAAATACCAGATTAAAAAAGAAAAGCAAAAATCCAAAAGCCAACATAATATTTTTGGAAACACCATAACCTGGTATTAAGTGGGATCTGTACTGCTTTATGGAAAATGAAGCTGATCTTTAGGTTTCCACTCATTCTTTTTTGACCCAATTTACTGCTTGGATCATAACTGGAGACACTCTCCTTCATGAGGGGCAGCTTTGTCTTCTGGAGCTCTAGTTTTGGTGAATTAGAAGAGACAATTTACTTGGGAGTCCTGGCCCTAGGGTTTACCAAGGCAGAGGAGAAGTCAGAAATGCTTCTTATACACTAAAGCAGGTGTGACTGAAAATGTTTCACCAGCCTAGAGGTATATCATGAACAGCAAGCTAAAGGAGGACAACCCAAAGCCAAACAAGAACAAGCCAATCTGTTCCTACGTTACTGAAAATAAGGTAATAATTTTCTTGTAATGATTTCTGGTGGGTTTTACTTACAGATGCAGCAAAACATGTAAGTAGACCTAACTCAGAGCTAGGAGGCAGAGAATAGAAGACAAGGCCATATTGGGTACTTGACTGCATCATGGCCGTGCCAGCAATAGTACTTGCACTTCCCAGGCAAGGTAGCAGAAGTACTATTGGTGGAATGTAGTTAAAGGAAATTGTCTCTATGCTTCTAATTTGGACAAGATGTGACCCATTTCTCTGAAATGCAGTGAGGGAGTATAGTCATGCTTCATATGTCAGGACACAGGGCCCTACACACAGATGAAAGAAAACAAGAAATAAAGCACATTTACCATAACATTAATTCCTTTCTTGGCAGGTTGCTACATGGAGTAACTTTTAGAGAAGAGACATCGATGAATGACAGGTGCTTTCGTGCTCCCAAACAAGATATGGTCAATGGGGTCCTGTTGTCATAGGGGTCTTCAAATGCAATAGAAACAGTCGTTTAACTACTCAGCACAACACAGGACACTGGCAAAAACCTTCTCGACAAGAGCACAGGACAGGAACAATCTTGTAAGGAGCTCCTGAACAACAGAAGTGGCAGCACATCCGTGACCAGCCTGTCAGCTATAATATGCTGTGCGGGGAAACTTTCCAGGATGCCTCTCATGATGACAGGCACTGTCTGTACAAAATACCCAAACCTGCATCCTGCAGCTACAAACAGCTAGGGCTGCAAAGGCTGAGACCATGGCAGCAGCAGCAAGTGTGAGGACATGAGCCAGTCATGCGAACAAGTGTGTACTGGCGAACTGTCCACCTGGGTTGTGAGTTATACAACAGAGCTGCCAAGGGGCAGTGTATTTGCTCTTCTGTTACAGCATGAGACATGCTGATGATGAGTCTGGTTACACCTCTCTCACTTACACCCTCCTTCTTTGTTCTGACCTTGAGATGCTATCGCTCAACTCCTCATGTGTTGGAACACATCCCAAACAAATTCTTCCCAAGAATTTGGCAAAACTAGCTCATGTAAATTATGGCTTGATGTCAACTGGGCTTATTTTTATTCATAGGGAAACTTGGGGAAGGTGTTGTCAAAAAAGGTGTGGACAGAAGGATCATCTCTACAGAAACTAGAAGCGTGATGGAACTATATTAAAAGGGAGATGACAAAACTGGGCAGAAATCAGCATTGTTCCCAGCAGACCTCTGTGAAACACTAGATGGCAACTGCAACAAATCAAGGGATAATGAAATGGGCATCTTCCTCCTTTAAAAATTGCTCCAGGATATCAGGACCTTGTGGGAACTACCTCTGTTACCCTGCTCATTTGTTCCCCAAAACATTACAAGACATCAGGAAGGGTTTGGTTGTTTGTTTTTTTTTTTTAATTTCTTTAACTATCTTCTACCAGCTGAGAACAGATTATTAAATAGAGAGTAAGTTCAGCTGTGTAACGGAGAAGATTAAAATTGCCTAAGTTCATCTCTGCTGTGAAAACTCTGCACACTTTAATATATATACATTTGGTCCTATTCTGATCTACTCTGATTTTATTTAATATTTGTATTTAACCAAAGCAGGAAAGTATCTCAACTTTAAAGGAGGGTGGCATTTCTACTGAAGCAAGCTGATTTTTTAGGATTTACCCCAAGACCCACAGATCAACATTTAGAGAATGTGGTCCTGAAGTGGCCCAGTTCATTTTTCAACCACAAGATCATTTTACACTAAAGCAAATGATGGCCATTTGACATATCTGTGTCTGTGATCTTTCACTTCTTTTCCCTAGCTTACACCTAGAATATGTTTCTGAAAACTGCTTTAACCATTTTTTAAAGCTCATAAACCCGTGACTTTCTTTCTAATTTATTTTGGCAGTGCTTGTTCTTCTAAGGAAACATTTGCATGATAGTACCAAAGAACTAAGTAAAATTTGTAATTAAGAAAGAACTCTTCCAGCAATTTTATGTGCTAGATGAAATAATATTCCAGTAATAAAAGCTTTATTTGCTATCTGTAGCATGATTTAATCATAAGTTACTAAAAGGACGCTGTGATCCAGACAGCCTTATGTTCACTCTCAAGTATCTAGTCTGTAACACTAAGAACTTTTCAGGCTTTGTAACCTTATAAATAAATGCATGTTATTACATATGAATTAGTTATTGTTGAGTCTTTTTATAGCCTAATCATCAGTTTGGCACATACGCTCTTCCATTTCACTGGATCACAGGCAAATATTTTTTCTAAAACTCATTTCATTCCCAGAAACTTTGCCTTCTTGACAATTCCATGCTTTTGCCTAAATCAGAATAATTTTCTCTGATAGAGCATTATGATGATTATTAACAGTAGCAGTAATTGTTAACTGTAACAATAATTATTATTGTCTTGCTTAATTGCCAGTAAACCAGAAATCTCTAGAACAAGCAATTTACCCAAACACAACTTTGAATTAGTGACAGAATGTATTCAAGAATGAGGTCATTAAAAAAAGATGTTTCTTTACTGTTTTCTGTGCTGGATTAAAAGTATGGGTTTGTATCTTCCCAACTAAGATCATTTAGACATTTTATAATTCAAGTATTGTCCTTATCCTAAATTCTTATCACATTTTATTTTAGTTGAAATAATTTATGTTAACCAAAAAATTTTTTGCCAGATTTCCTGATATTTTGAAAATCTCTGATGTGTAATTGATACATTTGAGAGTAGTACAGTGCACACTGTAGTATTACACCATGTCCTCAGCCCATCTCCTAGCTCAGTTGATGCTGATTCCTTACCACAAGTGGCTCCAGTAGCACATCAAGTGATCTGAGCAGCCCCTGACATTCACAGGTTGCTCTGTCATGCTGTCCCCAGAAGTGAGTGAAATGTCTCATTAGAGAAGCCCTCCTTCATTGGTTTCAGTATACGTGTTTCTGTCTGTTTATGCTAGTGAAGGCATCGACATTGCAGCTCTAGCAAAAGCTGGTGAGGTTTGTGATGGTCCTCCCTCAAGATCATTGTCTCTAGGCAGTCATTTAGAGATGAAGCTAATACCACGTAACTCTCTGAGTACTGCTGGACCGTCTTTGGTGCTGTGCCCGGTTGTGAGACCACAGACCAGTTGTGCTCATCCTGCCTGGTGCAGTGGAATATGACCTTGACCAAATGCCCCAGTAATATGCCCATTCTGACAAGCTGGTTGGCATCCTTCATGGGCATTAGCCAACATGCTGGCAACTGTCAACAGCAGTGGGTCTAAGCATGAGCCTGAGCCCTGTGTCAGCGTTACAATACAGATTATTTCCTCTGAAATCATCACTCAAAACCCAAACATGATCTGGTTTGGCAAGGTGTTAGTGTAGAGAGAGGAGGGTAGCCTTGATATTGTCAGTGGGGAAAGGATTAAACTAGTAAAGTTCTCACAGTATCAACCATCTGGGCTGCAGTGGCACAGGACATCTAGAGCACTTTGCCATTTGCAAGGCTGTGAATGATTTGTTGCCAGCCTATCTCATATTGCTCAGCATCAATTTCATCTCATGTTGGATGGGACCATCTGTTTCTATCCTATGCCTACGTGGTGGCTCTGGCTATCATGCAAGTGTTAAGTGTCTGTTGTGTGGGACCTGAATTATCCCTAGGCCATTTATTTTCCATTTTAATTTTTAATAGATAGTTCTCTAACATGTTGTAGAAGAGTAATGATCTTGCTTGATTTTCATGTTACATTTTTGTTGTCGCTTCTTACCTTTGTTCCAATAATGAGGTTATTTAAAATCTTTTTCTTCTATTCTGTGTTGGCAATTTGTATAAATGATGTCTTTATGTTCAGTAACACTGCTTAGACCATAACTGACCTAAGAAACTACTAGAAAACAAATTCCAGACAGAAGTTTCCTTCTCCTATTTCAGGGTCTAAAGTATTCTGATGAGGCCGAGCTATAGAAGGTAGGAACGATTTGAAAACTTTGCAACAGTTTTCCTTAATCAAGATCTTTCCATGACTCCTACTAAATCACTCTAGTTGCATCAGGGCTGAATTCAGACCTTTGTGTGGGACCGAGAACAGTTTATGTCATGGAAAAACAAAAAGCAAGAGTTTATGAAGTCACTTCCTACAGGACAGAAGGTGTGAAGTTCATAGTGATGGCATGATTTCCTCTGCTTACCTAACAGTGGCTGCTTGTTGCAAATACTCATGCAGTTAAATAATTTTGCCCATTGGGTTCACAGAATCACAGAATCACAGGTTAGAAGGGACCTCAGGGATCATCCAGTCCAACCTTTCTAGGAAGAGCAGAGTCTAAATAAGATGGCCCAGCACCCTGTCCAGACAACTCTTAAAGGTGTCCAACGTGGCCGAGTCAACCACTTCCCTGGGGAGATTATTCCAATGGTGACGGTTCTCACTGTGAAAAGTTTCCCTCTGGTACTTGTGTGTTTCAGCACATATGATCTGTGTAGCAGCGTAAGCTTTGGAGGATCCAGCCCTCAGCCTTACTTTGCCGGGTTGGCTAGCTGCATTCTTCCAGTGACCTGCATCCAATCAATCCCGATGTCCAAGGACCCAAGTTAGAATGGAGATTTCACAGAGCAGGGTGAACCACGCTGCTTCCAGGTCTACGCCATTCACTCATTGACAAAGTGACAAATTCTGTAGGATCTTTCACATGCCAGCAGTAGATAAATGAAGAAATTAAATGGGAACAAACAACACAACATGATATCCTTTTCCATATGTGCAGTTTTGATGAAGTCAGTGGCACAACTCATGTGAATAAAGAACAGTAAGGAAAAGATTAATAGAAGCAAGATCTAGATCACAGGCTGTTTTAAGCACTCCAGTCATCCGATTAAGAAATTCAGCTCATGAAATGGATTTGTTTTTATATGCCAGCTACATGGTTTTATGATTGAAACACCCACAGCGCAGAAAACTCTTGTGAGGAACATGTGGATGCACAGCTGTTTTGGCAATGACTGTAAATAAATAGGTGTCTTAATTCTTTCTATCTGTAAGTTTACAAAGAGGTCAGAAAATGTATGGGACAACAAGGAAAATACTTGAAATTAGTAAGAGTGGGAGTCCATTTTCTTAAGCTGTAGAGGAAAAAGTCATAGAAAGTTAGCAGTCAATATATTCTTTCACTGTGCTGAGTAAACAGTAAAAAGAAAATGTAATTTGCTCACAGGCTATTTCATTGTAGAAAAAAAATTGAGGAAAGGGTATATTTTTATTAACTTATAAATATATGTGCATATATAGGACAATTTAAAGACTGGATTTCAAATACTGATGAATGTGCAAATGCCATGTATATATTACAATGAAATGAATACACTTTGAAGAGGATGAAAACTTAACTTATACATTTCCAACAGCTGCAGTCCAACTTTTAATATAAATACAGCACTAATGAGAAAAGTCATTAGGTAGTTGTTGGTGCCGAGAGTGTCAGTGCTGAAGGTGTCAAGGTGCAAATGTTAGAGGTACCATCTCTAAGAAGAGAAGCGTCTTTCACCCAGACCCAGATTTATGCTCTGTGCCGACATTCCTGCAAAGTGCTGGAGATAACATACAGTTAGAAGTGCCAGTCTCCAGATGTCACTGGAAAGCAACATCCCTTCAACCTATCTCCATTTTACGTGGCTATTGCTGAGCCATGGAATGTTTTCAGAATCCTGGGTCATCAGATTGCCTTGTCTTCTGAAAGTCATGTGCACCTTCGAAAGCTTTGACAAGCTAACGATGACCATTAGGCTGTGTTCACAAGGTGTTTCACTGTGGGGGATGGAGAAAAGTAAGGTCTAGTGCACAGACTGAACAAGACATAAGCTCTCCCTGAGCAAAATAGGCTACCAGTAAAGAATGCAATTCTGACTCATCTAGTGGAGCTGGCTGATAGGCCGAAAAGGATTGTCAGTATTGGTGGGTAGCTCCTCGTTAGTAGTGCTATAGCTGCCAACTACCTTCTCCAGCTGTAATACACTGCACAAAACTCTTGTGCCTCCACTAGCAGGCTCCTTGTACAAAATCCCAGAGCTACCTAATTCTGAATTTCCAGACTGTGAAGGGGGCAGGAGGGTCAAATCTTTTGATGAAAAGCATTGCAGCACTTGACTTTCAGGGATCTGGCGAGCTACAGGAACATTCAGCATCCAGGTGAAGTGTATTAGGAGCATCACACATTGCCTGGGAAGACT
Source organism: Phalacrocorax carbo (assembly GCF_963921805.1). Taxonomy (NCBI): domain Eukaryota; kingdom Metazoa; phylum Chordata; class Aves; order Suliformes; family Phalacrocoracidae; genus Phalacrocorax; species Phalacrocorax carbo. The sequence goes on along the minus strand of NC_087514.1, from coordinate 8,153,755 downwards.
CAGACTCCCAATGGAAGAAGGAGAAGGCATTGTTGTCCACTTTCCTCATCCAACAACTCCATAGCTGGGGCAGTCATCTAGCTAAAGGGAGATTTGACTCTGCCTGAAGGGATTTGGAGCCATATTCTCCATTACACAAGGTAAGTCAGCTACACAGGTCAATTAAACTGTATGTACAACACAAAACAGGGTGACTTTAGGGCAGGGCTGGACAGAAGATCATAGATCAGAACTTGAAAGAAGAATGGCATTCCTATGAAAGGATAAATGTTATTGTCTTTCTTCCTACCTGCTGCTGAAACATCTTAACTTTTTTCGCTTGAGGGCATGATCTGAGTATAGTGAACCTAGACATCCCTTCTTTTTTCAACTTTTCAAAACTTCTGTCCCAGTTTCCACCCCCCATAAATATGAGTAACTTGGTTAGGAAGGATGGCAAGGATGAGGAAAGTAGCTTATTATCCCCTTCCCCACCAGTGATTCTTGATACCAGCTGCCACTGTGACATTGACACAGTGGGATCAAATATGATGAACCACAAGGTGCCACTTTAACTGTCACTTCAAATTCCTGGAGTCTTCATACATTTAGTCATGTTTATTTATAAGATACATTTCCTGTTTCTATATTGGCACTGATTTTAAACTGCCTGCAACTAAGCATTGCCTGTCAGAATGCATCTCTCTTTTCCTAAGTATGTATCATGGTGAATATCATATTCATAACACAGAAAATGATACTTTCCAGTCTATGGAACCAAATATCTATTGTAGACTCATTTACTCTCCAGCCCAATCAACAGCCCTGGTTTTTTTTTTCCTTTTCAATCTAGCAGATATTCCTTCATGTTGCTGCTAGTTAATTTCCAGATTTCCTTGAGTAATTTTCAAATCACCTGACCATCTGTTTCAAATTTAAGCATCCCAAGATGCAGTCAGTCTAAATATGTAAGGTATGTTGTAAATTATGTTCAGAGCTACCCTTTAAATTATCTGGGGTATTTAATTTTTGTTGATATTAACTATTCCATATGTAGGGCTATAATTGACTTTAAAACCTGCAACCACTATATTATCTGGAAGAAAAAAACTCAGTGTTGAAATAATGTAGATGAGGGCAATGAACAAATCAATGCCTGAAGTAGACTCACAGACAGAGTAAGTCCAGAGGGATCAATTAATAGTACCTCATTCAGAATGGGCAAGATTGGTAACTGTGATATTCCAGCTAGAGCTGTGTCACACAGGGTGATAAACAACAAACCATTTCCATGTTCCATAAGCAGCAGATCAGTTCAAATCCTGGTGTTTGTGAGTAGATTAGCTTCTGCTAGGCATATTATGTATGAATTAGGATCTGTGTTGAGCCTAGACCAGATGGTCTTATGTCACTTCCAGAACTTCCTAAGACATTATAGGTCTAGGATGCTGAGGTCTTCAGTGATCAGAAGTCATTATTTTCTAATGAATATCGAGATTTTCATGTGAAGTGCATAAGTTCAGCTTGGTTTTAAATGAACAAGTTTCAACAGAACAAAAATCAGAATAGGTATTTCTTCTGCCACAGAAATGCAATTGAGTGGGCCACAGAAAATAGGAGGTAGAAACTTTTCACTGCAGAAGGAAGTATGATAAGAAAATTTGCTCTGCTGTCTAGGCAAACTCTGTGAAGAGAATGAAAACAGCGGTCTCCACAGCAGTTAATCTGGGGCTTTGCACAAAACTCAAAATTTACTTTGTATAGCTAAAAGACCTATGTGAGGCTATTGTTAAGTGTCCCTTGGCTTCAGAGCAGACTTATCTAATGAGCATTTGGACCGAAGCAACGTAATTTCAAAAGCATGTACTATTTTCTGTGAAGGCTGAGCTCCGCCACACATAACTGTTCGTGAGCAGGACTGATGAATAAGAACTGCACTTATAGATCCAGGGGGATACAAGAAGTGCCAAGTCAGCAGAGAAGGACCTGCTGAGTGCGTTTGCTCTGTAACCGCCATTAAGAAAATACAGCTGCATGAGGTGCCAATCCAAACCAGAAATTGTTTCTTCTAACTGTTAGATGACGCTTTTAAGATGAACTGAAGTTTGTCTTCTAATTAAATGTTTTTGATGGGTCCTGATTTTCAGTTTTTTACATTCCTCCTGAAAAATGTGTCTGTATTGATTCCACTCTAACCTGATTTTTCATCTTTTATTTTTCCTGTTCCAATAACACACTAAAAAGGCAGTATTCATGTTTCCTACTTTTCTGCTTTTGTCCACTTCAGGGCTTGGTATCCTTGCCATATTGACTGGTAGGACCAGTGCCCTGTATGACACAAGTCTTGCTATAACCTGCATACCATATTCTCCCATGGCACAGAATATTTGGCTTGACAGTATCAGGATAGATGTGCCATAGGCAGAGAATCTGTGAGGGAGAACAGGAGCAGGGCATCCTTCTGCCTGGGAATGGGATGAAAGGAACAGGAACCTCTTCCTAGTGCTATCACAGCCCAGACAGTAAGCATGTACTATGGTCCTGATGCCACTGCAAGTGCATAGAAAACTCCCATGTGTTTTATCAGGAACTTGCGGATCTGTGTTAAGAAGTTGTCAGAGGGTCTTCTAAAGTATTGGTCAGCCAGTGTCAATCACAAAGAGACTTTAATCCTCTTCATATTTATCTCCATTTCATGTGATTTGCTACAAGTATATGAGTTAGCCACCTTTTCTACATGAAGAACCTCCTCACAATGAAGAGGGAGATTTCATTTGATTCATAAAGATGGTTAGGATTAAGTGAGTACTGTAGACCTAAAATCCATAGTGCTCTGCCTACATATTTCTCTAAGGTAGAAGTGTGGGATGTATTTTATCTTTCCCTCGTTCTTTAATATATGTTCTTTGACCCAATGTACTGTCATTCTAGTAAAATGATTCCTATCAATAGCACAACAAAATGCAAGGCAAGCGTGTTAAAACTTCACCATTAAATAAGCTGTGGTATTTTAACCTTCATTTAATTTGGTATTAAGCTTCATTTCACTCAGCCGGGTCTCTATGGACTTATCTACAACACATTGTGTTCCCCTGCCTTAACGTATCTTTGATGTCCTCATTGCCTCTTCAAAGTTCTGTCAGGTCCTTTCAGCACTCACCTACTGCTCTCTGGGCAAGAGTTAACGTGTGCTGAAGTTGATTCGCAATAACACACATGCTACCTTACACACAAAAACTCGTTAGTCAAGACAGACAAGAAAGGAAAAGGAGCTTTTAGCTTGCCCTGAATCTTCTCCCTCAGTGTGGGGCTAACTGAACCATCTCCCTCTTATGGATTCAAGAATGTCTGTTAATGCAAAAACTAGAATATCTTTGTAACTGGACTCCTTTGGCAACAAAGGTGGAATTGGTTACTGGTTTTGTTAGCAGAGGAGAAGGAACCATTAGATAGACATCTGGACAGTCAGAGAGACAGATGGAGAAACTGTGATCCTTGGGCAACCAAGTCAAAATTTTACATTGGCTTTATTTTTTATAAAAATTTCTTCAGCAAGAATTGCACTTCCTGATGCTTTTCATTTGTTAATAATAATACCAGCCAGCAAGTCATTCCAGGGTTTCATGGATGGATGGAGATCTCAATGCACTCTGCATGGGCTGAATGAAGCAGAACAGAAATTGGCAAAAACAGGGTTATTATCTTTGTTATCTAATATTCATAATAAAGTGATGCTCAGAGACTCCCACCAAGTTTGTACTGCAGTAGTTTGTCAGCTTAGCCCTTTTTCAACAAGTTTAAACTCTGCAGTCCTGATCCTACTGTCTAAACAAGACTCTGAAAAGTCTGTAATTTAAAGAAAGTTTAAAGCAAGAAATGAAGACTAAATCAAGTACAGAGCTTTCAGCCAGTTTCAGTTTCTGTTTGAGGCTTTCCAGGTGTGAGGACACAGGCAAATCATCACTTGAATTAACATGATTTTGACATCGGTGGGAAGCCACTGACAGTAAGTTTGAAACCAGTCTTCCAAGGATCTTAGCAAGGAGCAGAAGGAGACGAATATGTAGGAAATATTTTTGGGAATTCTCCAGCTCTCTAAAGCAAGAGAAGAGAGAAGGTGGCACATTGTGAGAGTTGGTTATGTGCCAGAGGAGAATGGTTCTGTTCTGTAGGACATCAAGTATCTGCTTTGGGTATCTGCATCTCAGCCCTGGATGTACTAAGTCTGGGATGCCAAGTTAGTTTTAACAGCTAAAACTGCTTTGTATCTCCCATGAAAGCGGCAAACACACACAAACTGGGCATGTAAGGAGCATAATTTGAGTTGTGTTCTTATTTAGGAGCTTAAATAAAGGGAAACAGAAACTTGTACATGTCACTGAAAAGCAAGGCCAAACCAGCCACCTTTGTTCCTTTCTCTGATCCTGTTCCTTGAAGATCTCTCCCAAGCCCATCAAACGCATGGTCCCTTAAACATGGATTTTTAAGGTACTTTTTATTAGACACCTTCCAAATTACAACTTCTTGACCATATTGATGCTTCCTGACAAATTTATGTGTAAATCTTAAAAGTGGCATAATCTTCATTCTGGAATATTTCTGAAGAAATTTCTGTTCTGAAAACGGTTTTAGATTTGAGTTACAGTTTAGGGAAGAAATGTTCTTCAGTAAGAAAAACAACAACTTCAAAACAGTGTTTTGTTTATATTCAGTAGTTTCTTCATGAGATTTACTTGTGCTTGTTTAACTTTCACTTCTTGTGGACTCAATTTCAAAGAACAATGATAGCTTCATATTTAGAGTGAATTCAAAAGGGTGGTGGAGGGTTAGGGAAGAGATCTGGGTTGAGAAGAGTTCTGCATTCCTGACGTTTTAACTCAGTAAATTGAAAAACTTTTATTGTTTTTGTCATCTTTGAAATGAAACTGGAGCTTATGAGTTTATATTTCAGTGAAGGACTAAACAACACTGCATTCATGCTTGAAAAAGAGTTTCTACTGTACTTTGAACCACTTGTTGCTTTTTATTTTCCCATAGAAGAGCACATAAAATACTTGGTACTGGCATTCCTTGTGCGTATCCTCCTCTCTGTTTTGAAAGCTTACCTTTCCATTTTGATGTTTCATAACACTTTAAGCACACAGAGACCTTTCTTTCTAGACTGGAATCCTTTCTAGACAGTAGACTTCATAGTCTCATTTTTTGAACCTTACGCAAGAGCTGCTTAATACAAGTTGTTTTGGGAAATGCTTAGGGACACACACAGCTTTTAGAGTGACATTTTCTCACCTTTATATTTTCTAGATATTCTCCATGAGTTTAGGCATCTCTTTTGCACTTATGTTCTCTTCTTAAAACTTTGCAGCTATAATACAGTTGCTAAGATTAATGTATCTACTCTCAATCCATATTAGAAAATAAATGGAATTATTTTCAGGTATTCTGACCTTCTGCAGGTTTTGTTAATTTTGTTCTTTCTTGTGAAATTTAGATTGAAGGGTAAGTATATTCCTGGCTACTCACCCAAGTACATATGGTTTTGCTAACACTGTCTCCTGTCCTTGGGTTGGAACATACCTTTGGCATCATAACGAGGTATTCCTCAGTAACAGTGTTTGAGGAGTTCCAGAATCACCTACTATGAAAATGCATTTATTTCCACCAGCACATCTTCCATCACAGTAAGGCCAAATGAGGTGTAGTCTCCAATACCCGTTAAAGGACTGGTCCTTTTGACCACTAGTTTTTATAGGCAGTTATAAAACCTTTACAACTCTGGCTACTAGAAATTGAAATACCAACAAAAATATTCTCAGAAATTAAAAACAGAAATTAATTTTTTAAGACCTGCTTTCATGCTCAGTTTTTATTTTATGACAAGAAAGTTATTCCTTTTTTATTTCATCAATGAAACTAGTTTTGATAGTGTGTCAGCTTTTGGTACTTGAAATTATACTGAAATATTTTCATTTGCAATCATTCAAAAATTGCAACCTTTAAATAAAAAAAAATTGGGTTAAAAATAAAAGTTGACTTTCTTCAGAAAGTCGTATTTATCATTAGACAGTATGTAAGGGAAAAACAAGCCATTAACTTTTCTTAAATTCTTATCCTCAGAAATGCAGATATCAGATTTTTTTATTTCTCTGTTTGCCGGTTTGTAGTTGCAGCTATCCAATGTTCATATGAAAACTAAGATGCCAGTATCAGTTGGACGATGTATTTAAACATCGCAGTGTGTAGCACACCAAACTTAAATCATTCCCTAAAAGTGCAAGAGGGATTTAAAGAACAAGGAAGTGGGTGTGCATGGGGTCAAATAACTTACCCGCAGGCACACAAGGAGTCTATGTCACAGCTTTCAGTTGAGCCTGGTTCTGCATGCCAATTGTGTCCTTCACTCATAGCACTTTGAGTCTGCATTTATACCAGCCATTAGACATTCAAATAAATGCAGTGTGAGGTCCCATATATCTATTCCATTCTCACATTGCATATTCAGAGAAACACACGTTTATTATTAATGTTGATAATGAGATATTAAGCTGTCACAGGGGATTGTGATGAGCAGCATCAAGGCAAGTCTACTGCTAGCATCCACAGTGGAATTTCTGCCAAAGAAATGTGATGAAGAAGATTGGGGGGAAAAAAGAAAAGAAAAAAAGCAGCAGCACATGGTAGTGTGAGGGGTGTGTGGGCTGGGAACACTATCTTGGGAGATACAGTTCTGCTTGTAGAGATGCAAAGTTTAGCCTGTCATTTATTTTTTTGGTAGATTTCCTTTTGAAATGAATATCATGCTCATTATAGGTGCCAAACTGACAGCCCTTAAGATTGAAGTTCCCTGTTACAAAATCAGGTGTAGCAAGCAGGAGCAACAGAAGCTTTTTCACACATGCCTATCAATAAGTCTCCACCTTGGCCAGGCAAGGTTGAAAAAATAGTTAAAGTTCATCTTTACTCTCTGTACTTTGCCTGGTAGCAAAGGAACTTTTACTGAAACTTGTGTGGTTTCTACTTTGACTTTGGAAATTAATAGGGACCAGCACATTTGTCTTGGCTCATTAATAAGCCCTAAAGAGAAGTAACATTTGATTGTCCTTATATCATCTTCTTCCTGATAAGTGACCCCATCTTACACAGCAACCATATACCACCATCATTTACTAGGTAGTAATTAATTTCCCAAGGGTCTTAAATGCCTTGTAAAGAAGCATCTTACAGAAAAACCTGAATGAAACTAATCTATTGTAGGCCCAAATACATTCCAGTATACCATAGTCCACGGAGCTTCATTCTTCCGTCCCTTCATGATCTTTATGTACTTGCTTCTCGAAATATTGGCTTCCAGTCCCAAATTCCATGAAAGCTGTCTGCTAAATGCTGGCTGGTTTGCCTTTCTGTGGGGTAGCTGAATTTTCTAGTTTTCCGGTGTAGTTTGTTCAGTTCATAATAGAAAATAAGATAGGAGAAAACATCCATAACTCAACTATTTCATGTCTCTGCTCTGCAGAAGTATCAATTTATCTTGTGTGTTCCTCTTAGATATTTGTCCAAGACGTTCTCAAAAGCTTCCAGAGTGAAGTGTCTTTATTGCAAGAATGACCTTCCATAAAACACTGTACCATCTAAATAGCAGTGGACTAGGCAAGAAAGGCAACATTAATGGTGTGAGTACTATCAAATAATTTCATGACTAGCTTATGCTGGATTAGTTAAACTAGTTCCTCCTGTTTTACTGAAACTAGGATTGTCAGTCCAATAAAGAAAATTAAGTCCCAGCTTGCAGTTATGTTTGACTCGGCTTGTATCTACCTATACCCTAATTTAAATCTTTACTTGTCCCACAAAGATAAGAAGACATAGCAGCGTGTGAAGACAAGAGGCTGAGGCTAGACATTGATTAGACCCAGAAAAGAAGCAGGAATGATGAAAGTGATGATCTTTTTAATTCCTTAGTTAACACTTGTAAAATGGGAACATATTGATTCATTTGTCATCTCTGCCTCATCCATCAAGTGTGTGCTGACCTATGAAGAGACTTATATGCACCCAATTTAGCATTGAAAGGGACTTTTGGACATAGTGGTGCTCAAAGCTAAGGATGTGATTCCCATTTCATGGGAGCTAGAGGTCAATGGCTATACTGCAATTCAAACAGTTGTGAAAGGCCAGATGAAATCTACCTTCCTTATCCTGTGAGTTACTGTTCTTTACCCTGTGCCAGTGACTCTTAACTTCTGTAGCCTCCTAGAAAAGAAATCCCAAGTGGAGGACAGCACATAGGTTCTCATTGACCACAAACTTCTTCCAAGCTACAATCTCTTCCACTGCTTCAATAGATTACAGCAGCAACCAATGTTGCCTACTTTCCTTTAGAAACAGACACTGGCAGAAATTGGATCATTAGCAAATCCACAGAACATGAATCTGGGGAACAGGAGCATTCCTGGAAGGGGTCCAGACTACAGAGCTATCAAATGCCAAAAATCAGAGCTAGCTGTCTCAGTACAAAACTAAGTTCTTCACAGGTTTTACCACAAAATAGATGAAGTCAGTGACAATCTCTTGATAGACCCCAAGAGAACCTGTGTGGAGGTATGGATGATGGAAGGGGAGGATCAGAATGCTAAGAGCCTCTGCAAGCAGTGTTAAATGTTCCTTCTGATTACGACACTGTAAATGTGGCCAGATTAGAAATGGTGGTATGGGAACAGGTACTTGACAGTCACTCTTGCCTTTCAGTTCTTTATGCTTTTCTGGTCAGAGAAAATGTTTTGGATTGTACACACAGAAAATCTTTTTAAATGTACACAGAGGCTTCCCTGGAATAAATATCTTTGACTCGTATGTTACATTTTCAAACAAAAGGAAAAATAAGTAAAATACAATACTGACAACGCCCAAAAGTCTTCCTAAACACTCATTGTGATGTATTGCCCTGGGAAAGCCTGCCAGGCTGTTTAATACCATTATTGCGTGATCCTGGGTGCTCAATTTGTTATTTACAGATCCTTCTCCTGTCCCTGGTCATGACCACATATCTGCTTATATTATTTCTAGCAGGTTCTCCAGCACACATTGGTTCAAAAATCAATCACTTCCTAGATCTATCATTTCTGTCCCACTTTTGGGCTACATGTCTCAAGTGCTAATCTGCTGTTGGTCTAACGCTGATCACAGCAGTACCTGCTTTTACCACATGAGGAAAGAACGGTTTGCCTGATGTTCCCTCGGCCAAAGCACTTTAATAAATAGATGGTATGGATGAATAAATACATATATCTCTGCAACAGTACAGAAGTTCCCTGTTGTACATTTATTTATGTTCTGTAAATTTTCACAGGGTTTCATCATTCCTCTGGGAAGATGGTTCTTCAAAACATCAATTCATCAGGATTTGTTTGAATTACTCTCATTTTATACTACCTTGAGCTTAATTTCATCCTATTACTTATACTCTTAACTGATAATTCTAAGTCATTCTCATCTTCTTGTTGCTTATTCCCCTCTATATTGCATATTTAGCCAAGATACAAATTTTTAGTTTTATTTTTATTTCTTATTGTTCATTTATTTCTCGAAGTTTTTAACACATGCTTTTGGGTAACTCTTTTGATGATATTTTTTTCACACTTAAATGTGAAGTCATATTGCAGAAGTATGGAGAATGTTGTTTACCTAAACACTGGCCTATTTTTTTCTGCCATATCTCATTGCAAGCTCCCATACAGTTTCTTGTCGTCGTTCTTAGAATTTTACTTTCCAAGTTGTTGTTCTTTCATGTTGTATTAAATACTTATCTTACTGATTTTGCTAATTTGCATTTCCTGTTTTGTCCTATTTTTCTATCTGTTTTCCAAATCCCTTAATTCAGGTAATTTTAATCCATTTTCCCATTTTCTCTGACATTCACAGCTCATTTACAGCTTTGTCAGGCTACCATTGTGCTAAGTTTTGTAAACAAAAATGAAAAATCTTACCTTAAAGATATATTGTAGGTTCAGAACAAAAAAAATCAGGAAGATAAATACTCAAACAGAGAAAGAGAAGTTAGTGGTGAAGACAGATGAGTGTGGGTCATATATTGTGCTATTTAGAGGTATTCCTGATTTCGCATCCTCAGTTGGAATTGAAGATGCAGCTGAGACTTTTTATAGTTTAGTGTTTAAAGAGTTAAAAGTTGATCAGTTATGACTGTAAGGTTGGCTGTGCACTATTTTAGATGCTCCACAGGAATACTCAGTTCTTATGAGATGAAATATTCATTTTTGTACTGTCTCATTGAGGGCCCTCTGACGTGATCAAAAACACAGCATGGGCAACAACTGTAAGATCCTGGAAGACCCTAACATGGGGAATGGGGCTGAGACAGGCATTTCAGGGAAGAGTTACAACATCATTGTGATCTTTCAAGGAAGTAGAAGCAGCACGGAAGGGAAGGGGAAAGCTCTTACAGTCTGAAGCAACCCTCTAGAACTGTTTAAACTAAATTGGAATGCCTCTAACTTTCATTTAAACCCAAATTAGGAAAACTAAGATGGAATAATAATCTTTTCTGTTCACATTTGCAGTGCTAGGAACATTTTTATGGACTTGCAAAATAGTAGCTAATATTTTGAGGATATATGTCTTCATTTCTTGTTAAGAAATGCATACATTTGAATATCCTAAACACAACAAAAATGCCAGTACTTTTCTTTCAAAGATACAGTCTTTGCCAAAGCAAATCTTTCAACATAACAGAAGTTTTCCTTAACTGACCTCTGCGGGAGCTGTTTTGTTTTTGTCCTAAAAGGGACTCTGGCAAGGACACTGCAGGTTCCAGATTTACTCTGTGATTCTTGCTCATTCCATGGCTTTCAACTGGCCATCCATTATTTATTGCAGCACAATGTGTTCCTAGATGACCCCGAACAATAGGTAGCACCTACAAAATAAAGCAGGATCTCTTCTCAGAGTATTTTACATACAATACCTTGGAAAATTATGGAAAACAGCAGAGATCTCACCACTGTCACTGTACTGAGCCCAGCAGCATTCTTTGGGTAAGGCATATTTTGCAGAGTTGCTGCACTCCCAGAACAGCTTCTCTGGCTAATGAGACAGACTCTACAGAAAAGCAGCTGCCGTAGTCTGGCACACTCATATCACACAATTTTTGAGGTTGGAAGGGACCTCTGGAGATCACCTAGCCCACCCACCCTGCTCAAAGCAGGGTCAGCTACCACAGGTTGCTCATGGCTGTGTCCAGCTGGGTTTGGGATATCTCCAAGGATTAAGACTCCACAACCTCTCTGGGCATAATGTTCTGGTTCTTGGTCATCCTCACACTGAAAATGTTTTATCTTCTGTTTAAACAGAATTTCTTGTGCTTCAGTTTGTGCCCATTGCCTCTTGTCCTTTCAGTGGGTACTTCTCAGAAGAGTCTGGCTCCCTCTTATTTACAACCCCACACTCTCCAGTCAGGTTTTTATACACATGGATAAGATCCCCTCTGATCCTTCTCTTCTCTGGCTGAACAGTCCCTTCTCTTACAACCTCTTCTTGTATGTCAGGTGCTCCAGTCCCTCAACCATCTTTCTAGCACTTCACTGGACTTGATCCGGTACATCCAAGCCTCTCTTTTGCTGAAAAGCTCAGTGCTGGGCACAGAACTCCCAATGTGTAGCATCACTACTGAGCAGAGTGGAAGGACCCTACAGCCATCCCCTAAAAGGGGTTAAAAAAACCTAAAGGGGAAAACTTCACTGGGAGCACAGTGAAGGCCACATCAAAGTTTTGAGCTGCCTGGATGGTTAAAGGAGTGCTATTTAACTTTTGGCACTATGCTGCACTGCTTCATGTGGTTGCTTTCAAAGCAAACAAAAGATCGTGTATCAGTAAGAACGTCATGTCCTCGTATGTTGTTTGCTCCTGAGCTAGATCAGTTTTGATGAAGCCTGCGTACGATTGAAATTGGGTGCCCAGGGAATCTTTTTCCCAGAGAGGTTTCTAAGATTTTTAAGTGCAGCATTGGGGTGTGCCCTGGTATGAAATGAAGTAATGAAGACTATGTGATATGCTTCTTTTGAAACACAGCTCTTATGAAAAATTCAAGAGGAAATGCTTTCCTTTTGTTCACTGCCAGTTCATCTAGTTTGCAGCTGGAGAAAAGAGAGATGATTATTTTGGGGCACTTTAATGTGTGGGAGCTTTTAAGTGGATATAGATTTGTTCTGTTTGTTGTCAAGGTGCCAGAAGTTCTTGAAGCCTGATAATGCTCTCTCCATGTTTTATTCAGGTTGTCATCAGTAATGAAATATAATTTAATTTTACTTTCCTATTATACTTTTCTCATCTCACTATCAAAAAAAAAGTGTGCAGAATATTTTTTATCACTGCTCACAAACAAGGGAGCTTTAAAAACAAATGTATGCAAAGAATTAATGTTTTTGTAGAAAGGCTTTAATTTATTATTTAGCTCTATTTCTCCAGTGATAGCAAGAATATGCTTTTTATGAACATCATAGTACCCTTAATTCTCGAAGACAATTTACACATTAAAAATAAATTGTAAAATCCCAGTAGGATTCAGCATGTTGACACATTTTAGATTAAGGAGGGTAATGTTGATGACTGCTAACTTTTAAATAAGTAAGTTAGAAGGAAAAAAGTGATTAGCAAGGGATGTGTTAAAAAAAATTTTAAAAGGCAGAAAAAACCCCATTCCTTGAGACAGTTAGCCTTTTCTCTACAGGGTGGGATCTCAACAGTTTTTTCTTTGTGCTATTACTAAGAGTCTTTTAAAAAACAAAAGAAAAAATCTTCTCAAGATGGCAGGCTGCAGTCTGTAGAGAGACTGCGAATGCATTTCCCTAGAGATCCACAAGGTCTTGGTATTTGTTGCTGCCCCCATTCCTGTGGAAGCTAGTTAGTCTCACATTGTCTAGTCTGTTATTGTTTGCTTTCTTTAATGTAGTCATTGTGTCAGCTCAATGTCCAGCCATGAAGCCAGCTGGCTGGCAAAGGAGAAACTGCTGCTGTCATTCCTGCTGGTCAGAACTGATAAAATTACCAAACAGGATTTCCTTCAACCAATGAAGTAGGCCAGTCGTACTCATCAGGAGCATTGACTCCCTTCAGGCCCTTCATCTCTAGCGCCACTGTGGAAGATCATGGGTTTCTTCCTTCTGCTCACCCTACTGTGTCATCACACAGACTCATTTTGTGCTCTGACTGCTCCTGCATCATCATCTCCTGCAGCCCTCACATCCATTTCCTAACAAAAATCTTCATCCTTCACAATCACCCACATTCATTTCCCCTTAATCCTCCTCATCATGCTTCTCTAACTCCTCTTCCTGCTTCAAGAATTGCACTTTCTGGAAACAGATCTTAAAGAGAACCAGCCCTTTGGCTATCAGGTACCTTTCCTGTCCTTTTGCAGATTTTTATTTAAATCCTATTTCTTTTGCATTCCTTCATTAGGTTGCTGTCAAACCTCTGTGCATTTTTGCCTCAGGATAATAGACTACATATGCATAATACATAGTTTGGATGTCAATAGATTTTATTACAGTTTAGGATAGTGGTTCTGCTTAATTTCATGCTATCCAGAAACTAGATAGGTAGTAAATTTTTGGCTCTGACAGGAAGGTTATACTACAGGCTAAATTTTACCCTGAGTTAAATTCAAACGTCTTTCGACCAGAGGCAGAATGTGGCCTATAATGCATATGGGAGTGAAACAGGGAAGTTCTGGTCTCCTTATCAGACCTGACATACAATCCTGTTACATTAGAGATGCACCTCCCTGATATAAAGCAAGTGAAAAATCCCCGATTCATGGTGAATTTATATGGTTAATATTATCTGATAAAATACAAGTGAATGAACAGAACCTTGAGGGAAGGTTGGACTGGTGAGGGAGACAGGGCATCCAGGAGAGCATTTCTACATGCCTAGCAGAAGGGCAAAAGCAAAGGTAAACATAGGTCAGTGGAAAAGCTAGGAGCAACTGAGAAAATTCTAGAAGAAACAAGACAAAGTGACCTGCAACAGGGCTTGTTCCTCATCAGACCTCAGAACACAGTCAAAGCAGATGTAAAAAACAGAAATCAGTGCAGGTACATCAGTCCTTTTCCTCTCCTTCAGCAGTGTATGAGAAATAAAGTAGCAGTTTTGCAAACCTACCGTTTTTTATCTACTAGGTCACAAATTTCTAAAACATACCTCCACTTGGAAATACCACCATTAATTCTTTCCTGTCCATCTAAGAACAAAACCAAGGAAGACACTGATCTGATCCCACTGTGTGAGCGGAAGTGCCATGCACACCCCTCACAGAGGATGGCCTATTCGTCACCTTACTTCCCAGTCTTGATTATTGTTGCTTAGACTCCAGCGTTCAGCAATGCCTGATCCTCCCATGTCAGGAGGGGAATACCACAGACTGTGTGTGCTCTGTTTCAAGACCAGGCTCCAGTTGATACAGTCAGCTGCTTCTTCCCTTTCCCACATTTGTAATCTGGTAAATTAATATGGGGTAGTTGTGCTTTTGACATGTGCAATAATTAAAACAAGGAGTGGGGAGTGTGAAAAGGTACACAAGAATTAGAAGCACACTCAAAATCCTGAAAAATCCTGAAAAAAAAGGAAAAAAAAATCTGGCTGGACTCTTTAGTCTCTCCCAGGTTGCTTCCTGTGATTTAATTTCTAATAGTCTGTGCCATACAAGCAAAAATGTGGCCGACACAAGTTCACTGGGACATTTTCAGGGTTGATTCATCCAAAGATAAAAGATCCCACCCACAAGGATGCATCTTTTCTATAGAGAGAAGACTTTGTAGCAGATAATTGGAACCAATTAATTACACCAAAGACAAACAAACGTAGACATAAATCATTAAACTAACAAGAACATGATCTGTTTCTCTACCCCCTTCCATCTCCTCATATGCCTCTGTGCTGCTTTGAAGGAAGACCCATGGCTTGAAGAGAAAATACATTTCTACCAGTGCATTTTATGGCTTATAATGATAGCAGGAGGGCTTGTTTTATTTTTTTTCCTTTGTAATCTTTCTTTTCCCCCTTGTGCGACTATGATGTGAATATGTATCTCTATAGATCTTCCATACTGAGAACTCCGACCATATATAAAGAGAGCACACTCTATTCAACCATCATTAAGCATCATTTGCAATCTTGTACTTTATCATCAGTGCACTGTCAATTCAGCAAATTTTCATGCTTGAAATACCCGTGCTGACCCCTGAGATGTGTCGGCTAGTTTGTGTAACAAACTAGTTCTGATAACATGCTTTTTATTGCTACTGTCTTAGGTGGTTCAGCTCTCATTCACATTCATTGTACAATACAAAAGCCTTGTATCTCTGACCTTATTCCCCATGACCTAGTTGTAATACTTTAGATTTAATGGCCTTATTGTTGAGCTGCCCTTGGAGGGATCCTTACACTTTTCCGATGGAAGTCTCCTTGAGATATGGTGTCTTATCACAGCATTTGCACTTCAGAGTACTCTAGCAGGGTCTAAATCGCCAGCCATCTCACCAAATATGGCTTCTAACTGTAGAACATGTTCAGTTATGTCCTTCAAGAAGGGCAGTTATTTTAGGAAATGAGAATAAATTACAGAAGGACAGGCAACAGACCCTGATCTCTGCTTTACTAGTCCCTTCTCTTTTAGTGGGTATGTCCAGAAAAGCCCCTGAGCTGGCTGGTGCAGAAGGCACACTCCGATTAACTCATTACCAGGTAATAAGAATCCTTGAAATGGAGAAGAAGAGTTAAACAGCTGATTATATTCTTATTGTATGTAAAGTGAAATAGTGATGTTTTTGACACAGACAACACTGAGACACAACTACCTGGAGGAACCAGACAGCCAAAACACTAGTCTTGGAATTTGGCTGGTGTGGACTTGAAAAAGGATGGGCACAAGTGTGAGTGCAATTACATGCACGGTAAAAATACATTAAGTGTGCAAATGAAGTAGTCAACTATAACACCTCTGCTACAAAGGAATATATACTGCTGCCAAAGAGACAAGAACTAATTACGTGTAGAATTTTGGCTACTGGATGCTTCGATCCCATGGGAAGTTATTTAGTCAGAAACATGCCATTGTGTCCCATTGGCTGCAATCTCTGAATAAAGGGAAACCTGAATTGTTGTTGTTTATGATTAATAAAAGAGGCAGATTCTAGAGAAAGAGCCAGGGCGTGATTTCCTTAGCTTGATATAAATTCATTCTTGTAACTAGCAAAGATCTTGTTTATCGTTATCAGAGAACTAGATGACCCAAATTATATCAGCACATCCCCATACTTACAAAACTTATCTATAATATAGCTATTGAGCCAATGATAAAGGCCAAGTACACCTCTACTTAAAATTCATTTGGGAAGGACTCTTTCACCCAGCTTTAAGCGTTTGCAATGTAGATACCTCTGTCTGAACTAGCTCCAAGTACAGTCAATGAAGAGAAATAAGCACACTCAGGATGTGAATCATCCGATCTATTTTAGCTCACTAGTTTATGATATTAATCACCTCTTGCCTGCTTGTCTTCAACTACATGGGTAGTCTAGATGACTTGTTCAGATGTAGATGATGGCTTTGTAGATGTTTCTGATGGAACAGATGTGCATCATCCTTTAAAGCTTTTTGATATTTTCTAAGGTCATGTGAATAACAACCTATGTTAAGTTTTTGAAAGCAAAGAGGCTTAACTGAGTAATGACAATAGATGGCTACAATGACAGCTAGTGAAAGAATAGATGAGTCCATCCTCAGTTCCTTCTGAGTGCCTAAGAGGTAAACAGAGAGTCTCTTTATGGCTAGCAGAGTTAATGCCACATACTGTGTTACCTACCATTGCAGGGTGAGAAGGCAGAAGAAAGGTGAATGAGGCTATAGCATCCACCATATTCTGCATTTTGACCTCTCCCCATGCCAAAACCGTTACTGCTAATCATGCAGACTTGCCTAGACACTTTGGGGCTGTTGAAGTAGCAGAATGAACCAGCCAACCCTCACCTCAAGGGTATTTTACCAGTTTCTATAAGGTCACCAATGTAATTCCTATCTGTGGTGGGGAAAAGAGCTTATAGAAGGGGAAAGTTTAGTGAATAAGGTCAATTAGGAATATGAGGCTGAATGATGGGAGGACAGAAGAAAAAGAGCTTGTGTTCTTCTGGGAGAGCTGGCCAAAAGGATTTGTAATAGCAGGCAGACAGTGATAGTAAAAGTAAGCAGTAAGGAAAACAAAGGACATTTAACAGATGTATAAAAAAATATAAGCAGGGCTGGCAGGGACAAGAATCTAATTTTAATAGTCTCAAGAAAGAAACAGAGGTCTAAATACAAAATATAGACTGATGGAATATTTGCTGCATGCATTTAAACTTGTGAGCGAGGCATGTCTACTGGAAGCATGAGCAAACACTGCCCTCTGGGTCCCCTACCTCTCTGTTTACAATTGTCATTACATCAGGGCTGCCAGCTCTCTGGGAAAGCAAACATTCCCCGTGTGTTTGTCTGAATCTAACTGCATGGGACACTGGCTATTGCAGTGTCCTAATACCTAACACCAGTGCTGAAAAGAGAAAGAAGACTGACCAGACATGACCCTGTCCTCTACCCTTTCTTATTTCTTTATTTCCATCCTATTTTTACAAGTCTGAAAAAGCCACATTTTTTAGAAGTAGCTCAGTATAGTCTCAGAATAATAGTTTCTCACTCAGAGCAAATGGGCTGCTTGGCATATCCTGGCCAAAGGAAAAAAAGCATGAAGTACTGCTAGCATTTTGAAAACAAAATTTGAAGTAAAAAGTGAATCAAAGAAAAAGAACTTGGTCATGTGTGCAAAACCTATTTTCCATTCAAACAACATTGGGCATCAAAAAGGGCCACCTCTCCATGGTGTGAAGGGGATATAGGCACCAAGACAAAATGAGAGAAAATGACTAATATTAAAAATATCATGCACAAGCAAGGAAGTCTCATTTTCAAAACAAAAAAAAAAACAAAAAAAAAAACCCAAAACAAAACAAAACAAAACGAAAAAAAAGAGTGATAGTTGCAATCTGCAAAGAGAGGACTGGTAATTTCAAAAGGTTCCCCAAATGTTTACCAGCTATATACAGCACCATGGAAATGTAGCCATTGTTTGAGGAGTATCCTCCAAAAATATTAGGCAAACGATGGAAGAGTAAGAAGAGTGATAATTTGACACATTGGAAAAAATTATATGCCTGAAGAACCTCACTGTTCTCAGAGAACAGTCATCCTCTATTATCTGATCCACAGAACAATAATTGATAATTTTCACAGACCTGAATTCATCTATTTTGAAGCATGGAAGGGGCAAATGAGGACACAGACACATGATGCTCTGGTCTTAAGCATTGCACAGTAACCAAGTTTGCACATCTTGTAACCTCCCAGTAAATACAAGATAAAAGAAATTTGAAGTAACATATGTTACTTCACCTGTGACCTTCTGCGGCTTGATCAAGAAGCTAAGACTACTTTTCTGTTAATCAGTTATCAGGTTTTTGTTTTCAGAAAAGTTCTTATCTTGAGCGGCAACCAAAGTGAAATGATTAAACTTTTGAGAGTTTATATCCAAACCCAAGTCTTTTTTTTTTTTTTCGTTTCTGCATTGAATTAAAAAATACAAGAGCAGACATTGCCTGTGGTTGCTACTAAGATCCACAACTGTCTGAAGGGTTTTCAGAGAAGCAAATCTCTTAGTTCAGGAAGAAAAAAGTCACCCTCAGTAAAATAAATATTATACCCAAATTTTATAAAGTTGACAAGAATTTTTGGCTCCTGCCCCCACCCCCAACTCCTCTCTTATCTATCCCTGAAGACACAGAAGAGAGGAAATACAGTTGAAAAGATCAATGACCTTCAAACACAGAAGTCTCTGAGAACAAGGTTGTTTTGTTTTCTTGTCAGTAAATTTAGTATTCCTTTCATGAAACATAATTTAGTCAACCAATTAAAATGCAACCATAGATCTCATTAATGAAAAGCTGCTAATTTAGCTTTTCTCCAATTATAGTTTAAGGTTTGGTGTAGGAAAAAAAAATCCACACCAAAACCAATTTCTTATTTCTCCAGCGTTTCCATTGTCTGTAGTAGAAAAGCAAAATGAAAGAGTTTTCTTCAGGCAAGAAAACATGAAAACAATTATTTCCTTCTTCCTTTTTAAAATTCCCTTTTCCCTGTCTACCTCCCAATCTCCCTCTATGGAGGGATTATTATCAGCAATAATAAAATCTATTCCCTAAGGATAAAGGATGGGTAAATCTTATGGAAAGTGAGATTCTCTGAACTATTCATTTGCAAAGTCATTTAGTGTTCATAACCCTTTCCTTCTAATTTAAATCTGTATGGCTTGAGTCAAATCCTTCTTGGGCCAGTTTTACACCTGAACAACTCCACCGGGCTTGTTTCTCCACTGCATTGCATTTTGCACAGTGATTTATACCTGAAAAAAAGTGAGTGCTAGATGTTACAGCCCTCCTTTGGGACAATTCTTCATGTGCCTTGCAGAGAGGCAGATGATTATCTGAAAGACATAAAGCAGCTGAGATCTGGGCCCTTTGCCATTTATGGGTTTACTTCTGACTTTCAGCTGCACCAAAATCAGACTACTCTGCATGAATCGTTCAGATGCAAGCTAAAAGAACACCCTATGAAAGAGGACAGTATGCATATGAGCTTTACTCCCTTCTAGCCTAGCCTAGCCTAGCCTAGCCTAGCCTTTTGCCCTCAAGCAAGCCAGACACAAGCCAGCAGCAGCCTTGTAGTCTGCCCAAGCCATTATGCTTCTGCTTTGTGAAGACAAAGCCTCTCAACAGAGCATGGTGGTTGGTCATAGTGCCACACTGGAGTGGCTGACTGCCTTCTGAAACTGCTGAGATTCTGGTCATCTCATTGTATGTGCTGAGGAGTTTGGGACTTTGAACCCACCCCTGCTAGATTAAGCAAGTGGTTTGCACTTACAATGGAAGACAATTGATGTTCTTCATGGTCCTTATTTGCTCTGGGAATCCTTTTACAGGTAGCAACTAATTCCCAAGAAAGAGTTCTGATTCTGGAACAAAAGATTCTTACCATTCTTGAATCCTTGCAAAAGTAAATCCTGTCAACCCTTGCCATAATGCCAGAGCCTTATTTGGTGTTTCATACTTTATCCATTGCACACTTCAAAGCAATCAGGAGGACATTGCACTTTGCTGTTAGCTGCTTAGGTATGGAAGGCAGGGAAGGGTGTGTATGCAGCACCCAGGGGGTGTCTGCAGTGGGCTGTATGACCTAGGGTTTCTAAAGCTTCCCAACTTTCTTGTCACACTGTTCTGCTGAAAAGTGACAAAGTTGTGCGCTACATTACACTGACCAGTTTGTCACTAGAATATGGAGAGTGTAAGCTGTATCCTATACTTTGGAGAGTATCATCAGCAATTCCAGCTCTTAGACCATGACTATACCAAGCCACAGCAAACTCCAGTAACACTCATTTCAACATATCTACACCTCTTCAGATAACAGCTTAATTTTTACCTAATAAGGAATGGAACCTCAAGTTGGAACAATATCTTACAGCCCATGTAAACATGAAAAGGCTGCCAAGTCTGTCAGCATCAGTACTGCTGTTTCCTCATGTTCAGAAAAGCTACTTAGAAAAGGAGGTGATGCCTCTGTTTTCTGGAAAAAAGCAAGCAAAGGGTCCATTTAGTCTATTTAGTCCATTTCCATTTTCTGGAAAACTATTTCTGAAGACAGAGGTCCGAAACCAGAGTATAAATAATCTAACATTGCTCAGAGTTGCATGTATGAGACATCCAGTAGGGAGAGCACAGAATGCATCACTGCCTGTGAAACTGCAGGTTTTGGAAGCAATCAGTTCACCGTGGGCATGCTCAGAGGCCTATTAGCTTAGTCACTGGTGACTTGAAATCCAAAACAACATCAGTTCCTCAACCACTGTAAATTTGAAAATTTAATGTGTTAATCCTCTCAAGTCCTTTACATCATAGCTGAAGATTATATCCATTACCAGGGAAGGAGCCTGCAGCAATGAGTCTGAGGGCTCTGACAGAAAAATAAAATCAGACGGCCTAAGGCAACATCACTATTCAGCTTTGTGCCCCTTCCTTGTTTCAGAGATTTCTACCCCTCCTAAGACAAGCAAGCTACAACCTGGTCTATTAAGAAATAGGATTTCCTCACTGTCCAACCAATGCTTCCCAAATTCTTTCCCTTCCCAAAGAGATGCCCTGACCACCTCTCTTTCCACCTCCTCAGACCATTTTTCACTAGGTTGTGAAAGTCAGCAATGGAGTCTTCAGCAAGACATCTTTGACCTTTGTGGAATTTCCCACACACTCCAGTGGGTTGGAGCTTTTTTGGTCCAAATCTAGAGGCAAAATGTCAATAATGTGAAATGTCCCAAGCAGTTGCAGATTCCCTGGAGCAGTGTCTAATTTTAAAGTAGTCAAGACATTTAACTTTGGACTCGGTCATGTAAGCACAATGGAGGATGTTTCAGGGCCAGATTCAGAAAATCTTAAAGCATTCCAGATGCCTAGTAAAGGAAAAAAATTTCTATAATGAAAGGGAAGTACACTTGTCTGACACCTCCTAGGATATTTGTCCTGACAACATGCAAGATACATGAGAATCTAAATCTTAGAAGTTTTTTTCTTGTAATTTTAAATGCTTCGGCATCCTTGCTCATACTGGACTGCACTTAACCTAAATAAGAAAATAGAATGGATGAAATGTTGACCTTGTCTTCACTCCCATGTTGACAATGTAATACTTCAATACATTAAAATGCACCATTGACGAGTTTTACACAGTGTAAAAACAGAAATTGTGTTTATGAGCACTTTGCTTCAGTGTGAATATAGCATGACTGGTGAAGTGTGCACTGCTTGCCTCCTGCATGCTCCCTAACCCTCCTATCTATCCTTATGCTAAGGTGATAGCACAGAAAAACTAAAACACACATTCAACAAGCAAAACAATTACAGGAGGTACTGTGATAAATAGCCAATACATTTGTCAAACCATGTGTCTGTAATTGCCTAAGACAAGGAAATGGAAGTGGAAATGCAACCTACGAAGGAAAATTATCACAGTGAAAACTCCCAGAAGATGAAGGAACACTTGCAAAGAAGCACTGGGACAGTTGCTAGGGGTGAATTGCAGCAGAAAAGTTTAAGGTTGCCTTTTTGGCCAGAAATTGCTGATGCGAATGAACAGCCGTGCTTTCTGGGGTGCTGTTCATACCAGCAGGGAAGTTCAAATCAGCTGAGATGCTGTGTTAAATTGGTCAGTTGGTAGCCTCATAGCTAAGGCTAGCTGGAAAGCAAGAACTAAACTTTGTGAAAATAATCAGCTTTTGACATTTCTCTTTGTTCTCATAAAGAAGGCTTTTCAGACTTTATTGGTAAAAATACGCACCAAGAGAATTACCCTAGCTGATGTCCAGGCCTGGAGGGCACTAACAGGATTAAATGTCCCTAACAGTAGGCTTTAAGGATACACAGCAAGAATAATGGTTTAAGTGCCTTCTCTGCATGACTTCGATTTGATCTCCCAGATGACAGCTCATCTCCAAGCTATGGTGTCTGTCAGGCAGTCAGTCAGTCTCCTCATTAGAGATGTCTCATATAATATAAATATGAAATGTTAAAGCAGGACCACAAAGGGGCTAATTATGTTTTCTGGAGAATGTAACATCTCCCTCCAGATAAATGGCCCTGATTTGAAACAAATTCAAACCTGCTCTAAGGGATTTTTTCCACTGTCTGTCTTTGTTGGCCTGGGTCACTCTCTAACTTGGACCAGGAATTGCATCCTGTATCTGTTCATGCTTCCTGATTGTTACAGACTATTACAGCTCTGGGAATGAAGGTTCAATTTCCACAGAGAGACTGATGGTTGAACCAGATGACGACAAACACAAGGACTATTTATTGAGTTAGACCATCCTTTATTACATAAACCAGTTCCAACTATTATTAATAGTCCTATTATCAGTGCTTGTTATACACAAACAGCATCCCACCTAATGTGTATACCACAAGAACCTGTGCAATCATTCAAACACAAGCCCTGCAGCAGATTTGCACACCAGCTGCCCTGTGATGACAGAACTACCACTGTCCATCAGCCAGTTGGTGTGGCAACATCAGGGAAGTCATGTTCCCAGTAACTAGGGAGGTTATCTGTGCTGATGGTGGTGGGCAATTGCCAATGGCACGGGGTACTCTGGCTGGATACAATAGCATATGTTCTCCTCTGCCCTGAACATGCAGCAAAGACAGGGTCCTCTTCTCTCTGACTGGAAGTCAGGTGTCTTGATAGGTTGCCTTGGGGTTTTGTCCCATTATTTTTTTGTCCAGAAAAACTGATCTGCCATGGTTCATGCTTATATTGGTGATCTCCTGTCCAGGTGTCACATGGATCACCAGCCGGATATTTGCATGTTCATCTTGCCATGATGTCATCCATTTATCATCGATCTCAGCCAAGCTATTCCTTTTTTCTGTTAGTTTCATCCAAGCATCATAAAGCTTCAGGTAGTTTCCATTTTATATACCAGCCACCCTGAAGCCACAGCTTACATTTTACTCCACCCGTGGCCAATCTCTAGCATCAAGGGAAGGCCTTGCATGCTCCTCCAAGTTGGTGTAGTAAAACAATTCTGACCAAGATTAAAATGAAAAAAAAGCATCTCCAGAAAAAAAATAAACCACACACACACAGAAAAAAAAAACAACAACAAAAACAACAACCCACAACATTTTGTTGAAAAATTCCCAGTAAGCATTCTTTGGGACAGTTCTATCACAACCAGAAGCTGAGGTTCTTCATAATTTCTTGAATTTTTTTTTTCTCTAAATTATGCTCAGAACCAAATCAATCTCAACTGGTTTCAGGAGCAAGACAGATATTACACTACCTAGGCCTCACATGAAGTTTTAAATTTTATTCAGTCATGGTCAGTATCATTAGCCACACTACAGAAAAAGCCAGCTAAGACTAAGACCAAGAAGCATAACTTTCCTAGCGCTACTACCAATCAGCAGAGCTTCAAAGCTCAGTCTTTGATCACCATTAATCCTCCTGCTTCCAACTGAGGACAGTCTGACTGAATCAAAGGACTAAAGTAAAAGCCAGACTAGCATTGAACTAAAATCAGTGCAAACAGGGGCAGGAATCTCAGGTGTTTGTAACATGGCCCAGCTGTGCAGTCAGATGGGCTTCCCTGACAGAAGCCAAAGCTTTGTGAGTCCAGAGTTAACATCCTTCTTGAATCTCTCATCAGGGGCAGAGATGGAATTGATTATCACCCTAGTTGGCTCAGAATGAGTAGTGACTCCACCATTCATCTTGCTCATTGTATTTCTCCTCCTCTGCCCTCTCTTCACCCTCATTTCTTACATCCTAATAAGCTTCTCATATACCTGCTGTTACATCATTTGAGATAAGCATTCTTGATAATTTCCCCTCATGTCTTGGCTGGCCAATCCTTGGATATGAAACTTTCATGAACTTATGCAATAATAGTATGGATTCAGTGTGGAGAATTTTTTCCTCCTGCAGCAGAAAAGAACTACCTGGGGATGTCACAGATGTATTTTGAATGTTTGCAGTACTATTAAGTGCAGCCATTTTCCAGAAAAAACTAATCAGTTCTCTCCTTAAATATGCCATGGTATTTCTTAGGTACTTCCTAGGAAAGTGTTGATATTTCTATGGGAAATTTTTATACCATCTAGTTATTTTCAGTAGTATTCATCAAATAAAAGATAGATATATTCATCTGAGTTAGTAGCATGCACCGACACTTATAATCAGTATGATTAATTTCATACTGAAGTACATACCTACTTCAAAAGGTGGACAGTCAGCTCCAATGTAGATATCCCCACAGTAGATGATCAAACTGTAGTGGGATGTACCCCAGCCTTTTTCTTACCTAGAATTGTTGCTTTGTCATACATAGCATAAGGACTGCTGGTCACTGCCCTGCTCTCATCTTCCAGTTCAGGATGTGACAGACAGATGTTTGGACTGTTCAGTTTCTGTGCAAGCGTTGAAAGCAAAAATTCAGCCAGAAGCGGTTAATCCAGCGGATTGACTTCTAACCAAGATGTTAAGGACCATCTGCTTTCGGAGCAGAGATATTTAAGTGCTATCTATGTCCAGCTGTTCTCTAACATCTGAATTATTCTCAGGAACTATATGGTGCTTCTCTAGCCTTTGTAAGCAGGTCAGCTCTTAGCTCACAGAATCCATCTACATTGCCATGAAGTTTCAGCTGGCCAAAGCATACAAAATAATGACAGCTTTGAAAATTAAGACAGCTGTGTACAAAGAGTG
The DNA here is from genome assembly GCF_963921805.1 of Phalacrocorax carbo. Classification (NCBI taxonomy): domain Eukaryota; kingdom Metazoa; phylum Chordata; class Aves; order Suliformes; family Phalacrocoracidae; genus Phalacrocorax; species Phalacrocorax carbo. The sequence continues at coordinate 8,128,363 of NC_087514.1, read as the reverse complement.
AAGCTCCATGCATGAGGCATAAAGAAAGAATTAAAAAGAATTGCATTAGAGACAACTACAAAAAAATATCATCAAAATACTCATATACACGAGCTGTAACCACAACATATTATCTGACTTCTTTGCATGAGCTAGGCTGTGTATTTCTTCTCTAACAAGATTTGAAAACTACTTAGTATCAGATCTACTTTTCCACGTTGAAATCACTATACAAAAATGTACAGACTAGTTAATCCTTTAGAAGGTGGTAAAATGTCAACAGGATCTTGTGCAATAAGTGGTGTGGAATTTCATGCTCTTTCTCACATTTTCTAGATGAATTTCATTTTCCTTTGTCCTGTGGAGCCGGATTGTGATTTCTGTTGGGTCTAATAGGAGTGTTTTCATAGAATTACCTTTGGCACCTTTCTTTGTTCAGACCATTTGCTTTATTAGGCAGCTGGGTTTTCTTTTCTTTTTTTTCCTCCCCTTTTTTAATCAATGCAAAGCCCACTGCAACAAGAAGTAAAAAAACAAATCCATTTTCCATTTCCAGCTGATACAGATCTAACAGATTCATTCCTTCCCACCTCCTCCTTCCTACTATGTTTTATTCACAATTTTACCAGTTCTCATTCCTTAATAGGGCCAGCTCTGTGTGTTTCTATGTGATCACAATGTGATGAAACCCACAAAATCCAGTTTCCTATTTCTTCATCATCATCATCCTTCATCAGCTATGACATCCCATACCACAATTCTCCTACCACCATTCTTTTCTTTCCTTTTTTTTTTCCTATGTATCACTTAATGTGTTGATTCGGACCTGCTGAGTGGTAATGGCAAGACTGCTAGGCTGCCAAGTGACTCATACCTATGGCTGATTGAATGAACAGTTCCCAGCTTTCTCCTGCATGGCCTTTCTGTAAATGGAAATTAAATTATTCTTTAATTATGACCAGTATCTCATGCTACAAGGCACCAGACACCCCTTCTCTCTATTTGCAATATCCAAACTACAAGCCAGTGTTGAGGTACCAGGGACCTGAGTATACCGTGACAGACTTAAACCTACAAGAAGTTACTGTCTGTGGGGAAACATCTTAAATGGTAGCATTTGGACAGAGGAAGAGGGGAATGGGAGAGTGGACAAAGCTCTGAGAAGCTTCATTGCTGTTGGTTTTTATTCTGCCTGTACACTGAGACATTTTCATTGCTTCTTTTGTATGCTTAACGATCTCTCTGAAGCGGTCATATTAAAGCATTATTTCCTTAGCTGTTCACATTTGTGTTGTGTTTCATGTACTGTTTGTGTCACGTACTTAACATTTGCAAGCAGAATTCTTCACTCTAAACTGAAACTACCTAAACAAACAGTTTAAGGGTTGTACATCATGGTGTGATGAGCAAGGTCAGAGAAATGGACTCAGAGCAGTTGTCTTGGCATGGCAACTCCTTCACCAGAAGATGTGAAGCACAATTAGATCAGCAGTAGGGACCACAAGTGGTGAAGACAGTGTGCTGGGAGATTTTGAAATCTGGGCTGAGAGCTGAAGCATGTTGAGGGAGCTCTGTGGAAAGCCATGGCTCCCACCTCCAGGTGTCCTACATTTTTCTTCTGGAAGGCAGTGCTGCCTCACACTAAGGCCAGATATTATTGATAAAAATACTGGCTGCATCTTCCCTCTTTGAAACAGTATCTCCCAGCTTCTGCTGAGTCTCAACGATCACATTTAATCTCTTGTCTGGAAAGGAAAAACATCATTTAGCACACTACCTTTGAAAGGTGGATGGGTCATCCAAGCACCTGAAAAAATTGAATGGTCTAGCTCTAGAATAGATAGGAAAGCAAAAGCCCACCTGGAGCTGAATATTGATAAGGTATGTAGATGTCAGCAAGAAGGGCTTCTACAGGTGTATCAGCAGCAATGATATGGAAATGTGGAACTGCTGCTGAATGGGAGAGAGACCCAGTGAAAAAGGGCACAGAAAAGGCTGAGGAATTAATTAAATTCTCCATTTATGTTCATGCTAGTAAGACATCCCTTCAAGAATTCCAGGCCTCTGGGACCAGAGGGGTTGGCTGGAGCAAGGGAGACCTACTCTTACTAGAGGAGGACTGGGTTAGTGTGTCTGGACCTACGTGAGTCCCTGGGACCTGATAGGATGCACCCATGAAAGGAAGATGTAGTGAGGTGGGTGTAGGTTTCTTCTCCCAATTTATCAGTGATGGAATGAGAGGAAATGGCCTCAAGCTGTGTCAGAGGAAGTTTATATTGGTCATTAGGAAAAATTTCTTCACTGAAAGAGTGTTCAGGCATTGGCACAGGCTGCCCAGAGAGGTGGTGGAGTCACCATTCCTGGGAGTGTTCAAAATACATGTAGACGTGGCACTTCAGGGCATGGTTTAGGAGGCCTGGGGGTGTTGGGTTGACAGTTTGACTTGATGATCCTAGAGGTCTTTTCCAAACTTAATGATTCTATGAGTCTATTCTATGAATACTGAGGGAGCTGGCTGACTACACTGTGAGTCTATTGTCAATCATCTTTGAAAGGTCATGGTGATCAGGGGATGTTTCTGAGGTCTGGAAGAAAGCAAATATCACTCTTATCTTCAAGAAGGATGATCCAGGGAACTAAAGGCTGGGAAGCCTCACCTGAATCATAGAATAACATAATGGTTTGAGTTGGAAGGGATCTTTAGAGGTCATCTAGTCCAATGTCCCTGCAGTGAGCAGGGACATCTGCAACTAGATCAGGTTGCTCAGAGCTCCGTCCAACCTGACCTTGAAGGTTTCCAGGGATGGGGCCATCACAACCTCTTTGGGAAACCTGTGTCAGTGCCTCACCACCCTCATTATAAAAAATTTCTTCCTTATAACCAGTCTGAATCTACCCTCCTTTAGTTTAAAACCATTACCCGTTGTCGTATTGCTACAGACCTTACTAAATCAATCATTGGGAAGGTGATGGAACAAATCCTTCTGGTAATCATATCCAAACACATGAAGGACAATGTGAATGTCAGCATGGATTTTTGAAGGGGTAATCATGTTTAATCAATCCAATAGTCTTCTACAATGAGATGACATGTTCAATGGATGAGGAGAGAGCAGTGGATGTTGTTTACCTTGACTTTAGCAATGCTTTTGATGCTGTCTCTTGTAATGTCCTCGTAGGAAAAGTGATGAAGTAAAGACTAGAAAAATGGACAGCAAGGTGGACTGAAAACTGGCTGCACTGCTGAGTGCAAAGTGCTGTGACCAGTGGCACAAAGTTGAGCTGGAGACCAGTGAAGTACTCTGGGGGTTGATTCTGGAGCCAGTACAGTTTAACATCTTCATTAATTACCTGTATGATGGGACAGGGTGCACCCTCAGCAAGTTTGGAGATGATAAAAAACTGGCAAGAGTGATTGATACTTCAGAGGGTAGTGCTGCCATCAGATGGAGCCAGTTAGGCTGGAGAAACAGGCAGCCAGGAACCTCATAAAGTTTAACAAAGGGGAATGTGGAGTCCTGCACCTGGGGAGGAATAAGACTGTGCACAAGTACACACTGGGGACTCGCCATCTGGAAGGTAGCTTTGCAGAGCAAAGCATTCTGCTGGACACCAAGCTACACATAATTCAGAACAATTCAGCAGGCTGCATTAGGCAGAGCATTGCCAACAAGTCGAGGGAGGTGATCCTTCCCCTCTACTCTCCTCCCCCTAACTCAGGACAAAGTGTTTTTTCTGTTATGTGAAGAAGTTATGGCTTCCTTAAAAACCTCTGAAAGTCTGTGTCTCTGTAATAGAAGAAAGTAAAAGTCTGACTACCTTCAGGCAGTCTTTAGTTATTCAGCCTACTGACAGAAGCAAGTATTTAGATGTCTGCTGTTTCCTGTTTTCTGCTGCCTCAGGAAAAAAGAGGAAAAAAAAAAATATACTGACTAATAGCCCTTAGTGGAGAAGGCCTTCTTTCAGGCTGTTGTTTACTGGCCTGTGACACAGTTAAGCTTTGTTGATTTCTTTATTCCTGGACTTTGTTGCTCTGATGCTTTTTCAATGGGCCAGATTCGACCTGGTTAAGAGGCTGTCACTGGAATGGCTGTGACTTTCAATGTTCTAAGCTGACATGAAAGATTGGCTGCCTGGCTGTCTGTCTTCTAGATGGCTTTTTTAAAAAAGCTATGTATTGGGCTGCAGACAAGATAGTCAGCAAAGAGGACATTGCATGAGAACTTCTCCAACAACCCCAGAGAAGATGTTCTTGCTCCTTTCTGAGATTCTTATGGTCTATGTAGCCACTTTCAATTTTTTTTACCTATTGGAGATGTCTGTCAGTCCTCTGCACAACAAGCCTGAACTTAAATTAGGCTATTTTCACTTAAATTAGATAGAATGATAGTGCCCCTCCTCTGGGGAAAAAGCTGATATTTCTGAGAATCCAGCTTTGCCACCTCATGAAGCTTCAGGGAAGGTTTTAAACACAACTTCTGGGTTATTAAACATAATATAATCTACCTAAGTGACACAAAGATGAAGGAAACAGATTGTCATTAATTGTTCTTTACCTAGCATTCCTCCCTTCATTTTTTTTTTTTTTTTATTTGCTTTGTCAATTGCTTCATACCTGGAAAAGGATTCTCTGTAAATGAGAGGCTGGGAGCTGACCCCTGCAAAGAAGCCACAGACCATTGCTACTCTGAAGCAACTGATGCTGTCAGAGGGGAGCATCCTCAAATGCCTGGTCTCACTACGATAAGATAAAACTGGTCAAGGAAACACACAAATGTGAGGTCTAGTAATAGGAATTTCAGAATACAGAGAGGAAGATGGATTTATAGAATCATAGAATCATAGAATCATAGAATCATTAAGGCTGGAAAAGACCTCTAGGATCATCAAGTCAAACCGTCAACCTAACACCCCCATGCCTTCTAAACCATGCCCTGAAGTGCCATGTCTACAGGTATTTTGAACACTCCCAGGAATGGTGACTCCACCACCTCTCTGGGCAGCCTGTTCCAGTGCCTGACCACTCTTTCAGTGAAGAAATTTTTCCTAAGATGCAATCTAAACCTCCATTGGTGCAACTTGAGGCCATCTCCTCTTGTCCTATCACAAGCTGCTTGGGAGAAGAGACCAACACCCACCTCGCTACAACCTCCTTTCAGGTAGTTGTAGAGAGCAATAAGGTCTCCTCTCAGCCTGCTCTTCTCCAGGCTAAACAAACACAGTTCCCTCAACTGCTCCTCAGAAGACTTGTGCTCCAGACCCTTCACCAGCTTCAGTGCCCTTCTCTGGACACACTCCAGCACCTCAATGTCCTTCTTGTAATGAGGGGCCCAAAAAATAAATACAGTATTTGACGTACAACCTCACCGGTGCTGAGCACAGGGGCACCATCACTGCCCTGCTCCTGCTGGCCACACTATTCCTGATACAAGCCAGGATGCTGTTGGCCTTCTTGGCACCTGGGCACACTGCTGGCTCATGTTCAGCCGGTTGTCAACCAACACCCCCAGGTCTTTTTCATATGGGCAGTTTTCCAGCCACTCTTCCCCAGGCCTGTAGCGTTGCATGGGGTTGTTGTGACCCAAGTGCAGGACCCAGCACTTGGCCTTGTTGAACCTCTTATGATTGGCCTTGGCCGATTGATCCAGCCTGTCCAGATCCTTCTGCAGAACCTTCCTACCCTCAGGCAGATCAACGCTCCTTCCTACCTTGGTGTCATCTGCAAACTTACTGAGGGTGCACTCAATCCCCTCATCCAGATCATTGATAAATATATTAAACAAGACTGGCCCCAGCACCAAGCCCTGGGTACCCCACTTGTGACCCTCCACCAACTGGATTTAGATCTGTTCACCACAACTCTCTGGGCTTGGCCATCAAGTCAGTTTTTTACCCAGTGAAGAGTACCCCGCTCAGCGCCATGAGCAGCCAGATTCTCCAGGAGGATGCTGTGGGAGACAGTGTCAAAGGGTTTACTAAAGTCCAGGTAGACAACATCTACAGCTTTTCCCTCATCCACTAGGCAGGTCACCTGATAATAGAAGGAGGTCAGGTTGGTCAGGCAGGACCTGCCTTTCATGAACCCATGCTGGCTGGGTCTGATCACCTTGTTGTCCTGCACATGCCTTATGATGCCACTCAGGGTGATCTGCTCCATAATGTTCTCTGGCACCAAGGTCAGGCTGACAGGCCTGTAGGTCCCTGGATCCTCTTTCCAGCCTTTCTTGTAGATGGGCATTATATTTGCTAATTTCCAGTCAGCTGTGGCCTCCCTGTTCAACCAGGACTGCTGATAAAGGATTGAATGTGCCTTGATGAGCACTTCTGCCAGTTCCCTCAGTACTCTTGGGTGGATCCCATCTGGCCCTGTAGACTTGTGAGTGTCCAGGTGGCACAGCAGGACATAAACTGCTTCCTCCTGGATTATGGGGGGGTTTATTCTGCTCTTCGACCCTGCCTATCTTCTCAGGGGGCTGAATACCCTGGGAATAACTGGTCTGACTATTAAACACTGAGGCAAAGAACGCATTAAGTACCTCATCTTTGGTGGCAACATTCCCTTCCACATACAATAGCAGATCGAGATTCTCTCTCTGTTGTTAATGTATCTGTAAAAATATTTTTTGTTATCCCTTAAAACAGATCCCTTAAAACAGATTGAGTTATAGCTGGCTTTTGCCTTTCTGATCTTCTCTCTGCAAGTCCTAAGGAGATTCCTGTACTCTTCTTGAGTTGCCTGGCCCTTCTTCCAAAAGTGGTAAACTCATATTTTTTTCTTGAGTCCCAGCAAAACTCCCTGTTCAGCCAGGGCGGTTGTCTTCCTCTCCAGTTCATCTTGTGGTAGGTGGGGACATTCTGCTCCTGTGCCTTTAAGACTTCCTTCTTGAAGAATGTCCGGCCTTTCTGGACAACTTTGCCCTTCAGGACTGCCTCCAAGGGACTCTCCTAATCAGTGCCCTGATCAGGCCGAAGTCTGCCGTCCAGAAGTCCATGGTAGTGGTTTTGCTGACCCCTCTCCTTATTTTACCAAGAATTGAGAACTCCATCATATCATGGTCACTAAATCCAAGATGACCTCCAACTACCACATCTCCCACCAGTCCTTCTCTTTTTGTAAACAGGAGGTCAGGCAACACACCTCCCCTGGTAGCCTCACTTACCAGCTGTGTCAGGAAGTTATCTTCCACACACTCCGGGAACCTCCTAGACTGTTTCTTCTCTGATGTGCTGTATTTCCAACAGACATATGTAAGTTGAAGTCTCCCATGAGAACAAGGGCTACCAATTGTGATACTTCTCTCAGCTGCTTATAGAATATTTCATCTCCCTCCTCATCCTGGATGGGTGGTCTATAACAGAACCCCAGCAGGATATCAGCCTTGTTGGCCTTACCCCTCATCCTTATCCATAAACATTTGACCTTATCATCACAGTCACTGAGCTCTATACAGTTGCAACACTCCCTAACATACAAACCTCCACTGCCTCTCCTTCCATACTGAACCCTTCTGAAGAGCTTATAGCCATCCATTGCAGCACTCCAGTCATAAGAGTCATCCTACCATGTCTCTGTGATGGGTTTTAAAAAGTATGAAACTTATGATACCAAAATCTTTAGTTTCACCATTTTCTTTCATTAACATGTGCGCTGTTTACAGTCTACACTCTGAGATCCAGGGTCTTGTTTGAGAATACCTATAGGCTTAAAACTTTTCTGTGTAGAAAGTGTTCAGGCTATTTCTATAATAATTGCTGCATAATCCTACTGTATTTTAATTATCTCAAAGAATCTTTGTTCATTCTTTTTATATAAGGTAGACATTATAAGTGCTGTAACCAATTTACTGTCTAAAAAGAGCAGGAAGAGTGAAATGCAATGAGTTCAAGGTGACAAAACATGTTTGCAGCAGAGCAAGTCTTTGTAGAGAGACTCATCTTCTGTGCACAGAAAAGAATTCTGTATCTGATCTAAAAAACAGTTATCAAGGAGCTGGAGCTTGCAAGTATGTATAGACAAGGAAGAGACTGCAATTAGCTGGAGGGGGAAAACAGTAAGAAAAGGAAATAAAAAGGCACAAACAGCTTTTTAATGCTTTCAGCTGATTAATACAACAACCTGGAAATGATCAGTATGATGTTTGAGCCATTAACAAAGGTCATAATTCCAGTTCTGTAATGTTAAACACAGTACCAAGGAGGATGATTTTGTGCCAAACTTTCTATACACCTGGTGTTAGGAAAATATGCTTTCTATATTTCTTCTCTTTTATTAAAAGAATACATTGCAGGTCTCTTTCTCCTGAAAGTATGCCATCCTTGCATCTCTACATTCTTATTTCCTCTTTTTATGAAGAAATACACAGTATATATACTCAAATACTGCCACTAATCATGCACTTCCTCTAAACCAGCAAGAATATGACCTCAAGGTGACTCTCATTTCACTGGCTATGAAAGCCACTTCACTTATGTCAGGGCGTATGACCTTGAGTCCTACTGAGGCGTAATTACTCACGCACAATTACTTTTGTTGGGTTTAACTCATTTCATTGCACAAGGGCATGTGACACTCATACAAAACAGGCCCTGATCTAACCGACAGCCTGCATTCAGTACTCAGAAACGTGAAAGTTCAAAACAACGCCTCTTCTTTTATTCATGTGCCTATATCATTCTTAGCTGAGCCAGAACCAAAACCAGAGCTGTTAAGATACTAATATTATTAATATCCTATTTTTATATAGCCATTTTTAACAGCAGATCTTCAAACCCTACCTGAAGTGGTTCAGATCTACCAGGACCTCTTCTAGATGCAGAACTACATGCCTCTAGGCAGGAAATGATGTGCCCAAGACCACACAGTTACAGAATCCTCTGCAAGCCACTATTCTGTAGGCAACTGTGGTGGGTTGACCTTGGCCAGCTGCCAGATGCCCATGCAACTGCTCTCTCATTACTCCTCCTCATCAGGACAGGTGGACAAAATAGCATAGAAAAGGTCATGAGCTGAGATAAAGACAGAGACAACACTTCACAATTACCATCATGAGCAGAACAGACAAAACTTGGGGAAAATTAATTTATTCTATCACAAATTAAAACAAGTTTCAATAGTGAGAAACAAAAATAAACATTAAAAGAAAACCCGTCCCTGCCCGTTTTTCCCATGCTTAGCACTACCCTTCACTCCTGACTCCTCAGCCCATCCCGGCCCCTCTCGGCCGCCCCTCCCTCCTCACACCCCTCCCTGCTCCCGCGCGGGCCCTTCCCCGGGCTGCAGCCCTTCAGGGACCCCCTGCTCCCGCCTGGGCTCTCCACGGCCGCAGCCCCCGCAGGAAATATCCCCCGGCTGCGGTGTGGGGCCCTCCCCGGGCTGCAGGCGGGGTCTCTGCTCCGGCGGGGCCTCTGCAGGGCTGCGGGGGGTCCCTGCTCCGGGCCTGCACCCCCTCCTGCCCTCCTCCCCCTGCTCCGGCCTGGGGGTGCCTCTGCTGCTGCTCCCTCCTCGGCTTCCTCCTCCTGTGCCGTGTTTTGCCTTTGGCCCTTTCTGAAGCCCGTTTCCCCCCGGCGCCCCCAGCTCGGCTGAGGGGCCCAGCTGTGCCCTGCCGTGGGGCCGCTGGAGCCGGCCGGGACCGGCTGTGCCCGGCACGGGGCAGCCCCGGCCTCTCCTCACAGAGGCCAACCCTGCAGCCCTCACTGCAACACCTTGGCACAGACAATCTGTACAGCAAATTATGTCAAATTTGTTTAATGACATCTATTAAGCGAAAATGTTTACCTGTTTAAATATAGATGCATTTCAAATGAGTCTGTATGTGGAAAAACAGTGCACTTCGTGTCTGTGTAGTCAGCCAGTCACCATGTTTTGACTGAGGAGGTCCTGAGGGGCTAACTCTGTTTCAGTACCACATTCAGGTTTCCAAACACAAGCTCTTCCCTACTCCAAAACCACAGTTAAAATAAAAAAGGGTGATGGCTTAACCTCCTATTAGGGTAACATCAACCTTTACATTGTGAATTTCACTTGTTAAGGGAGTACCAAAGCTGCTGGTCTGTGGGACCGAGGTGTTTTTGACTTGGCCATCCACAGATGAGGCTGCTGCTGTTGCCATCTGTACGTCCAGCAAGTAACAAGGAAGAGCATGTATCAAAGATACAAGCCCACACAGAGCAGAAACAGCACCAGGCATGCCAACCAACATGGAGAGCAGGAATTTTATCAGCACTCACATAAAAAACCAACAGCATTCACACTGGTATACATATCTATATAAAAAGGATGTGGACAGGCCTGAAGGGGTCCAGAGAAGGGCCACCAAGATGATCCAAGGACTGGGAAGCTGCCATATGAGGATAGGCTGGGAGAGCTGGGTTTGTTCATCCTTGAGAAAAGGAGGCTCAAAGGGGATCTCATCACCATGTACCAGTACTTAAGGGGTAGCTAGAAAGGAGATGGAGACTCCCTTTTTACAAGGAATCACATGGAGAGGACAAGGGGGAATGGACACAAGTTGCTCTTGGGGAGATTCCAATTGGACACAAGAGGAAAATTTTTCACATTGAGGACAGTCACCATTGGAATAATCTCCCCAGGGAAGTGGTTGACTCGGCCACGTTGGACACCTTCAAGAGTCGTCTGGACAGGGTGCTGGGCCATCTTGTTTAGACTGTGCTTTTCCTAGAAAGGTTGGACTGGATGATCCCTGAGGTCCCTTCCAACCTGGGATTCTGTGATTCTGTATTGAAAAACACAGATAGGTTAATTGTGTTCCTACTTTCCAGATGACCAGGACTGAAGTTCACTAATGGACATGCACACTTTTAAGTCTGCCTAGTAACTATGCACAAACCCTTAACCCCTTATTCAGCCACCAGCTGTAAGCTTGGGCCTTTCCAGGTACCTGCTGGCTAGTCCAGCTTGAAGTTCATACATGAATCACACAGAAAGTGAGGTCACACAGAAAAGGGGAATAGGATTTAATAAGACGACAGCACATATTGTAGTTCTCCATTTTCCCATTCTTGTTACATCCTGATCCCTCCCTTTCTCACATTGGCCCTTCCCCTAAATGTCCCATAATAATAATTTTCATGCATTCCCAAAATTCACTCAAAGCATTCCATAAGCATCTTCATGCAACTGCACAAGCCCTCTCAAACAGCCCATGATCAGCTTGTTCTTTCCTGTGGGACACGTGAGAAACTTGTTTCCTTCCTTCTTATCTGTTACAAAGTTCTGGTTGAATCCCCTAAAAGCTTTGAGTCATTTGTTCAATGGCCCCTCAGCCAGTGACCTGAAAGCTCAGGCCTTTGCTGTTGTCTATTATCTCTTGTTTTCCTTAGGGCTTCTATATCTAGGTTTTTAATTTATTATTTTTCCTGCCTCTTATCTTTGTCTGTTATCTTTGTCCCTTACGCTGATAGCTGTTAACCAGACGTCTTTACATTCTACATATCCTTGCATTAGTCAGTACTTGGATTAAAGAAGTTGATTTAAAAAGAAAAAGACAGCAAGTGTAGAGTAGACGTGAAAGCATGCTAAAGGCTTTGGCACCAGGTGCTCAGCTCAACAGCTGAATCCTGAATTCCAGTTTACAAGAGGTGCCAAACCTCCTTCCTCTCTATGTTTATCAGGTATTTATATACACCACAGGAAAGACCAAGACTATGTGGAAATGAATGTGCTGTGTATTTGGTCTGCAATGAGCTGTATAAAGGTTAGTAAGAGCTAATCCTAATCTCATGACACTGACAAGGAAATTATACAGTGACAAAAAAATAGTATTATTTGTGTTTTATGGCTAAGGGTCTGGGCCACAGAGACTGAGTGGCTAATCCTAAATCACAGAGGAATTTTATGACAGATTGAGAATTGGACCTTTCTCCCTCAGGTCTCAACTTAGTGATTCAGGCACATCAAAAAATCCCAAAATTCACTTTTGGAACTTTCCCTAAATATGAGGGTACCAAGTTTAAAGATTAATCAGTGCTCTTCCCAGACACTCTTTAGCTTCCCTTAGGGTTTACCAAGATTTTCTTACTCTTTCAGAGCCCAGAAGGGTCTTTGAAGCTTCCGTTCACAGATAAACCCTTCACCTTGTTCCCAGAGCAGTGCAGAACTGACTTAGGGGCTATTTGTATGAGTGTATGCTCCAGTGAGAAGGTCTCACCCAGCTCTAGTTAAAGAAGACAGAGCAGAAAACAGAGAAAAGAAATAAAGACATCTTTTCACTCTGTTTTACTCACATGACCTAAATTAAATTAGCACTGTCATGCTGGCACATTCCTCAGTCACTGATGACTTTGTTGTGTTGCTGAGACCGTGCTGCTACATGCAACGATGTCTACACAACCCTTCACGGTCTGATACTTGGCTGTCATGTGCATAACATGATCTCCTCACCTTCACTTCACTGTCTGTGAAGTCAACACTCTGTCTGAGGGCAGGCTCCTGTCTGAAAGCTGGCCCACACGCACAGGGATTTCTGCTCTCCAGAGGCACCTTCCAGTCCTAACTTTGAGGTTTACTGTCAAAGGAAACAGCAGACATAACCTAGAGGGCAGCTTCAAAGACTAGTGAAGATAAACCAAGAAATAAATGCTAAGTTATGCTTTGTGGTGTCAATGACTCTCACTGATCCCTTATCTGCTGGCTGTGATCTCTTCTGCACTCACCTGACCTCGATTTTGGACAAATGCTCAGCAGCAGCCGCCACGCTCTGCCCACAGAGAAATCCAGGCTTAAAACCTTCCAAACATCTTCCAAAATAGAGAATAATTGAATCTCAGTCTCTTACCTTCTCTCTTTCCTAAAGAGCATAACTGGAATATCTTAATGTAAACTATACAACATAATGTGTTAGTTTGTCCTTGCAATACAGAATAGCAGTACAAAAGGTGTGGTTAAGAAGCTGAACAGTGGTAAACTGGTATACTGAAGTCAGTGGAAAACCAAACTGTCTGAGAGGTCACCATTAATAATTGTGATGCAATCTACATGGTCTACCAGATGATCTTTTTTCAGAGATTTCCATCCCGTCGATGATTTCATATGAAATTTGTGTGAAATACAAATGTTGTTGCTAATCTGCATTTTTGTTTTGTTGATATTAGCACACTAAAAAAGTGTGTGATGGAACAATATTGCTTTGTTGCTAAGTGATGATTCCTGAATATGTGTTGGCAAAGCCAAGCAGAACAAACAGATTTGACTAGAGTTTGTAAAATATCTGTTTCCTAAAAAAAAAAAGAAACCAAACAAAAAACCCCCACATTTTGTCATTGAAGAACTACTGGAAAAGGAATAGAAACTTTTCATTTCAGTGATCCCTGAACTGTAGGTCTTTCTAAATTGGAAGTTGATTTATCTGAAAACTTGATTATTGTTTGAATTGGGTTTGCATGGCAAGGTTTTGGGGAGCAGGGGGGCTACAGGGGTGGCTTCTGTGAGAAGCTGCCAGAAGCTTCCCCCATGTCCGATAGGGCCAATGCCAGCCGGCTCCAAGAGGGACCCGCCACTGGCCAAGGTGGAGTCCATCAACAATGGTGGTAATGCCTTTGGGAAAACATATTTAAGAAGGGGAAGAAACCCTGCACAACAGCAGCCAGGAGAAAGGAGTGAGAATATGTGAGAGAAACAGCCCTGCAGACACCAAGGTTGGAGGGGGAGGAGGTGCTCCAGGCACCGGGGCAGAGATTCCCCTGGAGCCTGTGGTGAAGACCATGGTGAGGCAGGATGTCCCCCTGCAGCCCATGGAGGTTAATGGTGGAGCAGGTATCCAACTGCAGGCTGTGGAGGACCCCACACCAGAGCAGATGTATGCCCAAAGGAGGCTGTGACCCCATGGGAAGCCCATGCTGGAGCAGTCTGTTCCTGAAGGACTGCACCCCATGGAAGGGACCCACACTGGAGCATTTCATGAAGAATTGCAGCCTGTGGGAAGGACCCACATCGGAAAAGTTCATGGAGGACTGTCTCCTGTGGGATGGACCCCATGCTGGAGCAGGGGAAGAGAGTGCGGAGCAAAGAGCAGCAGAGATAATGTGTGACGAACTGACTGCAACCCCCATTCCCTGTCTCCACGTGCTGCTTGTGGGGAGGAGGTAGGGAAATCAGGATTGAAGCTGAGCCTGGGCAGAAGGGAGGGGTTGAAAGGGAAGGTGTTTTAAGAATTGTTTTTTATTTCTCTTTACCCTACTCTGCTTTGACTGGCAATAAATTAAATTAATTTCCCCAAGTCGAGTCTGTTTTGCCCGTGATGGTAATTGGTGAGAGATCTCACTGTCCTTATCTCGTCCCATGAGCTTTGCATTTTATTTTTCTCTCCCTGTCCAGATGAGAGGGGAAGTGATAGAGCAGCTTGGTGGGCACCTGGTGTCCAGCCAGGGTCAACCCACCATATTGTTGCTCACAGTCAAGTTCTTTTTAACTTTTAAAATAAGCTCATATGTTTAAGTATAAACAGCTATAACTTATCAATCTTATTATACTAAGTCTGTCTATCTAGTAGTGAAAACTACAGAGTATGTCTTTGGGAAGCAATTTAATCCAAACAAGAACTAGAGGTACTATTATGCTCTCATTATAACTATGCAGGATTTATTTCCCTGTTTTTTTTTACCTCACTTAGTCTTCATTTCAGTTTTATCTTATTTTTAAATTGCCTGAATTTGACACACTTGTTTTGGTGATGCTTGTAAAATCCCTCTCAAAAGCCACAATAAAAATCCACAATTTAATTATTTTTTCCCATGAGACAAAAATTCAAATTGGAAATATACTTTCCATGACATTTCAAAAATAATAAAAACATCATTCTTAAAGTCAATCAGCTGATGCTGCAATAGACAGTATCACACTCCTTAAAGAACAAATTTTAAAAGAAAGAAAAATAAAAAGAAAAACTGGTAGATTCCAGTGAAGGAATAGGCATCTTCCTGGAAATGTTTGATAATTATTTCATGCCCTAACTACTGTTGCTTATTCTTTGCAGGTGCAGGTGCTCCTGTTATCAGTTAGTTGGTTTATGGCTAAAATGTTTGAGTTTATCCCATTAGGCACGGATAACAACTGTTATCAATTCACAGGCAGGCCTTAACTCAAATTTAAGGCATCTAGATGTATTCATCTGCAGTGGGTGCCTAAGCTGCAGGCATCAAAAACTGAAAATCTAACCAATACCTTTAGCATGAAACCAGCTGGAAGATATTTTAACCTGGTTTGAGCAATCTGTAGTCCTAAGGCAGCCCTCATCTTAGTGAGTGAAACATTTCCTCTTGACTTTAAAGGAAGATGAATCATGTCTCCTGTTCTGTTTATAGACCAATGCATAGACCCTTCTATTTGAACACCTTCTGAGTGCATTGACAGACCTATAATGTAGAGTCTGGGGTGATATGAACTTACATTTACATGCTTTAAAATCAAATATGGAGTGTGTCCTAATTTGAGACATTGTTCCTGCAGAAGAGTGGTAGCCAGGACATACACACTGCAGTGAGAAAAGTGAGTTAGTCCCTCTCCTGTTCTTTTTTTGCTAGGGACTAGTGCTGAGGAACCAGAGCCAACTTGAGAAGACGCGAACACCTGCTTTTGCAGAATATAGGATATGCTTATCCATTCTTCTCTCTCCCTTTCCAATATGGTGCAAAGAGAACATGAGCTGCACCAGCTCTCATCTCGTAATGCTTTTACTCATTAGCCCTGCGGTAAATAAATGGCTGGATGCAGACTAGGGCATGGAAAAAAAGAGGTCTCTCTTGATGTTTAGCATATTACACCATTACTTTTCAGCTTGAAAATGTTTTTTCTCCCGGCTGATCCTTCCTTATTTTCCAGTTACTCAAGGCAAAACAGTAAAAAAAAAATTAAAAAATGTAATTTCTCTGCTGCACCAGGAAATTTAAAACCTAGTTTAATTCTGGAGCTGTGGTTCATGTCCAAAGTTCTTTGATAATGCAGTCTATAATCAAGGGAATTGCTTAACTGTGTTCAGTTTGCTCATCCCTGCTCACACCCGTAATGAGTTCCTGCATAAATTAAATGATAATTAATTGTGTGACATTTTGGACCACGTGTTATGGCTTGTAGAGTTAAGATTTCCTGACGGAATCCAATCCTCGCGTTTAGTTTCTCCTTGTTTGCTGTAACAAGTTTCCCAAGTTTTTTCACACTGAAGTGCTTGCTATGTGGTTTCATGCATAATAATCAGATCAGGGTAAGATTACATAACAAGAACGAACTTCACTTTCATCCTCTCTAGGTAATAGATGAGCAAGTCAGACAGGAAATCAGTCTGCTTTCAAACAGGGTATATTTAAAAATTTATGATGCAACAATATCTAATACTCTCTAGGTTTAGAGGGAAAAGCGTGGTTTAATAAAGTGGTATCCTATACCCTAAGCAAAACGGTAACACAAGTGCCACTGTACAGCATGAAACAGGACCACTGACGATATCAATCCTGTTATTAATCATTCTGTTGAGAACAGCTATTTATCAAGCGATGAATCTCCCAGCAACTATGGCTTACATGACTTGAACTTAAAGAGCCCTGAATGATCCTTGAAGGATAAAGGAAACATTAAATTTTCACGTAAGTCACATGAGCCTTTGCTTTTTTGGGTCAGGAGAAAAATATGGAACTACTTTTAAGGCCATAATGGTTAGGCTTGCTCCTGTTGCGGTAAATCAGTGCGGGAGAAAGAGAAGAAGAAAGCACAAAGATTTTTATCAGCTTTGCTTCCAACTCTCTAAACATCAGCGTCCAGAGGAGCAGGCAGCACAATGACTCTTCCTGGAGATGAGGACCTGGTTGCAGCCTTTCCAGCCGTGGTGGTGTTCACCTGCGTTCAGATGGGGTCCTGGCAGAGCTGTTGTAGGGCAAAGAAGAGCTCCCAGGTGGTTCCTCTCTTTTCAAGCAGGCAAGCAGATGGATTAATAGGCTTGGAGCCTAATCCATCTTCTCAGGACCAGCTCCAAGTTTCCTACAAATCAGAACCAACGGAGGAGGACTACAGAAGAGGTGCTGGCTGAGACAGCCTTCCTGACAGAGGTGCTAGCTGGAGGCCAGCACCAGTCCTGATGATTGGAGACTCTACTTCTGATATTACTGAGGAGAGGACTCTCATGTGTGGGTAATAGAGTGGGCACTGTTTCCTACTGAGGAGGGGCAGCGGGGAAATGCTTTTGATGCCAGCACATCCATTTACACATCTGGTATTCAGGAGACTCTTTCCACTGGCTTTAATGAAGGAAAAAAGACGCACTGTGCAGTGAGGGAAGTTTGCACTGCTGGCATTATAAATCTCCATCTGTTCTGCAGGCAGAGCAAAAACTTTGGTGTCAAGAGCAGTGACATCAACATTAAATCACTTTTTTTCTCTCTTTTTCAGAAAAAAAAACCCTAAATAAATGAAAAGAATCAGAAAGAAATGGATAAAAGTGCATAACTTTCCACAGGCACTTCTCCTCTGAAGAGAGAAAACAGTCTGGGTGGATGCTGAGTTGAAAGAATTCAAGAGTGAATATGTCAGTTAACAGCGATTTGGCTTGAATGATACCTTCCCAGAGGAAAGAGGTAACTCATAAAACTTTCCTTCTGGAAGCTCTCAGATTCCAGCTAATTAATTGCAGTGAGGTAGCTTTTAAACTAGAGGTGTGCGAAAGCAGATCCAGTCACTCCTGAAATACTGTAGCAAAGTCTTGCTATTGTTACTTTAAAGACCAGCTCCAACATATATCAATGCAAAAATCCTTGGCAGTATAAAGATAATGCATAAATACAGCAGTTTTTAAATGAAAATAATATCCTATTGAAGACAAAAGGGGAGGGAGCAAAGGAAAACAGGTTTTGCTATGTAACCTTCGAACTTGAAGGCCTTGAAATAAAGCTCTGTGCCCTGCAGGCTCAAAGGCTGGTGAACAATGCATCTGGTTTGCCATCTGAACAGTCTAGGGTGATCATATCATCCCCCCCTGCTTTAAATATATCATTCTTCAGGTCTTCAGGGCCTTGCCTCATAACGGCCATACTTACTTGACCTAGTGTTGGTTCTTTCTATGTCTTCTTCATTTGACATGAGACTCCACAGGCTGGGATTTGTTCTCTACTGAATGTCTGTTCCTGCTTTTATTGTGTGACCTGGGGGTTTTGTAATGCAGCCTGGGCATGCCAGTCCATTGACCGAGCAGGAGGGAGGCTCATAGGCTCCAAGAGTTGCACTGAGGCTGCAGGATGCTGAAAGGAGGGCCAACATCATCTGAGTCTCTTTCCAAGCAAAATACAAACTGATGTGTTTGACTTTGCTCTCTCGCGGCAGCTCCCCCAAATGCGCAAGCTGACTGGTGCTTTTTACTTGCTCGTAAAGTAAATAAAGAAATTCTCCTCAATAACCTTCAGCTTCGTTCCTGATGACAAAGTGGGTGTAGATGGAGTTATATCTACACTGTTATACATAAATTAATAAATAAAGATAGACTTCTCATGATAGTCTATTAACTCCAGTTAAAAAAAGCTGTATAGACAAGGACACTTCCTTTTTATCTAGCAGTTGTGGCTCATGGCAAAACCCTCACACAGTATCCTGCCAAACCAAACAAAAGCCTATACTGCTGTTTGTTTCTTTTTGTTTTCACTGCTATTTTAACCTGCGATAAGACCACAGCTTTTCTCATGCTGGGTAGATTGACCTAGATTAACCCTTACCGGGTTTCTGGATCATGTAGAAGATTCTCAAATACCAGGGTGATAGCTAACCTTAGAAAAACCTTGGTACATAGCTTGTAATTCATGTGCAATACAGTACAAAAGATTGAAGTCAGTGGCAAACACTTTTGTTTTGAATCTGTATCACTCACAAGAAAGGAAAACTAAAAAAAAAGTGTGTGCAATGACCTAAATAATCTGTATTTTATCATGCTTAAAAATGAAAAGCAAAGTAGAACCTCCATGTTTATAGCCCTGAGCCCCACAGAGCCACAGACGGAGGTTGCCACTTTGAATTTTTAAATGAACGTTGTGCCTTAAAGAGTGCAGAGGAATAATAGGTAGCAGAAAACTTGCTCAACTATTAATGGTGTCATCCTGTTAGAAAAATGTAGGAAAAAGAGATAATAATGATTATCACAAAGTGGGAGAATAAGGTGGAGAAATAAACTATAATTTCAAAGCCATAAAAGCACTGGGGAGGTAGTTTTTCATCCACCTTCTTTTTACGTCTGACTTTTGCACATCAGAGCAGAGAGATCTCAATAGAAAGACAGCTTGAAAAGATTGATGAGAGCTAACGGGACCCTAGTTTTCTTTTAGAAGTGACTGTTCATTTTGATTTAATATTCAGGTTTATTAGATGCAAAAGTGTAAAATTCACAGTTCTGATTCAAGACTTTGACCAGGAAACTGATACTGTAAGGAGTCTGAGACAGGGACTGTACAGCCAGGGGTGGCTCTGGTCAGCCTCACCACCACCTTCCACACTCACATTTCTTCCTGAGGTAGCTGCCTTCTTGAGGCACAGCTAAATAGGCTGGCCTGGCTGCTTAACTGTCAGAGTTCACAAGCTAAAACTGGTGCTGGTTTACTTTAAAACACTAGCTTATGGATTGGAGAGATTCAGCAGCTGCTGCAAGAGCAAATGAAACATTTCTGCAGATTTGCTTTAAGAAAGGGGTCAGAATGACCGCTGGGGCCAGGAAATATTGCTGCTGTCCTGAGTTAAGCTGTATTCCCTCCTGAAACGGAGGAGGGATATTTGCCCTTATTCAAGGAAGCACCTAAATTTGTGTTTGCATTAAACATGTGCTTAAACTCCATTGGTTATAATAAAGTTTAAATGTACAATACAATACAGTACAATACGCTTGTAAATACAAGCGTATGTGTATGGGACTTCATGGAAGGCATGCAGTTTTGAATCGGACTTTAAGATCATTAATCAGCTAGTGCTGATAAGAGCTTCTCTGAAGTCAGGAATACATTTTTATTCTTACCAACAAAACCCACCAAATTTGTATGAGGTAAATGCTCTGTAAGCTATTCCAATAGCTTATTCCTGCTATGGAACCCAACTCTCTTGATATGGGAAGAGTGGGATGAAGTCGAACATAATACATCCTCTATGTATAATCCTGGTAACACAATCTTCATGAAATCAGGCAAGCACTTAAAGTTTTTACTTAATTAGAAAGTTCTTCCAAGTTTAAATATGATCTCACTGATCCCATGATCAACAAATTACATTGTCATGGTGAAGTTGCAGTAGATCTTGGCAAAGAGAGGCTAAACCATAACACATGGCAACACTTCAGTCCAGGACCAAAGTCTGTGTGGATTCTCACTAATGCAACAGCCACGCTCACAATCATGTTTGCAAACACTGTCAAATCCATCAGGGACCTGTTTAACACTCTGTAACATCAGGGCAAAGGAAAGTCCTAAAACGTCAAGCACTAGCCCAAGTAACGTATTAGAATTATACAATTAGAATCATTTAGGTTGGGGAAGACCTTTAAGATCATCAGGTCCAGCCATCAAGCCAACACTGCCAAGTCCACCACTAAACCATATCTCTAAGCATCACATCTACCCACCTTTTAAAGACCTCCAGGAATGGTGACTCCACCACCTCTCTGGGCAGCCTGTTCCAGTGCCTGACCACTCTTTCAGTGAAGAAATTTTTCCTAAGATCCAATCTAAACCTCCACTGGTGCAACTTGAGGCCATCTCCTCTTGTCCTATCACAAGCTGCTTGGGAGAAGAGACCAACACCCACCTCGCTACAACCTCCTTTCAGGTAGTTGTAGAGAGCAATAAGGTCTCCTCTCAGCCTGCTCTTCTCCAGGCTAAACAAACACAGTTCCCTCAGCTGCTCCTCAGAAGACTTGTGCTCCAGACCCTTCACCAGCTTCAGTGCCCTTCTCTGGACACACTCCAGCACCTCAATGTCCTTCTTGTAATGAGGGGCCCAAAAAATAAATACAGTATTTGACGTACAACCTCACCGGTGCTGAGCACAGGGGCACCATCACTGCCCTGCTCCTGCTGGCCACACTATTCCTGATACAAGCCAGGATGCTGTTGGCCTTCTTGGCCACCTGGGCACACTGCTGGCTCATGTTCAGCCAGTTGTCAACCAACACCCCCAGGTCTTTTTCATATGGGCAGTTTTCCAGCCACTCTTCCCCAGGCCTGTAGCGTTGCATGGGGTTGTTGTGACCCAAGTGCAGGACCCAGCACTTGGCCTTGTTGAACCTCTTATGATTGGCCTTGGCCGATTGATCCAGCCTGTCCAGATCCTTCTGCAGAACCTTCCTACCCTCAGGCAGATCAATGCTCCTTCCTACCTTGGTGTCATCTGCAAACTTACTGAGGGTGCACTCAATCCTCTCATCCAGATCGTTGATAAAGATATTAAACAGAACCAGCCCAAACACTGAGCCCTGGGTAGCCCCACTTGTGACCCTCCACCAACTGGATTTAGATCTGTTCACCACAACTCTCTGGGCTTGGCCATCCAGCCAGTTTTTTACCCAGCAAAGAGTCCAAGCCTTTAGCAGCCAGCTTCTCCATGTGGGAAATGGTGTCAAAGGGTTTACTAAAGTCCAGGTAGACAACATCCACAGCTTTTCCCTCATCCACTAGGCAGGTCACCTGATAATAGAAGGAGGTCAGGTTGGTCAGGCAGGACCTGCCTTTCATGAACCCATGCTGGCTGGGTCTGATCACCTTGTTGTCCTGCACATGCCTCATGATGCCACTCAGGGTGATCTGCTCCATAATGTTCTCTGGCACCAAGGTCAGGCTGACAGGCCTGTAGGTCCCTGGATCCTCTTTCCAGCCTTTCTTGTAGATGGGCATTATATTTGCTAATTTCCAGTCAGCTGTGGCCTCCCCTGTTCAACCAGGACTGCTGATAAAGGATTGAATGTGCCTTGATGAGCACTTCTGCCAGTTCCCTCAGTCCCCTTGAGTGGATCCCTCTGTGCATCCGGTAAAGGCTGGAGATTCTCCTTACCCCTCCTTTTGTTGCTAATGTATTTATAGAAATATTTTTTATCCTATTTTATGGCAGTATATAGATTAACTTCTAGCTGGGCTTCAGCCCTTCTAATTTTCTCTCTGCAGAACTTCATGACATCCTTAAGGTCCTCCTGAGTTGCCGGCCTCTTCTTTCAGAGGTCATAAACTCTCCTTTCTCTCTGAGTTCCAGCCAAATCTCCCTATTCAGCCAGGCCAGTCTTCTTCCCCACTGGCTCATCTTTTGGTACATGGGGACGGCCTGCTCCTGTGCCTTTAAGACTTCCTTCTTGAAGAATTTCCAGCCTTCCTGGACTCCTCTGCCCTTCAGGACTGACTCCCAGGGGACAACCTCCATCAGCCTCCTAAACAGGCCAAAGTCTGCCCTCTAGAAGTCCAATACAGCAGTTCTGCTGACCCCCCTCCTTACTTCTCCAGGAATTCAAATATTCTATCCTTTCATGACCATTATGCCCACAATGGCCTCCAACCACCACATCAAACACAACTCCTTCCCTATTCACAAACAACAGGTCCAGCAGGGTGCCTCCCGTAGTTGGCTCATTTGCCAGCTGTGTCAGGAAGTTATCTTCCACACACTCCAGGAACCTCCTAGACTGTTTCCTCTCTGCTGTGTTGTATTTCCAGCAGACATCTGGTAAGTTGAAGTCCCCCATGAGAACAAGGGCTAGCCATTTTGAGACATTTGCCAGCTGCTTGTAGAATGCTTCATCTACCTCTTCATCCTGGTTGGGTGGTCTATAACAGACTCCCACCATGATATCTGCCTTGTTGGCTTTCCCCTGATTCTTACCCTTAAACATTCAACCCTGTTGTCACCATTATTATGCTCCAGACAGTCAAAACTCTCCCCAACATATAGAGCTACCCCACTGCCTCTCCTTCCTTGCTAATCCCTTCTGAAAAGTTTATAGCCATCCACTGCAGCACTACAGTTGTGTGAGCTATCCCACCATGTTTCCATGATGGCAACTATATCATAGTTTAGTTTTCCAATACATTCAATAGATATGTAGCATCTTGAAAAGCTACTGCACAAATGCTTTCAACAGGAACCCTCAAGCATATTGTTATGACAGCAACATTAAATGCCTTCTGTTGTCTATTTGTTAGAGTTGCAAAAGTGAAAGTAGCATATCTACCTGTTTCTCTTTCTTCCTCTTTGGGACATAGGTCCATTTTCTGACAAATCCATGAACTCTCAGCTATTCCCTAATTTTTCCAAATATTCCTATTTGCTTCTCATTTTTCCCTTAGCTTCAGAATGATACTTTGGTTCCCTCTGCTTCTGAAGTGCTCATATCACGCTTTCTCCTTACTCCATTTTCCTTGGAGTTATTTGTACCTATATTATGGTTTATAACTCTGCAGGCAGTCTCTTCAGTCTAGAAGTTCAGCTCTCAAAGCCTAGCAGAATTGCCGTCACAAATGTTGACAGCTTCTCACATATAACCAATATCAACAGCAAAGTGTCTTTGGGATTTTGTGGCATCTTCTGGAATCAAAGCTCTAGCTGAGGGTCAGAAGGAGACATAGAATGATAGAATCGTAGAATCATTAAGGTTGGAAAAGCCCTCTAAGATCATCAAGTCCAACCATCATCCCAACACCACCATGCCTCATAAACCATGCCCTGAAGTGTGACATCTACATGTTTTTTGAACACTTCCAGGATGGTGAGATATTTTCTGATCTTTGTTCTAATTCCTGGTAGGCTCAGGAATGTAAAGGTGTGGTCATCTATGGTGCGGCACTTACAATGTGCTTTCTAAGACTTACTTTCTGAGACTCACTCTTTGAGTAAACCTGACCAGTAACTGTCTCTCGGTTTCTAAATCTGAGTACATTTAGTCCCACTGTACCAAGCCTTGGTCTTGGGCTTTGACCATCTGCACGATCCCAGTGAAGTTCAATCCCTGTCATAGGGGTGTGTGGCTTGAAGGCTGATTTAAGTGGGGTGGGAGTTCTTGACTAGCTTAAGTTACATCTAAGTATTCAAGCTTGCACCTAGGATGGACTGGGAATGAGTTTCTCACAATAAGACAAACAGTTTCATTCTTATACCAGTGAGAAATGGTCCTCATATTATTTTCCCACACAATGAGGGCAACGTACCTTAATGGTGACAAACGTGGATTACGGCTGCAAGCAGCCTCCTTGCCTCTTTCAAATCCGTGTGCCTGGCCTGATAGTCTTGGCTTCATACACAACTGACATCCTACTACGTATGAAAGCAGATGTGGATTTTGCAGTGCAAAAGAGTTTGAGCTCCACAACTCATCTGTTAAAGCAGGGAAAAAATATGATGTTAACATCTCAGCCCCCCAGCAGCTTGGACCTGTGGCACTACAGTGTTTTGCAAGCATCTTCTGTGCACCTCAGCAATTTCCTCATGATTTTCTCACTTGAGTTCCCAGCCTATTGTAACAGCTAGGTTACAGGAGGAATGAATTGGCCCTGAGGTCTCCTGTGACCACTCCTTCTTATATTGCACTTCTGTTCCCTCCCTTTGGGAAGGGAGTTACACTGGCTGCAGCTTTTATTTTCATTCCTATTCAGTCTTTAGCAGTTCCCCTTTGATGCTTCCTGCCATCGCTCTCTTTCTTGCTGTGCTTTGACGGCTTGCTACTGCAGGCACAAGTAGGATCATGCTGTGACGAGCTTCCTCAAAGCAATGTCTTGCTGGTAACAGGTATCTCTGCAGTGGAAGCTGGCAGTGTACTGCTGTAGGGAGACAATATGCTCCTCTCTGTCTTTTCAGATTCATCCGTTCTTGGGACTCACAAGGGCACCCCTCTTGACCAGAAATGTCAAACCACAGTTTGAAGCTGGCAGCAGATAAACTCTGACAGAGTTCAAATCTGCAAGCCCTGAGAACAGTAGCTTGCATTGATGTGCTTCCTAAAGGTCTGCATCTGCATTAGGAGTGCTGCTATCTTTCCCCTTAAAGGTTTAGCATTTAAAAAGGTACCAAGGTGAAACATAGAGAGGGGGAATTATCCCATTACTCAGTTTCTACAAAAAAAGCAAAGCCTGAAAGGGATTATTTCTTCTCCTGAGAGATGAAATATTTAACAACAACAAAAAAAAAGAGGTTCTAAATGTATATGCAGAAAAAACAATTGACAAAGGGAAGGATATTACTTCAAAAAATTAAGAGTGGGGATCTGAAATAGTTTCAAGTGCAAGAGGTGACTAGGCCTCACAGTGAACAGAATGAACAGCACTCAAAACACACTAGATTGGAGGAAAATTTCTTATGCCTTTTCTTTACTCTCAGGAAAATGTAGTTCCATGCTTAAACTCAGCCAAGACCATGAGCTGTAAAAGAGTGAAACGTTATTCTGCTCTCTAGGGATGAGCAATGTCAGGATAGGAAGGTTACAGGTTCAAAGAGTAGCCAGAAAGGGTATGATTCCCCAGCTGATTGCTAGCTAATGCACTCATGGGCAGCTCCCATGTTACACCCTTAGCCTAGGGACAAGCTGCAAAAATGAATTGCATCCTTCTTTCATGTTATGCAAAATAAACTGAATAGAGACAAAGATCAACACCCCTCCCTCCTCCATGTCTCAGGCTTTTCCAATCAAAAGAAGAAGAGAGAGCAGTCCAATAAACTGAATCCTAGCAGTATTGTGTGGCAGCTGGGCATTTGACAGTTTTGTACCTACATAAAGCTGGAGTGACAACTGGTTTTGAGGTTGGCCTTGAAATCCTGGGGCGTTTCTGAGCAGACTGAATTATAAGAGAAGTCCTGGAGTTCGTGTTGGTGGCTATTTTTTATCCAGGCACCTGCACAGCCTGACAAGGAAGATGTGCAATCTCCCACCCAGTTTTGAAGAACAAAATATAGAGAACAGTCTGTTGGAAAACATACAGGTATGGTCTATGATTTTT
Source organism: Phalacrocorax carbo (assembly GCF_963921805.1). NCBI lineage: Eukaryota > Metazoa > Chordata > Aves > Suliformes > Phalacrocoracidae > Phalacrocorax > Phalacrocorax carbo. The sequence goes on along the minus strand of NC_087514.1, from coordinate 8,102,452 downwards.
ATTCCATTAAGAGAGTGAGAAGCAAGAGAAAGAGCCTTGTTTCTGCTAGAATATGATAATTTCTTTTGAGAGAAAAATAAATCTTAGAGGAAGGACTGGATTAGGCCTGGGTCAAACAGAAATCCAAGTTCATTCATATTTAATATTCTGAGACATCCTCTATGGGTACAGGTTACAGCCTGGCAACCTCCTCAGAGGCAGTGTCCAACCTTCCTTGACTTGTAATAAGAAAGTCCTTGGGAAAACTGGTCTTAACATAGAATTCTGCTTCCATTTAGAAAACCAGAAGAATTATGCATGAAGCATTCATTTGACTTTAATGGAAGCTGTACAAAGGGACATATGAGGGAAAGATAACTCCTGAAAAAAAACGAACCAACAAAAAACCTTCTACAAAAATAGAAAAATAAAGGTTTAGACAACTAATACTTTTGGAAATGTTTTGGTTGCTTGTTGTTAAATTATGCCTACATGCAGATGATCTGGGCAATTAAAATAAAATTGTTCTGCTCTGACACCTACCAATGCTCCCACTGTTAGTAATTAGTTCAAGATATTGGCATCCATAGGGTTGCAGGGAGGACTAGGGGAGCGTACTTCACTTCAGGTAAGCCTATCACTCTGTGTTCCCCTTAAAACACTTTCCTGAAGAGCAAAGCATGTTTACGCTTAAGACCAAACCATTCCACTGTTAAAATGATACATGCATTGTAATTAGATATCCTTGGAGACAAGATTGTTTTTAACGTGTAATTTTTTAACATGAAAATCCTTTGATGTCCTTGAATATTCCTGCAAAAGGTCCTTTGCAAGGGAGTATTTTAAACATAAGTGGAGGGATCCATCCAAAGACAGTAGCTGTTCACACACCAACAACTTATTGTTGTTGCAGATACAGACATTTTTCCTTTGCACTCTGAACAAGTGCAATTTTGCTGTAACTATTCAAACCCCTTACAAAGGAATTAAATTTCATGTGAAAGCAAAGAAAATACTGAAGAAGCTAGTGCAGCATCTTTCTGCGTCTTTTCAACATCCTTCTTTTCTTTTACCTGTCTTTTATTTCCAATTTTTAAGGCTAGGCAAAGAATAGGGAGTGGTGCAGTAAAGGTGTTTCCTTTCTTTGTACACAATATGGTAAGCTTGATGTACTGCTTTATAGAAAGGTTACAGATTAAACCTGTTCTTAATATTTCTAAGAATTTTAAACCTGATGCTAATATATCACTGCTCTCCTTAAAGATATAACAAAGCACAATCCTTGAGGCAAAAACTATGAAATAAATATTTTTTGAGATAACACTTTTCTTCACTTTGCATAAATTTAACACTGCGCTTTCTGTACAGTATGTGATTTTTTTCCCTAACTCCCCATAGACATAAATATCTCTGGCGAGATGTCATGAAAGTAACACAGGCTTCGGAAAACACCACACATTAAGGATGCTGAATTTAATTTTCTGCTTTTGTTTTGGATGGCCTGCTTACTCTTCAAAAGCCTTGCCATGTTGTGAGGCATAGTGGGATGAAGGAACTATTAGACTATATTTAGCCACATATTAAACCTCAGCTGTAAACAAACAATATTCATGGAAGCCTTGAGGTGTCTATAAACAAAAACGGCATGGTGCAGTCACTTTCATTCAGAAGAAGAGTTTGTATTGTACACCATGGTCTACTGGTGGTTCTGCCGCCTGGTACCGGGCTGAGATTGCTGTTTTACAGGTTGATAATTATGGAGGGAACGGGTGCCTGCAGAGGCCTGCCTGGAATAGCTGTTCTACAGAAGTGACCTCTTGGAGATCCTGTGACTTCTTACTTGAAACTTTTATTTTTTAAGGACATTACATATTTCTAATGTAAAATACTTTCAAGATGTGATAAATGTTTCACCCAGACGGAAATGCAAAGTAATCCTGGACAAAATTAAAAAATTACACACCATTGGCCAAATTTATTAAATTCCAGGCTCCCCATGTACAGTACAAGACATTCTTCCTCCCTCATCTCCATTCTGCATCTCATAATGCTATACTGCCACAGATTCACAGAGTCATAGAGGATTTAATTCTTGTAGTTCAGGGGCCTCCCACATTTCCTTGGGTCCTCCCCTCAGCTAGACAACTGCTGACCTAACCCTAGGGCAGCTAAAGTCTTGGGCTCCTTTGGACTTGCAGACTGAGCCTAGACATTGCACCTGTTCACACGCACACTGTTACCTCTCTAAACCACTTCCCACGTCTCCAGGCAGAGAAGTGCCTTGCACTGCAGTCCGGATTTCAGCTTCTTTAATAGCAGGTAGGTTTTATTTGGAAACTGAAGACACAAGGACTATTTTTTTGACTCTCCAAGGCTGGGCTTAATACAATACATGTTCAGGTCAATCTCAAGGAGGGGAGCAACTTCCCAGTACATTTTTAATCCATGGTATCTACTTGATTGATTAATTGATTAATGCCTAAATTTTCCCCAAATCCTCCTACTTCCCTGTCAACCTCCTTCCTTTCATGACTTCAGTGGTCACTTTATTCTTTGCTATGAAGCAGGTCCAACTCTCATTTTCTGGTATTGCCCAGGGCACAATGTTCCAAAAAACCTGCGAAGACTGCAGGAAGAGAGAGGGAAATATTACAGTTAGTGAGAACTGTCACAACATAGATATCCTAATTTTACTAGCATTGATAAATTTCTAAATTATGAAGCTTGTAACTTTAAATAAACTCATTCCAGAGTGTATTATCAACATACAGTGAAGTATTTTCTTATTTGACTTAGACACATCATCAAACAACTTCCTCAGTTCACAAACAAAGTGGAGATGATTCAATTTATCTGTATGAAAGGCAACAGTGAATTTGGACTGCTGGAACAAAACTTCCTGGTTTGATTCCTCTCAAAAATAACATAAAAGTAACAAAAAAGCTCAAGAAAATTTCCAAAGGTAATGGGTTCATCCAGGGTTACTATGTTACACTGGCAAAAGTAGCTTAAGGCATTTTTGAAAACTTTACCTCGATGAATTACAAAAAAAAAAATCCAATAATTCTGAAAATTCCTGCTGAGAAATGATGTGAAACCACACAACGTGCTCAACATGGAACTGCACAGATCTAAACTACTTTAGATCAGATACTAATGAGCAAAAATAGTAGTATTAGTCTGTAGTGAATAAAATAATTTCTTATTCACCTGGTTTGGAAAAATTGGCTCGGGGGACAATTGCCACTTGTGGAAGAAATGTAAGGTTTTACATTTTACTTAATGAAATCTACACATGAAATTAATATTTTGCTTCTCCTGATAGGCCAAATTATTTTAAAAATGTTATTATAGAGTATCTATTCAGCTTTTTAAATTCTCTCTCTTTTTTATTTGGCTACACTGTTAACAAATTGTGCTGCAAGTTTACAAATAAGCATTCTCCTTAAAATCATTTTTTTCAGTGATTTATGAATTAATAACATGTAGCTCAAACAGTAGGTATGGAGCTAGATGAAGTATATTTATTTCTGGTTTGACGTAGAATTTAATAATTGTAAAAAGTAATTTGAGTCAAAATGAAAAAGAAATGTGATCATCTTGGGTCCTGGCAAAACAAAACTGATATCTAAAATAATTTTCTTTTAATATCAGACTTTTTAAATATATACCACCTCTTCTGTGCTCCAGAATGTTTTTTCCAGATCCACTAGTTGGTATAACAAAAGTTTTATTCCTTATAAAATTTTACTGCTTATCTCCTTAAATCATTATTGCCAGAAAAAGTACGGATGGAAAATAAAACTTTTTATATAAAATAAAACTATTTTATAATGTAACACTTAAAAAAAAAAGGAACATTACTAAAGTCAACAAGCATTTGTGAATTATTTTCTCTCCCCCTCACCAAAACCTCAATTTTCCAGTATTTGTCAGCAAATTGCTGGTTCTATTCTAAGCATTCATCAGCATTAATATCTGAAGAGCTGCAAACCTTCATGCTTCAGAGGTATACACTTCTGGCTGTGCTCAAGGAGAATTTCCCTTCTGCATAAAGCACACCACGGTGAAGGGCATTGCCAGAACCCAAGCTTCCCTCCCACTCTCTCCTGTGCTAGCTGCTTTCCCAGCTACCGTGCATGAAGCCACGTTGCAGTTCTTATCATTTCAGGCAGATTATAATTACAGCCTAACTAAACTGACTTTACAAGTGATGACAACATTTAATTCAGTCCATTAATCTAACCCTAACTGTTTCTCAGTTCTTCAGACAAAAAACACAGATGTCTCTAATATTTACAGTATGATCAGTTAGAGGGTGGCTACATCAGATTCCCCAGAGAAGTTTCTTCTCAAAATCCTTCATATTAGAGAGGTGCAGAGAGACGCTCGTTCTCACATATTCCTGTGCAAGCAACAGATATATCAGTCTGCTCAGCCCTTCACACATTAATAGGATTTTCAGCATTAAAAAGACTATGAGAAACTCTTGCCAAAGACTCAAAATTATCCAGTTACACTAAACCAAGCAGTCACCACAAGGTGGATAAGTCCTGCATGACCTTCCTCTGTGGACCAGTGATTTCTGTCAAATTAGCCCAATCAAATAAAGGTGTTTTATATGCATATTTCATACACACACAATACATCTTGGTGGCAGAAACGGCCACAGTGAGACACATGAGGGTTTGCTGTAAACTTCACAGATCATTGCTTGGAGCCCTCGCCATGACACATGGCCAAAAAAACCCCACCCTGCATTCCCTGACTCCTAATTCCCTTCCCATGGGTACATTTCCCACTAAGGAAAGGATTTTTGGTTTTAGAGAGTGAGGACAGCAGAGAGTGATTTGGGGGAGGAACAACTAAGGTCAAATAACAGCTTGTGTATAAAAAGGCTAAGAAAAATATTTCTCCATGCAATGTCACACACAGCAGCTACTTTTTCCTAATTTGTCATCACTGTAAACATTCAGTGAGCAAATATCCTTTTTATGTTCTACTCTTTGCTCTCTACTCTCCTCACACACAGTGCTCCTCTCTGAGTTTATTGCCCCTGTTTTTTGAAGTGACTTCAGCTTTTTGGATATCCAACGGAAAGGGAATTCCTTCTGCTGCACAGCCTTAATGCAAGCTCTGCATCTCCCCTGTTATTGCCATCTGACTTCCCACCAAGCTTCTGGGCTCTTCCAGAGAGTTGCAGCAGTCACAGGGTCCTGGTTAGGGACACGTCACTGTCTCTGTCACCCTGTAGGCAACTGTTGGCCTCTGAGGAGTTGTATTTCTATCTGGACGGTAGAGCTTCCCCGTAGTGCTCCTTTTGGGGTAGCTGCTTGTCCTTCTTCAGGCAGAGCCAAGACCAGGTGCTGAGATGTAGGTACATACCCATTGATCTGGAAGGTAGTGGACATAAATGGCCACCTTTACTTGATATGGGTCATGAAAGGGGGATAGGGTGAAAGGCAAGCTTCCCAGTGCATTTGAGGAAGCTTTTCCCACACTGTATTTATTTTAGCAAGTATTTGTGTCAAAATACCAGTGTTATACTGTTAAGGGAAGCCATCCATTCTGTCTTTCCTTCAGGTTTGTTGAGAAATATTGGAAGAAGTTCATTAATCAATGATCTACCAGCCCTAGGATTAAATCAAGGACTAAGGGATTTATGGGGTGAGGTAAGGAACAGACAAATGCCCTATTTTCACCACCTTCTGCAACATATAAAATCTGGGGCACGCCATGTGAAGATGGCCATATATCTGCTCAACCTTCTCCATCCCAGTGCTCTGCATCTGGCCTGCTCCAGGACATTACATCTCAGCAACCCAAGGAAGATGATTTGATAGACGACCCTCCAGTTATCAGTCTGCAAATAGGTTTGGTGCCTGCTTCCTGATTTTTTCTTAGCATTGAGTATATAAAATATGGACATTTGAAATATCCAGCATACGGCACTGCAGAACATGGCTGAAGTTCTTCCAGAAGGCTTTGAAGTTCTGTCACAGCTTGGATTTCTCTGAACAAAGCAATAATGGCTGCTATGTGCAGTCCAAAGCAAGTTGCACAGTTGGGTGTATGTGTGTGATACCCGGGTCACCAAAAGAAATGTACATAATGTACATAGAGGTACTTTGACCTTTGGAAACATCAAAATGGAAGGTCCCTGTGTAGATAAAATTCCTGACAATTAATGGCCATTTTTCTCTCCCTATACCAAGAGCTCCCAATACCAATGCCTGTTTGTGTAGAGCCAGGGACAAGAGACCAAAGTATAAAGTTTAAAATGTTAAATTCTATATGTTAATATTTTTTCATGTCATATTACTCATCTTTCAGGCAAACTGCTGTGCTGAGTCTGCTAAGAAGAGCATGAAGACACATGACAGAATCTGGCCTTTCAATTTTTTTTTTTTTTGCATGTGTGTTTGTGTCTATATACTTTTCAGTGTACATAACTGTCTTTTAACTGTGGTCCTTGGACAAAGAGCAAGGCTTTATCTCTACTATGAGCATATGCTGGTACTGGTTTGGTATGAAAAGGCATGAAATAATCACAGTTATAAGCCACAGAGAACCCCGTGGGCTAGCACAGCTGTGAGAAAGAGTAGATTGTGTTGGTCTGGTTTATACCACAGGAGATGCAGCCCACCCCAAAGAGCAGAGAATTCCATTCTAAAAGTAGATGTTGCACCTCCAAGAGATGCTCTGATGATCCACAGTCCTGGCAGGACCTCTCTAGGATAACATTACTTTAGAGAAATAAAACAGTTTCCCTTGTTTGGGGTTGGGGGTTTTTTTTGTTTGTTTTTTTTTTGCAAGGATATGGAAAACTTTTAATGAAGGGAGAAGAGGAAAAGAGTAATTGAAACACATAAGGAGCACAAGAAGGACTTTCAAGGAGCTAGTAATACTATTGTCTTTATCAGAAACACCCGCACTGAGTAGAAAGTGCTTGCTTCCCAGCTGAGGAGATTTCACACAGACCTGTGGTATTAGAGAATGGCAATCACAATTTATCAGCAAGTTTAATTACCATTGGGAATTTACATGCAAATCATAGAACCATAGAACAGTTTCAGTTGGAAGGCACCTTTAGAGGTCATATGGTCCAACCTCCTTGCAGTGAGCAGGGACATCTTCAACTAGATCAGGTTGCTCAGAGCCCCGTCCAACCTGACCTTGAAGGTTTCCAGCATCCCTTGATTGAATTTACTACCTCTGTGGACAACCTGTGCCAGCATTTCACCACCTTCATCACAAAAAATTTCTCCCTTATATCTAGTCTAAATCTACCTTCTTTTAGCTTAAAACCATTACCCCTTGTCCTAGTGCAACAGGCCCTATTAAAAAGTCCACCCCCATCTTTCTTATAAGCCCCCTTCAGGTACTAAAAGGCCACAGTAAGGTCTCCCCACAGCCTTTTCTTCTCCAGGCTGAACAACCCCAACTCTCTCAGACTGGCCTCACAGGAGAGGTGCTCCAGCCCTCGGATCATTTTTGTGTCCCTCCTCTGGACCCGCTCCAACAGGTCCCTGTCCTTCCTGTGCTGAGGGCTCCAGAGCTGGACGCAGCCCTGCAGGTGGGGTCTCACCAGAGCGGAGCAGAGGGGCAGAATCCCCTCCCTCGCCCTGCTGGCCGCGCTGCTTTTGGTGCAGCCCAGGATACAGGCTGAGAGTCTCTTAGATGAAAGGCTGAGAGACTTGGGTTTGTTTAGCCTGGAGAAGAGAAGAATGAGAGGGGATTTCATAAATACCTATAAATATCTGAAGGGTGGGTGTCAGGATGATGGGACCAGGCGCTTTTCAACAGTGCCCAGTGACAGGCCAAGGGCCAATGGGCACAAGTTGGAACACAGGAAGTTCCACCTCAATATGAGAAAAAACTCCTTTCCTATGCAGGTGCCAGAGCAGCGGCACAGGCTGCCCAGGGAGGCTGTGGAGTCCCTTCCCTGGAGACATTCACACCCCGTCTGGACGCGTTCCTGTGCCCCCTGCTCTGGGTGTGCCTGCTCAAGCAGGAGGTTTGGACCAGATGATCTCCAGAGGTCCCTTCCAACCCCTGCCATTCTGTGATTCTGTGATACAGTTGGCCTTCTGGGCTGCGAGTACACTTTGTTGCTTCATGTCCAGCTTTTCATCCACCAGTACCTCCAAGTCCTTCTCCTCAGGGCTGCTCTCAATCCCTTCATCCCCCAGCCTGTGTTGATATCAGGGGTCATCCCAACCCAGGTGCAGGAACTTACACTTGGTGTTGAACCTCAAGAAGTTCATGTGGGCCCACTTCTCAGTCTTGTTCAGTGCAGTTCATTGCAGGCCAGGGAGGACCAACATATGGGGAAGAACGAGTTAAAACAACCCATGCCATTAAGTAACAGACTGCCATAGGGCTGACTAGTGAAAGCTTGCAGTCATATTTCTATCAGGGCAAGACAGATAAAGTAGATTTTTACTGGATCAACAATTACTGTAAAAGGCATTAAAGGTCAAAATGGATAAATATCAAGTCATACAAATCCCATCTTTAGCTAACAGCAATTTGGAAGATTGTGCTGTTTTAATAACAACCCATTGTACAAAAGCTGCTGGAAATGCATCACAGAGTTCCTGTAGAAATCATATGTTGAAGCTGTGTCTTCCAAGCTATTAATAATACCACAACAAGTATCCTCCTGTATCATATCAGTGGTTTTTAACTGCTCTTCATAAATATTTCTGGAGTTGGTTGAATTAGACTTGTAATGATTTCTCCATTAAATATGGTCTGATCAATTTTTACGGCATCGCCTGAGGAATGAAATCAAACAAATGTCATGCTGCAGTTGCATTTCCTCTATGGATTTTTGAGGCTTTCTTTTAAAAATATATTTTTGTTTGACAGCAGAGACATTGATTTGACAACTTGCTTTACAATATTAGAGTAGCTTTCAAGTAAGGTAGTTATGCTGGGTGATCTGTGTACTGCTTCACTATTATTTGAGGTTTCAGCTCACATCCCAGTCACATGGGGCAATTTGTCATTATCTCTGCTAATGACTATGTGAATCTGGATCAAACTGAGTAGCTGATAAATAAACATGTTGATTTCTGGCAAACTACTGACAAGGAACATGATTTTAATATTTGTCATTAAAAAGTGACATGGCTTCCTAAATGTTACAACACAGAACCATGGAAGATGAAACATATCACCTACCAAAGGTATCACTTTAAACTTAATTTGTGAGCAGAGGACATGTGAACTACCAGTGAGTTAGGCTAAAGGCGCTCAAGTCCAGCATCATGTTTCTTAGCCTGGTGAGTACTTGCTGCTTAGACAAAGGCCACAGCCACCGTTGAAGTTAATTGGGATAGCTGAATATTATATGTTCATCTATTAAATGAGATATCAAGGGTCATTTTAGTTGAAAAATGAAAGGATTTGCTAAGCTATATTGTAAAAAGGTTCAGGAAATGTAGGGGTGAGATGAAGAGGAAAATGCATTGAGCCTAGCTAAAAGCACCTCATTAAAACCCCGTTTCATTAGCACAGCTTGTTAAATCAGTAACTTAAGGCTTAACGAAGGTCTATCCATGGCAGCAGCTGTGGTCCTGCAGGGTTCTAGGTAGAACATCAATTGAATTATCCTGACAAACAGCAGAGATGTGTCTCAGAGCTTCCTCATTGAGGTAACAGATACTTCCGCTGGTACGTACTGAAAAGGTAGCAGATTGTGCAGGCAACCTTTTTCAAGTCTTGCAAAACCACTGAAAATGGCCAGGATTCAGCACAACTGAACAAAAGCTCTGATTAATTATCATCTATGTTGAAATAAAAATAACTGGTTAACTACCTTGTAATGGAAACCTGTGGTGAGCTGGCAGAAGACTTATCCTCTCCCCTCTTTTGAAACCGCTTCTCTTGTGTTTAATAAAAGATACTAAATGGCCCTTTTGATTTTACATTATAGTTATGAGTAAGACACTAACTTATATCAGTTTTCTGTAGATTCAGGGAATAAGAAGCTAGAGGAGATCATTGGAAGCTTTTTATCTTGTCCCACATGAGCTCTTGTGCCAGCCCCTAGCTTTCTGCTAGTTGAAAGCATATTGTTAAAGAATCATTTATGTTTTATTTTAAAGGCATCAAGTAAACTGGAAGATGAAAAATCAGCAGTGGCAGCTGTATGCCTTGTACCACGTCTACATGATACCTGAATGCTTTTTATCATTGAAGGGACAAATTTTTTGTCCAAAAAAAAATTGTGGCCCATTGAAGTACATGGAATTGCATCTGTTTGCAAGACTGAATAATGAATGTATTATGACCACTAGTTTTAAAGCACACATTACCTGTATGACTTCAGTGACTGTGAACCATTTGACACAGAGGTAGAACTAATCCAAAACTTATACAATGTGAGACTTCAGAAAACATGTCCAAAATGAGACAGATTTAACACAGCATCTGGCGGTGCAATTACTTTTACCAAGCAGCGAGCCAGTCATTTCAGAGGATCTCAAGAATCTTAGATTGAGACCTGTCCCTCTTTAAGGCCCCTGTAGTCAACCAAAACTCCTAAGAAAAGGATTGTGGTGAGCCATGTCCACCAGGACTGAGCATATAACCAACTCCAGGCTTTAGGGAACCAGACACCTAAACCAGATTGACCTGAGAAATTCTGAGGTCACTTATTTCTTCAGCATGGTTAAACAATCACCTGGATCCAACCTCATATTCCTCTTCCATCTGTGGACAATCATTCTCATTTTTGCCATAAGACTCCATGCCCTAGTAAGAGAGAAGGGACTTGAAGGGGAGCTCTGGAGCCTGGCAAAAGAGGTGCTAAGGTTCTCCCATTTAAGCTGTTTCACTTTGACCAGTTTCTGTAAATATCTATTGGACCACCAAGAGATAAAGCTCATGAGAACGATTCTGCAAGTGCAGAGGCCAAGTCACCAACTGGAAAGAGAAGGAAACTGAATGCCAATGCTTCCTGCAATTAATAGCAACCACTACTACTACTGCCCAGCGATCACTCATCTACTCCTTAAAAAGGGAATGAGCTCTAACAGGAGAGATGGAGATTGTGGAGGCTTACCCCAAATACACTTCCTTCCAGTGGTGGTTCAGGTTCTTTCCTAAGAGGCAGAAGGCAGAAATGATGCCGAATCTCCTGAGTCTGGTATTTTTTCTAATCAATAGACTATAGGGTAAAATGTTCTCTACAACAAGCCTGGTCACCCCCTAAAATGCCTTTGAAGATGGTTCTGTCAGGTGACAGAACGGGTGGTATAATAGTATCTTGACTGAGAATTTAAACAACGAGCAATGATGAGGTAGACTAGTTATTCACACTGGGCAAATGATGGCTGATCCTTGGCAACGTTACTACCAAAAAATGAGATTGTCGCACCCTTCAGAATTTGGTTAGCAACTGAGGAGCTGCTTAGCCTAAATTCTATGATCGCAATTATGCAGCAGTTAGACACCTAACTCCTTCCATGGATTGAGCTCTAAAATAACAAAAAAATAATAACAGATCCCCCTTTTTTAAGCCTTCTCCCTCGCTTGGATGGCTCTGAGATCTTTATCCCTGAAATTTGAGTTCAGTGGGCCCTGATCTCAGATGATCGCACACACACAGACCCCAAATACCGTTTGTGCCCCAGGCTTTCCTGTATTGCTAAAAGAAATTACTAAATTTCATCATTAGCCTACATTTGTTCCAAGATCTGATCTGGCTGTTCCCATGTTTTATTGTTTTCCATATAAATACTATTTCTCATGAACAGGCACACCCTGGCCTCCATTCTGCCTTGTTACAAACCTAAACTGGAGCTACCTACAGTGACTGGCATTGCCATAAGTTAAAAAAATGACGAACAAACAACAACAAACCAATCCTAACAGTGCTATGAAGAGTTAAAGTATATAACACAAGATTCACTCAACCCAGAAAGTCTGCATTCCCAAATCTCTACCATCCTTTTACATACTTCATAGCCAGACTGGGTCTCCACATGTTCAGAATAATCCAACTCACGGTGAGGCTAATCTCCTGAAAACCAACTCATTAAATTAATGTCAGCGATTTTATATGTCTGACTTGGGGAAAAAATTCATGGGGGAATGACAGGTCCTATGTGCTACAGTGCTGCAGCACCACTGCCGTTGAAGTGACCCCTATACATAGTTTAAACTCCAGTGGTGAAGTTGGCAACTTAATTTCACATTTATTGGAGTCAGAGTGCAACATGCGTGTATCTGCCGAGTTGGGACAGCTTTTGCTGATGCTTACTGGCAAAGGATGCCTTCAGAAGAGAAATGTTTTGGCCAGGATTCTATTTCCACAAGCTATCTTATTGTTAGAATATTCAGCAGTCAAATAGATCATCCCTCAAATGAGTGATTGCAACAGCAGTACCACACAGAAGTATTTGGAGGTTAGAAAGGATGTGATAATGAACACAAGCCAGTGCAGCAATGCTGTCACAAAAAGGCAAAACATGCACTGGGTTGAATTCATGGAAGTGCAATATGTTTTCCACTGTGCTTGGCTTGGGTTAGGTGTCAGTGGCAGTGATTTATTGCTTTTGGTTCTGGTGTTACTGACCAAATCAATTGCTGGTGTCATGACACTGATTTAGTATTTGTACTGCTTTAGAAATAGGTGCCACTCTCATGAACCATGGCCCTCTTGTTCTAGGTGCTTTACCACCATGGGACAGAAGTATGGTCTGTGCCCAAAGAGCTTCCAGTGGAAAGCAAGAGGTGCAGACAGATGGGAGAGCAGAAAGAGCCAATGCATCAACACTGGCCTCTGCAGTCAGTCCTGGTCTCAGCACAACAGCAGCCCAGCAGTGCCAGGCTTGTCATACACACCAGAGGAATTTTAAGGTGGAATTTGAAGGAGGGAAATGAAAATGCAATGGAGCCAGGTGTTAACAGGGAAAATAATGGATGAAACCAGCCTGGATAAAGGCAGGGATGATATAGGAGCAACCTGATGCCGAGGCAGAGTATAGCATCAGTGAGAAAAGGGGCCACAGCCCAAGACCATAGCTTCCCTCCTGGGTCTGCCCTACCTGGCTCCTTTGTGAACACAGGGCCTGGACAGCTCAAATCTGTCATGGGTAGGAGGGAGCTGCCACCTTGATAGAGCACAGGCAAGGTCTGGGCTGTGAAGGACCTTGACAATGAAGAAAGAAGGTACGCTTGATGTGATGGAGAGGGGGAAACTCAAAAAGGGACCTGGGGAGAAAAATGCCACAGTCAAAAATGCCACAACAAGAAAATAATTTTTACAGCAGTATTTTGAATTGGTATAGGAGAATGTGAATAAATAAGAATATAGACATGACTAAAATGGATAAGGGAATGCAGTATAAGGAGACTAATGCATAGATAAGCTTGCTCCAGACAATAGAGAAAGGAAAAATGTAGCAGTTCTTGGTCCATGGTATGCCTTCTGTTCAGTTCTGGATGTCGTAGAAGACCCTTGTGCAGTCTTGGGTAGATCACTTAATCTGCCTGTGCCTCAGCTCCTTCCCTGTAAAAGTTGGATAATAACATCTGTTGTTGTTAGGAGATACTCCTTTTTGGCAGAGAATATTCTGTCCAAGGTTTATGCCTCACTTAGTACAAGCTTGACTTTTTATCAAAATGGGGACTTAAACTGCAGCACTAAATAATAATAACTTGAAAGAGATATTGACAAGTCTAAAGCAGTTTGTGGAAAAGGCAGAGGAAGATACTAAGCAGAGAATACAGGAAGGAGCCACTTTGAGAACTGAACTTTATCCCCACATTCTGCATGATCTCTGTCAGGAAGCCACTGGCACAAATGCAGTGATGGGACCACATCAGGCTAAATCACCCCTTTATTCATAATGTGGATGTCCCAGCAGTGAAGCACAGACACCCAAGCAGATGCTGTCTGCCATGAGTGCTGTGATGCCTGAGAAGCTTCCCAACTGTTTTGTTGGTTTATCAGTTTATTTTTTGGTTTGTTACAGGGCATACAGGAGGAAAGGGTTTGTTGACTTCCAACTTGGCTGAATAACATAGACAATTGTATACTAACTGCAAGTCAAAAGGCCTGATATGGGAAAATTCAGAGGACTGTATGTTTATAGGTAAGGACAAATGATTCAGTTTCTTGACCTCTTCCTTCTCTCTGCCTCACTAATTTATACTATTTAGTGAAGAAAAAAATCTTGTCTGAACTTGAACAGAAAGATCCACTCTGCCTTCAGCAGATCACAGAGTTTTCAGTACCTGATTCCTATTAAACATTTTATTTGGGTTTATTGAACAGTTGTATTTGGCTTTGTTGAATCATTGCCTTTGCAAAATGCATAGTATCTATGCAAATTGGACTTAAATTGCTAGTCTGTACCCCTTAGCAGAGTGCGGCTCTGGCCTTTCTTCACGAAGATAAATATTGAGCTCTGTCCATATAGAAATACAATTTGTGTTAAACAACAACAAGAACACCACAAAGACCCATAATAGGGTGTCCGTACTTTAGGGTTTTAAAAAATAATATTAGAAAAGGGAATTCCCTTCCCTCTTTTCCCTTTCCCTGAAAGGACCATTATAATGAGGGAAGAGAGGACAGGTTCGTATCATGAAAACTGATGTTTCATGTAACAAAAAAATCAATATCTCTGCAAAAGTGCTTCTAAAAACTGCATACAGGAAGACACAGTAGTAACAATGGAAAGAAAAAATTAAATCATTTTGGAAACAAAACTTGTTTTTATTATTGTGATGAGAACATGATTTGTGTTGAGAAATTAAATTCCAGTGAAGAGTCCACATTACATCTTCTCATTCATGTGTGAGCACTGAGAAAGTAGAGCCAAGCCACGAGAGAGTAAACTTCAAGCAAAAGTGCCCAGGAAGACATTAATACAATAGCTGTTAGGAAAGAATAATGAATATTTGTGTATGTTTCAGCTGTAAATGTATCCCGTTGCTGTCTCAGAGGAAGACTTCACAAATCAAATCACCACAGCAAAGGCTGTGGTTAAGGTTTGTATAGTATAAACTCCAATTTTTTGAAAACATGTGATTAATTCGCTTCATATCATAAATCTGATCAGCTGGTAGGAAGATTAATCAGACATGCTGGTCCCCTCTCTCAG
Organism: Phalacrocorax carbo; assembly: GCF_963921805.1. Classification (NCBI taxonomy): domain Eukaryota; kingdom Metazoa; phylum Chordata; class Aves; order Suliformes; family Phalacrocoracidae; genus Phalacrocorax; species Phalacrocorax carbo. The sequence goes on along the minus strand of NC_087514.1, from coordinate 8,087,348 downwards.
ATCATTCCTTCTGTATTGATTATAGAGTGGCTTTTTCTTCCCTACAGTTAAAGCTCACTAGTTTTCACTTCAAATGATCAGATTAGACCTGAAATGTTTACTGTGTGTAAGCTAATTCTAGTCACTTGAAACTTCATGTAGCATATATTCTGGCTAAATCTGATTAGAACAGACAATTGACTTCTGATTTACACTCACTTCAAGGGACAGCGTAGGGGCCCCCGATATGTAATTAGACAAAGTGCGTGGAGTCCCCTGTGCGGGAGGAGGCGGGAGCTCCTGGCCAGTCTGCCACTTACCATTACCCAGACCAACAGAGGATGTCACTGAAACAAGAGCTGAAGTCAAAAGGCAGAGACTGAAAGTGCCCAGTCTCTGAGTGCTATAAATGACCTTGAGATATCTCCTGCAATTGTGAGAGAGTCTGGCTGTTTTCTCAGGCAAGAACCCACTATGATGTTTTTCTCAGTCATGAAATACTATTTTTGAAATACTGTTCTTGTACTATGAGACTCCACAGGATAAATAAAATTTGTGGTAGGCAGATCTATTTGTATTTACAGGAGGTGTTGAGCTCCTTCTGGATTCTGGACCATTTCTGGTTCTCTGTGGCTCCTTCTTTCTGCTCTGCTGTTCAAGGTCTTCAGAGAGCTCTTAGTCATAACAAAACTCAAGTGTCTATTTTCTTCTCATCTGCCTTGACCCCTGAGACACTTCACACAGTCAGCCACAGTCTTCCCTAAAAATGAGACTTTTTCTGGCTCTCTGTAAGTGGGTAGCCTGTAACTCTAGGTTCCTCCTTCCTCTTTTCTGCTCATGATTTTACTCTTCCCATTTTGTAGATATTACTGTTTTACTTTTCTACCTTTTCACTTCTGTGGAGTCCTCAGGAGCTCAGCCTCTGCATTGGTCCTGATTTTACTCAACCACCTTTGACTACTGCCTGCAAGCACGCTTCTCATACCTTGGCATATGTCTTCCACCAACCTTCGTCTGTGGTACTTCTCCCCCTGCTAGCAACTAAATGTACCTAAAGCAAAATGGGATCCTTTGGCCTCTTACCCAAGCCATCTTTTCCATGTGCCTTGCAAAAAGGATGCCAGTCTAGATCTCATCCCTGGCTTCCGGATTGCTACCCCACTCTTAAATCTGATCTCTGATATGCTGCTAGCTTTTTATAGGCACTACACCTAATTTCTTGAGTCCCTTCACAATCCCTCTGTGAGTCACTGACATTAAATGGGGTCTATCTCTGCATCTTTACCTGTACAAAAATAGTTGCACTTGACCTTGTACGTTTTCATGCCCTCCCTCTTCCCAGGTCTCTCCTGTTCACACCACTCTCCTACAGAACCCCTTACATGCTTTTCAACAGGACTCTTTATGCCTAACTTACAACTCAGGAATAATCTCTAAAGTCCATCCTTCTTTCAAGTGCCTCTTCAAAGCCTCTTCAAGAATGCCCTCTACCTGTGCTTCCTGTAACAAATTGCCAGGACTGGCCAGAAGACAAGGATCTTCAGATATTTGTATCATCTCTCTCATTCCATACACATTAATTTACTAAATTCCAAGTAGAAAAGTGTAAGATGACCAGTCTGAACACAGACCCTTCCTCCTGCTCCATTGTTTCCTCTTACCTCTGCCTTTCTACTGACTGTGACACCTACTTGTTGCTTTTTTTATAAATAGGACATAGCTAATGAGTAAAATGTATGGCACTTCACTCTGGGGAATGATTCGCACTAGAAGGTCTCAGCTCTCCTACAACATAAACAATGGGAAACACATAATAAATGGAGAATGAATTAAATTTATTTTAAAAAAATCTGGCTTTTTGATACATCCCTATAGATGTGAATCCTGAGAAGAGCTGATTTTCACATTACATAGACAACTTAGGATCTCATAGAACTATCTCATAACACAGCAGGATTAGGCAAAAGAATGTTTCAACAGGCCAGAACAAGGGAGGAAGTGACCACTTTGATCAATGTAAGGAAATTAACTGACCTTGCAGTTTCCTAAAGAAGAGATTATTTTTATTATTTATTTATATGACTGAACTGAAATGTTTTTCTCTCATTAAATACTACCAATTTATCAACCAGTAGGAATATGTGTCCTTCTACAGGAGTACCGGAGTCTATTTTCTAGCCCCAGAATAACAACAAATCTTATGAGTGCTTTAAAAATGGATCAGCACACAGAGGCAAGAATAGATGTAAATTTTAATTTAGGGCAGCATTTTTTTTGTGTTATATTATTACACCATGTTCGAGTAATTTTGGTGTTTTATGTAGCGTTTAAAGTTCTACAGCTGTAACTTCTAAAGAAAAAAGAAACCAATAAAAACCACAGCAATTCTTTGCCCTATCATCAGTTGTGATTTTTTTCAAACCTGCTATTAGATGTCCGACCAAAAAATAAGATCATAGGGGAAAAAATAATCAAAATAATTGGAAAAACGAAAGTGAGGAAACTAAGGGAAATGATAAAGAGAAAATTGTTTCTTAACTATAATATGAAACTTCCTATCAACGTGTCTCTCTTCTAACTTGTGAAGGTAATAATTAGAGCATGTGAAAATAACCTGGTCGTTTTGTCAATATAATTTTCTTTATATTAGGTAGTCAACAGCAAGTCTGAAGTTCTGAAGAACAGTTATGTATCAGTGAGCAGAACATGTTAATTGCCACCCCCACTCACCCCCCCATTCATCCAGTTCACAAAGAACGAAGACCTGAAGTTCCCAGGCACCAAGATGGCTTGTCCATGCTCCTGAAGAAGAGGGTGACCATCTCTTCAGCTATGTTTTCCAGAAGTGAGGAGTGTACTAAGGGGTATCTTCATCTATAAGATCTGGCCTGAGTTTAACAGCTTTACCAGACTCACATCTTGTGCAGTTTGTACAGTTTAGTTACACATGGTCCAACTGAGTATTTCATCTAACACAGAGCCCTGGAAAGTCCTGCTAGCACAGTGTGTGTCGTGAAGACAATGTCCTTATTGGATATTTTGCAAGACCATGTTAAAAAAAAAATAGGACCAATTACCTTAAAACCATATGGCCATAGATGGTTGCCTCATTCAGAGATGGGATGAGATTCATGTAATTTGCCTAGATATGTCCATGTGAACAAGTTACCATGGGCTCCCATGCTAATCAAAGAAGTTTAAAAGATGGGATGGGTCATTGTTTCTTAAAATTGATGTTGACATTTGGTCTAGTGAATCATGCTCTAAATGCCATGGACTATCAGCTGGATCTCCACTGAATAGGCAACTAGCTTCAACATGGTTGTTGACCTCCTTGACAGCTGAACTTAGGTGAGGTGGAACCCACTGTAGGAATGGGATTCTGTTGCCAAAACAAAGGTGTCGATAGCACTTGTTTGAGATGTATCAGACCATCCCAGACACCTCATTCAGCTAACAGGTATGGGACAGGACTCTTGAGAGATCCAGATCCTTATGGAATTTCAGAGATCAGGCAGGATACCCTAGGGCATTGTACCTGGAAGTCCTTATTAACTGGAATCCAACTCACTTACGGACCTGGTACTGAAACTCAATAGAACTGACTATGTGAGGAGAGACCGCACTTCTAGGAACTGTAGAGAGCAGAAATATAAACTAAAAGATTTTAACAATAGCCACTTTTATATGTGTGAAAGAGCTTGAAGACTTCTGAGGTGGCAGGTTGCTCTGAGTAAAAACATAGTAAAATAGAGATGCCCTATGCATAAGGACTAACACATGGCTGCAGCTGAAGAGAGAGGTGAGGGAGTAGAAACAGCAAGTTTAGAGGAAGATGCTAATATTTTTTACCAGTTCTTTAGGTTTTTTGCGTGCTGTTGACCTCTGGTGTTTTTCCTCTGCTTTGAGACTTTGTTCCCTAGTTTCAAGTGCTCATTTTGTATTTGGTTATGGATTAAATGCTTTTTATTTTTTTGTTTGTATGCCAAAGCCCCTGTTTTAAAAAGCAATGGGGTTTTTTTTGCTAATATATATAATACACTTTCTTAGTTAAATTTTCCTCAAATCAATGGCCTTTATACTGGAGGGAAAATAACATTTCCTCAGTCCTTCAGCCAAAACTGTGTATTATGATGCTGTAAGAGAGAGCAGAAAGAGAGATTGTAAAGCTTGCAATAAAGATAGCATATGATTTGTCTTTTATAATTAATAGTTTGATCTCTTTTCTTTCTTCGTTGCCATGGTATTCTTTTTTTACTTTATTTGTAAGTGCTTTATGTTGAATCCATAGTCAGTAGATTTTTCTAAGGTTGGGAAATATTTTTTTAATCTCTATGTATTGCTAAAGTTTCCTCCTGTACCCAAATTTTGAGCTCAGGCATCACTGAGAATACTCACATCAGAGATTTTCAGAACTATCAACATTAATAAACATCAGATTTTATCAGAAATCTTTGTCTTTAGCATAGATCATCATGCTGTTGAACTCTGTCTTTTAAAAACATATGAACAATGAAGCACTGACCTCTTCAAACTCTCAAAAAAAATCAGTGAAAAAGCTTATTGGAATCATCAAGAGGAAGTTCCCAAAGTTCTTCAGATAATATCCGTACATTATCCTGCTCCTTTTTTACTTACTAAAAATAACAAAAATTAATGGCCCAGAAAATAAGAAAGCCCAGATTTAGACACAAATAACTAGACCACTTAACCGCGCTATACAAATATTCATTCATAGAAGCGTGTAATGCACCAAAACAAAAGATAAAAAATTAACACCAAAGTATCCAGTAGCCTTGTGGTCGGCTTCTTATCTGGAGTGCAGGTTCAAAGATCTTTGTAGAATAAAAGACTGAATCCACACCTCCTGCATCATAAAGCAGTGCCATGGTCACACTAGAAAGTAGACCCTGGCTCTGGGTGTTTCTTCTGTAAGATCTACTTCAGGTCTTCTGGAATAGAATCTGGAATAGAATCACAGATTTATTAAGGTTGGAAGAGACCTCAAGGATCAAGTCCAACTGTCAACCCAACACCCCCATGCCTCCTAAACCATGCCCTGAAGTGCCACATCTACATGTTTTTTGAACACCCCCAGGGATGGCAACTCCACCACCTCTCTGGGCAGCCTGTGCCAATGCCTGAACACTTTTTCAGTGAAGAAATTTTTCCTAATATTGAATCTAAACCTCCCTTGGTGCAACCTGAGGCTGTTTCCTCGCGTCCTATCACTAGTAACTTGGGAGAAGAGACCAACACCCACCTCACTACAACCTCCTTTAAGGTGGTTGCAGAGAGCAATAAGGTCTCCCCTCAGCCTCCTCTTCTCCAGGCTAAACAACCTCAGTTCCTTCAACCTCTCCTCATAAGACCTGCTCTCCAGACCAAATTCTTCTATGGCTCAGGACCTGAGCAGCATGTGAATGTCAACAGGCAGAAATTAGATTCTTTGGGGATTATACAAGAGATTAATGTGGTCCTGAATGCTTAAAAAGATAGGCTGGGGTTTTAAGACCATCTAGGCTTCAGTGGTTTATAAGGCTAGCATGGTTTAGGCAGACTGGATTTGAAAGACAGCAGTTTGCAAAGGAGTGATGAGGTTAACATTGGTTCCAGCCAAAATTGCTACCCTGGAGGACATAGTCACTCACAGGCAGAGGCAGGCTGAAACCAAAGAGAGGCGTATTTGATTCTGCAATTCTGTCAGGGCATTAAAGTTGCCTGCTGTTGCTCTAGCTGCTCAGAGAGCTCCGAGGATTTGCTCTTTCCCAGCTCCCAGGGGACACACGATAGCAGGAACATAGAGGATCTCACTCCCCAGGGTGGTCAATTCAAGGCTTTTCAGCACATTGGCTGAAAACTAAAAGTTTGAAGCAGAGAATGTTCTGAACAGTTGTTACAAAGCCTCACAGTGTAAGTAAAGGGACAGTCATCATTCCTGCTCGCAAGCAGTCGTCCTTACCAGCTGTCAGATTTCAACAATGGTCACTGGAGTCTGCAGAGAGTCCATCAACAAGATTCAAGGCAAAATCTTCACGCAGGCTTTTGCAGGTTGTAGTCGTAACAGTTTTTCATGTTTTGAGGGTGACTGTAAATATTTGTAGCCGTTGGCACTGTCTCTGTCCTGTGGCACACTAGTCCTGGAGCAGCACTTGGCAGCTTCAATGCCTGTTTGTGCAGCCACAGCAAGGTTTGAATTGTGAGTCCCCTTTCCTTCTTGCACAGCCCGTGATGTTAAATCTGTGATGTCTTTTTCTGGAATGCTGCAAGAACACTCTGCCTGTCTCTTACTGTTCCTGTTACATTTTGATTCTTTCTTTATGTCCCAGAACTTCTTCACAACCAAACCACATATAACAAAGATGCTCTCAGGTATTATCGTTCTCTTCACGGGAAAGAAAGGAAACGCGGCAGGTTCTGAGTGCTACTTTCAAATGTTCACAAGGGACATGGTAAAATCTTTGCTAGCTCGCTTAACTGCTCCTGTGATCTTGCCTGATTGTTGTCATTCCACTTGTATTTCTCCGGAGTATTTCACACCAATGCTACAATTCATTCTGACTCCTTGTAAGCTGAGACCTACATCTGCAGCAGGACCTTTTTTCACTTTGGTGTCTCTGTTGATACAACCATTAATTTGTCTATTTTTCTTTATGATTGTTATTCAGCTTTTTGTTTAACAGATGTCATAATCGTACTGACAGTGCAGTGACAGGATTACACAAGTTTGATTAGTACATAACGAAAATTGCCTGTAACATAAGTATTTTGCAATTATGTAAAAAGCACAATGCCATCTGGGTCCTGCTCATATTTCTTTCCATTTTTCTCTAATAAATGACAACCAGCAGTAAAATTTCACTCTGTAGTAAAATGTGAAGTACAGCAACAAGAATTTATATAAAACATTTTGTGTTTTCTCCGAGCATTTTAAGATTTAGAAGCGAGTCCAGCAAATGTTTAGCCTGCTGAGTGGTCCTTATTCACAGAAGGAGCCATTGACTTAATAGCGTGACCTATCTGATTAAAGATTATTTGCAAGAGTCAAATGTTTCCAGGTCTGGTAGAGAATGGGGAGGGATTGATTCAGGCTCCTGCAAAGTAGTCATTTCCTATCTTCATTCATCTGATCCGTGAAAGGATGGTAAATTGTAATGCTCCAGACAACAGTGTATCATATCACTTCTATTACTACTGTTATTTAGTGCATGTTTAGAGCAAGGGTTTCAGAACAGTGCATCCCACAGCGGGCACAAGCTGGCAGCCGGGAGCCTGCCATCCTCTTGGATCCATCTCTTTGGTCTCACAGCAACACGGCTCTGGCCCACTGAAACTGAGTTCTTGGTTTCTCACGTTAGACACTCAGAAATAAGAAGTGAAGGCAATTAGCCTGTCAAAGACCCTTGAAAATGCTGATGTAAATGACCTGATGAGATTCCCAGTATGAGCTAATAAGGGAACTGGGATTACCAGACAGGGTTAACTGGATCTTAAACTTTTGCTACCTCCTCTGCAAGAAAAAGAAGTTTATCTAACTCCTTGTTAAAACAGTGGGGGGCGAGAGGAGGAAGGTAATTATCCTTCTATAAATGTTGAAAACTAGCGAAGAATTTCTGATACAAGCATCTGCTGGATTTGGGCTTTTATGTCTGCAGAATGGTATTCCTTAGGCACCAAAATACATAGTTAGAAAAGTTCTTGCAAGATTCATGTATCCATGCATGTATAATGAATTCAAACAAGAATTATATAAACCTCAACTAACTACTTTCATCTAAGTCTGGGAAGTCCTCTGTGCTTTCACAGTCAAAATGCTGTTTGCAATTACTTTGACTGGATGTAAAGAATGGCCTGTTTACATAAAGAAAAACAGCACGGTGTTCCTCTACAGCTAGAGAGAGTGAGCTGTAAAGAAGAGCTCTTACTCCTGGTAAGGACTAGATAAAGGATTTCTCTGAGTTGTTTGTGTCCCCCTGGTAATACAGTGTCTTCTTTTTCCTTTGGGAAGATGGCACTGAACACAGGGCAAAGGGATGATGAGAGGTTATGAAAAAGGAAAGACCTATCTCCGAGATGGAAAGAAGCCAAGCAGGCAGGCTGGACTGCCCCCTTCTCCAGAGTCCAGGAGATCTGTGAGATGAAGATGTGTTAAACGACGAGGAAGGATTTATGTCAGTATACCTGGAGAACGGTTCATCTTCAAGTGAGGGGAAAGGGAAATGACCGGAATAAGTTACACTCCAAAGCTTCGGCTTCAATATTATGATAAGTTTTAAAAAAATCTGAGGAACATTAGTTACATGAGGTAAACAGAAAATGAGATAAAATGCTAAATAGTTTACCAAGGGTAGATAACGCTCGAATAATCAGATATCTCCCTTTGATAGCATAACTGATTACCCAGACAAAGGAAATGCAGTAGATGAAATCTGTCTGAATTTAACTAGGGCATTAGATATGGTGCCACATGGGAAAACCCTAGTGAGGTAGAAAAATGGAAAATCAGTGTAACATCTGTAAAGTGGGAAGAGATTTAGCTAAGGGGAACTGATAACCAGCTGCTCTCCAGCAGGGAAGTGTCATGCTGAAGAGAAGATATTAGGGAAGTTCTCCGGAGTTCCTCCTCAGAACCATATTTTATTTACTGAACACAGCACAAAAAAGGCCACTGAAACTCTCCATTGACCTGAAGCTGAGATAAGCACAAATCAGGACTGCGTGGATCCAGAGGAGTGGTGGTTTGTCTGAGTCCTGCCACACTAGAAATGGGGTGATACTCACTTGTACTGAATGCAACGTCATGTACTACTGATTAATAACAAAAAATTGTGCTATAAACTGGGAATAAAGATAGAATCAGCTGGAAACCCTGGGAAGATGTAAATGGAAGATTCTTTTTCTGCTGTTTTACTCATCAGTTCCTCTTAAAAAAGGACTCTCAGGGGGGCAGTGCAAGGAGGAGTAGGAAGGCATGTAGATATTTCCTACTCAGGCTTTTGCAAATGAGGGAAGATCTGGAAGTCAAAGGGAGGGACCAAAGGGACTGTCGGTGCTGCTCTGAGCAGCTACATCACAGCAGATAAGAGAAATGGATCCTGCAAGTGTGGGCAACAGAATCCAGTAGAAAAGTATTCAAGCCTTCAAGGTTCCCTCTTCCCTGTGGTTAGGTGATGCTCTCTGTCAGCATTTGCTCTGTGCTGGGAGTTCACTGCAGCACTTCAAGCTGCCAGGGCCCACCTTTGGTTTTGCTCACTTACTGAGTATCTCTGATTTGATGTCTCAGACCCTCTCTGCCTCCTAAACAGCTACGAGAAGTAGAGGCAAAACATTCATTCGTTTTTGAGCTCTGTGCATCACAATGACTTTCAGACTGTTTGAAAGCCTTTCTGCTGAAATCTTTTACTGAAAGACATAAAGATTGTTTTCATTTAAATACTTGTGAAAGAACAGTTGTGTTTACAAAAAATTCACAGTCACACAAAGTGATGTTAAAAGCAGTGCTAACCATTTCCTAAATAAATTGCAAGTTACAAAAACCCTTTGTCTCTTTTTTTTTTTTCATTTCAGGGGAATTTTTAATAATAATTAAGATTTGTAACCTGTTTTTCTTAATTAATCTGAATTGATTAAACAAATGATATAGTTCTGGGACTATTTCCAGTTTGCAAATTGTCCATACTAGTTTATGATAATTCTTGTGTATGAAATGTATTAATCCTGTGGAAAACAAAATACCAGCATTTGTTTAATGAAATCATTATCACTAAACACTTATCATCTGTTTAATGAAATTCAGAAATTCACAGATGGTTGTTCTATTATACAGCAAATACATGTTTAGTAGAAGGAATGTTTAGAAATAAATACAGCAATAAGTATTATAAATCTGTCTTTTTTGCAATAAAACTCAAAACATTTTTTTCAAACATAGATATGGACTATCAGCCCAGAGTAAGAGTATTTATATGTTGTGAAGAGTCTTCTTTAAAATTAAAACAGGAAATAATCTGCTTTTCAAAATAACAGATTAAAACGAACAAAAAAAAAGCGGAACGCTATCCTGATCCAGAGGCTAGCAGCTATCCAGACTTCACAAATCTCCAGCCACCACATGTGTAATAAACTTTGGAGATGCTGATAATTATACTGAGGAATTATCCAGGATTACAATGGCAATAATTGTTATCTCCTATTCAAAACTGGTGTAAGTTTAGCCAGCCTTCATCACAAGTACATTTCTTTTGTTATGCAGAATATAGAGCTTTGCAATTTTCTTTCTTGTGTAGATTTGGCCTGCCTGTAGGCATTTACCCCTCACTGCCTGATTTTGTTCTGCTCTGCTTTAGATGTTCTCCTTATTTAACTGTTCCCATATGAAATTCTGGGTCTGCCTGCAGTCATGTCGTGTTGAACTGAAGCTGAGATGTTAAAGCATGTGATTTAGCCATACAGCATAGCCTCACTCCTCTCCCGCATCTGCAGAAGTTCTGGGGATAGAGCCTGACAAAGTGTCTACAAAATCAAATTGCTTCTCAACATTTTGTCCTTGGATTTGTTCTTCCCATATACAAGGGCAGCAAGCAGGAGAATAACTAATACAGGAAAGGAAGCTGGAAGGGAGCATTTACTTATAGGGATTAAAATGATACAGCGTGGTGACTTTGCAATCTGCACTATAAAGTACCAGATGTCCCATTACAGTTATCCCCTTAATTTAAAGGAATACACGTACGATTTCTTTTTGTCCTGCTCTGCTCCAGTTAATAAATTCTGCGTTGCTGTCCTGCCGGAAAGGCTGAACTTTTATGGCTATTTTCAGTTTGCTAACATTCTCAGCATGAAAACATACTGATCTCAAGTATGGCTTTATTCAATAAATAAATGTCAGGTGAAAGCGACTGTTTTATTGAAAACTTGGCAAGAGCTGGCTGCATTAGACACGGAATTGCTTACACTGGCTGAAATTTTAATTCATTAAATATAGATTTCATCTTTTTTCCATTTCACCACTTTGTGGAACTGGGAGAAGAACTACATGTCAAAATACTCTTCCAAAGAAGCTACATGTGAATGATTTCATAAATACATTTCATACATCCAGGTTGAAAATTGGCCAGCCTCCAGAGATAACAGCCTGGAAGAGCTCACAACTTTCACAATCAGGTGGAAGAACAGATTTCTAGGTTTCTATTGCCGATCTTTCTGCTTGTTCATGGTTCAAGTCTATGGCAAGATCTGCTCTCGGAGCAAGGCAAGACTGTTGGGATGAAAAAGGAAATCTGAGCGGAGGGGAGGAGATGGAATAAGTTATGTAAAGTTGCTATCCGCCTTCAGCCCAGGGGAAAACGCAGCATATGGTTAGTGCAGCCAGATTTTCTATTACTTTGCTATGGTGACTTTCTGTGGCTGGAAAAATTCCTGTTACAGGCAGTGTAATTCCAGCTGCAGGATTGCCAGAGAGCAATGGGAGGAGTGAGAGACCCCAGAGTCCAGAGTCAAACCTGATTGTGAATAGCTCCTCTCCTGCAGAGGTGCTAGGGAATTGGGGCAGGGGCCCCAAATTCTTTCACCCTACAGGGCAGACCTGCTTGCTGAAAAGAGAAAAAAAAAGTTGCAGAAGCTGTCAGAAATATTATAATAGTTGGAAAAAATTACAACCCCTTTGGATTTCCCTTCCTGAGGAATTTCTGCAGGATCAGCCCAAGCCAAGGCAGTATTAAGGGTATTTTCTCTCTCTGGTTAAGGGCATTGTAATTAGGGAATCCAAGATAGTGGCTGCCACAGTAGTATCACTAATAGGTAGGGATAAATTTCACTTTCAGTCACAACAGTGAAACTGGGGAATTTGTCTCTGCAAAAAATCTCCATGGAACCTCAAAGCCTAGGTAATTACTGTGCATTTTCCTTCCAAGTGCTTCTCTGCCACTTTGTGTTTCTCAGACTTGTATTATTGAAAAGAAAAAAACTGAAGGGCATTTTCTCCCCTCCATTGCATGGTTAAATCTTTTTCATCTAGCACAGATCCTTCTCAGACTTATCCCTGCCCACCCTCCAAGCAAAAGCAAATCCAGATTATGTGTTAAAAACATGAAGCATCCAGGGCATAGGCACATTATATTTAAAAGATTATATTTCTTTCTTAATGTCTCCCTTCAAACCTTGTCTTTTTTTCCCCCCAGGAAACAAGACTATACTTTTTTCCCGTCTTTAAATTTTCTAAAGTCCCTCAACTTAGTTCTTTTAGCATTGCCATGCATTTAATTTAGTTAAGCACATCTAGTTTGTATCAGTTCGTTTGCTGTTCCTGCCAATGTACTGAGCCTACTATTAGTTCACGAACTGTAGGAACAGCACCGAGGATTTAATCTGGAAGTACAGACAGCATAGGATTTTACAGCACTGGCAGACCCTTGTGTTTGTGCCGGACCATGAGCCATCAATCATTTCTAGAGGCTTTTGCCAAGAAGGTGAATGGCCAGATGTCTTATTTTGGTAAGTTTATAATTCTTTCTAAACAGGGGAAGAAACTTTCTCTAGGAGACACGAATCTCCTCCAGAATCATCACCTCTAATTAAGAAGCTCCACGTAAGACAGTACTTTGGCTTTCAAAATACCCACTGAGCTCAAGTGTCCCACCTGAAGCAGATTGAAGCAGTAAGATTTAGTCGATGAGTACACATTTGCAGATGGAAGTTTACTCCATGAGTTTTGATTCAAGTCAAAAATCTAAATGTTTGCTTTGAGCAATGTCTATCTTTTTAAGTGAGTTTACATCATGAATCACAGTAACTTCAACTTACAAAGCATCATTGGTTTCATTGTAACAGGAGGCAGGAGACACTTCTTCTGGTCAATATATTTTAGTGAGCCAGAAGTCATGGGACCACTGAAGATTGTAAACACTCCCCACCCCCCCACCCCCCCCCCACCACCCCCCCAGGAAAACAGCATAGCCAGCTGCAGAAATGCTGCTGTTGTAAATTTTTTTTTCCTCATTTATTTTAAAATGACATCAAAATAGTGACACAAAACCCACAAAATAATAAAATAGAAAATACTAAACCCAATTTTCAAAGTAGCTTTCCCCAGAAATCCAGATCCCCAGTATTTCAATTCCAAAATATTTTCCCAGTGAGATTTTTATTTTTGCAATTGACACAATTTCAGAAAAACTGTTTCAACCTACTTTGCATCAACACTAAGGAAAAAAAATTTGAACATTTTCCAATCACCATACCCTGCAACTAAGTACTCACTGAGCTTCCTCACTGGTCTTATTACAGCCCTGTGAATGAATGGAACCATTTGCTTCAGACACATGTTCTAGCAGAAGAAAAAGACATCTTCACGGCCCCATAAATCTTGTAATCTTAATACCAATTTTATTCTTACATGCATTCACAAGCAACTACCATTGTCAGCAAGCAGAGCAATTTGTTCAGCAGAGAGCTGAGTCTAGCCTTTAGCCTAACTTAAATCTGCTCTCACACACCTCTGAATTGAAAAGCGATGCAAACACATCTGCTGTAACTGGGAGCAAGACAATGTAGCAAACAGTAAATATTTTTCTACACTTTGTGGCTGAAGTGCTGACATCACATAAATGTCAGAAAATAAAAATGGTAGTCAAGAGGGGAGAGAATAATATAAAAAGTAGATCTGCTGTAAGCATAGTCTTAAAAGCATCGTCTGGATTCAATGGCTAAATTAGTGTTAATTTTTCCCACTTTTTTTTTTCATTATATAAAAAGCAAGTAATAACACAGTATTGGCATCATTTGCTGAGTGATCTGATTAATGATGAGTGAGGCAATGAAGACTGGAGGTCATTTTTTGAGCTGTTTTACAGATTTACTGAAAAATAGAGCAATAACAACAAAAAAGCATAATAGAAGAGGAGAAGAAAAGGTTAATTATTGCACATCTGTGAGGTGGAGTTTAGGTGGAGAGAAATGAAAGGGCTTAAAGGTTTCTCATAGATTCTAGTGAAGAACCAAGAACAGGATCTAGAGCTTCCAAGTTCCCATCTGTGTCACGGTTACTGGCTCACGCCATCTTTTATGATACATAACAAGCCTATGCTAGAAAAAAGATTTTGTGGATTTCTGCATACTGTCTTCTTTAAAGAGCAGCTTGGAAGGAAGATGATTCATAGGCAGTCAGTTGGCAACTTTGCCTCCTGTTTATTGAGGTGCATAGTTGGAAAGATTAAACACTTAAATTTAAGTTGGATGCACTATAAAATTAGCCTAGTCCTTTAATAACAGAAACTGTAAAATATCTGGAGTGTCAAGTTTTCACAAAGCATGTCTTTTGGACAATTGCCATTATTTCAGCTGAGTTAAACCCATATGACTGACTGAGGTGACTGAGCAAGACTCACTGGGCTCTGGTGAAGCTTCTGGACACGGAGGTCCAGCACAACTGATTCATCTTCTGGTATGCAAAAACTGCTAATACTCTGTCACTCATTTCAAACAGAAACAAAAACCTACAGAGTAGTGTCAGGCAGTCAGGGCTTGATTTATCTGTTTGTACATGTGCACCTGCTCTTATAAAGTCATATTTGCCATATATTTAATTATATCTCTGTTCATGTTTACACAAGTTCCTTGGTCTGCTAAGGTGTCTTTCTCAAAGTGGCTCCACATTTAGTTACAGATGGTGTTGTTGGATCACACTGAAATCCTCCTTTGGCATTTTTTTAATTAGCAAATTGGATTGTGCCACAAGGTGGAAGGGCAGTGTTGTAGTGCCATAAAAAACCTTCCCCTGTGCTTATTTTTTTAGCATCTCTTGTAAATTTTGCTTTTTCAGTTCCTCAAGCATACCACTCCAAATGCAAACTAAGACATGATAGGATTTGTACTTACATTCAATTGCCCTAATTCAATGAGTGTTTTTGCCAGGATTCTTGTGATAGGAATTAGATAGTCTTTGTGTAGTGTAAAAGTCACAAGAAGGGAGGATTGTGGAAGTAACAAAGAGCTTTTAACTGCAAGCTGAAAATAGAAACCACAGCACTTGACAATCTTTTGAGCAGAAGGGCTTTTTAAAAAAGAGCAATTTGTAAAGGGAGAAACAGAGGAGGTCAAGCGACAAAGAACAGGTCTATGTTACAGGGAAAGCAACTGAAAAGCGAAGGTACTGCACTGCAAAGCAAACAGTAAAGGAATCTGCTGACTTTACAAATCCTTCACCAGGGACCCTGCAGAGAAGTTACACTTTTTTGCTTTTCTCTTTGGTTTTCTTTTGGAAAAAAAGGGAACATGTACATTTCAGAGCATTCCTGTATGCTGCTAGGCGTATTCCACTATTTAAAATTATCCTTTATATCCCTCACTTATTTTCCTTATCATGATTCAGCAGGGTGCTTAAATACACGATGAATCCTTTTGCAATCAACTGAATGACGTGATTAAATTTTGGCAACCTAAGTGAAATGATGCCTTAAATGAGATTTTGTAAGTGACCAAGATAGGCCTTACCATAGATATGCAAAGATGATATGTAATGGTCACATCAGTTTCTCATAGTAATATATCTTCATGGATTTCAAAGAAGTCACATTGATTTATGCTGCTAAAGACTTATCTCACTGTATACATCATATATATTAACCGCATTTTTGGTCTGTTAAATAAATATCACTTTTCAGATGAATGAAACACTGCATCAGACAGTATAAAAGCAAGACTCGTTGAAGAATAATCTATGATAATGTCCAGAACAGAGGGTTTTGAGGAGACAGTTAATTTTTAAATTATCAATGAGAAAATTTACACCTTTCCTTAATTTTTGAAGGGGTATATGTTATTCTTGCCACTTGTTGTTACAACTGGAACATCTCATAGTTGAGAAATGCAATATTCCATCAAAGTGCAAGAGAAGCCAAGTAGGAGTCAAGAAATAAAGAAGACAAGCAAAGCAACTGTCTACAATGCCAGATTTGTGCTGTGCTTTGTTTAGCACAAACCCATTCTTGGTCGGTCCTGTTACAAAAACTTATGACTAATAACGACTTAGAAACATAGAAACCTGGAATGACGTGGGTTGGTAAAGACCTTGGGATGTCTCCAGCTCAGCTTCCAGCAGCATCAGCTATGGGGTCAGCCCACATTGCTCAGGGTTTTGAAATCCTCCAAGGATGGAGATGGCATAACCGTGCTGATTGGGCAAGTGGTCCAGCCTGACTGTCTCGGTGCCCCTCCACTGAACTCCTTCCAGTTTGCTGATGTCTTTCTTGCACTGGAGGACCCAAAACTGGATACACTGTCTTAAACTTTCCCCAGATGCCTCTCTTTATTAATTTATAAAAGTGGAATGTTACTATTTTTTCTTCACTAACTGTCAGGGTGTTGTGAGGGTAAATGGCTCCCTGAGGGTTGGCACCACATGGGGGAGGGCAGGGCAGGGCCTCACCGACTTGACCCACTGCCCCTGACCAGGAAAGGTGGGCAGACTGGTGGACAGTCAGGTACAGCCCCAGGTCAGAGCACCAGGCATCTCTGTGGGGACAGGAATAGACAAGACAAGGCAAGGCTAGGACGTGAGCCCACGGTTCAGGGCTGGGACCTGTCTCAGCAGGACCCATGGCCAAGCACACACAGGGCTGCAACCCAGTGGAGATATAGCTTGGGCAGGGACTGAAGACCAGAGCCACAGTTCAACGCAGCTCTCCTGGGTCAGAAGTCAGCCCCAGACATGGCCTCCCCATGGTGCTCACCACTAGATTCTCCCCATGGTCATCCAAGGGAAGGAGCCAGCCTCAGTTGCGCTGGTGCCGAGCTGTCCCCCAGCTCTGGCACTCAGACCTCCTGGCAGTGCCAGCCAACTACTTCTCTTTAAGGACTCTTAGGCTGGGTTTTGTCAAAAGCACAGTAAACTTATTGCTTAGAAGAATGGCTTTGAAGCCAAATGTACATAAAAAAAGGTATCAGTTTCCATCTGTCCTCCATCACAACTAGAAATCCTCAGACAAGAAAGCCAGGGTCCCGTGTGAAGGTGAAACTTCTACTCAGTCCATTCTCCAACCTGGTGGAGAGTTTTTGCACCCAGAAAATGTAATTTCAGCCTTATGAAGCCTGGGGCAGCCTGCTTTCTTCTAGAAGCTGTACCGCTTACCACTTGCGAAGTTCGGCGCACACACCATTGCTATTTTGGTTAGTTTTCCAGCAGAAAGTGAATATACACTTTGTCCATTCTGGAAGTGGAAGATCTGTCCATATCAACAATTTACTGTATACCCACAGTATTCTCCACATAAGGATGGCAAATAATAGTTGATGACACTCCACAGCGCACCTCTTGACGTTTTTATCTCCAGATAGGGAGATTGTGACGCCAGTTCTTGTGATACAATTGTAGAAAAGCAAGCGTAGAAGCAATAACAGACCCTCTAAGTCATTCAACCTGGAAAATACACACCACTAACTCTGGCTTCCATCACTTATAAGATGGCTGAAGCTGTAACAAAGAGAAAGTTCACTTTGTTCATGGATAAACACAATGCGTTGGATAAAAGTTGTCAGGGCTCATCTCAAGGGAAATCCTGTTTTATTAATCTAGTCACAGTTTTATGGGGATTCAATAAGCAACTGGCTAATGGAGATGCAGAATACATTATACATCTGGATTTTTAAAAAGCCATTTGATAAGATCCCATAACATTGTTAGAGAAACCAAGTTGCCAAGAGAGCCGTAATACAAGTTTTTGATCTGAAGCTGGTGAAATTGCAGGTAGTCACATTTCTTAGAAGTCTGCAGTGGGAGTGCGTTGGACCCTTAAGGCAGTAATTCTTAAAGATAAGCAGAATATTTCTGGGGAAAAATAGGACAGAATGAGACAGTGAGTATCCCCTCTAAACTTGGGAGAGTATATTAATATTCCAGTAATTTAGAAGACACTTCCTTGCTTCCTTCCCAGGCATTAGGAATTATCAGGACCCTTACAGGTGTGAAGAGCTGATGAGTTAACTGACAACTGCTCCCACTTGTACACCTTCTCACAGTTGGCTCTTCAGGCTTGGAGGCTGCATTTTGGACATACCTTTGTTTCTTTTCAGGAAATTTCAGTTCAAGTTCTCTCCAGTGACTCTTATCTCTGGTCACAAATAAGCCCTATATTGGACCCCTTCAATTAGGCTGCTAGTGTCAACACTCAAGTAATCTGAGGTCCTTACCACTGTCTCAGCTTCCCAGAGAAAAATCAATATTATAAAGAATCACATTGGAGTCTTGCCCACAAATAAGCTCTTTGAGGAGAAAAACACTTGTTTCTAGCTATTACAAAGAGCCCCTTATTCCAGAAGTACAGACTGCCGTTACTCACCTCCTAACCAGATATGACATGATTCTTTTGCCATTTCCTTAGCAGACTGCACTAACAGCTTCTTTATTATTATTTAACACAAATATCTTAAAAATTGACACTCATAACAGGCAAACAGCCTCCAGCTCAGTACGTTCCTCTTGCCCGACAAAGATTTCTTCCTACTTGGGTCATTGGTCTATCCGGATTTCCCACAAGCCTTTCTCTTCATCCATCAATTATCTCTTCATTCTCTGAAGATTTAAACTCCACACCTTTCACCTCACATCTTCAGGTAAATTCTGAGGGAGAATACAATATGCATAGCATAACCGGCATGTATAGCTATTACAAACAAATCTGAAATACATAAGTCAAGAGAATTAAAAAGTCAGATGAAACTGTATTACCACAGTCAGTAACATATTTACGTGAGAATTTATATTAAGTACAATATGAAATGTAGGTATCATAACAGCTAAGCTACCTGTAGATGTCTTTCAGTTTGATAAGTAATAACATGCTATTCAGATACAGACATCCATACCCTTCCTCCATATTAAATAAGCTCAGTTTAAAATCTAGGGTTTTTTTCTTTACTGCTTCCAGCTCTACAAAGTCAAGACTGTGATAACCAGAGCTGGGGTGTACCACAGCAAATGCCGCATGGACATACCCGCCAAGGGTCTGGAGGCTGTGTTTCGGGACTGTGCTTGCTCAAGCATGTACTTATACCCCCAGAGTTTCTGACTCTTGAAGTCATCTCCTCAACAGCCAGCTCTGGTATCTGGATCCACTGAATACATATGGCTCAGACTCTTTTTTCTTCTTCTGTATCACTACTGGAAATAAAGGTGATGTCACATTTCTATCCATACTGTCTTCAGGTTATGTCTCACTGTCTCCACATGATGCTAATTTCCATCCCTACAAGAACATTTTCTGCAGAGCAGTTTTGTCTTGGTGTACCTTCAGGGACAAGCAAATGGCAATAGGGTTATGGAGGTGTTATTGAATTGTTACTGCTGGCAATAAAGTGCCAGCAGAGAAAAGCACAGTTTGACTGCCGTATTCCAAACTGAGTTACCAGCTCTGACAGCTAAGGAAAAGAAACGAGTACATATCTTTTTGCTGGTAAAGTGATCACATTTGACTCAAAGCCCTTGAAACACTGTGCGTTTGGAATGATACGTTACAGCTTTTATAGTCACTAATCAGAGGAGAAACGTGGTTTGTTACAACTTCTTTTAATGCAGACAGCTGGATGATATAAGCTAACTGTGCCTAGAAAATCTTACAAAAACTGAAATTCTGATCCAAAGTTTTGCAATAACCATACATACCTACAATAATAGCTTGAGCTCCCTAATCCTTATTGCATGTATAGTGCACCACTGTGGTAGAACAGTATACATTACAATATACATTACAGTCACTTGTTTTCCAGCACTGGAAATTTAATTAATGTTAACATCTCTTTAGATCTGATGTCAATTTAACTTGCTTATATAGCAAACTCCAGTCTTTTCCTGGGTAAATTCTGCATTCCTCTTCTCTCTTGACCTTTGAAAATCTTCCCCATGACTACCAATCAAAACACTCCATACATCAGAAATTCTTTCAGATCTTGCTGGAAGATTAATCATTCCACATTCCAAAATATTCAGTTGAGGGTGTTTTAGTTAGTTAATTTCCCCAAATTACATTCAAATAGTGTCTGAGTAATAAAAATTGGCAGAAATGATTAGTGGCAGTATCCTACATTTGCCATTGAAAAGGACATTAATACCTCGTCACCAAAGATGTTCATTCCCCTACGTGTACTTTTTGCTTCCTAAGCCAGATCCAATAAGTGACTCCTATGCCTGGAAACTAATATATGACATTTAGAGGTCTGATTCCTGCTCGGCAGAATCCAGAACTATTTGCTGAGTGTCTGGACTCTGGGCATGAGACATAGAGAATAATATACCACAAAATGAGACTCAGGGCAGCCACTGTGCTGAGCAGAAAGCTGACAAGGGTATTTACGCTCAGAATGCAGCCACCTAGGTATTGTCAATAAAAAAAACATTGTTGGGATAACTCTAGACATGGCTTTAACACAGTTTAAAAATACCTCTGCTCTGGCTCCTTACACAATCTAGTTTCTTTTCAGAAATACTGAGAATCCAAAGATAATCCAAATACAAGAGCAGACAGATTTAAGAAAGGGCTGTCAAGCTATACCCGCCGACTCTCCCAGAGCGCACTGGCAATTGGCACAGTCACACTGCAAAGAACTTGCCAAATTCAAGCCTTGCCATACCCAAGAATATGGGATGAAGGTGCAGATGTGTGTTTGCAGAGAGTGTTCGTGCTGATCTCAAGGCCCTGCTCCTTCATCTGTTGTCTGATGGAAGGTACAAATGTAATTGGATAAGAAATAATCAAAGAGGGGACTCTGGGATTTGCTGCTCTAACGTGACACACCCACTCGCACAGGGGCACACAGTTCCTCTGGTCGTTATTCCCACAAGTTTAATTTCTCCTTTCTGTTGCATTGGAAATGTACGTGTTCAAGTGAAGGCTCTGAATTTAAGCAGAGGGAGCCAGGTCTTCAACAGCTGGGTCACTTAGGTGCTCATCCCCGAATCTCCGCACTTTTCCCTGGAAAGTTCTTTTATTTTTAATTGCTCTGTATATTAAAGATTCACCATATAATTATGTTTATAATAATTCCCCCGTGGAAAGTACCAGCAGGGTTGTTCAAGATGAAAGACACTTTAGAAACACATTAGTTCTCATTGTGATATTGGGATTTATCATTTACAAATTGCACAAATAACAAACAGTCATAGTAGCTTTTCCTAACTTTATGTTTGTGCTCCCACTAATTGGTATCTCTCCTGGGATTCTTCACCACCAGATGGGTGACCATATGGATAGGGACACTTGTTTATAAACCCTGTTATTTATGCACATACAAGGCTACCTAGGGAAAATAAACTTCCCCTAGATTTTATTAGGGAGACAGACACTAAAGTACTGTCATTCCAGCGTGGTAGAAATTACATTTTTCTTGTATCTTTTTAACAGAAACTGGAGAAGAACATAGGTTTTCACTGTGGTTTTTTTTTTTTAATAACTTCTTCAAGCAAGTGAGGACTTAAATCAGCAGTAAGGTAAAAAGCTATTAACTGTGCAGCTGCATCACTTTTTCTTCTCCAAGGAAAGAGCATACAATGGTGAAAGGAGAAAAATATATGTGTCTGGCAACAAGACTGGCTCTGATAAAGAATAACAGGTTTTACTATTGCAAAGTGCACCAGAAATATCAGCTGGAAAACCAATAAACAAAACCTGCATTTGAAGTCCCTCCAAGCAGGACTATGGGTCCAGATTTTGGTCTATTGCATTAGTAAATGTTCAGGAAAAGTTTAGTAGCTCTAAGTCAACAGTTATCTGCATTCACACCAGTGTAATTGAGATCAGACCCTGGCCTGGAAACTGTAGGAAAACTAATATTAGAATAATGCTTTAGGCTAATGATAATTTACATTACTTAATTTGCCATTTCCCTAAAGCAGTTTAATCCACCAGAAAAATTAATTTGCTGTTAAAAGACCTTTTATATCCCATTGACTTCATTGGACATTGGATAAACTTTTATGAGTTCACAGACATTTTCAAAAAGAAATAAAGAATAATAGTAGCTAGTATTAGTACTGGCCAATTGAGAAAGTACAAATAAGGAACACTGAAACAATATATACCAAGTCATTTTTACATACTTCCTGTAAGTCAGCAAAGTTTTTTCTAACATTAAGTTAATAATTTTATTACTAACACATACAACAAATGTCATTGGACAGGGCCTTGCAGTGAAAAGAAGTGCAAAACGTTTTGCATGCTGTGTATGACATCAGTTTGATACTGATCATATATTCATAGAATGGTTTTGGTAGGAAGGGACCTTAAATATTACCTAGTTCCAACCCCCCTGCTCATAGCCCCATTCAACCTGACCTTGAATGTTTCCAGGGATGGGGCATCTACCACCTCTCTACCACAGGGAAATGTGTTCTGGTGCCTCACCACCCTCAGTGAAGAATTTCTTCCTTATATTGAATCTAAATCTACTCTCTTTCAGTTTAAATCCATTACTCTTAGTCGTATCACTACATGCCCTTTTAAAAAGCCCCTCTCCAGTTTTCTTGTAGGCCCCCTTCGGGTACTGGAAGGCTGCCATAAGGTCTCCCCGCAGCCTTCTCTTCTCCAGGCTGAACAACCCCAACTCTCTCAGCCTGCCCTCACAGGAGAGGTGCTCCAGCCCCCTGACCATTTTTGTGGCCTCCTCTGGACCCGCTCCAACAGGTCCATGTCCTTCCTATGCTGAGGGCTCCAGAGCTGGATGCAGCCCTGCAGGTGGGCTCTCACCAGAGCGGAGCAGAGGGGCAGAATCACCTCCCTCGCCCTGCTGGACACGCTGCTTGTGATGCAGCCCAGGATACAGTTGGCTTTCTGGGCTAAAGGACTGAAACATGGCCAAGCAGTATAAGCCATGAAAGAGACTTCTTTCTATCTATTCCTAGCAGGGCTGTTATGTTCATCGCTAGGCATCATTGTCTAACCTCCAAGGCCTCATCCAGTTTCTCCTAGCCCTTGATCTTCCAGGCTGGGAAGCTTACTGGGCACTGCTGGTGGCCTGTTCACCTTCCCAGTTCATGGATGAAGGGAAGAAAGAGAGGATATCTGGGCCTCTTCAGGACATGAAGTCAAATGTAAGCAGGGTCTGAAAGTGAATACAGGAGCTGGGAAACACAACTCAGATTGTTGGAGTTTTCTTGGTTTTGTTTTTTTTGTTTTCAGATATAACTCAAGAAACTGCTTGATTTGTGTTTAGCCTCTACAGCCACTTAAAAGACAGGTTATAACAAAGTATAGCTTACATTTTCAAACTGTTGGTTTCAGCAACACAGCACTGCAGGGAGTTTTCACAAAGCAGCTCACCTTCAAAGCCCAGTGTGCAGGAATGGCTTATTTCACTTTTGCAGCCCTGGAAGGGAAATAACAAGACAGCGTGAAATGGGGGAAGTACTCCTCTGCGCTGCAATCCTCCATTTAATTTGTCTGAAATTCTGCCTTACTTCAATATGAATCGAGTTAACTCAGCTGTGAGGTTAAATTTAGGTAGAAGGTTTGCATTGGCACTTCTCCTCCTTCCCTATAATCCCCCAGTAATACTCACAGCAAACTTGGCAGCAAGTTGGCTACCCAAGTACTGACTCCTTACAAGTACTTGAAAGATCTACACTTTCAATGACAGAGTAGCGCAGAAAGTGTTTTCTAAGGTCAAAGGTTTCTTCCTATTTACCTAATAGCCACATTAATGTAGCTTTCACATAGAATTTATGGCTATGACTCTACAGTACATTAACCAGTGCCAGGGAATGTTCCTGGACACGGGTGTTCGGTTCTCTGTCTGCAATGCAAAATCATTCAGATGATCCCTGGTGCTGTTTTGGCCCATGCCAATCAGCACTCCCCAAACAATGTCCAAGCACAGTTTGGGAGTTAGCACAGGCCAGTGTTAACTTGTAGGAGGAAGTCTGGATGTAGCCACCCTGTTTTGGAAGCTAGAAAGCTTCAGTAATGTGGACACAAGCCATTAGCTTCAGGGCAGATGACCGTCTTGGCTACTTTTGACTTGATAGAATAAGAGTAGTCTATGATTTTGCTATATGAAAATGTACATGCCAAGAAAGAGATGCTTACAAAAGGGTGAAATTTATAGCCATCATAGATCATAAAAATCACATTTCCGTTGTGGTAGCCAGCAGTGCATGTTATTAAGGCAGTTTATGAAAATACTGGGTATAGGAGATGAAGACAATTCCAGACAAGATGGATCCAAGAGGTAAAATGTACTGTGAGGGTGACCGAGCACTGAAATAGGTTGCTCTGAGAGGCTGTGGAGTCTCCATCCCTGGGGATATTCAAAAGCAGTCTGGACATGGTTCTCGGCAACTGGCTCCAGGTGACCCTGCTTGATCTCCAGAGGTCCCTTCCAATCTCAACCATTCTGTAATTCTGTGACTCTAATGAATAAAAATAATTTTAAATTCTTCTGTTTTAATTCTGTCAAAGGCCACAAAGAAGATGAAGAGAAATGTCACTGCTTCTGGATTGTTTTGTAACAGAATTTATTGCCTTTGTGTGGCTGTGTAAGGTCTAGGCAGCAGAGAGCTTGACCCATAAAAATACTCTGCTCCTGGATATGCTCCTATACTATAGTGCACAGGGAAGTGAGAGACTGGTGAACAGGTGAGGTAACAGTTGAAAAAAGAAGAAAAGATATCTTTGCTACCCTGTAGTGATAAAACATCAAACCCTACTACTGACTAACTCAAGCTGGAATGCAGCTTTTTCCTTTAAAGGCAGGATGTATTTCTCACCAAAGGTGATGAATTGTCCAGCTTCTGCACAGAATAGGAAAAGCACAGGAATGCAAAAGGAAAACTTTGTTTTCATGGATCGACAAACATGTTATTAAGGCTATTTATTCTGCATATATGCCTCTGGAACAAGTAAGCTGTCATCCTGTCATCTGAAAGAACTACAACTAGGGTCATTAAGTGGACATCTGACCATTAGAAATGGCTGATATCACTGCACTCACTTTTGACCACAGGCTGTAGGATAAAAGGTCCCATATCCCATAATTCATCAGGCTTATCCAGCCAGAAATATGGCCACATCTGTGATCCTGTTTACTGAATATGCTTAGGTGTTAAAGCACAAATAAATAAACTTTTAGGTAAAATCTGCAAGGGAAACATTTCTGATGTCTCTTTAATATTTCACAGCTTGAAGAGGATTATTGCCCCCTTCACTTATCAGAGGGTTAAGCATTTGAAAGACATGTCTGTACCACCTTCTTCTCATATCAAGTCCACCACATGTTATTCTCTCTAATTTACATTCTGGATTAGATTCATCAAACATTTCTCGATAACTAAGTAGAAAGAAATTGATCCTATTAGTAAAATATATTTTTCATCACTTTTAAGAAATCTATATTCATGGATTTTTTTAAAAGTGCCCTTGGACACTGGAGCAATTGATGGTACTAAGGAGAGCAACAGTTTTTATCACTGAAAATGGGCCATGGCTTCACAGAGGTCACTGCCTGTTAAATGACTGAGCAATTAGAGCCAGATCAAGGTGGAGAAGGGGGAAAAGCTGTTGCCAAGTGAAACAGAAGTGGAAGGAGTAAATCCAACATGAGGCTCA
This sequence comes from Phalacrocorax carbo, assembly GCF_963921805.1. Lineage (NCBI taxonomy): Eukaryota > Metazoa > Chordata > Aves > Suliformes > Phalacrocoracidae > Phalacrocorax > Phalacrocorax carbo. Next base: position 8,061,783 of record NC_087514.1, on the reverse strand, counting down.
GCTGACTACCACTGAAACACCTCATGCATAGCAGGTTTCTCCTCCTGGCCTTGAACTCACTGTGCATGCCCAGAATTGCCCTGGTTAATCAGATAGGTCCCTACCTCTTGCCTTCTACCTGGGCCATGACAGGGTAAAAAGAATAAGCCAAGTAGGTCCACAGTGCCTTGAAGAGCTCATTTGGTCTGTTCAGGGTCACGTAGTCAACATACCAACAGCTGTCTGGAAGCTGCAGATTATGTGTGTATATTCAGTGCTACCTGATGGCACTAACAACATTTTCTATACCTCATATCACTTAGTACACTCCTCTTGGGCAGCAGACTATGCTGGCTGGGGAAGAGGCTTCCTGTCGTTATTGGTGGATAGTGGAACAGATAGGTATAGCTTCTTTGAAAGCACTGTGGTTGAGAAAGGCTTTGGACCAGGGTCTCATGTTGTGGGTAAGATCTTCTAACCACCCCTCTTGAAGGTGAAAGAGTGACAATACCATTGCTTCTCCTTCCTCTTTAAAAGGGCAAGAGTAAATCATCACTACATGAGCTCTTTGAGAGAACAATTGTAGAGGCTTATCCTAAGAAGAAGACTTTGGGCTCTAGCTTCCAAATAGCTAGGTAAATCTGTCTGAAAGACCTTTGTTGAGACTTCTCATTTTTGGAAGAGAGTCAGGTTAAAAAATGCATCCACATGCTTAGCAAATCCAATAGACTACATGGACAGAAGTCAGCCTGAGCTCTGAAATTGTTGAATCGGTCCAATAGTTCACGGTAATCAGAGAGGTGGCCTACTTATGGTCATTTGTTCTCATAGCATCTTATATTCATGAGAGACCTTGCACTTCACTAATCCAAGAGAGAACCATTCCCTCTTTCTTTGTAAGGTATTTTTCTTTCTAGCATAAGGGATGGAACAAAGAGAGGGGAACAAAACTATACCTCTGGCTCATTTTAGCCTTTTTCGTGAAACTTCACCCTCAGAGTGCACATTCTTAACTTGCTTTCTCTGCCTAAATCTTCCTGTTCACCGTATCGAAAGCCTCTGAGATCAGGATGTGACCCTAGGCATCAGGGAACTTCACTTGTACGTACTTAAGCCTTATATTGAATTAATTCAACAAGTCAACAGGCTATTGTTGAAAAAATCTCAAGGCCCGGCAACCACAGGTCAATTCACAGTCAACAGACCTGAGCTCTGTTGCACCTTCCTAATGACCCTCTGGCTGAGTTAAATTTTCTTCTTCTTCATTGCTCAAAGATGGTCAGCAGTATGGAGAAAGCGATATACCTCGGCAGGTGCAAAGCACTTTGGGAATCCCACAAAAATGGATATTTTGCTGTATAACTGAAAACCATTTGCACCATCATTTTAAAAATAGGCCCTTGTGTAAATCTGCAATAAGCAAATCTGTGCCTGAGCTCATGAAAACAGATATCACAGTGGATAATTTAACACTTTAGAAGCTCGGATATTTACCACTTTTATTCTTGTTATTAATAAATTTGCACAATTATTAATCCAGGATCTTATTTACTTTTGTGTCATTAGGATTAAGCAAGACTGGAATTCCTTTTTTGTTGTTGTTGTTGTTGTATTTATATTAAATGGTAGTCGATGCTTTCATGAAGGTAATTACTAATGGACAAGCCATAAGAGGCGCGTGTCTGTGCTCTCACAAGTACACTGACTAATGGAAATGATTGCAGAGCTGAATGAGATAAAGAAGTAGTAAGTAAAAGTAGAAGGGGGGATTTTGAAAAAAACATATTATTTCAGTATTAGCCATCAATATACATGATTTAGGGTTAATTAATAGGGGTAATTGCAAGTCCTCACTGTCCTAAACATTATCAGATGGCAATATTATATAAATATTCATGTTATTCGTATGGATCACCATAATTGTTCATAGCCATATTAATTTTTATAGTGGTCATGCATGTGTGTTTTCATGCATGTGTGTCATATCAAAATTTTAGTTTTCATAGAAAGAGATCTGCTTCATCCATCTTAGCACAATTCAGCAGCTGATGAATTTTCTGATTACTTAACCCTGAAGAAATATTCCTGCTAAACTGCCATTTTCTCTCCTCTAGTCATAATCTACATTTCAGAATAGCAGGACAAATGCTGGGAGGTGTCAAACATTTATAATTTGACTTCAGTGAAAGTTACAGATGCTTATACTTTTCAGGTCATGAACCAACATCTGCTTCTCTAGCTACTGAAACACTGATGCTGTCCACTGTAATTGGAGTTCACTTTCAAATCATGGATCTGATTGTCAATTGCTGGAGTTAATGGCAGCCTTGCCATTCACCCCACGTGGGCCAGAGAGGGCTACGTGCAAAGAATAAGAGAGATTTATTTCTCATGATTGCATTGAGTATTCTGTGAGGGAACTAAGTAATAGTAAAACTGTATTTACAGAAGTCATTTTATACAGAAGTCGTAAAAATACTTTACAAATAGCACAGGTCTATGCTTCATGCCCAGCTGTCCCAGCAATTGAGATAAACCCTTGTAATAAGATTTGTTTAGCCTTTGCTCCAAGTTCAAGGCTCCAGGTAATCAACAAAGTGTTTGTTTATCAACAAAACCGAAGAAAACACTTCTGAAAATAGTATTTAATTTATTTCTCCAGTAAAATTAGCCATATAAATATCAGGTTTGGTTTTTATATTTTATACTTAAATGGTCAAATTTCAATAAGTATTGGCATACAAATAAGAGGAAAATCTGAAAAAGGATAAATAAAGGCATTATTTGCATGTTGACATATGGCCATGTATTTCTCTGCCTAGAGATTAGATGATGGTTTTGGAGAGGGTCGCCTGCATTTCAGATATTCACCTCTGAGGTCTATAGTATTTCTGATAAGTATTTTCCATGTAGAAATGCAGAGTTGTACTGATGTTTCAGCAAGCGTAAGACCTGCTGCACAAATGTTGTCCAGCTGATCTATGTTTGCCCAACAATTCTGAAATTTCCCAAATGGGCTGACCATCCAAGGAGTGGAGGCTGTGGGTCCTCCTGTGTCTGAAGGGACACTGAACACATTGCAGTTGTGCATAATTGTGCAAAATCTTCTAACTCCACTCAAACTAAACTTTCAGGCAGAAAAAAGATGAGACTGAGAAAATGTTGACATATGGTAGCCATAAACCACTGGGCTCTGCAAAGCGGAGATGTGAAGCAGAAGAAGAAAAGTAAATTAAATGTCTTGCAAGATGTTGCAAATGAAAAATAGTTCCATTAAAATTTGAACGTTAAAGAAATCTCACCAGTGGGGTGACAATGACAGTGTACCACTGTCAAGATCTCCACAAGTTCACAGCTCTCTATTTATTGTATTTTTTAGAAGGATTTTGATCTTGAGAGTTCTTCATCACTTATAAATGAACCAGTCATTAGTAGTCTTTTATGTATCTCCAGAGAGCTATCACAGCTCTCATTAACTGCTGTATCTAAACAACTGAAATCTCCTGTTCCAAAGGCATGTATTTTCAAGTCTGAGTCTTTACCCATTACCATGTCCTGTCTTGCAGAAGCAGAAAAAAAGCCTGAATAAATAAGGTAAACCACAACTCTCTCAGCACTGCCTCAGTTAGTGTTTAGAATGTATACAAGATATATTGAACTTAATATTTCAGTCTCAAAGACTTTTTCAAGAAAATGAGGAGAAAGTAAAGTAGTGTCACAAAATATTTCTTGTGAACTGACAGAGCTGGGGTTTTTTTGCAACAACCGTTGATAATTTATATTATTCATTTGCTACCTATGAATGTGATCATTTTAGTCAGAAAAGAAACCTGTACTAAGAAGGGTTTTATGCAGAACCAGTTTGGACAGTTATTGAATCCCATCAAGAAAAGCAGCTGTGTTGCTTGTTCTTTTTTGCCACAGCTTTCCAGAGGGGGGGAAAAAAAATCCAGAAATGAGTTGTCACCTAATTCACAGCTTCCACCCAGCCCTTTGTATGGCTCTTGTCTAAGACTGTGTAGTAACACTGTATTACTTAATTAATGAAATAATTTTGCTTCTCTCAGTCTTACTACTATCCTTTATTTTAGGTAGAAATGCAAAACATATCCATAGTGGATTAGAGAGAAGGTCCATCTTGCTGAGTCCTGTCTCTGACAGTGGCCAGTAGCTGCTGTTTACAGAAAGGTATAAAATCCGGTTAAGGATCCAATGGTGTTTTCCCTCATCCACCCTACCAACTTCCAGCAAAAATATAATGGGTTGCTTTATACTCATCTTTTCACCCAATTTCTTTCCTTCCTGCTAACTTGAAGGGTTTTATGAAGCACTATAACTACACAATCTCTGTCCTCTTTTATGGGCACAGACAACATTTCCCCCCACCCCCCTCTGTTATTACATTTATAGTCTTTGCCTGCCAAGATACTTTTATGGCAGTGGGAATGATTGCCTCACTCTTGATAAAGTTTGGAGTATCCCTCGGTGCTCCATATAACTTGTCACAATATTCTTAACTACAGCTCATCGCGTATTCCTGAGCGACTGACGCTTGCTACCAGCTCCCTTGATGTGCTTTCTGACACTATTGAAAAATATTCTTCTTTACAGCATCTCCCACACAGTGCTGAGCACCAGTTCTTTCCAACTTCTGCTCTTGGTTTCTTCACTTGTCTTGGCTCCTGGGCTTTCCCCTTTGGACACAATGAAAATTTATGCATTTGCTTTGCGCTGTAACTACACATACAATTTGAAGTAAAACATTGCCTTTGCTGCAGAGTATTTTTGTTGAGAGTTCTGTGCGTGTTCCTGTACAGGGTATATCCCCAACACTTTTTTTTTTTAATGTAACTGGAAACCAGGCATGTTTACCTCAAAAAATCTTGTGGAGAGCAGCTCGCATTGTTACAAACAACTCTTGGCTTTCCTTTCAGCTCAGCCTTGCAGCCTGGTTCATCTGCATTTCCAGCTCATAGAAGATTACATACGCACTTTCTGTGCTGAAATGCATGACCTAAAAGGAATAAAAACCCAAACAATAGTATAGATTTGGTTCTTCTTCAGAGAATTAAATGGGAAAGAATTATTGAAGATACTGTTAGGGCCCCTTGCTGAATCATCAAACTATTTTGCAGTGGTAATTGAGACAGCATATAAATACTGCATAGATATCTCTTCAGGCCCTCTTCATAGAGCCGTTATATTCCATTAAAGTGCTTTTCTTGTACAGGTTAATCTCTCAGAATAAAAGTGGAAAATACAGCAACAAAACAAGATGATATTTTCACTACTCAATAAACCTCTCTTCCCTTGTCTGCAAATAAGCGATTCCCAGAGGCATCCCCTCCAGGGCTTCTGAAGAATCAAAAGGGCAAGGAAAGGAATTAAAAAATATCACAGCCTGCTCCAACACGTTCATAGTATTTATTAAAAACAAACAAATAAACAAACAAACCAGCATGTCAAAGGCTGTTCTGCTTTATACTTCACAGAGCCTCACTGATTCACACGGTATGCAAGTTAAATCAGATTTGGACCCCGTCTGACTGTAGGAATACATGCCTTCTACTCCCATTGATTGAGATAAAGGTGAAAACAACCTCCCAGTTGACATGAAGCAGAAAAGCTGTTTTTTTGAAAACGAGAATAGCAAATCAGTCTTGATGATCAGGACAAATCCAAAGTGTGAAAGGAGTAGAACAAGCTGCAATATCACCTCTTGTAATTTCTTGTACATCCCTTGCTTTCTTCTTTTCTTGCCCTGTGATTTTTTTTTAGTAGCAGAACTATATCTACAGCAACTGAACAGCACCTGATATATTTTGGATACTACGATAGCGTAACTACCAGCGATAAAAATGCACTCTCATTGCAGCTGCACACATAGGAAAGTATGTCAATGCTCACTGTTGGATTGATTTCACATTATAGGTTAAAAAAATACAAATGTCTCTCCTAAGGAAGGTCCTGCAGTATAATGGCTAGATACCAGTACCGCGGTACTTAGGTAAATTGCATTTATTTATACTGCATCTAATTATATACTATCTGCCATTCTGTTTCAACACCTTTGTCCTTCACTTCCTGTCACAAACTCTTGTATAATGGTATTGCATATTTTGCCAGACGTTTGTTCCTTGCCCAAGCAGTGGTCACATTTTCTTCATGGGCCTTGTATTTCCTCTCAAAGAGGGTTTTTAAAGGAGTTCGTAAAATGCTTTTGGACCTTTGGGGGATGAAAGGCACTATATAAATCTCAGTTATTACTATTAAAAGAGCACTGAGTGAGTTGTCTAGAGGCAACTCCACTATGTGGTTTGGCTCTTTATTGATAAATCATAGAAGCCTGCATTATTGGTCTGCTTTACTGTATATGAAACAAGAGTTGGATGACACCTTGTATTTCACCAGCTGCTTTCCTGCAATTTCTCAAAGAAAGTAACATAATATATGGCCCACCTGCTGTGAGAACATCTGAAATACCACAGACAGTAAAAAGCCTTTGAGTAAAGTTCTTCCACAGTCTTCTGTTGATATGCTCTATAGCCCTTGCTCTGTTTTCAGACAGTATCTCTAGTTTTCCATGGAAAAGAACTATTCTTACATCACTGTTCATTTTCTTACATGCATGAGGATTTGATGCAAATATTTTTTTTTTAAAAAAAAGTTCATTTTCCTTTTGTGTTAGGCTTCCTTTTTTTCTCTTTAATTTTCATTTAGGTCTGCACAAAGGATCAATCAGCCCATTATTACCTCATTGCTACCAAGTACAAATTCAGCCCCTGCAAGAGTCCTGACAAAGGACTGATCTTGTATCCTTCACTTACATAAGTAAATTGTCAGATGTCAGTGGAACTAATTATGAGATCATTGCTTTCTGCTTTCATCAGGACTTCAAGGCCTGATTGAAGCGTGGTCAATATACACCACTGTCTTCCAATAACACCTTTAGTCCAGATGTTGATTTTGAGTAGTGTCCTCTTTGAAAAGTGTGAAAAAACTTTATAAGCATTAATTCTTGCAATGACCCTTGAAGGGGTCTACAGCCATCCTACAGACAGGTCAGCTGAGTCGCAGCAAGGCTAGGTGGTTCAGCCGACATGTCATCACCAGCGACTGAGCCACATCTTTCATAACCCACACAATTCTCATCATTAAATTCCACTTGATTCCCTACAAGCACTTTGTGCCTTTGATTTGTACTCGATTCCTCTAGACCCACAAAGCAGCCACTAATTGTACTCTCCGTACACAGTGGAATGGGACCTTAAGGGATAGGTTTTTAGTAACTTTGACGACACCTTTCTAGTTAGTGTGGTGTAGCAGTATCCTATTTAAGATTGCTTTGTTTAATTATTTAAGAGCCATTATGGTAACTGGATATACTCTAACTGTAATTTATTAACTCATATACTTGAATTATCCAGGCCTCTACATCCACTTCACAGAATTACAGAGGAACTAGAATAAGGTAGTGGTATCAAAATGCTACAGAATATTCCCTCTGCTGAGAAATACAGAAGATCTCTTACCTCTCATACCAAAAAGGTTCATAAGCTTTTTCAAACTATTCACTAGATCAAAAGAATCATTTTATACCAGCAGCAGTTGTTAATATAGACAGTATTAAGAAAATGTGTGCATTTGATATACAAGTATATGTATATGGATGTACAGGTAAATATTTACACCTATATATGCATTCATAGATACATTTTCAATGGAATAATACAATTTGCTTCCCTTTTTTGTGTAAAAAATAATACTGCATCCTTCTGTTCATCCCGCTTCCTCTGCTACTTGAATATGCTTCTTCACACTCTGATCCTTGTCTCTTACTACTCTTGTGCTTTCTTGTTGTCTACTCGTCTTGTCTAAGCTAGGTTGCCATGTTAAATGCTTCCTTTTTGACTGGAGATACTGCCTGTTCCCCTGAATCCCTCTTCACCATCATCCCCTGCATACACCACCTGTCTGCCTCTTGCCTGCCTGCATGGGACATCTCTTTTCTCTGAAAAATGACAGCTCTGGGAGCAGCACCTTGAGAGTAGTTTTTCCTTGCTCCAATATAATGTCTATTCTTGCCATCAGCAGCTAGAATCTCTTCTTGCTATTCAGGCACTTTTACACATCTCAGAGCTGTCATTTGCAAAAAGAATAGAGACACATGAAGCAGCAGATGAAGAAAAAAAATATAGACTAAATCATGTGAGCAACCAGCTCTCTGAAAGCCATAGCAAGCACTCACAGACCATCTCAGTGTCATAAATTAATTTGGAACTGCTTAGAAAGAAAAACTTTTAGCACTCAAAATTCTTACTTATAGCAGTCTCTTCAACAGAATATTGCTTTAGTTACAGCATGTATCTTGCTTAACCCAAGATGCTTACCAGAATTCTGCTGTGCTCCAGACAATATGTCATAAACATCATGAACGTGCAGAGCCATTATAGATCCTGGATTCAGGGCTGCAGCATCCCTGCTGTTCAAATGTACTGGAACAGGACAGAAACTGGTAACAGTAACTCTAGAAAGCTTTTAAGTGAGGAGAAGAGGATTGTAACCAAATAGTGCCTTGGAGGCTCAGATGTTCTAAAGCAAAAAGGGGGAAAATTTATAATTCGCCTGGACTGACCACTCTTGCAAAAAAAAAAAAAAAAAAAAGTAATTCGCTCTAAACTAAGAGCTTGCAAAAACTAAAAGTTAGGCAGGCACACCTGAGAAAGATTATTAGAAGATACAGAATGCTTTCCTGCACAAACAGAATTGCATAATCACTAACGTACAACATCCCTTTTACACTTAACCTTTATGTGCTACCAAAGTACAGTGTCAAGCTTGTCCTTCCAGCACAAGTCTGTAACTAAAAGCTTTTAATATCCTCCTTCCACCTCCCTCAAAGCCAAGTTATCAGGAACATAGAAAGATTTAACCACTTATTAAACTGTGCTATCTTGTCAGGCAATATGTTCTTTCCCGCAGGGCACAATGAATTGAATGTGCAAGAGAGACAAAGTGTCTAACAAAGGAAAAGTTGCTGCATGACAAGGATTCTTCTCCTCTCCCAAGGAATTTGATTAGCAAGGAAACCTCCTCGTGGAGTACAAAACAAAGCAATCCTATGACAGGCAATAAGGCAATAGGAAATCACAGAAATAAAGATGTAGAAAGACACTGGCAGACATGAATTTTGTATCTTTTTTGCAAATGCTGCTTCAGTAATAATAAGAAAACTTAGGACCTAATTGCTTTGGTTACCTGGCTCAGGGTGAACATATCTCTCCCTTCTTCTTTTTCTGCAAAGTGGAGCTGACAAAACCAACTCTCGCTGTCATGTTTTACACCACCACTGCACAAACATGGCACAAAGCAAGTCGAGTACAGAAAGTAGCTGAGAATCAGGCCTTGTGGCAGGCACTCATATGCTTAGGAACATGAAATAAATAACATTATATGACTATGGGGGGAAGCTGTCATTGAGGATTGCTCCAGTGAATGAAAATGCAACAAGTAGTTCTCCCATGGCAATATTAACACATCCTTATTCCACAGTATAGATGCATGCATATATACTGACATAGAGAGGTCAGAATGAGCCTCTGTCCAGCTTTACCACCCCACAACTTTGGAGACAAAACAGCGCAAACACTTCAGGACCCCTACATCTCTATGCCAGTAACTCCCCCCTTCCACTGAGGCAGCTGCTGATTCAGATTCACACTAGCTCACGTTTGTTTCATCTTTAATGCTCTATCTAAATCCGTAATTACCAGTTGATGTATAGTCATGAGTCATATATACAAAAGTCACCAGTACTTCTGGGCTTTTTGGTTTCTGAAACCCAACATGAGACATACTGACCAACCTACAATATCTCTACTTACCTCTGCAGATCTCTCCTAACTGGAGGATACAAGGGCTTGGTCATATTCCCCTTTGTTTTTTTCTTGTGGATAGAATTCCACCCAGAAAAAGAAGATGCAGCCAAGAGTCTCTGGATGAATGGCAGCCTTGAGTTTCAGGCTTCCGTGCTTAAAATGGTTACCTAAAATCGGTAACTATTTTAAAAATGTAGGTTGTAACTTTTACAGGGTCTGGAGCACAAAGCAACCCCTCAGAACTACAGCCCCAAACTGAAATACATTGTGGTTTCAAAAGAAAACTAAAATATTAATATAAACATTCAAAATTAACTACACAGCCATAATGTTAAATTTACAGTTAATTTAGTTTTCTTGTTTACTTCACCTTTAAAAATAATGGGAATTGTTTTACATTCAGTAAAACAGGCATTTCATTAGGCTTTGTAATTCACGTATAATTGAATAAAATACTTGGAAAAGGGCATATCCATCTCAACTCGTCTTATATCATTGTTTGACTTAATATAGCATGCCTCCATAAACAGCCGCTACAGCTTGACAAAATGGAAGTGTATTGTTTCTAAATGAAACATTAAAAACAAGGACATCTGCAAATTGTTGTACAATCAATCATTTAAGCTCCTTTCCTCCTCCTTCCCAAATTTAGTATGAAGGGAAATGGCTAGCTGAGACTTCTGTATCACTCTTCGTAAAGCGTTAAGTTTCTCATCCAACGTGTGCCAGGTAAAGCTGACAGCCCCTGAGACAAGCTCGGGAAATGATCTGAAATACCAGTGTCGGTTTTAAATTTCAAGATCTCACTCTCTGGGGGTTACAAAGAAAGTTCCCCTACAGACTAACTGTGCCCTGTGCTTATTCATAGCTACATGTCTTATCTCATTATCTACACATATATATGTCCCAGATGTCTATAATTTGATCACGTTTTAAGATTTTTCAGCTGCTTAGTACATGAAGTGTTAAAAAAGAAGCCAGCTATGAATGTGACAGTGGGAGCTGCGGGAGAGAGTGCCCAGAACTTTAGAAAGGCTGACCTTTCTTTTAACAGTGACTTTCAGCTTTTGAAAACCTAGTCACCTCCCTGAGGTCTGAGTGATTCTGTAGTCTTTGTGCACACAGGTCAAGTGGACCTGGGTGTTCTTGGAAATCCATAAGCAACACAAAAAAGCTAATGCATATAATTAAGTTGTAGGATACAGACTTATTAAATAATTTCCGCAAAATTATGAGAAGTTGCTTACAATTAGATTGTTCAGTATGCTGCAAAAGAAACTTGACTTAAGGAATTTAACGCTTTGTGCATCTTCCTAAATAATCTTGCCAAGCCAGAGTAAGAAGAAAACGGCGTGTTGGAGGTTTCAGTCTGAGTCTCAATTACTGCAACTGTAGTAGAACAATCATCTGAAAAAGTCAGGAAAAAAAATGTCCTGCAAATGCACATATGGATGTTACAGTGCCTTATTGTATGCAAAAAAGGAGTGTACTTACTTGTGTGCCTTTGGCAAAATACAAAATCCGATCAATCAAAATACAAAAGAAACAACATAATTTGTTTCAGCCAAAATCCAACTCAAACTGAAAGGCATCAAGAATGAATGACAGAGGAAGCCACCGGGAGGCAGTAGTGTCACTTAGCAAGTGCATGATCAAAGTCGTCTCTGCTAGTGCAGGCCCTCGGCCATAACACTGGGAAGCAGAGCCTAACAGCGTTGTGTGCAGGTCAACTTCCAAACACGAACATCAAAGCACAGAAAAGATAGCACGTACAGATATCTAAAGTCTGATGCATTTGTACCTACCTTGATTAGTATTTGCAATAAAAGTGATGTGTGAGTTTTGTTCGTTACCCAAGACTAAAGTGGTTTGGTTTGGGTTTTTTATTTTGTATAGCACCATTTATCTTTATCCTGAACAACCATGGTATAACAAAAAAGAGGGCTATAATGAACAAACAAAACTTTTATGTGCTTATGGAAAAGCTTCTTTGTACACTAGAAACTAAGGAATATCTACAGAATGAATACTTCCCTTTCAAAACTGCAAATTGCTATGCAAAAGAAGAAACTGAAAGTGGTGATTTAATACGACTCTCTTCTCAGTTGACAAAAACTCCTAAATTTGTGCTTTGTTAATTTTCAACTGTATCAACCCCTTTGATTATCACCTCACCAGAAGAAACAAAGCTATGTGAAGCAAAGATGAAAATCAGAAACCGCAGGGGCCTAAGAGACATCCTGTTCTTATACTGCCTCTCATCAGAATAAAAGTCAACAAAATCCAACTGTTTTTTCTAGATTCACCTAAGTAAATTTTTTTTTCATGTAATTAACAATTTTTTGCAACTTTTTTCCACCCCTTCCTTCCATGACTCGGAAGAAACTTCCTAAAAAACTCTGACTCTCATATAGTGTCACAGTCAGAGAAGGCTTTCTTAATATTCTTGTCTTATGCATTTATTATATTATTAAAAGCTGCCATCAACTTGGAAAAATACAGCACTATTTAGGATTTTTGTTATTTTATAATGAAAATAACGTACAAAACCTGCTATTTCAAAAAATGCTTTATGGTCTCTAGTGGTCCATGCATACAGGGTTCAATTCCTGAAGCTGATCAGGCATATAACATTCTCCTTTTCTGCTGTTACCCACAATATTTCACATGCAGGATATTTGCCCTTTTTCACCTGCAGATAGAAAGACACACACCTCTAATTATCGATAAATGTGCTATCATCTCCCTTGACTGGCCAAGAACCTAGAAAGATTTGCTGATAACATGAAGTGTAGAAACACTTATAAAGAACCAAAGTGGACAATTTTAAGGCACATCATATTTTGGATTACTTAGCTCACTACGCAGAATACATTGGGAGAAACACAATACACATCTCATTTGAAACTCCTCTTTAGTGAAGAGGTTTTAATGTTAAAGTGAGTCTAGTAGGCTAATCCCTGGGAATATCAGATGTTGCCTGGTATATCTGTCTGTGTGAAGAGCATGTGCTCAGGCAGGTGGAAACATCTGGCTTTAATTTTGCTTCCACTCTAAGCTAGCAAAATGCAAATCAGCTCCAGGTTTGATAGCTGCGCTCCTGCGAGAGTGTGTCACCAGAGATGATGGACACAAGCAGAAACCTGAGCCAATTACATTAACCAGTTCTGCTTTTACACCTGGATGCACTCTGCCCTGCTGCAATGTAGGCAGTTAGCCCAAGGCAGTACAGGGTCACGAAGATATGCCAGGGCACCAGGGAAGGCCAGTTTGCTGTATGGGGTGCCCAGTGAAATCTAATCTGCTGCTCTGTCATAGGTTATCTTTGGACAATTTTCTGTGCTTTGGATCTTCACCTAAAAAATGTTATTTCTCTAATTATCACAGTATTGTAAAGATAAATCACTTTATAACTGTCATGCACTTTGATACGGTTGTAATGAGGCTCATATAAAATACTTCACAGACGTCCTTAGAGCTATCTCCTATGAAAGTGCAGTAAAGCTGGACAGGCAGCACTTACATGCCTCAGGCATGAGACACCCAGCAGCTTCAGCAAGAGGAAAAAAATCTGTTCTTCTGATGCATTTATTTATTTCTTATTGCTGGACAAAGTGAAGAAAAAGCAATCATTTAGTTCTACTCCAGAGAGAGAGAAAAAACCTGCAAAGTTCAACTAACATTCTGGCTGTTTGCGTTTACCTTTATTAAAAACAACTTGTGACATTATAAAGCTAAATGTGGGATTCAAACCCACTTGTGATTCACAGTCGGTGGTTACAAAGCAGCTCTGTCTGACACTGCTTATCATTAGAAGATACACAGAATACACAGAATCATTTAGGTTGGAAAAGATTTCAAAGATCACCAAGACCAACCATAAACCTAACACTGTCAAGTTCACCAGTAAACCACGTCTCTAAGCATCACATCTACACATCTTTTAAATAGCCCCAGGGATGGTGACTCAACCACCTCTCTGGGCAGCCCCTTCCACTGAATAATAATGCTTTCAGTGAAGAAATTTTTCCTAATATCCCATCTAAACTTCCACTGATGCAACTTGAGGCTGTTTCCTCTTGTCCTATGACTTGCTGCTTGGGAGAAGAGACCAACACCCACCTCGCTACAACCTCCTTTCAGGTAGTTGTAGAGAGCAATAAAGTCTCCCCTCAGCCTCCTCTTCTTCAGGCTATACAACCCCAGCTCCCTCATCCTCTCCTCAGAAGACTTGTGCTCCAGACCCTTCACCAGCTTCAGTGCCCTTCTCTGGACACACTCCAGCACCTCAGTGTCCTTCTTGTAATGAGGGGCCCAAAACTGAACGCAGTATTCGAGGTGTGGCTTCACCAGTGCTGAGTACAGGGGCACGATCACTGCCCTGCTCCTGCTGGCCAGACTATTCCTGATATAAGCCAGGATGCTGTTGGCCTTCTTGGCCACCTGGGCACACGGCTGGCTCATGTTCAGCCAGTTGTCAACCAACATCCCCAGGTCCTTTTCCTCTGGGCAGCTCTCCAGCCACTCTTCCCCAAGCCTGCAGCGTTGCATGGGGTTGTTGTGACCCAAGTGCAGGACCTGGCACTTGGCCTTGTTGAACCTCATACAATTGGCCTTGGCCGATTGATCCAGCCTGTCCAGGTCCCTCTGCAGAACCTTCCTACCCTTAAGCAGATCAACACTCCCGCCCAACTTGGCGTAATCTGCAAACTACTGAGGGTGCACTCATTCCCCTCATTCGGATTATTGATAAAGATACTAAACAGAACTGGGCCCAACACTGAGCCCTGGGGAACACCACCTGTGACCGGCCACCAACTGGATTTAACTCCATTTACTACAACTCTTTGGGCCTGGCCATCCAGCCAGTTCTTTACACAGCGAAGAGTACGCCTATCTAAGCCATGAGCAGCCAGTTTTTCCAAGAGAATGCTGTGGGAAACAGTGTCACAGGCTTTACTAAAGTCCAAGTAGACAACATCCACAGCCTTTCCCTCATCCACTAAGGAAGCCACCTTGTCATAGAGGGAGATCAGGTTAGTTAAGCAGGACCTCCCTTTCCTGAACCCATCCTGAGTGGACCCGATCACCTGGTTGTCCTGTATGTGTCATGTGATGGCACTCAAGATGATCTGCTCCATAACCTTCCTCAGCGCTGAGGTCAGGCTGACAGGCCTGTAGTTCCCTGGATAAATACCAGCATGACACTCATGGCCAACAAGTACCACAAGGGAAAGCTGAAACGTACTTTGAAGCTATAAATTCTGAGACCCCCAAAGAGTACACCTACAAACTGTGATGACATGGGTGTGTGTCTTCATTCCCTTACGAGACTTAACAATATTACAGAGAAATCTCATTTTTTAAAAGTTGTCATTTCCAACCTTGATATCAGAGGTAACTTGCAGGTAGGAAATAGTTTCACTGATGTTATTACAAAACTTAGTTTTTCACTTTTAGCCCCAGACTTCTGGGGTTACAGGCAACCAGAATAGGTTCCTTGAAGCTGTTGCACCCAGCAGCTCATCAGAAAGTATATAGCAGATTATATTTCCAATGTTGCTCCTACAAATAAAGCCATCCAGAGGAGACAGTTCCACAGAAATCCAGAATTTGACCAAATGAAACTCATCTGCCTTCATTATCAGGAACATGAATTTATACGGGACTGAGTATTTTTGGTTCTTTTTTTTTTTTGTCCCCATAGAACAATATTGTTTCTACAAGTTGGTGGGAGTGGAAACCTATAAACAACTCTTGATTGGTTGCAAATTACAATCCTCTTGCATCTGGACAGAATTATAGTCATAACTAATATCCTGTACGATGTTATGACCTGGTATAAGGTCTTTCATATATAATTAATTATACTTCTCATTTTGGATAGATTTTCTTTTAGAAATAGGAATGACCGTATTTGTCTGTTTAACTGCTAACATTAGTCTAATCTCATTCATAGTGAATTTTTGTTTCTGATTTGCACAGTGGAAAAAAAAATCAGATGCATGTGCTGGCTTTGGCTGGGATAGAGTTAATTTTCTTCATAGTAGCTCGAATAGTGCTGTGTTTTGGATCTGTGAAAGAAACAGTGTTGATAACATGGGGATGTTTTTATTATTGCTGAGCAGGGCTTACACAGAGTCAAGGCCTTTTCTGCTCCTCACCCCACCCCACCAGCGGGTGGGCTGGGGGTGCACAAGGAGCTGGGAGGGGACACGGCTGGGACAGCTGACCCCAACTGACCCAAGGGATGTTCCATACCATATGATGTCATGCTCAGCATATAAAACTGGGGGAAGAAGAAGGAAGGGGGGGACGTTTGGAGTGGTGGCATTTGTCTTCCCAAGTAACCATTTATGCATGATGGAGCCCTGCTTTCCTGGAGATGGCTGAACACCTGCCTGCCCATGGGAAGTGGTGAATGAATTCCTTGTTTTGCTTTGCTTGGGTGCTCAGCTTTTGCTTTAGCTACTAAACTGCCTTTATCTCAACCCATGAGTTTTCTTATTTCCACTTTTCCAATTCTCTCCCCAACCCACCGGGGGGAGTGAGTGAGTAGCTGTGTGGGGCTGAGTTGCCAGCTGGGGTTACACCACGACAGGCAGAATTTCTGAAAATAACCTTAAAGCTAACTAAACATGTGCATGCTTTTACCGAGGTACAGAAATAAATTTTTTTCCATATAAAAATGAGAAAATATGCACTTACTTACCTTTACCGTCTGGAAGTTATTGTCCATTTCTTCCATGTTGATAATGCAGTAGCTGTAGAGCTAAAAGATAGGCTCAGGGAACATTTGTTTTAAAATTTACTCTTTGGGGAGTTATTGGATTTATATGACTTTTTAATCAAAAATTTCAAAACAAAATGGTGAAAATTAGAATGCATAACTAGACTGTGTACCTAGTTATGTCCTATAAATCACGCAGATGAGCATTTTTAAGTGGGGAAAAGCAACACAAGAACAATGAGGAAATGAAGCTGTTTCTAAACCCTAATGTGATGATATTCTGTTGTTCTAGAGACACTAGAAATGCGCATGTACACAGAGGCTTATAAAGCTTCGCTTACTTCTCAAAGGGAATTGATAAATGGGGGAAGGCATCCCAAGGGGTTCCCTTAGTTTAACAAAAACAAAAGTAGTTTTCAGCACATTGCTTTTTCCTTACATCTTCCCTCAAATAAAATGAATTATGCACACAGATTGTTTATTGTCAGTTTGCGTGCTGTGGAATTTCTGTTGTAATAACCAGGGCTCTGCGGACTTGTCTGTAAATGCTTTTCCTGTTTATTTATGTGGTTTTTATCAATACAGATGCTTATCTCAGCCCCAACATTTTAACTCTCCCCCCAAAATAAAAACAAAAAACCAAAAACCAATACATTATTAGTTTGGGCAGAGCAAATGGTATAGGAAAGTTTAAATTCCTGCAGGACAAATATGCCAAAATGCACTTGTAGCTTCTTTCTTTATAGAAACCCAGCTGCAGCAGGATCTATCATTATAGCAGCCCAGTAGTTGCAATATTTACCCAGAAACTGTTGAGAACTAGCTTGTATGCTTTGGGAAGATTCTCCCCTCCCAGGAAGCTGCTCTAGTCGGTTAGCAGTTCACTCTTCCACATCCTTTGTCCTCCTGCCATATGAATCCTTCCTCCTTTTCAACACAGGGGAATGCTCTGAATGTACCTACAGGCTACCATGTTTTGCATTCTGCAGTCAATGGATTTAAAAAAGAAATAATCTTGAGGGTAAGTCAAGACTCCAGGACTCCATGCTCTTAAGTCAAGGTATTAGGCCCCAGTGTAAAACCGTTTCTGAGTAAGTGTTAAACCCAGTAGGTTATTTTGTACAATGAGGGCATCACGATGTTTTTAGCATAAGGTTTTTCCATTCATTCAGATTTGGCATCTTCCCTCATGAACCTTTTGACTCTGGACTGAGGAGGCTGTGTAGCATCTCCCTTGCAGAACAGACTGTGGTGCCTGAATTGCAGCGAGGACACAAAAATTGGACTTCTCCCATGCTCAGGCTTTTCCACTGGTAACTGCTGAGGCCCTAGAAATTCCCTAATGAATCTGAGGGACCCTGGATTGTCTCCCCAAGTTCTCCCCACAGCAGTGCAGGGAAAGCACATGGTGGGCTTTGGCTTCTTCCAGTCACCTAAAAAACAACCATTGCAAAAAATCACTGCAGTTCTTTGTCCATCTCTTTAGTGGTGGCGTGATGCAATTTTACTCTAAGTTGCTGGTAGTGGAGGAGTCCTACTTCACTGAAGTATCGCCATCAAAAACAGCTAGGCAGAGAAGCTGTTCTTGGAGGATACCTTTGCTCACTGAAGCAGATTATAGGACTCCACAGGCTTACACAATCTTGAAAAAGTAAGAAGATGCAGAAAGCTTATTTTTGGCTGAGGTTTCTGTGGCTCCCTGTCCCTGTTATAAATGTGCTCGTTAGAGCCCATCATAAGAGGTCTTCATTTATGTTTGAAGTTAGACTCCTGCACAACCTTTGGCACAATGGGGTCATAGCTATTACCAGTTATACCGGTAGTTGTTTTCACCTGCTGTCATGCTGGTTTGTTTTCTATATTTTAAAGAGGTTACCAAAGCACCGTAATGTCATTAATTATTGTCAGGACATGAAAAGCTTGGAGAAGAACTTCAATTCCTGCAGGAAAAAAAGAGAAACACTAAGCAAAAACTGTATCAAGCCTTTGTATGAATATTAAAATAATTTAAGAAAAATCAGGATTTTGACAACTACAAAAAAACCTGTCGTAACAGATTTCAACAGATGATTATTGCGTGTTGCTCACAGACCCTATTATGAAGCAAATAATGAAACCCAAACCAAACTGTCCTACGTTATTCTCATAAAAAGCATCTGGTTTCTTTACTGAAAGAAATCAAAACACAGGCTCTAAAACCACCAGGTAACCTAGACCAAAGGTGGCACACAGAAGGTTACGGACCCCTGTTACACCCTAACGTTCCCCTGCCAGGGCCACGTTGTCTTTAACTATAAGATACAGTTTTGTCAAACACTACCAGCTCTTCACCCCCTTTTCCCAGTGTGTTAATAAGGTTTAGTTACCAAAAGAATCGCTTGCAGTAGAACTACATTTCCCAGACTGTGTTGCAAAGCAGTTATCTTTCAATAGCTCTCAAGGCCCATATAGCAGGAAACCTCCTTCTTGAACCTCTGTCAGGGACCGGGTGATAAGACCCAGTTGAATCAGCCACCACATCTGGTACTGTAGAGCTGTTCCCAACTCAGGGTTTGCAGGTATTTGTAAACAAAGACAAGAGATTAATTTTTTATAGGGAGTTTATCTTTTCTCAATTTACTATACTGTCACATCTGAATGCTGTTGTGTGTTATAATGAATTTCCTTATAACAAAATTTGAAGGGGGAACAAAATTTTCTAAGAATTTCCTCACCACAAGAAGTGATAAATTACATGTAGCACAGGAAACAACTAGGGCTATACCGAGAGCTTCAATTTTGGAGGCCTTAAAAAACCTTAAAAACCACAAAGGACTTGGTAATATGAGATAATATGCTTTTTCACTTTTTAAAATCCTTGTTAACTTTTGTTTGTTTCAAGATTTCTAATATTAGAGCCAATCCCCTTTTTGGTGAGTTGGTTCTAAAGCTCTGGAGGATCAGAAATGGATTAAAAATTCCAGGGCTGCTTCTCTCTCCATGTGGATTAAGAAACATGTTACAAATATCACTAGCTGTGTGTGAGCCTTTAGGGTTTTGTGGTTTTTAAGGTGGAGGTTGAAGGCTTTTTTAAAATCAGGTTAGAAATTACTCCAGTAAAGACTCCTGCTGTATCAGCAGATCTGGATGAAAGTAATTAGTATAAAATGGTGTATGGGTTTCTTTCATAAAAAAAAAAAACAAAAAAGCAAAACCAAAACAAAAAACCCTGAAAGAAAACAAAAGTTGAGAGCTTGGTGTACGTAAGGAAAAACTAGTTGCAATAAAGATTATATAAACATTAAATTAGCTTAGAATCTACTCTTTTTTCTTCCTGTGTCTCATATGCTTTTGAAATGACATATTCAATATATTTTTATGTCTTTGAAATGAAGATGCAGAATAAATTTTCTTATTTTTATTAACAATAACTTATATAGTTGAATATTTTTCTTCTTCTGAAGGACACAAATATTAGTCCTTTCAAGCTCAGGACAGTCACAGCAATGAAATGCCATAATTTGGATCTTTTTAGCTCCTTGACATGGATGAACCATCCTGTAAAATTAGGGCCACAAATAGTCAATAGACTTCGATTTAATTTTTTAAGAAGAAAACAATTTACTTGTTTCTCAAATTAGTGTTTTTCTCATCTAATATCAAATTCTTTTGTAAGTTTACAATAGAAAAATTAGACAAACACACCTTTGACTTCCTTTCTTTTTTTTTAGCGAATGAAGATCTTTTGTCTTACCACTACTGTAGTAATAACACTAGCCATGTCTATTTTGCGAGCCCTTTCGTTTGGAACAATTTTTAGACTGAATATTGTTTTCTGAGCCTCACCCATCCTATAGTGCAGGGCAAAGCAATCTAACAAAAATGACTGAAGCATTAACATTTTAATTGTGAAGATTTTATTCAGAATTTATTCTTCAAAAGTCCATAACTTTCATGTTAACCTTTCACAAGTGTCTTCCTCTGGCCTTTACATTTAGTGAGACACGGAAGACCATTAGTCTGCAGCAATTTTATTGCAGTAGGTTTTAAATAAAGAAGTCGACTAATCATTAACCTTTTCAGCTAAAAAGGGGTTAATTGGGAGATAGTATTGCTAGTATTATTTTAATAACTGTTGAGGACTGAAACATGCTCGAAGAGCCATGTGGAAAAAAAGGTGGATGCTTTCACATGCAATTTACTCATTCCACATGTAAATAGATACAGTGGTGTCAATTCAGCATCTTCTATGAGCCCTGAATTAACTTGAAAAAGAATTCATACTGGGAAATAGCATAGTAGGGGTTAAAGTTAGGTTTTTGTCTTATGTTTATTATAAGAAAGGCTAACTAAGCACTTGTGAAGAGACTTAGATTTTAAAAGCATACCATAATTATTCACATTCTTGAGGGTGGGTGAATATTAACAAACAAGATGCAGGATGTGTAAGAGCAACCTGCATAACCTGAACAAGTGGGATAAACATTACACACATTGTCTTACAGTTTTAGGGCAAAAGCTCAAGTCCTACAGTGAGCTCTGTCCTGGTGCACTTGCATCCCATAACGCTTTATATCAAAGGAGATGTCTGTAGGTATAAGAAAAGGTCCTTATTGGGGGCATTGTATCCAATTTTCTGGCAAGGTAGTTCAGCAGATATTAGTGTCCCCCGGACTCTTTCCTTGGGCAAACTGTTGGATTAGATGACCTTGTGGAGTCTCTTCAACTCTGTTTTTCTTTGGTTCTGTATCATGCAGCTCACTGTAAGACTGCCATTGAGAAAGAAAATCCATGCTGATTTTTTCCTGCCTGTAGAGGACAACAGCATCTGCCAAAGCAATTGTTTCTAAAGCTACAGCTGACCACTGGCCCGTTGTGTTAAGGAAATGTGAATATTTGTATTTTCTTCCATATAAAGAAACAGCAAGACTTTAACACTGCCATAGCTAAATACCATAAATCTTGAAATGAAAGCATATGTTTCTTTCACACATTCCCACTTTTATGCTTTAATTTGTCCCAGCCTACCTGAAGTGTTTTTACTCAGATTAGATCTGTTACTAGTATAAAATTATAGCTGTTCTATTTATGTGATATAAAAAACGAAATAGAAATGTATCTGGCTATACTTAGGATGGGGTATTTTTAGGATTGCTTCCTAACTGCTGTGGAAATGTAATGCAATACAGAACATAAGAGATGACGTTATTATCCTTATAGATAAAATATAGGCCATTGTGAAGAAAAAAAAAAAGAATACAATAATGAATATTAAAATCTAATTATTTGTGTCATTTAGAACATTATATTTGTTTTATAATACAACCAAGAATATGGCACATTTGTGTAACATATTCTGTTTATTGAAAAACAAATACCAAATGAGATAATTTTAACTGCATATTGTACCATGTGAACAAAAGATCTGTGGCAAAACACTAGGAAAAAAAATAATCACAGTAATGAATGAAAAAATCAGTAGCTGAGAAACTTACAGCTAGGGACCCATTTGTTCTTTGGGATTGTTATGCTAATTTTCAGGACTTGCTGCCACAGCAAAATTGAGATTTAGGATGGATGCATCAATTACCGACTACTAATGCTATAAAAATATCCTCAGCTTCTCAAGGTAATTTAAAAGACCCATTCATATCCAGTTTGTCAAGCATTGCACTTTTGCTTGAACTCCATGAGAGGTAAACTCTTCAAAAGTCAAAAAAACTTCACAGTTTCCTTAATAAAACAGAAGTGGTTTCCTTGGGAAGTGGTAGGATCTAATTCTCCACTAATCTAAAAAAAAAAAAAGTCTGCCTGGAGGCCTGTGAATAAGAGCCAGAATTGAGGTTTCAGCCCATTGATGTATTATTCTTATAGAAATGTGTGCTCGGATATATTTTAAGCCTTACTATGCATTTCTTACCCAAGCTTACATTCATGGCTGTTCACTGCCAAAATAAGACAGCGCATCAATAAAATTCAAACTCTTGGTTTTTAGTAAGTTTTTTAACAAAAATATGTTTCTCTGTTTAAGTCACAGAACTGCATTAAGTCGGTATCCCAAATTATTAAGGAAAATGATTGGGTGAGGGAGGGAAACTACATTTCATTAATTTCTTCTAGCAGGAAAGCAAAGGCATATTTTTATCGTAACATTTCACTTCATACACTGATCTATAATGAAGTGGTCCTGCTTCTTACTTTCCCTCATTTTGCTACAACTTAATACGTGGACAGAAGTGCTGTGATATTTGTGAACATATGGCCAGGACTATTGTTTCCCAATTGAGTTCTAAATTAAAAATCTGAAATCAGGTCATTCTCACCCACAGAATTCTTAGGCATACTTTGTAGAAACAGGTTATTTTTTTCTTCCCAGTGACTTCTCTTTCTCTTTCACAGCCACATTTCCTTTACCACTCCCCAAAGCAACAGCTCTCTCAACTCTTTATATTGCTCTATTCTGTGTGTTCTGTCTTGTTTCCAAAACACATTTAGGACTCACAAATCCGGGACAGCCTCTAGAATTACTCTTTAAGTCTCAAAAGCCAATCTCCTAATATGTAACTGCCAGGCAGTATTCCCAGAGCGCTTTCCCCTGGGTTTTATTAGTACCCAGATATTTTTTTAAATGTAACTAGATTTGATACTTTAGATTTTTTTTTTCTTGCTACACCATAAAAATTCCAACACACTGTTCACAATTATAACCTCTCCTTCTGGAGTTTTTTTGTTGTTAACAGGGCAGGTAAAACTGATTTTCATCTCTTAAGGTGAAATTTTGAAATTACCTACCTTGTTCAAACACTCCTAAAACTGCATGCAGTAACGGCCGCTGTAAGACAACTGACGAGATACCACCTTATAACTGTAAAACTTACATGAGGGGTTGTGACAGCTGTTGTAACAAGTCTCTCTCCCCGCATCTCCATGTAATGCTACCTGATGCTGTGACCACTCAGCATTTAAACAACGCATGATACAAATATTTTTTTCCTCCTACAGTGAGACAATTAATGGGAAGATGAATCCTGATAAACAATTTGAATTGATACTTCCACCCAGACTACTTTATCTCAAGTAATAAATAAATAGATGGCTGTATATTTAAAATAATCACTACAAAATATATAATTATTACCAAGAACTCAAGATTACTATTCTAATGCAGTACCATATTGCAGAGCAGGCACTTTAAATTTCAGATCATGTCTGATATAAAAGATAACCTGAAAATGAAATCAGACTGTTACTGAAGTGGAAATTACCTTGTCTATTTACTGTCTAAAGCAAGAAATGCTAAACTTACAGATAACTCTTAGATTGCTTATTGCAAAAAATTAGAGAAAGTTAAGTAACGAAACATTTTATTTCAAAGTATAAGACCAGAACACAATGACTAGAAGTTCCATTAGAACTGAATTTACACTTATGTGACAGATTTAAATGGTGATTTTCTTGTGGGATAAAATTCATAAATGTAGCATCGGGCACAACTGTGCCTTGCCACCACAGGTACTCTCTTTTTCTATTACTAATAATTATTGATACATACACAGCTGAATTTTTTTTTCAAAACAATTGTTTTGCACATATTGGCTACCTGCTTTGTCATATTACAAAATTAAGCAATGAGATACATATGTAACACACCAACATTCAGTGTGGAGCTGGTATTAATCGGTGGTTTGAAAGCTTGGCTTTAGAAAACAGAACTACTTTGTGTTAAAAGTGCAAATGACATTATTTGGAGCCAGACATAAAAACATGCTAGCCTTTACAGCGATTGCTAGTGAGCGGAGCAAATCTCTGATGGCAACTGTTTGATGATTCTGCTTCTGTCCCTTATCTCTCTGCATCACAAAAGAACACAGGATACTGAGACCAGTTTGCACTGCTTGATCCTTCCGTTGTAGGACACTTGCCTGGCAGAGTGAGAGCACTTACAAAATCCACGTTTCACATACCGATTTGCCTGTATACTTCGAGCAGGAGCTGAGTCTTGCTGTCTTTCACAGTGAGTTCATCCTCTTTCTTCTGTTACTTGTAAAAGGTGCAGAAGGAGCATGCTCCCATTCCTAAACAGGAAAAGAATGGGTTAGAGTGCTTTATGGTCCTTTTGGTAACAGTTCCCCACCCCACCCCAGTTTCTTTGGGGCTCTCCTACAGCTGCTGCTTTGCTTCGTAATCTCACTTCACATACGCAGACTCTTGAAGGTCACTTAAAAGTGTCATTGTTTTTGTGTGTACTTTGGTCTCATCATAGTCTGCAAAGTTTTCTTGAAGTGTGTTCTGGCTCATTCTTGTAGAAGTAGCTGGTGCAGGTGAGCACCTGGACTAAACCCCCCCATCTTCCAGCATTTTAAGTATTTTTTTTTCCCCAAAAGAAAAATGGACATTTTACTGTTGTCCATCGTCCCCCTTAAGAGAAGCTGAAGGACTGCTTTTTATAAGACAGCTTCATGATTCTTCTGAGTTAACTCTGTTTAAAATCAAATGCAATAAACTACCATCACCAAATGGCCTCTATTATATAATAACTTTAGTTTACCCTAGCTTTTTAAGGATCTGAGCAGTCTGAACAATGATATTTGCTGATATATTATGAGAAAAAAAGGAACTATCTACAGTTTTCATGCAGAATAATGAAAGAAATGGACCATGGGTAGATCAGAAAAGAAGTATTGCAGAAAATAGTGGTATACAGAAGATATTAATGCAGCAGATTTCTTTCAGGGTTGGAGCAGATAACGTTCTTCACCCTGAATAGCTATTTGTTCCACTAGGTAACAAGGAAAAAGGCAGGGGTATTTTCAAAGCTCAGGTATCCAGTAAACTCATACAAGCAGACAGGAAAACACAGATTATCATTCTGAATTGAGTTCTGTTTCTTTTTAAAGAAAACATCACCATACAAAGATAAATGTTGTGAGACACATCAAGGTCTTACTAAGACAACTGATAAGTTATGGCTGATGAGGCCTTGGCAGTTAAGAAAGACAGTCAGTGAAAGACAGGCTTTGAATGGGATTGAATATAAGAGAAAAAAATAGCAACAAACATTTTCGCACAGGAAAAAGCTGTCGTAGGAACAAAAGAGAACATTCATTAGCACACAACACAATGTGCTAAAAGAGGTGCAACCGGGAAGAAGACAGGTATAACAAAGATGAGAGTGCAGTGGATTTGGCATCACCCACGTTCCGAGCAATAAAAGAGGTATGTGGGAGGACCAGATGCATCGAGGTTTGTAATCCATTTGACTGTCCAGCACTAGAGAAGACAGTCACAGAGTGCACAAAGCAATCCACTTTTATAAGCATAGTACACAGGGAAACGGGAGAGTAAAGAGCACACAAATTTGCAAAAGCTCCTAGCAGAGGATTTTAGCAATAGTAGAACAGATTATCAGTACAGGATCAAGAAAGGGGCAGTAAGGAAGTATTTAAATCCAAATATGACACAAGAGAAAAAGAATATACAAAAAAAAATTTTTCACCATGATAATGTTGATATCTTTTGCATCATTAGAAGGACATTGAGTATTAGCAAGTATATACAGGAAAATGTCAAAATCTAGATTTTTAATAAATACATGTGCAAAGCCAATACTGGGCCAGAGAGCTGTAAAATCATTGCACCTTATTTAAAACAAAATTAGAAAAGACTCTTTTAATTCTACAAAATACTTCAGAGAAAATAAAGTTCACCATGATGCCTACAGGCACATCGTATGATCAATGTATATGTGCATGCAGTTCCAGGACTGTGCGTTGTTACAACTGCCATTAGCAATAATGCCTAAAGGAAAGAAAAAAGCCCTTTGGATCACGGCATATATGAATGTAATGAAAAAGGTGGTGAACTCGCTGCAACGAATTGCCTGAATTACTGCACTAGAAACTGGAGAGGCTGTTCTAATACAGCGTGTTAGCTTTTAAGACCTAAAAAGAACAATAAGGTGGAAGCCAAAATTTACTGCTACAGATGATGCAGGTTTTTTTGCTCTCCAAGCCTCGTACATTCTACGTACTATGTGTTCAACCTGGGTACCAGGAGTTCAGGCCAGGCAGAGTGTAGCAACCCACTTTTCAGCTCTCTGGAAGATGGCAGTTCAAGAAAATGCTTTTTATCATGACTGTTGCATATGAGATTTTTAAGGAAGGTGCAATGATATACTAGAAGGACTGTTTGGAATTAGCCATTATTGATACTATACTGAAACAACAACAAAAGATTATGACAAAATCCTAATGTCACAGGCAACAGATACAAGGAGATGCAATCTAAAATTCAATTACAATTGATGGAAAACTGGCGTTAATCATTTTGGTTATGTCTAGGAATAGAGACGGATTTAACTCTCCAGAGTTAGTGCTTAAAGCCAATAAAAATATTTTCTTCTTAAGAGAGCTGAAGACCATAATGAAGATGATGACTAAGACTGGCAGAAATCTAGAGCAATTGTGGAGGGAAGGATGAAAATGGTATTGGGCTCACAGTCTGAATGATTTCACAGATGATGTTTTCCGTAACATGAAAGATTTAGTCATTTACTTGTTCTACCGTAGATTCTTAGCTCATTCAAGAAAACACACTGTGGGCCAATACATAACGAGGAGAATTTAAGAGTAGCCCTTCATTAATGTAAAATTACAGTTATCAGAATAGCAGTTACTTGTGGATACTCTACATATTCTTTTTCATCACACTTATGGGTACACAGGAACAGTAGAAACTACACAAAACCAGTTCAGATTCAAGAAAAGGCTTGTTAAACTTTTGGCTATTTCAGTACTGACTCTATAACATAATATAAAAAATACAAATGTACAACTTGAATGAGGCATATAATTGTTAAAAAAAAATATTTTTTGCCAATTTTTTCTACAACACAGAATATGGTCCGACCCCGTTGCTCCAGCAGGGCTGCCTAGAGCCAGTTGCCCAGGACTGCATCCAGATGGCTTTTGAACATCTCTGAGGGAGACTCCACAGCCACCCTGGGCAACCTGTGCCAGCGCCTGGTCATCCTCACAGTAAAAAAGTGCTTTCTGATGTTCAGAGGGAACCTCCAGTGTTTCAGTTTGTACCCATTGCCTCTGGTCCTCCCTGGGCACCACCAAAAAGAGCTTGCCTTCACCCTTTTTGCACCCTCCCTTCAGGTATTTATATACATCAACAAGATCCCCCTGAGCCTTCTCTTCTCCAGGCTGAACAGTCCTAGCTCTCGCAGCCTTTCCTCATTGGAGAGATCACCAGACGCTTCATCATCATCATGGCCCTTCGTTGAACTCTATTCAGTATGTCCATGTCTGTCTTGTATTGGGGAGCCCAGAACTGGATACAGCTCTCCGGATGTGGCCTCACCAATATGAAGCAGGGGATAAGGATCACCTCCCGCAAGCTGAGAGCAACACTTCTACTGCAGCCCAGGACACCATTAGCCCTCTCTGCAGCAAGGGCACATCGCTGGCTCATGTTCAACTTGGTGTCCACCAAGACCACTGGGTCCTTTTCATCCAAGCTGCTTTTCTGCTCAGTGGCCCGCAGCATGTATTGCTGCCTGGGGTTATTCTTACCCAGGTGCAGGACTTTCCACTTCCCCTTACTGAACTTCATGAGGTTCCTGTCAGCCCATTTCTGATCTTTAAGACCATAAAAGAAGGTATTAAAAAAAATGGAAGACTGGCATGAAGAGGTGCGTGTTTGCAGGAAGAAAGTATCTTGTGTTGAGTGTTGATCTGCTTAAGGGTAGGAAGGATCTACAGAAGAATCTGGACAGGCTGGATTGATGGGCCAAGGCCAGTCATAAGAGATTCAACAAGGCCAAGTGCCGGGTCCTGCACTTGGGTCACAACAACCCCATGCAACGCTGCAGGCTTGGGGAAGAGTGGCTGGAGAGCTGCCCAGAGGAAAAGGACCTGGGGATGTTGGTTGACAACTGGCTGAACATGAGCCAGCCGTGTGCCCAGGTGGCCAAGAAGGCCAACAGCATCCTGGCTTGTATCAGGAATAGTGTGGCCAGCAGGAGCAGGGCAGTGATCGTGCCCCTGTACTCAGCACTGGTGAGGTTGTATGTCAAATCCTGTATTTATTTTTGGGTCCCTCAGTACAGGAAGGACACTGAGGTGCTGGAGAATGTCCAGAGAAGGGCACTGAAGCTGGTGAAGGGTCTGGAGCACAAGTCTTCTGAGGAGCAGCTGAGGGAGCTGGGGTTGTTTAGCCTGGAGAAGAGGAGGCTGAAGGGAGACCTTATTGCTCTCTACAACTACCTGAAAGGAGGTTGTCGTGAGGTGGGTGTTGGTCTCTTCTCCCAAGCAGCTTGTGATAGGACAAGAGAAGATGGCCTCAAGTTGTGCCGGGGGAGGTTTAGGTTGGATATTAGGAAAAATTTCTTCACTGAAAGAGTGGTGAGGCATTGGCACAGGCTGCCCAGAGAGGTGGTGGAGTCACCATCCCTGGGGGTGTTCAAAAAATGTGTAGACATGGCACTTCAGAGCACGGTTTAGGATGCCTGGGGGCATTGGGTTCATGGTTGGACTTGAAGATTGTAGAGGTCCTTCCCAACCTTAATGATTCTATGAGCCTATGTTAGTAAAAAAAAGGCTTTCAGGCATGTAAGTTCTGTGCCACCATATTTTCAGTCACTATATGAAAACAATATAACAAGTTTTTGAAAGAAACAACCTTAACATAGCTGACATTGAAATAAATTTCAATACGGATGAAAATAGGCTAACCATTGAACTATGGGGCAAAAGGTATGAAAAGGAAAGCAATGAATTTTTAGCAGAAAGCATCCAGAGCTTTTGAAAATGCTTCATGATGGATGTCTTGACATGACAGTATACTCTTGTCTATTTTTTCATACTGTAGCCCATATGCAAGTATAACAAAAAAAAAAAAAGAAATGGCCACAGGAATATTGGAAAAAGGAGTGCAATGGTAATTTCCATGTGCCTAATAGAAATTGGCAAGTGATATATTGGAATACTAAGGAAGCCAGCACCTACTTAGCAACATGCTAATCAGAACTGTGGTGAGTCACATCAAGGACATATTCACTAGATGTGGTATTTGTGACAAACCATTTCCCAAAATAGACCCTGCTTCTATAGGTCTTCGGCTGTGTGCATTTTAATGAGCTGAAGTCTCAAATAAATAATGGTTTCGTAACAGTCTGTTGTGGCCTGAGCTTTAAATCAGGAACCCAGAGGTAAATCAGAGGTGAGAACTACATTAGAGCCATGAAAAGTCTACCATAATCAGTGGCAGCTTGATATGATTATTAAATAAATGGAGTAACACTAGTCACACAAAATCAAAATATGAGTGAACAGTAATTTAGGCAAAATTACAAATATTTAGGTGTGCTTACAATATTAGGAACAAAGACTTAAATGATTAAAATATTGCTTATGTTTACCAGCAAATACAGAAAATGTGACTGCAATAATTTCTACAGAACCTACATACCAGAGAGACGATGCAGCTCACTTTCTGCCTCTTCACACATAGTCCTCAGACGCCCCGTCAGCTGCATCAAAAGGTACAAGAAGTAAGAAAGTGAATCTCACCCCTGAGAGTGAAGGTACTAACATGTCCTAATGCTTCTATGACATCTGAATATTAATTTTGGCATCTACAATTTTTGCTTAGAAATAGGCAGGCTCACTGTCCAGTCAGAACACCGGCGCTTTAAGGGAAGTAATGGACACTACTCTGACACTGGCTCTTGACTGATGTACACCCACCAGACTAACTTCCTGAGACTACCACCAGCATATAAGCAGCAGAGCAGGCACGTGTCAAAAACCGTTCAGCTTAGTGGTGGAGAGTAGGGATAAGCACATTTAAATCGTGAATCTTAGGAGTTTGGACTAAAGACTTCTAAACATTTGTGAATACTAAAGCTAATACTGACTGGGCAGCTCCTTGATCAAGCTGCTTTTCAGGCTTTGTATAGATTTCAGTAGCAAGAAAGCAATCAATCCTTAAGAAGTTGGTGTTTCCTGCCATTCCTGGAGAGTAAGAATTACGCTCAGCAGGCTTTTCCCAGCTAACCACATCTTAGGCTGCTTTCTGTGGCCTGAGGCTCATAATTTCCCATCCTTTCCGTCCTCCTCGTTTTATTACATCCTAGTGAATTTCATTGGAGAAAACAATATATACTGCACTTGTTAGGTGCAGGTTTGAGTTTGAACAATAGGGTAAAATGTGGGTAATTTTGTAATTCCTATATTATTACAGACCTGGTGAGAAACAAGTCTTCAGACATCCATTAAGTCTTTCTGCATTGTAAGCCAGTGGGAATTGGTATAATTTGGGAAGAAATACTGTGGTTTCTTGAAACACCAAATGTTTATTTAATCAGTTACCAGGACAAATATGACTCTTACCGAGAAAGGTACACTGTGCTTTACACCATTTGTAATAAAATAGCTGCCTTTCTGTCTGAGGTCCTGTATGCTGTAGAGGGACTTCAAATACAGTTTCAGCTCTACTGGCAAAGATAGGGATTATTCTGCTCCAGGTCATTCAATAAAGATTACACTCCTACATATTGTTCTGTGTCAAAGTTGTATGTGTCTGCCTCTTTCACAACAGATGGCTGCATTTCAGTAGTGTTTTATAAAAGATGTATATGGAAGGTTGAAATAAAACATTCATTGTAATCCAACTTCTTCCAGTTGCTTGAATGTTTTAGTCCTATCCGTCAGGCTTGATGTCATGCAGGAAAACTTTTAAATTATAACTTTGTAAATTTGTTCCTGTAGTCCTGGGTCAAGATTTATTTGGAATGGTTTTAGAGAGATTATAAATCAAGTATATTTCATATTGTAACGCGTCAGACATTGTTTTATGAAATATTCCAGTCTGTAAAATGCAACAAGAAATGATACCTTAATATATGGTCCTTCTGTTTTAAGGGTGAAAGAGCACATGTAATTCTGAGAAGGGAGCCTTAACCTCTGCTTCCAAGCTTTGAGTGAGTGATTTCTCATGCTAGCCTATTTTTCAGAGCTTTTTTTCTCCCTATCTTGCAAGGATATCCCTATCTTTGCAAAGATACATTGCAAACCTTTTTTTTTTTTTTAATGAAATAAAAAGTAAATGCATGATTATTCAATTCACAGAAATAAGAATATTTTCAGTGGTCTTTTAACTGTTGCTTATCATTTAATTTCCTATCGGCTTTTCCAGTAAACGTTAGTTGAAAATCGACAGAGAGAGAGGAAAACATTACTTTAGCATTAAGATTCTGGCTTCAGTGATTTAGTAACTTTCCTGTTTTGCCCTTGTGCTCTCGGTCTCGCTTCCTTTGGGCTTTTGTCAGCAAAGACTCATTGATGAAACACCTAAGGTCTAATGAGGAGGCTATGTAAAGCCTCAAAGCTAAAGATCAAAGTGAATAATGATCTAATATACCAAGCGTATCCACTGAAAAAACTAGAACAGGCTTGAGCAAGGGTCCTTAGAACTTTGCTTCTCTCTCTTGTAAAACAGGCTGCTGCTGAATCATAAGCCTGCTCACCACGGCCCATCGGTGTAATTCAGCCGAAGGAAGATTTTCTGGCTAGTATTTATGAAGTGCTTTGTATTACTAAAGGCGTAAGTACAAAATGCTGGATAAACACCCAGTACCGCTGTTTGAGGGAGGAAAAAGACGTTAAAACAGCGTTTTTACTCCTCCTTTTAAGAACAAATCTTGCCTTTCTTCGTTCCCCCTCCCCTTGGGACGGGAAAGGCAGGGTCAGGACGCTGCCCGGGCTGCCCCGAGCCCCTCTCGCAGCCCCTCTTGCCCGGGGGAGCGGGCGGAGGAGCGCGGCCGGCAGGAGGCGGGGCGCGGCGGGGCCCCCCTCCCCGCTCCCAGCTGCCGCGCTCCGCTCGGGCGCTCCCGCAGGCCGGGCGCCCGCACAGCCGCCGGCGCCGCCGGGGCGCGCTCGGGTCCCTGGAGCGAACAGCAGCAGCTCCCCGCTCCGCGGAGTGTCCGCTGTCGTTTTTAACGGGACCCCGCGCTCCCCGGCCGCCACCCCTCCGCGCCGCCCAGCCCCGCTCCGCTCCCCACCGCCCCTCAGCACCGCCCCGCGCTCCCCGCCGTCCCGCAGCGCGGCCCAGCCCCGCTCCGCGCCGCGCCGCTCCCCGCCGCCCCTCAGCGCCGCCCGTCCCCGCTCCGCTCCCCGCGCGGCGCCGCTGACGGGAGCGTTCCCTCAGCGTCCCACCGGCGGGGCGCAGCAGGACAACAGCGGCCACCAACCCGGAGCTGCGGCCCGTCCCTGACTGACAAGCACACCACCCAATAGAAGTCGTCACTTGAGTAGGCGGGGCGACAATGAAGGGGGCTCTGCTATCCCCGCCCGTTGGGAGGAGCCGGGGAGCGGGGCTGTGGCACGGGGCGGGGCTCGGAGGACAGGGGGCGTGGCTGAGGGACGGCTGGGGGCGGGGCCTCGGCAGGGGTATTTAAACCTGGCGCGGTGGGGCTCGCCCGCTCAGTCGGCGCGGCGCCGCTGGACGTGCGGGCGGGGTGCGGGGTCGCCTCGGCCGCCTCACGTTCTCCCTTTTCTTCTTCCCGCGCGTGTGCCCGGGGCTGCGGCGGCCCGTCCCGCCGGGGTCGGCGGCTCCCGGGGCGCCCCCCTTCCCACCGCCCCGCGCGCCTCCTCAGAGGGATTTCTCGCCGCCCCTTGTCCGGTGCGGGGGGGCGCCCCCCGGCCCGCGCCCCTTCCCGCCCCGCTCCCGGCCGGGGGCTCGCGGCGCTTCCCTCTGGATGCGTCCCCGCAGCCCCGGGCGGGAGGCGGCCGGGGGGAAGCGCTGCCTCCGAGGATTTACCGCCGGCTGGGACTCGGACCCGCGCCGCCGCCGCCCCCTTCCCCGCGGGGGCACCCGGCGCTCCGCCGCCGCCGCCGCTCCAGGCCGCCGCTGCCATGGACGAGAAGTACCTGCCCGAGCTGATGGCGGAGAAGGACTCGCTGGACCCGTCCTTCACCCACGCCCTGCGGCTGGTCAACCAAGGTGAGGGCGGAGCGGGGCCGCTTCGTCCCGCCGCGGGGACGAGCCGGAGTTCGCGGGGGATGCCGAGCGAGGGGTTTGCTCTTAGCTTCGCGCCGCTGGGTGGGTGTTTTCGGGTTTTCTTTTTTGTGTCGAGGCTGTCGGTGTTCGCCGGTTCCTGCCTGCTCCCGGAGCCCGCTGCTGGCTCGGCCCGGGTCCGGCGGCGCTGCCCGGGCGCTGCCCCGCCTCCAGCCCCGCCGCCGGCCGCGCTCCCCGCGCCGCTCTCCCGCGGCTCCGCAGCCGCACCGGGCGCCCGCTGCCCTCCCGAAGCGCTCCGCTTTCGGAGGTGTGGGGTTTTGTTTCGCAATAGCGAGTCGCTCACTGCCCGAGTTACAGACTATTCCAAGATGAATTGCGTAGAGCAGCGTGGGTCTTCTGCGCCCTGGGCTCCAGGGCGGTTAAAACCCCCAAAGGTGCTCTTCTCCTACCCTGCTCCGAACAGTAAGTAGCTTATTGTATATATGTGAGCCTTTTCAAATCGGAGCCTACAACCTATGTCCTTTCCTAAGACCTCTCGGATCGGGAACTAAAATATTAAGGAACCAACAATACGTTTTGGTGATTTTCTTAAAAACCCAAAAGCATATTTTATTATATGACTCCAAATAACAAGTGATTCCTACCCTTTCTGCATCTGACATGTTAGATATGGTTTAAAGTGCTGGCTCTTTGCTTTAGTGATACCGTACTCAGTAGGGAAGTAATTC
Organism: Phalacrocorax carbo; assembly: GCF_963921805.1. Lineage (NCBI taxonomy): Eukaryota > Metazoa > Chordata > Aves > Suliformes > Phalacrocoracidae > Phalacrocorax > Phalacrocorax carbo. The sequence continues at coordinate 8,027,464 of NC_087514.1, read as the reverse complement.
TATGTGGTTTACAATGTGACTTAATGCAAATTTGGAAGTATTGTATAATTGGCAGGTGATTTTCAAGTACAGCTCTGGAGAGATGAACCCTTGATAGGTGCTTGGGGTGGTCAAGTGAAACAAGTTACAAACTGATCTTCTAATATAACTTAATGACAGTCAAAATGATTTTGGCTTCAGCTGAAGTGATTACAAAGCTGTACTAGTGTACTTTCCTGTAACAGGAATAGGTCGAAATCAGTATTGCTGCTTTTAATGATTTGTTGTCGTTTTTGATGTGTAATGGATTGCGAATGCTCATCTCTAAATCAGGAGGAGAATCAACTATTGTCTGAAATACTCCGGAGTTAGGAGCAGCTGTCACAGTTTCAGCTGTGGAATGTATATGCCATGTGAGTTGTAGCTGCGTGTCCTTGGATGGTTGGTGTTTTGCATGTTTTCCCTAATTTTATAAAAATACCACTGTTGATAGTGGAAGGATAATTATACTAGTATATATTTGTATTGTTTGCTGTAAATAAACTTGCTAGTTAGCTTGATGGGTGAGAATTTAAGGCTGCAAATTAGTGAAAGATTTTTTGCATATGTAAATTATTTGAGGAAGTTACAGAAGTATGTGACTTACTGTTTTACAGACAGTGCTTATGGAAGTAGATATGACTGAGTGGCTGTTACCAAAACTGACTTTTTGGGACTATGATAGGTTTTTGAGGTTCTCTTGAAATGAGAAATTAGAGGACAAACTTCTGCCTGCTTTTATTATGTAACACTTGGTATCTGCATACATACTTTCAGCTCCAAAAATAAAAGATATTGTCAGTGGAAAAAATTAATATAGATGGACGTGGATCTAACTTCTGTATTCTAGCACGTCTCCAGACTTTTTTGCTTGCTTTGAAAATGATGTCTTACACTAAATCTGAAGTATTTCATGTTAGAGATGGGTAAAAAGATTAAGGATCGTGACTATCAACTGGTTAACTAGTTTAAAATGCAAATTTATATAGTATCTATGTAAAATCGATAATTTAGGCAGTTGTACAGACACCAAAGAACCAAATAAGGTGAAATGACTGTGTAATACAAGTGGGAAATGCAAGAGGAGATGTTTTACAAACCCATCCTGTTGTGGTGCAACTTTATCAGTGACTCTTTTTTTATTGTCAATTTCAACAATTCTGTGCAGTTAAATGAAGGCAAATATGTATGGAAATGTATATGTAATAGTTCTGGCTTGTGCTTCATATGTCAGGTCCACTGGGTTCTTTCTATGCTAGTTCAGTGAACAGGCAAATGAAATGGCTTGTTTAATGTTTTCAAACTGGGTTTGTTTACCTTTTTGATTTAGAATGAAACCTGTTTCTCAGTTTGGGTTCTTCCAGGTATGTGCAAGAAAGTCTCAGCAAAGGTTTTAAGTGCTTAAAATAACCAGCTTAATTATGTAATAGCATTTTGCTGTCTTAATACTATTACATTTACTATCTGTACTGTAGAATAGCCAAGTTTCTTCAGAAACTCAAGACTGATTTCTAAGAATTGTATGGTTGAATTAGTAAACCCTTCTAAAATGCTGAAGGAATTGAAGTGTGTGTACTGTGTAGACAAAGGAGCCAAATCACTAACAAATTTCTAATAGTGTTGAAAATTGGTTTCTAGGGAAAAGTCCTGTGCTGGGACTTCCAAAATCTGTTAATTATAGGTCTGGAATAGAAGTGGACACATTTGCATGTTATGCTTATAATTACAGATTATAATTTGGGTATGCACAAATTACATAATTCTAAGTGATACAGGAAAAAAGTGGAGCTTGACATGCTTTCGGAGTTCTAGGGTAGCCTTTTATCTGAAAAAGAACAATGTGGCAATAACTAGGATGCTGCAAGAATCCTTTCCTGGGCAGTATTATTAATCTGTGTTTCAGAATTGGGAGATGACGGCACCTCCTCTTGCCCTAACAAAACCTTGTTTTAAGCATTTCAAAAAACATTGAAATCAAAGATCAATATCCTTCATTGTTCCTGCAAAGTATATGGAAGTGCTGATTTTTCTTGTTGAAAACTCTGCTCAAGTATTTGACGACTTGTCTCTTGGGACACAAATACAAGACCTATTGTTAAATTTTCCTTTAAACAGTCATTGAAACATTCAGCTGCTGCTTAAATTTTAGAACAGTAGGAATCTCTTGCAGGAGACTAGACTATAATGTTTGCTCTAAGATGATTTACTGTATGCTTGAACAGTATGTCTTCCTAAAAAGGGGGTATTGTTACCTGTAAACCCTTAAATTGGAAGTAGAGTTACTTTGCGTGGGTCTAAGGTGACCCTGCTAATAGGATTAATTAGCAGCTGGTACCAGACAGTGGCAACTAGAAGGTTATGTCCAATTATTATTTTATAATTAAGTTCTGTAATTGATGTACCTTGGGAAGGATGAGGTTCTGTGAAGAAGGAAGAGTTTAGGACATGTGTACTTGTGTTTTTCCTGTTTAAAACTCCCAGGTGTGTCTTTATGCAAAATCTGAAAAGCACTTTTGTATGTGAAAGTGATGCTTGTTCTGAAATCAGGCTTGTTCCTTGTGTTTATTGTTGCGAGGCACTGAGTAGCTTTACTTTTTAAACCTTTTTTGGAGACTTTTTGAAGACTGATTTTGTTTGCATTTGGTGTCTTATGTAAATGTTGGTAAATGTCCAGGTGTAATGTTGATTGTCATAACTTAGTTCATGAGTGATGCTATAAAAATATTGAAAGCTCTGCAAGAGAAGAGTTACTTTATCTTTGTCTCACATTTAAGTATAGTATTGATTTATGACAGTATTTTGTGAATGTTGGGTAAAGTATGAAATTGCAGATGGAAGAAGCGAACTGTAAATAAAACATGTTACAAAACAGCTCTGGTATCAACAGGGGAGATATTAAGATGGATGCCTGGCACTTGTTTGATTTGTGTGATGTTAAATGTGTAGGTGGAGAGGACTCTGTGATCAGTTAGGGCAGCTGAAATCCTTATGAGTCCTGGTGCCTTTGCTGGAAGACAGCTATTACTTCTCTGTAGATGGTACCTGTGGAATTCTTCCTTACAAGCTCATTTTAGCTACTCTGAGGTCTGAGGTAATGTCTTAAATTGGTGAGGCTTCCTTTAAATTGTCAATGAGATGGTGTACAGCAATAACAAGCTTTCCTATCAGTAGATGGCTGTATGTGCTAGCTGTATATTGAATGGTTTTACTGAGTGATGTGACTAGTACTGATCAGTAGAGGCTTGCTGGTCTTGTGTCAAATTTTGAGTAGGAGTTCAATAATTAGACCAATACGTCCCTGAATATCAGGGAGACTGGAGTGTGAGGAAAAGTGTATAGAGTTTCTCCATTTGTAAACAACATTAACTGTCTGATTTTTAGCAGGTAAGGGATAATTTTGTAAAAATGTTTGAAGCAGGAACTTATAAATTGAGGTTACAGAGATATTTATTTTGAACAAATCTGCCTTCCTATGCAAGGGCTTCTAGGTGCTTAGCAAGGGTTTCCTTTAATATTTCAAGAATACAATTTTAATTTTCCACAATTCTAAAAGATGTACTTGATTATCATGACATATGTCATTTCTTTACATATATAAACCAGTTTGCTGCTGAATCATCCGCTTTCCTCTGAGGACAGACGTTTCATGGCATGGAACAGACGTGTGGTGCTGCTTGTTCCCAGCCCCTAATGGTGTTACATGTACTCTGTTCCTGTATAACCTCAAGCTCTCATTGTAGTCTCAGTTGTACGAGCCACACTTGTTTCAAGTGTCCTGCTCTTGGAGTTTGGCAAAACACTTTGTGAATGTCGTCAGCATTTTCTAAAGCAAATATAGATGAAGAAATCTGGGTTTTAGGATTACTCCGAGCATCCCACTAATTTGAATAAGATAGTTTTGTGATTTGCTCTTCAGACAAACATTTTTTAGACAGCAAGTCACTAAGTTGTCTGTCTTAGAGGTTAACTAGAAGAAAATCTTCTGTCTTCTGGTAACCAGACTTCAACAATTTATTGAAATGTGCAGGGGGAATTGATTATTTGGCAGGCTCAGTGTGATAAGAAACTTATTGACAGTGGCAGGAATGGATGTGGGGTGATGGTAGCACCACAAAGCCAGGGAAGGCTGGTTCTAGTTTTAGTTTCTTAAAAGAGCATGAAAAGTAATAAGGTTTGAAGTGAATAAGAGATTCCAGAGATTGTCCCTCATGTCTCAGCCTGCCTTGTGAAGTTCTGAAGTGTTACTGAGCACTTCTTGTAATGGTTGCCTCTTTGCTTTTACTGCAGTGAAACTGTATTGGGAAAGTCATAGGACTTATTAACAATTAGATTCCAGTCTTGGTCTCAAAGGGCTGGGCATGTGACTTATCAGCTATTCCAGTCATGTTAACAGGGCTGCTGCAAAATGCAGCTGAAGATAACCATACATACCTCACCCTAGGCTCATCATGCTCTGAAGCATGACCCTAGCCTGCAGCCACTCACCGATGATCACATTTAGTCTAAAGCCGACTTCTAATTCACTTGCACACTTACTTTGGCAGTCAATGAGAGAGCTCGAATTTAAAGGGTTCAGATTTAAACTGACATGGTTTGTCACTTTCAATCCTTTTCGACACCAGCCATGCAAATTAAAACTGTAACCTTCTGAGTACTTATTTACTGGAGAAATCCGAAAGAAGGTCACAGCCGTGCATGGCTGCTTTTCTGGCTTGTGGCTTGTTTGACTTGACTTGCATGTACTTAATGTGTGTGTCACTTAATGTGACCTTTCTGCCCTCTGAGTTTTTCCACACACCCCCAACTTCAAGTGTAATTAAGAAACAAAATGATTTCGGATGTGCTTTGATTGAAAGAATGGGGTATCAAAGTTCAGAGCTGAGTAGCCTTTCTAAAGTATTCAGTGTGGTGCTGTGTGACTTCTTAATCAGTATTTAGTAGTTTCAGTAAAAAGCATGTTTAAATGGATTAACTGGTAACTGACACACCTAATATTTTATGGTGAATTAACTGACTGTTCTTAGCTGAGCTCTGCAGGAATCTTGCAAGCTTAATGTTTACATTATTAATGCTGTTTTTCAAATATAAAATGATAAATGACAGGATGCTTGTACTAGGCCAGTGGAGTATCCTGATCAAGTGGGGTTATCTGTCCTGAGACCTGGGAAGGCAAGTCTCACCTGTGCAATGGGAGCTGCATGGTAGGGGTTGTAGTAGTTTTGGGAATTACTTTAGAGCCACATATTGTTAGCAAACTGACTTCCAAGTACAGCACTAGCTGGAAAATTAATATCTTTATGGCCTTAAGCTAAGGCCATAAGGGCATATGGGCTGGGGAATGTCATTTTCTTGTGACACTCTAGGTACAGAAGTCCATGTGTCTTCATCTTTGAAGTTCATGGGAAGAATACAATGCTTTGCAAGCTTGAAGGTCTGTAGGCCTCTTGCTAGTCTGATTGGTTTGTGAAAATGATGGTTAACCTGTGGTTTGAGTGCCTTACTAACCTCACAGAGGTAAAAAAGGTGCTAAGAGGCCCTTTAAACTGGTGATGAAATGTCTGGCCAAAAAAGTGCAAATGAAAAAATAAAGCACAGTGCCTTAGCAATGGATGATTAGCTCCTAAATCAGATGTAAGAACTGGTAGATTTTGCATCTTGACATCTTCAATTAAAAAATGTTTCTGGACACCTGATAAAATTGTTAAGCTTTTCACTGAACTGTCAGTGACTTGGGATATACAGTAGATGTAGGCTGGCTACTTATGACAAGAGCAAATTAAAAGTAGCAACTGGAGAGGTGGGATGAAGAAACATTGTTAAGCTGAAAAAGCTGTATCTTGAGTGTCTCAACAGCTGAGCAGTGCATGTGTTATTCTTTGTTTATCCTATCTTAATGTTCCTTTGCTTGAACTCAACTTTGTCATATTTATCACTTATTGTTCTTTTGTTTTTCATTCTCTTACCTTATTGTCAAGGTAAAATTAATAAGAACCTGTAAAGTTAAATGATTTCCTTCCTATTCTCCATTTCCAGTTGCTGTTCTGCTGGCTGCCTTCCATATCTTATTTTGATGTGTTTATCAGGCTTTTGGCTTCAGCTAGCAGCTCAACAGGAACCAAGTTGCAAGGCAGCAATCGAATGTCAGTTTAATTCTTGTAGTTGGTAAATCTTTCACTTTTTTGGCCTATATAGGTGTTATTTTGTAGGTCTTCATTTTCTAGGAAGAATTTCTTGACAAAATAATTGGAAACCTAAAAGATTAGAAATCATCTCAGTAAACCTATTCTTGCACTTAATCCAAAAGAAAATTTGTTAAAAATGCTGTGCTGATCTTGGTATAATGCAGTGACAGTGAAAATCTGAAGTTGCAAATCCTTTGAGGATTTACTGATTTTCTTCAGCTTTATTAATCCACTTGGGTTGTACAACAGGAATAGTAGGGGAAGATACCTTTTTGTGGGCAAGACAGAATCTAGGAAGAAACCAAATTACTGCTGTTGCTCTGACACTGAATACTGCTGCATTTACTGAATGCTTGGAGAGTAAATGTGCCTGTAGTATCTTACTGCCTCTGGTTATTCAGTAACAATACTCTGGAAAGCAGATGTGTCTGAAAGCAAAATTTAACCCAAAGCATCAGGAAAATAAATAAGAATGTTTTTAAGATGTAGAAATAGAAGGACTGCTTTTAGTGCAGTCATTATTCCTTTCATGCACTTCCTTTTCTGTCAACTGATAAGGGGTAAAAATTTTTGTCCCTGGTTCCTTTTGATCTGTGTCCTAATTAACGAGAGAAGGTCAACTAGAAGTGGTGGTGAAGCACCAATCCTGATGTGTCTCTGGTCAGCAGCCTGGTTTCTGCTCCCTGAGCTCCCTAACACTCGGATACTGAGGATCTGATATTTTCATGTTGTCTTTATCGTGCTACCAGGAAGAAATGATAGGCTGCGTACACAGATTTGAGTGATACAGCTCTATGGTGTAAACCAGTGAAGTACAAAAAACCCTTCTCTTCTGTTCACCTCCAAAATAATGTAAAATAAATTTCACTTTTGCAAAAAATGAAAAGCACTAAGGTCCATCGTGTCTGTTTCATGTTTTATGCTTAACTACACCCTATAAGCCTCCCTGAATTTGAAGGAAAACAGATTGTATATTCTAGACTTGCCTTCACACAGCTTGAGTACAATGTTCTTGATCTATTTGTACAGACATGGAAGTTCAGAAACCTAGAGTGGTTTGTCACTTTATGAATTATCTGTTTCATGACTGTTTCCAGCCTGTTTTTAGGATCAAGAAGCCCTAATTTCAAGGAAGAAGGGTGTGTTAGTGCTGAGTCTTTGCCTTCCTTACAGGGGTTCCCCAAAACTTTTATAGTTAGTGGAGGAGTTTCTCAAGGTGAAACAGTTTCTTACTAATGATTTGACTGTTTCTCCATTTAAATTCTGGCTGTGTGTGGAGGGGCTAATCTGCTTTACTTTCTGCTTCACAGCAGGTAGGTGCAGTGACACCTCCAGCTCTAGTTAACTCTTGCTGCTTTTCTAGAGATCCTAATGATATCCTAGGCTGAGTAGACAGTCTGCAAGGTGAAATGTGGCACCTTAGCCCTAGATTTTAAGACTGGAAAGGACTACTGTGGTCCAATTTGTCTTATGAACACAAATTGGTCTTAAATATTCTTTTCACTTATATACCCTTGACCTTTTTGTTACACCATGCATCCATGGTCTGGAAAAACAATTAGGTATTTATTGGTCTACTGTATAAAAGCATACAACAGAAGATTTATGTCTTTAAAGCTTACTGTATGTATTTTTCAGACATTTTTTTTCTGCAGACGCTTGAAGTCTTCACAGAAGCCTGTTAATATAATATGAAGAGACTGTTGTGAATGACAGAAGTACAGCTATATAAAATGCTTGTGGGAATTATGACCTGTTAAGATTTCTTCCAGCCTTATTTTCTTCTGTGAATTTGGCTGTCTTGGGCAATCATTAAGTATTAGTATGAGCACATGTTGGAAGGAGGAGTGTTCCACAGTGGATTTTCCTGTAGGATACCTATAGAGTATCTTAAATATTGTGATGCTGAAATTTTGATGATGTAACTTACCCAGGAAGGTTTTTGGATGCTAACTGTGTCAGGAAGCTCCAGTGTATGAGCAGTAGGTCTCTAAGTATTAGAGAAATCACCATGCTGTTTTTAACTGTGGAGCTTTTCCTGAAAGGTGTCTATAGACGGTTTTCTGGAATTATTTAAAAGGCAAGGCTCCCTGCATTTCCAGCTGGGCAGCACTGTCCTTCTGGTGCTCAGCTGAGCCAGCCCTGCCGGAGCTCCCTGGGGAAGTGGCATGGCCAGGAAGGGGGGTCAGCCCCCAAGGAATGCAGCCGGAGCTGCACACGAGTGCTGGGTGCCATTGGTGTTCACTTGTCACAATAACTCTCGCAGCCAGATGTGTTCTGTCTGCTTCTTAAAACGCAGGTCCCTCCTGAAAGCCAGTATTTTAACTGTGGCTTCAGTGCTTAGAGGATTACTTTGTCAATATTACTTTTCATGTAACTTCCTATGTGAATATAAAAAAGTTGGTGCTCAAGGTGTAAAGGCTTTAATTGGTAACTGGCCTGTTTGAAATTAGCACCTTTCTTGGTAAGCATGTTTCTGCTTGGCCATCTCATAGGTATTTGTCTTTACTGCTCATACCTCGATCACAAGCTTAGGCTCACATACCGAGTGAAGGCTGTGGCTGTAATAGAACTACCTTATCTTTGGACACAGGGTTTCCAAATACAACAGAGATATGAATAGCACCTGAAATAATAGCTTTGGCCTGTGCTATTCTCTTGGTATATGCTCTAACTAGTAAGACTGCTGTCAGTCCAATTCGATAAGTGTTGGATGAAGTTTTAAAGGAAATAGTTTGCCAGACTTTTAAACTTTAAGCTCTTTGAATACCACACTATTATCAGCTGATTAAACAGAGCACAGGGAAACTACCATAATGTTATTTATAAATCATTTGTTCATAGACATATTTACAGAATTTTCAAGTAACTTGAAATAACAGTTCTTGTTTGGAACACTAAGTAATAGTTCACAGTTCAATATAAGGTTAATTAAAAATGCTGATATGTGTTTCATTATCACATAAGTGGCAAGTAGCTGGCTGTGAGATCAGCTCTATGAAGATCTCTAGACAAATTAGCCTTTTTAAATTAATGCTCCTGATAGAATAAAAAGGATGTGATTTGCTTTCTTAACCAGTGGTTTCTTTAGACTTCAGTGGTATGCTGAGCATTATGCTAACAATGTATTTTCAGTTTCTGAGTAGCTTGAAGGTCCTCAAGGCACTGATCCCTTATTGTCAGCGTGCTCAAAGCAATGACCGAAGCTTTCAATGGCTGGTTGTCTAGGCTAGAAGGCTACCTGTTAGGATGGCTTGGCATGAAGGTGATGCTGAGAAGTTAGCTGCTCTGGGCACCAAGTGCTCAGCTTGCTGGATGGCTTCCTGCTTGGTCTTTCTGCTGTGGAAAACAGTGAGATGGATAGGAAAAAATGAATCAAATACTTTTCCCACTTGGATGAGCTAGGATGTAAAACTGTTTCATTCTGTACAGTCCTTTCAGATTCCTTTGCTTAACTTGATGCTGTTGTATTGGAGTAATATCTGGCTAGAGCTCAAGCCTGTAGTTTGTAGTGAGTAAATTTTTAGGGTAACTATTCATTATTTATAAGTTTGCAAATGGTGCTAATCATGTATGTATGTCTTGTTCAGCATTTGTATGAGGTATTTTTGGGCACCTCATTTGGAAGGCTTTTGTGCTGTTATCAAAGGAGGTACTTGAAGCTTTTCTGCAGAGTCATCTGAAAAGAGCTGAGTGCAGAGAATACAGAAAGCAAACAGTCCTTTTATTCAGATTCTGCACCTTAAAGCATGGCTGTGCATACTTGTAAGGGATGCCAAGCTGTGTTGTAATAAAACAAATGTTAAAGAATTATTTGCCCTTCATTTTATTGATGACTAATTATCTAGTTGAGCTGTATCAATTATAGTCAATCAGCTTTTGGTAATAACCCTTCTAACCTTACAGTATTTCATCTTCAAGACAGCTATCCTGACATGGGAGAAATTTTTGCATGTAACTAATTGAAATCCTAACAGAATAGTGAATGCAATTTCAAGCTAAGCCATGAAATCAAGAAATAAGAGCAGATGGCCCTGTCAGAAGAATAGATTAAAGAGAATAGATGCTCCTGGACAGCTATGTAGTTAATCCCTTGCTTCTTGTCAAGAAGTACTGCCAATAGATAGTTACTATGCAAGGGTAAAATAAAAGCTGTATGAATTTAATGAAAAAGCTTTTTCTCATTCCCAGCTTTTTCTGATAATTTAGTGTTATGTTCGTCTTTCTAAGATACACTATAGTAAATTGGAATAGTAACCTGCTAAATTAGCTGTGCGTTGCTTCAGAAAGGGATACTAAAAGAAGCAGTCCCGGGAAGGTAGTTTCATTTATATTCAGTGAAGATTCATTCTAGCATTTCTGTGTTTTTCTTGCTCTGTGAAACACTGAGTCTTTAAACTCTCATGTCAAATTCAGTAGACATATTTGTGCCTCTATTTCTCCTGATGGCATGAAGAGGAGTTTAACTTCTCCCTTGTTAAATGTTCTATCTTTACTAGTGGATAGTCAGATCTTTTTCACCTTTATTTCTTGAGTTTATGCGAAATAGTGTATTCTAGCATTTTAGGTGGTTATTCTGTTTGTAACTAGGTAAGTAGTTCCTGCACTTCCTCTAAAATCAATGAATCAAGAAGGGGAAGTGAGATTTGAAACTTAATATACACATGAACCATTCCTTAGGAAGACTTATTCATGGGACTGTAAGTACCCACTATGACCATTTTGGTCTTCTGTTCTTCCCAAATGCACTTGTATGCTTTGCTTCTCTCTAGTGGCAAGGAGTGATAGAACAATTGACCATACTAAGTGGTTATTGCTGTCTCAGCTGTCCTTCATCCTTTGGGCACCCAGACCCTGAATTTCTTGGGTAGCTGCATTTTTATAAATGCATCCCCTTTTTCCTCTGCCACATCTAGAAGGTAACTTGATGCTATACTTTTGAAAACTGGATCATCAAAATTTCCTTTCCCATGTCGAAATTTAAACATCACCGAACCAAGAAGTAATGGTACCTCAGGTTCTTGGCTTTTGCACTTTTCTTACTGTTTCTTGGCAGACAGAAGTGATGAAAGAGCAGAAACTTGAGAATATGGGATTATGAAGGCAGGTGGGGACAGGCAGGGCATGTCTGTGGTTAGTAGCAGCGTCTGCATTTTCCCAGTGCTACTTGTATCTCAATGTGACCAGTTCAGCTTTGGTGTGTGCACATGAATGCACATGCACTTCCCTGGCTGTGAATTGTTCCACTGTGCTTAGAGATGTTAGCTGCCTTGCGCATGTGACACTTCCTAGTAGCTGATTATTTTGTGCAAAATTAGTAGGAATGTACTGAAATCAGTTATTTCAACTAGTAAATATAGGAATTACTACCACAAGAAAATTCATAATACACACAATCCTCATTGGGAAAAAGTTGTAGTGTTCAGTGAAGGCTGGGATTTTGATATTAGATTGATTAAAACTAAAACAGTAACATTTCTAAAATTCATCATACAACTACATGAGAAAATGGGGCTTCTGAAACTGCAGTAAAACTGAGGCATCACCTTTTCCATTTCCACATAAGCACATAAACCATCTTCAAAACAAATTTGTAAGACAACTGAATCTTCAATATCCTGACTGCTGAGTAGTAGCTCAGAACATCACGCAGGTATTCTGCTTCACAGCTATAACAACTAGGTCTATTGGAAAGAAGCTTGACCTTGGGTTTTCAAAAAATATTTTTACCGAAGAGGCTTTTCATAGATTTACTAACCTGAAATATGACTTCTTCAGAAGGATCTGTTCAGTTTTACTTAAGATAAACATGAAGCCACTTTCAAGAAAAAACTTTAATTCAGAGCTGTTTCCTATGGCAAGTAGAATCATACCATAAATGCTACTAAAACTGTAGTATATTAATTTTCTTCACAAGGTATATTTCACCAAAAGCTTACTGGCATAAGTTGGTAGTTATTTCAGATTTATGTAGATATAAACTACAAAGTTCTTTCTTGAATCTGGAAAATTGAGTAATATTCTATTAAGTGAATGTTAGAACTACTAGTTAAAGAAAAAAACTGTCAGATGCTGTAAGTTAGAAGATAGCTTTCCTCAGTGAGGGTGCTAGGTAGTTAAGCACATGGTCCTACAGAGAATAGGCTTATTGCAGACTTAGATCTCACTTTCCTGGAGAAACTGGTCTGTTGGCAGAGATGTTAATTCCTTCCCTTGTGATTTGCAGCTGGAATGAGTCCATGAGCTGGACTTGCAAGTCTTATCACACTTATAGGGAGGTCTGATCTTGGTCTAAAATTCTGTGAAGTGATTCTGCTGATTTTTTGAGAATAAGTTTAATAGAATATTTGGAAACAACTGAATGTGTCAGCAGCCTGCTTAATTGTGATATGTATCTTTGTACACAGAAAACATGTTTGGATTCACCTGTTATTGAGCATGTGGAAGGGATAGTAATTAATGTTATCCTTCTGCCAGTTAATTTTTAACTTGGATGCTAAGTTTTTAAACGTTCAATTTATGTTGAAGTTCATACATAAAATTTCCACATGAATTTTTTTAAGCTGCACTTTCCCATAGGGCAGTAGACATACAAGCTGCCTTTATGTTTTTCCTGCCAAGCTATGTTACTGCAGCCAAGGACTGTAATGGATGACAAATAAAAGTACTGCCTACAATAATTGTATCAAAAGCAGTGTTTTGCCTCTTTTTGTCTGCTTGCAGTGGCAGTAATGGCCTTCTGAAGGATGAGGTGTGTTAAAGTAATCCAGAGTGGCATGCTGGAAATTAGTCCCCTTCTACATACATCAACTGACCTCCATAGGTTTGTTTCATACATCTGTGGACCAGAATATACAAATGCTTTAGGATCTTTGGGTTGTTACCTCTTTTCCTTAAGTATTCTGAAGGCATTTTTCAAATTCTTGAGCTGTTTGTTTTATGCATTGAAATACAACCCACCCACAATATTAAATTCCTTCACATTCACCTGTGGCTTCATGTTTTCTGTATAAGTTTACCTTTTCACACCTCTTGGATATCAGTAGTTCATGCTTCAATAAAGTTGCAGACATGAAGTCTCAGGAATCTCAGATCAAATTACATCAAATGACCAGGAAACTTGTTAGAATCAACAAGCTGAGAAACTTAATCAGCTGAGTCAACACAGGTCTGTGTGAAGGTTACTCCAGCACATACTGGTTTCAGTAGTTGATGGCTTACAGGCATCTAAGTAGTGGTAGCATTCACTTGACCAGTGCAGTGTCACAGAATTTTTAGATGATGTTCTCAGTTGCTGTAGTAAAAATGAGGTTACACTTGTTGGTGGTGGTTATGTTGGATCCAGTGGGTATGAGTTCTCTAAGTACTAAGTGTCTGGTGCTAGCTCTGAGTTCTACTGAACTCACTGCAAGAATTTAGGGGCATTACAGTTACTTGTGATAGCCTCATCTCTGTTCCTTTCCCTAACAATGTGAAATATGAACAAAAGCTTTTATTGGACAGAAATCTATTTTAGACAGCATGATCTGGAAAGCAGTGGGAAGAGATATGTAACTTAGAAAGAATGTGTACGCTGCCAGCCATGCAAAGCAGAGTAGTAGTGGTGTTGTGGAGAGGGAAACAATGGAGTGCTGTACACCAGATCTGAATCTGGTACTCTAGTCTGACCACATGTAATCCTATGATGCAATATGAATTTCTAGCATGCTTTCAGGTAATAAGTCATGGCTTCTGGGCTATGGTATTTAATGAGAAATAAATCTTAGGGTGGGGATGGAATTCACTAAAACTGATACTCTTTGAAAACAGCAAAGATAGAACAAATTTTTCCTTTAAAAAATATTTTCAAAACTCTTCTGCAAAACAGCAGAAATAAAACAAGTAGCATGTGAAAACTTGTGCCAGTGTTGAGTAGAGAGGAAGGATCACCACCTTCAAAGTGCTGGCAATCACAGAATGGTAGGGGTTGGAAGGGACCTCTGGAGATCATCTTGTCCAACCCCCTGCTTGAGCAGGCACACCCAGAGCAGGGGGCACAGGAACGTGTCCAGGTGGGGTTTGAATGTCTCCAGGGAAGGGACTCCACATCCTCCCTGGGCAGCCTGTGCCACTGCTCTGGCACCTGCACAGGGAAGGGATTTTCCCTCATACGTGGGTAGAACTTTGTGTTCCAACTTGTGCCCATTGCCCCTTGGCCTGCTGTTGGGCATTATTGAAAAGAGTCCAGTTCCATCCTCTTGACACCCACCTCCAGATATTTAAGTACTGATAAGATTCCTCCAGGCTGAACAAACCCAGGTCTCTCAGCCTTTCATCATAAGAGATGCTCCAGTCCTCTGATCATCTTGGTAGCTCTCCGCTGGACTTGCTCAATCAGTTCCCTGTTTCTGAACTGGGGGGCCCAAAACTGGACACAGCACTCCAAATGGAGTCTCACTAGGGCAGAGTAGATGGGGAGGATAATCCCTCTCAATCTGCTGGCCACACTCCTTTAAATGCAGCCCAGGACACCATTGGCCTTCTTGCCCACAAGGACACATTGCTGCCTCAGGATCACCTCGCTGCCCACCAGCACTCCCAGGTCCTTCTCAGCAGAGCTGCTTTCCAGCAGGTCAGCCCCCAGCCTGTACTGGTGCCTGGGGTTGTTCCTCCCCAGGTCCAGGACCTTGCACTTGCTCTTGTTGAATTTCATGAGGTTCCCCTCGGCCCAGCTCTCCAGCCTGTCCAGGTCTTGTTGGATGGCAGCCCAGCCTGCTGGCATGCTGGCAGTGGTGTCCTAGTGCAGCCTGGGATGATGGTGGCCTTCAAGTGTACATTCCTGGCTAGTGTTAAGCTTGTCTGGACTCCCAGGTCCTTTTCTGCAAAGCACTTTCTAGCTGTTTTGTTGCCAGTCTGTTCTGGTGCATGGGGTTAATCCTCCACTGACTTTGCAGTTTCCGTTTGAACTGAATGACATTCCTATTTGCCCATTTCTCCAGCTTGTCAATGTACTTCTGAGTGTCATTGCAATCCTCTGGTGTTTGAACCGCTTCTCCCAGTTATCTATTACCTGTAAACTTGCTGAAGCTGCACTCTGTCCCATCATCCAGGTCACTGATGAAGATGTTAAATAGTATTGACCCTTGGAGCACAGTACTAGTGTCTGGTCCCCAGTGGGACTGGTTGTGATGCCACTAATCACAACCCTTTGATCCAGTGTTGTGGTTTAACCCCAGCTGGCAACTAAGTACTGCACAGCTGTTTGTTCACTGCCTCCCCTTGCTGCCCTGATGAGATGGAGGAGAGAATTGAGGAAAAGTTAAATCTGTGGGTTGAGATAAAGGCAGTTTAATAGGACAGCAAAGGAAGAGAAAAATAATGATAAAAGAATATACAAAACAAGTGATGTACAATAGAACTGCTCACCACCTGCTGACCGATGCCCAGCCCAAACCTGATTGCTGTCCTCAGTTAAGTCCCCCCAGTTTATATACTGAGCATGACATCATATGGTATGGAATATCCTTTTGGCCAGTCTGGGTCAGCTCTCCTGGCTGTGCCCCCTCCCAGCTTCTTGTTCCCCCGGCAGAGCATGGGATATTAAAGTGCTTGTCTTAGTTGTTGCTAAGTAGTGCTTATACTAAAATGTCAGTGTCTTATCAACATTATTCTCATGCTACATCCAAAACAAGCTACCAGGAAGAAAATTAACTCTGTCCCAGCTGAAACCAGGATGGTATCCACCCCTTATTCTTTACTGTCTGTCATGCCCAGGTCCTATGCTTTCCAATACATTCTAATTAATCACCACTACTTTCCTGGCTTTTGATATTCACACATGGATATCATTCCCTTGGTCTATGGGCCATCCCTCTAAAATGTCTGAGTTCCTTCTGCCCATGACTTTGGGTTCCATCTGTCATAAGTCTTTCAGAATGGGGAGATGTGTGGTGTAGGATTGTTGCATGCTAAAGTCAGTTGTAGTTCCATTACTGCTGTACTTTGCTCAGTTTTATCGAAGTTCATTCTTCATTAATCTACATGATTCTTACTGTAGTACCATGATATGGCATAAAACTGTAGTAGTGATGACATATGGTATTATATAGCAATTAACATCATAAAGTTCAAATCATTGGCTATTCTCACCTAAAATCAAATCCTCTTGGTATACATCACAATTCCCCATCCTTTCACATCTACCAAGTGCACCCAGGCCCTTGAGCAAAATAAATCCCACAAATTGGGTTCTTCCTGGCTTGGAGAAAGGAAAACCAGACTGTTTTCCCCAGCATATGTATGTGCACTACAGGGACTTTATCCCCCTCCACAGCACATAACAGTGCTGATTCAGCAGGGCCACCTCGATTGGCAGATTCCCTATTTTTGACTAACCAGGTGGCTTTTGCTAAATGTGTATCCCAGTGTTTAAATGTTCCACCCCCCATTGCTCTCAGTGCAGTCTTTAACAGTCCATTGTATCGTTCAGTTTCCCAGAGGCTGGTGCGTGATAGGGGATGTGATACACCCACTCAATGCCATGCTCTTTGGCCCAGGTGTCTATAAGGTTGTTTAGGAAATGAGTCCCATTGTCTGACTCAACTCTCTCTGGGTTCCATGCGTCCATAGGATTTCCTTTTCAAGACCCAGGATAGTGTTCCGGGCAGTGGCATGGGGCACATGGCGCTTGACTTGGCAGGTTTGTGGGAGTGCAATATAGTCAATTTGCCAGGCCTCCCCATATTTATATTTCAACCATCATCCCCCATACCACAGAGGCTTTACCTGCTTTGCTTGCTTGATTGCAGCACATGTTTCACATTCGTGCATAACTTGTGTGATGGCGTCCATGGTCAAGTCCACCCCTTGATCATGAGCCCACCTGTATGTTGCATCTCTCCCTTGATGGCCTGAGGTGTCATGGGCCCACTGAGCTAGAAATAGTTCACCCTTATGTTGACAGTCCAGATCCACCTCAGCCACTTCAATCTTGGCAGCCTGATCTACCTGCTGGTTGTTTCAATGTTCTTCAGTGGCCCGACTCTTGGGGATGTGAGCATCCACATGATGTACCTTTATAACCAGGTTCTCTACCCGGGCAGCAATATCTTGCCACAATGTGACAGCCCAGATGGGTTTGCCTCTGCGCTGCCAGTTGCTTTGCTTCCACTGCTGCAGCCAGCCCCACAAGGCATTTGCCACCATCCAGGAGTCAGTATAAAGATAGACCACTGGCCACTCTTCCTGTTCAGGAATGTCTAAGGCCAGCTGGATGGCCTTTACCTCTGCAAACTGGCTTGATTCACCTTCTTCAGCAGTTTCTGCTACTTGTTGTGTAGGACTCCAGACAGCAGCCTTCCATCTCTGGTGCTTTCCCACAAGGTGACAGCACCCATCAGTGAACAGGGCACATTACTTCTCATTTTCTGGCAGTTTGTTATACAGTGGGGCTTCTTCAGCATGTGTCACCTCCTCCTCTGGTGATAGTCCAAACTTTTTGCCTTCTGGCCAGTCCATGATCACTTCCAAGATTCCTGGGCAACGGGGGTTTCCTACTTGAGCCCTCTGGGTGATCAGTGCAACCCATTTACTCCATGTAGCATCAGTTGCATGGTGTGTAGAGGGGATGTTTCCTTTGAACATCCAGCCCAGCACCGGCAGTTGGGGTGCCAGAGGAGCTGTGCTTCAGTACCAGCCACTTCTGAAGCAGCTGGAACTCCTTCATATGCTGCCAATATCCCTTGTTTTCATTTGGTGTGTAGTGGATCTTGGACCCTCTGTATCCCCAACTCCAAAACCCTAGGGGTTGACCTTGGGTCTCCCTGGTGCTTTCTGCCAGAGTCTCCATGTAGGACCATTCTCCCCAGCTGTGGGGTAGAGCACATTTTTTACACCTTGTCCTGCCCGCACTGGCCCAGGGGCCACTGCGTGAACTCTCCTGTGTAATCTGTTCAAAGGCTTGTCATTGCTCAGGGCCCCATTTTGAAATCATTCTTCTGTGTCACTTGAAAATCTGATTATTAACCCTCTCTGTAATTTGGCATATGCATTCTCCAAAAAACATAACACCTAAAAAAGCTTCCTTTTTGCTAGTTGGTGGAGACATGGCTGCTATTTTGTTGATCATATCCATTGGGATCTGACGATGTCCATATTGCTATTTCATTCCCCAAAAACCAGATCTCCTTGATGGACCTTTGTTTTATGGCAAAACAAGCTTTCAGAAAATTTGGCTGTTCTTCCCATCTCTTCTCCTGTGTTGCCCCACATATCATCAGTGTATTGAAGGTGTTCTGGAGCTCCACCCTGTAACAGTGCAGACTGGATCAGTCCATGACAAATGCTAGGGCTGTGCTTCCACCCCTGGGGCAGTCGATTCCAGGTGTACTGAACACCCCTCCAATTGAAGGCAAACTGTAGCCTGCACTCTGCTGCCACAGGGATTGAGAAAAACGCATTAGTGATATCAACTGTGGCATACTACTTGGCTGCCTTTGACTCTGCCTTTGAGTTCTAGCATGTCTGGCACAGCAGCACTTCGTTCAGGCCACGATAGTCTACTGTTAGTCTCCATTAGACTTCCGGACTGGCCATATGGGACTGTTAAAGGGTGTGTGGGTCTTACTGATGACTCCTTGGCTCTCCAGTTGGTGAATGAGTTCATGGATGGGAATCAGGGAGTCTCGGTTGGTGTGATATTACTGCCGGTGCACTGTTGTAGTGGCAATTGGCACCCGTTAACCACCAGCAACCCCACAACAGAAGGGTCCTTTGAGAGGCCAGACAAGGTAGACAACTGTTTTATTTCTTCCATCTCCAAGGCAGCTACACCAAAAGCCCACCTGTACCCTTTTGGGTCCTTGAAGTACCCTCTCCTGAGGCAGTCTATGCCAAGGATGCACAGAGCCTCTGGGCCAGTCACAATGGGGTGCTTTTGCCACTCATTCCCGGTTAGGCTCACTTTGGCCTCCAATACAGTTGGCTCTTGGGATCCCCCTGTCACTCCAGCAATGCTGATGGGTTCTGCCCCTATGTAGTTTGATGGCTTAAGGGTGCTCTGTGCAGCAGTGTCCACTAGAGCTTTATACCCCTGTGGGTTGGATGTGCTGGACCATTGAATCCATACAGTCCAATAAACCTGTTGTCCTTTTCCTCCACCTGGCTGGAGGCAGGGCCCCTCTAGCCCTGATTGTATTTGCTACTCACTTCTTGTAAGTGTGAATCAAAAGTCCTTGTACTATGATCAGAAGTAAAATCAGTGCTTCTACTCCTCTGTGGACCTGTTCCCTAAAAATTGGGGCAGCAGTTTTCCTGGAAGAGGTCCCCTGAATGATTTTTTTTTTCCCTGCAGCTTGCATACCTGTGCTTCTAGGGTCGAGGTAGGTTTTCCATCCCACTTCCTCATGCCCTCTCCGTGGTCATGCAGGTAGAACCAGAGAGTGGCCTGTGGTGTATATCTTCTCTTGAGCAGGGGAATGCTTGTTTGTAAAAGTTGAAGTGCTGGTCTGTACAGGTGGGAAGAAGGACATATAATCTTTGAATTGCTGGGACTCCTGGGACAGTTTCTTGGCTAGCATGTCTGGCAGTTTCTCCATAGCTGAGATACAGCCCCCTAGAGAGGAAGAGACATTTCCTTCATGTTGACCAGCCAATTCATCCACCTTTTTGTCCTTCTCAGTCTTACTGCCAATGAGTTGGTGTATAATGTGCCCTGTACAAACTTCTGCCACATGGATCACATGGTCTTGACTTCATCTGCATCTTTGGATAACTGCTTGTTGTCCAGGTCATCATAAATCACCTCTGTTATGGCTCTCTCCAGGTACTGGACACCTCTCTCCCTGGTGGCCCACTTGCCTGGATGACATATAACATCTTATTTTGAAGGGATACTTTTCTTTCATGCTTGACAGGAGTCAGTTCCAGAGGCTGAGGGCACACTGTGCCCCTTTTCCAATCACTTTGTCAGTGCCCCCTTCCCTAGAAAGGGGTCTCAGCTGCTTGGCTTCTCTACCCTCTAATTTCAGGCTACTATCCCTGTTATCCCAGCATCGGTGCAGCCAGGTGACAATGTGTTTGCCTGGATGATGGCTGAAATCCTTTTGCCTATCTCACAGCTCACTTGGGGATAGAGTTCAGTTGGTTACTGTCTTGGTTATGAGTTCCTCTTCTCTGAGGAAGAGGTGGAACCCTCCTGCCAAGTTCTTCCTTGGAAGTGGGGAATTCTTCTCCCTCCTCCTGTTCTCATGACGACCCTACTTTAGAGTAGCCTGCCTCCTTGCTGGTGGGGGCAGTGTGCTTCTTCCTCCTCCCTCTTACAAGAAGATTCTTCATCCCATACTAAGTGAGCTAACTTTTTCTTCCAAGATTTCTTGTGTATGGAGGTGACTAATACTGGCACGGGTTGGTTCTCTGGTTCAGACACAGTGCCTGTCGCAGGGCTTGGAGGAGTAGCCACAGTATTCTTATAGTTGTTTAATCCTAAGCAAGACCTGACATGTGTTCAGGAGACATAGCAATAGGAACATGCTGGTTTGAACATCCCAAGGATATTCAAAATTCTAAAAAGCTATCGAAATTAGCCTGGAGGAGAAGGGTAAGATGGAGGGAGGTGTCTCCTCGTAGGTTGGCTCTCTGAGGAGAAAAAGTTAAAGTGTAATTATTAATATTTTCCAGTAGATGGCTCCCAAAGTACAGTGGTGATGGCAATGCTGACAGCAAATACCAGATTGATCTCAAAACCAGTAATAAGCCAGTGTTACACAGTACAGCAAAGCGATAACCTTGATCCACCTCTCAAAGGTGATAAACAGCACATAAATACTACTAAACAGTATATATGGCAAGTATTGACATTGTAACCAATGACTACTAAACTAATATAATGAATGCTTATAACAATTTGCTTTAATATGGTCTGGTTAGATCTGTCCTCAACCTTTCCTGCCCCATGTTGGGTGTGAAAAAACTGTTGTGACTTAACCCTAGTTGGCAACTAAGCACCACACAACCCTTGCTCACTATCCTCTAGTGGGATAGGGGAGAGAATCAGAGTTAAAAGGGTAAAAGTGAGAGTCATGGGTTGAGATAAAGACAGTTTAGTAGGACAGCAAAGAGAAAATAATAAAAATTTATACCACCCACTGCCTGATGCCCAGCCAGGCCCTGAGCAGGCCCTGGCCCCCAGCCAACTCCTCCCACTTTATACACTGAGCATGATTTCATATAATATGGAATATCCCTTTGGCCAGTTTGGATCAGCTGTCTTGGCTGTGCCCCCTCCCAGCTTCTTGTTCCCCTGGCAGTGTGGGAAGCTGGAAAGTCCTTGACTTAGTATAAAAGCTATTTAGCAACAGCTAAAACACTAGTGAGTTATCAACATTATTCTCATGCTAAATCTGAAACACAGGACTGTACCAGCTACTAGGAAGAAAATTAACTCTATCCCAGCTGAAACCAGGACAGCCAGCCAGGTAGGTCAGTTTTCAGTCCACCTCGCTGTCCACTTCTCTAGCCTTTACCTTATCTGTTTACATGAAGATGGTATGGGAGACAGTCTCAAGAGCCTTGCTACAGATGAGATGGACAACATCAGCTGCTTTTGTCTCATCTGTGGATGTACTCATATTGCCAAAGGCTTAGTTTGGTATGGTGTGACTTCCCTGTCATAGATCCATGCAGACTACTCAATAGGATGTGACACATTACTGAATTAAGGGTTGCCAGAGTGGGAGGCTGTACCCTGACCTTCTGTCAGTTGGGATGGAGAATGCTGGCAAAGCTCTAGAGTTGCTGAAAGATTTTTAGAGAAGTAGGGCAAGATAACACTACTTTATCTTGCTGATGGCTACATAAATCTTGCATAATGATAGGTAAACAGTTGTACCCTTGTGTAACTATCAATTTCACAAAATCTGGGGATGGAAGATACCTATACTACCAAAACACACTTAGTAGGATATCTTCCAGTGTTACATGTGGTTTGTTTGAATCAGTTGGCAGATTTTTAGACTGCACTGTCTTTTCTAGTGCTCTAAAAAGCTTTAAATGTGGTCTTTAATAGTGCAGTGCTCAAGTCTGTCTCCTTTAGGGTTCAATAACTGGATGTGCTATGGCTAGTGCTTCAACTTGGCAGTAGTTTAAAATGTGATACATATGCATGTTAAGAGCTGCAGGTCATATCCATTTTTCAAATGAGATCTGAATTATGCTTTTCCTTGTGAAAGTTGTTAAAGGAATCAGTTTATTGAGCAGTGCTATGTACATACTAAGAAAGGATGGACCTTTCTTGATGACTCACCAAGACGACAAGTAAAAGCTTGTGTAAGGGTTACTTGATCATCTTCATACATATAAATGAAGATGGAACAGCTTTTGTAAGGGCTTCTGATAGAAAATATTACCTTCATTTTTGTCTCAAGCCCTATGCCCCAAGTACTGAAGATGATCTGTACGATGGATCCCCTTCTGAAATAAAAAGTCATGGATTTACATTTGAAATTTGCATCCAGAGTAGCTTTATATCTGTACTGCCAGTTGTCACGTTTGCACAAGCTGATTTTTGTGATAACTACTTAATACTAACTCCTCCATCTTGTTCCTACCATACCATCTAAATAGTTTAGAGAGCTTCCAGAGCTTTGCCTTTGGGTCTTGGGGTCTACTTGTGCTGTCATATGGAAGCACAAAAAAGTCTTTGCAGAAAGAGAATAGTATTATCTATATGCCGTTGCTTTGTAGATACAGTAGGTAAACACAAGACAGCATGGATCCCTTTTTGGACACCTTCTCCTTACAGGAAGAATCACAGGATGCCTGAGGCTTTAAGAAACCTCTGAAGGTCCAGCCTCCTGCTCAAAGCAGGGCAAAAGCCAATGCCTTTCCCAATATTTAGGTAGCAAAGTTAAGTGTTACTGAAGGAGGGAGACACAGGGAAGTCAAACGTTTTCATCCCTATAGGATACAGCATCCAAGTTTGAAGGACATTGGGTACTGTTTTTCTGCATATATATGTATATGTTGCCTTTAGAATTTTTTTATTTTTAAGTTATGAGTTGACACTTTTGCATTTGTTTGACCATGTTCGTGTACAAACATTCATGTTTAAAGAACATTGTCAACAGTGGGTAAATCATACAGGAAATTTTAGCACTTCATTATAAGTTCAGAAGCTCTCTTCACAATGAGATAAATAGTAATTTCCAGTGGAGAAGGGTGGGTATACGAGACTGAAGTCTGTGTTTACATCTTGGGTTTTTTACTAAGCAAGACCGACTGAACATCTGTTAATACCTTAGATGTTACTTTTGACAGTTTCTACTGTGGTACTTTCTACTTTATTGCTATATTAATCAGTATGAACAGATCTTAGTGTAGTCATTTTTTATGTGAAGGTAATAGGTGTTCAATTAGTTCTGAATTGCTTAAATAAAAAGGCCTATTCAAAATATTTGTCATATTGGTGACTGAAATGTATTTTCAGATCAGTGCAGACAGTAGTACTTAAACTGTAAAAGAGAACTTACAATGCCTGTGTATGCAATTTAAATAAAGATAGGTTTAAGTCCTTCAACAGGGATATTATTATTTGAGTATGCTGAATGTTGTAGACATTCTAGCATGAACTCCTTTTATTGTAAATTCAAATTAGATTGTCAGTTGCTTCTACAAAATTAAGGTGGCATATGAAAGGCAGTTATTCTGAATTCAAGTATTTTAATAACGTGCATGTGTTGAAACAAATTCCTTTGTTTCTCATGCACAGTTCATGCTCTTAATG
The DNA here is from genome assembly GCF_963921805.1 of Phalacrocorax carbo. Lineage (NCBI taxonomy): Eukaryota > Metazoa > Chordata > Aves > Suliformes > Phalacrocoracidae > Phalacrocorax > Phalacrocorax carbo. The sequence continues at coordinate 8,003,506 of NC_087514.1, read as the reverse complement.
TATTACTTTTTATGCCAGTTCGGAATTTGGACCTACTGTGGAGGCTAAATTTGTGACTTTTAAAAAGGCTTTTTTAAAGTATCAGAATAATGGCTGAGGAAGATAGGTGGAGTTTTCTGAAGTTCATAGAGGAATGGAGGTGGGTGCAATAATGGAGCAGCTGAAATAACTGAAGATTTTATTGCACTTCTGATTTGAGTCTTTTAGACCCATTCAGGCTGTATCTAGATGTAACCATTCCACATATATTTAACTCCCTTATTTTAAAATTTGGAGGCTTTTAAAATTTTATTTGCTTTATTACTTTTGTTCTCTAATTTGACTTTTTTCATTAAGATATACTAACCAGTATTTGCCTTGGAAAAATCTTGTGGGTGGAAAAAGGGGTATTTGCTTACACCAGAAATTTACTTATATCAAAATGTTTAGTTGCTGTCTTAATTGTGTGGGTTTTTCTGTGGGATCGGGATGCTATGTACAATGCAAACTGAGGAATTCTGCATCTCTTGTGAATATGCACACAGAGAAACTGCTTCAAAGCTAATCATGCTATGCTAGATGTGTTCTGGGATACTCAAAAGCAGGAGGCTAAGTTTACCTCTTTAGTGCAGAAAGTAGGGGGGTGATCTGACTTCAGACTGATCAAGAGACAGGGAGAGTGAGTAGTATGTCTCTTAGAGGCTGCCTTCAGGAAATCTGTAGGGTTTATTTCAAATTCTTTTGAAATGTACTAAAGCTGTAGTGTGTTGATTATAATTCAAGTTCCGGTTGCATGGGCCTATTCAGCTGAATGGCAATACTTGTTGGAGAGGTACTGTTTCAGATAACTTGCCCCATTAGTGGGGGAGGAAATAAAGGACTAAGACATGTATAATCTTAAGCACAGTTGTGACAGTTTTATTATGACAATGAGATTAAGCTGCCATCAATGTAATCAAAATTAGAACTGTTGTTGGGTTCATCATCCTGTCTTACTGCACTCTGGATTTAGCAGAACAAGTCATGGAAGGACTGAGCATTAAATCAGCATCAGCATAGCAGGCTTTCTATGACTTGGCTTCACTACAAAAGTTCTAACTGCCAGTATTTTCAGAATAGGTGTGCTTAAAATGTGCCTTCTGAGATACAAGTAGGGATTTTGCCACAGTGAAAACTCTCAAATAAGAAACTTCTTAAAGAAATAGTTTAAACGCTGTAGAATTTGACACATGGTATAAAAGTAATGTTTATAATCCCAAAGACTGTTTCAGAAGTAGTTACTGATACCCTGAAGTGGAAGGACTGTAGAAAATTTTGAGGACACTGAACTGATATTGTCCATGTCTTCCTCCATTAAGGAAAAACTATTTTGTTATGAATTCTGCTGCAACTGACCTGGAGCCCGCCTCATCCTCTGCAGTCATGTCCCCTATCAAAGCTTGGTTATATTCCTTAAAGGTGATCTTCATAAAGTACAAACTAACAAGCTCAAGTTGGTTTTTGTAGTACTATCATTTTGCTTTTTTCTGATGTGAACCGTAAGGAATCGTACTGTCAGACCAGATATCCATCTAGCTCAGTGTTGTACCTCCAGCAATGGTGAAGAGCAGAGAGTCTTTTCAAGAAGCAAAAGGACAGGGAAAGTATATAAGGATACTTCCACAGCCTTCAATTTAACTGAAGAGCTTTCTGAACTGGAGATAGTGTGATTTTTTTCCCCCCCTAAGTCAGCCATGAAGACTTGAGAATTTACTGAGAAATACTATTATTATTGGGACATGCTTCAGTAGTTGTATAACAGCCTTGTTTGGTTGACTTGGTCTAAATTTTAATGCTGCTTTTTCATATCTACAAGCTAAAAAAATGGAACTGTCCAAATAAAGCAGAATATACTGCTGCTGTTATATAGTGTTAGTAATTTCCCAAACCTCCTCAGTGTATTTCAATCAAGCATTATTTAGGAGTATTTATAAAGGATAATGTTTCTCTTACAATATTTTCATTTTCAAACTTAATGTGAAAACTATTTCTAGTGAAATGGATGTGCAGTTCCATTAACCCCTCTTTTCTGAAGCCACAATCATTTGGATGTCCTAGAACTTGAGCCTGAGATTCTTTGCTTGTTCTTCCATTTGAAGTAGAAAAAATTAGTATGAAATGATTTACATTTAATAGGGTGTATGATAAGACTTCCTAATCTAAGGAAAAATAGAATGTTTAAGGATTTGCAGACAAATTTACATGGCTCCTGTTTCTCCTGATCTTGTGTTTTGGAAACATTGTATAAGGACAAATGCAGTAAACATTTGTTTACTTTGTTTGGCATTTGATCTTATGTTGATTGTATTGATTTACTACAGGCAAATACAGAGCATCACTTTGTTCTATATTAAACTCAAGTATTTATATTGGCTTAGAGTGAGCTAGAATCCTGGTTTGTAGTTCTGCTGCAGGAAGATTAATTCTACCTAAAGATTAACGTGGAACAATTCTACTTTGTCATTATCTGATATATCTAGCAACTTGATTCAGTGAATTAAGCAAGGAGTAATCATTGCTTAGATCCCTCTGGTAAGATTAAATGTAAAGAAAAAACCCCATGCAGTTATTACTTTATCCAGTTAAGTTCTGGGACTGTGGCATTAGCTGCATCCTTGGTCTCTGAGAACAAGGGATTTTAATCTCTAGAATTATGGGAAGCTTTAATCATGTTTGTTTACTATTTGTGATCTAGGAAATGTCAGTTTCATAGTGAAGCAGTACAGGATGTAATCTAAGGATTAGGAAAAGGCAAATCTTCCTCTCCATTTGACCTTGAAAATCTGATTGGATTTCTTATGTGATCTGGCATGTTTTTTCCTTAATTATCTAAAGCTTGATGTACATGATACCAAATGAGCTGTGCTGATATGGGTAAAATTCTAATGTTTAACTTTAATTCATATTCATCTTAGATTTGAGTGCAAGGGAATTACAAGAACCAGAAAAATCTGAGAGAATATGTGGTTTCAGTGTAAGATAAATGTGCAGCACTTCAGTGGCCTTGACATTGTTCGTTCAGAATGAGTCTTATGATAGCAGTGGGTGAATATGCATAAAGTCTTAAGTCCGTTTGATTAACTTGGGACCACAACAGGAGAAAAACTTTCATTTTGTAGTGCTCTGGCAATGGGTTTGGCTGTTCATTACACAAAAAATAAGTAATTTGACTTTAAAACAAATGGAAAAAGTTGTGATCCATTTTGCTAAGTTAATTGACAGCATCTTATGGGTTTCAGTAGCTTCAAACAAATGGAAAGTTGATTAAACTGTGGAAGTTAGGATAAATAAAGAAATGGCTGTTAAAATGGTTGTAAAAAGTATGTAGCTATTTGGGGTAGGAAAACTGATCTTCAGAGTAATGAATGCATTTCTTTTAATATTTACTTGGGCCATTTCAAGTCGAGTGATTACTAGAGCAAGAATATTCTATGACCTTAATTTTTTTTTAAGTAAATCAAAATACTATAGAATCATGAGTGTATCAAGCATTAATCAAGTTGTTGTAGTCAAGTCCTTCAAATAATAAATTCAAGTAACTTACATAACCTAAAATATTTGGGAAATACAAATAAGTATATTGATTTAGGGAATTCATGCAGCTGGCTCATCTGAGGAATGTTACTGAGATGTTGGTAGAACTCTGCTCAACTCTTCAGATACTTTATAACCTTGAAGAGTCCATTTGAGACACCTGAATATTCCTGAAACAAAGCTCACCTTTAGGTGTAATTTCTTGGCAATTTCTAAGAAGGGCCTTAAACCGCTGTTTATGAATCAACTTGTGGTTCTAATTTAAACTTCCTTACTAATTCTAGAAGTGCAGTTCTAATGAAACTTAATTTTCAGGTGAGCAGGGGGATTGCAGTGTATGTAATACTCTGCAGTTGTGTACAATAATATGACTCAACGGGAGAAAACGAATTTTTAAATTTACCAGTTTATGAAAACATGGTGGGATTTGATATTACAGGTACTCTTGTAAGTTTAGACCACTTCAGGAAAAAATCCTTTACTGTAACAGTAATTATAGTTACTGAAAACTTCAAGAGATCTTGTATCAGTCTAACTACCAGGAGTCTTTGGTGCACTATCTATTCCAAAATACTACTGCACAGTTGTGTTACTTTAGTTTTTATTCTTGAAAAGAGTTGAACTGTGCTTTTCTGATTTTCTGAATACAATTTAGTCCCAACATTTAAAGTCACAATTAAATGAAGTCATATTAAATTTTGTTGTAACTGTATTTGCTTCAGTCATGCCAAAGTGGAGATATTTCTAATAAAATGTTAATATTTGGTGTAAAATGTTGTTAAAGAACAGCATGCTTCAGGTCAGTTTTGAGCTTTGAGTACTTATACTGTTGGTAGTGTATACAAACTGCAGCATTAAAAATTAGTGTCATGTCTGTTTTCTACTTGTAAAACAAACAAACCTCTAGTCTTGTTTTCCAAGAGAAATCAAAGAGCTTTATCATGACTGCCCTTGTTATATGAGGAAGCAAGGGTGTTAAAGTGGCTTATTTACATTCGAGTGCTGTAATAGTACTACACTGTTATCTCTGAATGTGGTATTTAGAAACTTGGACATGTAAGTAATGGGTCACCTGCTTTGAGTGGGAACATGCTGTATAAAATTTCAGTCTTAATTTCATCTGGAAATGAATTGCCATGTAACTCTGCATCTATTTGCCTGTGATTACCTAGTCTAGAAAGTAGCATCTACGAAGAACATGGGAATTCCATTTTACCTGGATTCAGCTGCTAAAATATGTTCCTCAGTAGTTGTCATCCTGTAGGCTGAGGGGATTGGAGTTTTTTCCGAGCATGCTGCAACATAAAGGACACTTCAGGGGAAGGCTGCTTTGATAGGGCTCCTACAGAATGTTTGCATTACTAGGATCCATATGAATCAAACTTCATAGACTTACTGAGGTTTGAAAGTGTAGCTGGGGAAGGCTTTTCTTAGAATCATAGAATTGTAAGGTTGGAAAAGACCCTTAAGATCAGAGTCCAACTGCTAACCTCTCACTGCCAAGTCCACCACTAAACCATATCCTCAAGTACCATGTGTACCCTTCTTTTAAATACCTCTGGGAATAGAGACTCAACCACCTCTCTGGGAAGCCTGTGCCAATGCCTGACAACCCTTTTGGTGAAGAATTTTTTCCTAATATCCAACCTAAACCTCCCCTGGCACAGCTTGAGGCCATTTCCTCTCATCCTATTGCTTGTTACTAGGGAGAAGAGACCGACCCCTGCCTTGCTACAACCTCCTTTCAGGTAGTTGTAGAGAGCAATAATGTCTCACCTCAGCCTCCTCTTCCCCAGGCTAAATAACCCCAGCTCCCTCAGCCGCTCCTCAAGACTTGCTCTTCAGACCCTTCACCAAGTTAGTTGCCCTTCTTTGAACATGCTCCAGCAACTCAATGTCCTTGTAGTGAGGGGCTCAAAACTGAACACTGCATTTGAGGTGTGTACTCGGCACTGGTGAGGCCAGGGGCACGATCACCTCCCTGCTCCTGCTGGCCACACTATTGCTGATACAAGCCAGGATGCTGTTGGCCTTCTTGGCCACCTGGGCACACTGCTGGCTCATGCTCAGCCAACCAACACCTCCAGGCAGCTCTGCAGCCACTCCTCCCCAGGCCTGTAGCGTTGCATGGGGTGGTTGTGACCAAAGTGCAGGACCAGGCACTTGGCCTTGTTGAATCTCATACCGTTGGCTCCAGCCCAATGATCCACCCTGTCCAGGTCCCTCTGCAGAGCCTTCCTGCCCTCCACCAGATCGACACTTCCACCCAGCTTGGTGTCATCTGCAAACTTATTGACAGTGCACTCAATCCCCTCATCCAGATCATCAATGAAGATACTAAACAGAACTGGGCCCAACACTGAGCCCTGGGGAACACCACTTGTGACTGGCCATCAGCCGGATTTGACTCCATTCACCACCACTCTCTGGGCTTGGCCGTCCAGCCAGTTTTTAACCCAGTGCAGGGTGCACTTGTCCTAGCCATGAGCAGCCAGCTTCTCCAGGAGAATGCTGTGGGAAAGGGTGTCAAAGGCTTTACTAAAGTCCAAGCAGACAATGGCCACAGCCTTCCCCTCATCCACTAAGCAGGTCACCTTATCACAGAAGGAGACCAGGTTAATGAGGCAGGACCTCCCTTTCATAAAAACATGCTAGCTGAGCCCCATCTCCCGGTTGTCCCCCATGTGCCACATAATGGCATTCAGGATGATCTGCTCCATGACCTTTCCCAGCACCAAGGACAGGCTGACAAGCCTTTAGTTCCCTGGATCCTCCTTCTGACTCTTCTTGTAGAGGGGTGTCACATTCGCTACTTTCCAGTCATCTGGGACCTCCCCGGTTGACCAGGACTGCTGGTAAATGATGGACAGTGGCTTGGCGAGCTCCTCCACCCCTCAGTATCCTCGGGTGGATCCGATCCGGCCCCATGGACTTGTGAACATCCAGGTGAAGGAGCAGGTCAGTGACTGCCACCTCTTCAACAACTGGGACTTCATTCTGCTTATTAGCTCCATCTCCCAGCACAGGGGCCTGACAACCCTGAGGATGACCAGTCTATTAAAGGCTGAGGCAAAGAAAGCATTAAGTACCTCAGCCTTCTCCTCATCTTTCGTGGCAAGGTTACCTTCTGCATCCAACAAAGGAGGGAGATTCTCCCTGGCCCTCCTTTTGTCACTGATGTATTTATAAAAACATTTTTGTTACCTTTAATGGCGGCAGCCAGTTTAAGTTCCAGCTGGGCCTTCACCTTCCTAATCTTTTCCCTGCATAACCTCACAACATCCTTGTAGTCCTCCTGAGTCACCTGCCCCTTCTTCTGAAGGCGGTAAGCTCTCCTTTTTTTTCTTGAGTTCCAGCCAAAGCTCACTATTCAGCCAAGCTGGTCTTCTCCCCCTCCTGCCTGAGTTACGGCACATGGGGACGGCCTGCTCCTGCGCCTTTGAGACTTCCTTCTTTAATAACATCCAGCCTTCCTGGACTCCTTTGCCCTTCAGGACTGCTCCCAGGGGACTCTGTTAGAACCTTTCAGGTAGTTTGGCTTTTAGTTCTTCAGTCACTGAATATTAACTTGAATAAATACAATTGTATTTCCTGTTCTGTGCTAGTGAGGTGAAAACTTGTATGGAAGACTGGAGTTTCAGTTATTGGGAAAGATGTTGGCTTCATTCCTATGGCGGTGAACGGGAATGGACTGGTATTCATTAAACAAAGCTGCTAATGATGTGTGGGTTTTTTCAGTAGTAAGAAATGTGCTGGCTTACTTTGTTTTTCATCGGAAGTACTTTCAAACTAAATTGTCTTTTAAAGTGTACTTAAAGGATGCTTTCTCTTTCTATATTTTTAATCGATTTCTTTGTATGCAAAAGTTGTTACTGTCTCCTGTTGGTGTAAGACCACATTCCCACTAAAGAAACTTCAGGGTCTTGATAAATGTCATTAACTTCTACTGGTCAAGTAGAGTAGAAGGGTGTTTTGTATTGAAAAACCAACAAGATATTTGAAGATTTCAGAGGACAAATGCTAGAAGTCCACAGAAAAACTTTCGTCACACTGCTAGAGTTGGTTCGATTTTGGTATGTTCTGTGCCTAACATGTTTAATGCTGCAACTTACAGCGTGGTGGGCTCCAGTCCAGCAAAGATTTCAGGCAGTACTTCATTTTCAGTCTCCTTTTATGCTTGTGTTTCCTCCCCAATGAAATCTGCAATTTTTCATTAGCACACTGGAAAGTCAATATTCGGAGAGAATTATAAATAAGAATCAGTTTTGTATGTGGCTCTGGCATGAGTAGACTCATGCAGCCTGGGTTTGAACTTCTAAATCTCATTCCTAATTCTGTCATTGGTACAACAGTAATCTCAGATTTTTGGGTATGATCGATGTGCCTCAATTACATTCCTGACATTTTGAAAGATTGATTTGACATTTGCTCATAAATGCACGGTAGGCAACCACCATTAAAACTCTATACTTTGTTTATAGTATAGAGGGATAAAATAGTCAAGTATTAAACTATGCTGTAAGTTTTTTAATTTACAATTGAATAAAGGCATCTAAGAATAGCTTCTGCTTCAGCCATACAAAAGGTAAATGTATCCTAAGTATTAAGCTAAAAGTTAGCATTTAAAATGCTTGCAATGCTAATTCAAGGTGCTGATATGAACATGAGTATTAAAAACGCCTGAAAAAAAACATGTTTTACCCCCTTGACCTATGTAATTATGTGTATTAGTTACACATTATGCCATATGTATTGTGCCATACAGTATTAGTTTTAGTTTTTAATTTATACTGCTTTTGAAGATTCTCGTCTCTTAGACTGTTGTTTTAAACTCAAAGTAACTACCCTTTTTCTTTTAACAGAAATTGAAAAATTCCAGAAAGGGGAAGGAAAGGAAGAAGAAAAGTATATTGATGTAGTCATCAATAAAAATATGAAGTTGGGACAGAAAGTTTTGATTCCAGTAAAACAATTCCCTAAGGTAAGCCCAATTTTCATACTCATAAAAGCTAAGTGCTTATAAGAGATCCCACTAATATCTTAAAAATTTTTTTAACTGTTAGATTTTAATACAGTATTAACAGTCTGTACTATTGCTGTTCTGCAGTGTGTTCTATAGAAGTTCTAAGGTAGGGATGGTTCTTGCTGCAATAAATGTGCAGGAAAGTGGTGCTGGTCACACGAAAAAAGTACATTGAGAACAAATGATAAATGAGTCATATTTTCAGAATAGCAGGATCCTCCTCTTCAGAATAGCAAAAAGAATGAAATATATTTGACTCTGATGCCAGGCTTTGAACCTTTCTTATTGTAGGTAGAAGGGCAGCTTAGTTAAAGGGAGCCATGGTAAACTTTTTCTTATCCTCTTAAGTTTCAGCCATTATTAGTCTTGAGTTAGTTAAATGTGCACTACTAAATTATACAGCCTATTCTGGAGGCGTGCGGACTGTTTTGTTAATGTCTTTGACCACCATGAATTCTTAACACTACTGCCAAGTATTATCTTGCACTAAAATATTGCTACCTGGAAGCATTTATTCAACATTCAAGAGGCTGTTGAGCTTTATTCTTTTGCTTTTTAAATTTTAAGGTTAATGTTATGAAAATCAGATTAGCATTTTTTTCCACTTCTTTGAAATGGCTTTTTCGTCCTGCTAGAAATTTCCAGACTGCTTCTATTTCTGCACATGGAGGAAAGGAATGCCTTAATTCCTTCCTCCATTTTTTTAGGAAGACTTTTTCTAATTTGTTTCCCCACACTTTCTTCAGACTATGCTGGGTAACTTGCAGGGGTTGCTTTACTGCAGTTCAAAGTTTCATGAAATACTGCTTCAGTGATTTCAAGATTACATACAGTGTATATGTGAGCACCTCTTTGGAGCTCTGATTTGTCATCTTTATGACTGGCAAGAGCTATATACAAACATACAGAAACATAAAGATGGGAAGGTTAAGGATAGGGGAAGCTTACATGGTCAGTGTAATACGGATGTTTTTCTTCTAGATGTTGAGGTACAGATGCTTGAGTTCAAGGGGAAGAAAGGCAAAATAGATATTAAAAGGGAAACAGTGCCTTTTGAAAGAGGCTTCTACTTTACATAGTCAATTTTCTTTAAAGGACTAAACGCTGAAACTTTTATTTAGGATAGCTATTAGGAAAGCCCTTGCCATCTTCTGAATCAGCAAGTGTGCTGTGCTGTGTGCTCAGTAGTTCTGGTCCATGGAGAGTCTTTGAGCTGGGATAAAGCCTTGTATGTGGTAAGGAAAGAAACCTGTATTTATATCCAGGTAGAGCTTTGATGTTATCCTCTATGTGCCTGTTTGGACCACTAGGAGCCAGAGTACAACTGCTGTGCAGAATAGACATGCCATTTGAGTTCCTGTGTCTCCACTAGGACTTTCTCCACAGAAAGCAGAATCCTGGTACCTCTACTTACACAAGTCTCCCTTCTGCAAGAGCAAATAACATCCTAGGTATTCCCTATTTAAGAATATTTTTAGTCCAATACAGGGGGGCTTAAATATCTATCTACATGTAATAAGATAGAAATTTTGAAGAAAAATTATTTCAAAGCTTACTCATCAAAGATTCTGTACAGTCAAAAGGAATTAGTTTTTCACTGTAGAGTAGTCTGGGAGGTAAGTATGAATTTGGATTTATGACAGGTTCTCTTGAACTTCTCTGAAAAGCACCCACCTTAAACAACAAGCAGACACTGCAGTTTAGTATCACTTGTTTACTAGGACCAGGCTTGTGGTTTTGTTTGAGATCAAATAAATCTAAATACATTTTAGGAAGTGACATAGGTTCAGTGTGGCAAACAGCCTTATCCTGGCATATTATAGTCTGCAGTGAATGACATGGGTTTTGAGTGCCTGTACACAGAGGAACAGTCTTTTTGCATCCTAATGTTTGCTCTAAAGACTAATCCTCTTCCTGTTAAGTGTGTTCAGAGGAGGGCTCAGAAATTAGGGATGCTTTATCAAGTCTTTTGGGATGGATACAAAATTATTCCAGTCATCTTGGTTTCACTGAGCTGTATTTAGAGTGTATGCATTGTATAATCAGATTCTGCAGAACTTAAGCAGAAGATATTATGTGATTCTTATAAAACCTGAAGTGATGCTTCACCTAAATGCTTTATACCTCTACGGTGTTCTATACACATATGCATTTTTCTAGACCATTTTGCCTACAAGAGGTGTTAGTATTGGTGCAAATGTGTCATTTGTAGAAGGTGCCAAGTGATAGTTCCTTAGAAAAATGGTTTAAAGATTTGGTTCTGACCTATGAACAATTTTCTTCCTCCTGAGCAGGGTTGGTGATAAATGCTTCATAAGAATGAAACTTAAGACTTATATGGACGAAATCTGTGCAAAAATCTCTTCTGCATGTGAATATTGAATTTAGGGCAGTTCTCCTAGCAAGCTGGCATCTGTTTCTGTATGCCTGCAGTCCACAGTAATGCTGTTGTGCAAGATCCTGAAAAAGATACCTCCAGTCTTTCAGGAGGTGTAGGCTTTTTGGTGTTAGAGAATTGAGAATCTGTTCTTTGAAGCTGACCAAGTCACTACAGCGGTTGATAAATCTGAACTAGCATTGGGGTACCAGTTTGGATGGAATCTGGCAAACTTGGGTATCCAGAAAGTGGTGAGGAAAAACTAAGTTTGTTTCAACTTTACAAATAGAATACTGCTTCCCCAAATGAATGATTCTGCTTTTAAACAGAATAAAAAAAATTGAAATAGTCAATCCTTAATGGGGTTTAATATCTGAAAATGAAACTAACTAGAAATATAAGTGAGTTTTCCAGCAAAAACTATTCCTTTGTTTATATTTATCAGTGATGACTCTGGCAAGCAAAGATGCCTCTGCTGTTCAGATATATTGATAGGAGTAATGAAATATCAATCATAATTTTTGTGATAAATGAGGTCTCTGGACTAAAACTGCCCCTGTTCAGAGGACTTACTAGATCTGACACAGGGTTAACTAAGTTTCCTTTAAGTATTTCATTGCCCTTTCCCTCTTTAAAATTCTTCTCTGACTCCTTGAATAAATCGTATTGGCCTCAACATGGGTCAGGCAGTCTTAGCTCTGATCTGCTCAACCTGGCATTGTAATGCCTGCTCACATTACCTATCCTGTCAGATATATTTTCACGGCCTCATAGCTGGGTCCTGTGCAAATTCAACCTCATTACCTCTGACAGCACTGGAAGGTGACAGGTTAACTGCAGCAGAAAGCTCTTCAACTGAAGTTCAGAGCAGCTGGGTTCCTGTTGAAAAGAATCTGGTAGACTTCACGTTCAAAAGTAGGTATTCCACTTTTTTGGGCATCTTCGCTCTCCCAGAAAAACCTTATGAGTTTCTGGTCTTCTGCTTAGTGTGCAAACAGTTGAGTGTCTGATATCCTTAACTTGCCTCCTACCTAACAGCTCTTCATTGCTTCTGTGGGTCTATATAAATATATACTTCAGCTGGGACCTTTCGTCTTGCTCAAATCTTGGCAATGTTAACAGGCCTAATATGCTAGTTGGCCTAAATGTTTTTTTCATGACTGGACCTTGATGGAAGGTAATAGAATAACCAAGACAGCCTGAATTTGTCTGCTTTATGAAATAATTTGTCAACATAGTCCCAGGAGTTATGTTCAGTTTCTGCTTGAGGATGGTGTTGTGGTTTTACCCCAGCTGGCAACCAGGTAGCACACAGCTGCTTGCTCACCCTCCCCGCTGCCTCCCCAGTGGGATGGGGAGAGAACTGGAAAAGTAAGGAAACTCATGGGTTGAGATAAGAACAGTTTAATAATTGAAATAAAATAATTGAAATCAAAATGAAAACAGGAGAGGAACAAAACTGAAGAAAAACAAGTGATGTAACTGCTCACCACCTGCTGATTGACACCTGGCCTGTCCCTGAGCAGTGATTGCTGCCCCCTGGACAACTCCCCCAGTTCATATGCTGAGCATGATTTCATATAATATGGAATATCCCTTTGGCCAGTTTGGGTCAGCTGTCCTAGCTGTGCCCCCCTCCCAGCTTCTTGTGCACCTCCTCGCTGACGGAGCATGGGAAGCTGGAAAGTCCTTGACTTAGTTGTTGCTAAACAGTTTTTGTACTAAAACACTAGTGTGTTATCAACATTATTCTCATGCTAAATCTGAAACACAGCAGTGTTGCCAGGCACTAGGAGGGAAGCTAGCTCAATCCCAGCTGAAGCCAGGACAGCTGGTTGTGCATTTGAATTCATTTAATTTCTTCTTTACTTTCCTGTACACATTAAAAAGCAACTGAATTAATATGTCTTGATAGGGTGACAGATAGTCTTACTTGGTAAGACAAAACCTTGCAGAAACTCTTCTATAGATCGCAGGTCCAGTAGTCTTCTCAAACTGATTGTATACAACCTTGTTATGAGTTTTTCAGGTTGGTCCAGCAATATAGTCCTCTGAGAAGTCTGAATCACTGTGATATGGAAGCTAATCTGAGGTATTTAGGTGAGGCTTGAATATGCTTTGGTAATGCTGTGTAATCCTTGTTTGTAGCACCTAAGATAGTAGAGAGGTTAGGGCTTTTATGCAACCTTGTAGGAAAAGGGCCAACTTTTTGAGGTAGGATTCTGTTCTAAATCAAGTTACCTATATGTAGGAGTACATGTGGATGCTGGATGTCTAAACTGCAGTTAGTGGGATGAGATCTTGTCATCTTAGGCAGTGGAGTTCAGGGTGATTTAATATACCTTGCTATTTGATTAGCCGAGTAACTCAACTGACTCTAGGTCAAGTGTGAAAAATGTGACCTTTAAACCTGCACACATGCTTGAAAATAATCTTCAGACTTGCACAGACTTAAAGATAAAGGCAGAAGTGAGCTTGCTTGCCATGGAAGGTCACCATGTTGTTTTCTTGGTGGAGAGACTCTCTGGATCTCTCCTAACACTGCTATGAAATGCCAGTGTGTGTGAAAGGTGTTTCATAGCTTAGGTATGTACAAATGAGGCAGGAGGGAGTTATCCCCCTCCCACGCATTCAATGAATATGCGTCATGGAGTAGTTTAGTCTGAGAAATCTGATTTTTGCTTTGACAGTTCAGTGAACTCAAGTGTTCTGAATTGGGAGGAAAAATACCTTCCATGGATGGTAAATGTAATGATGATGGCTTTCCATGAGATGGATCAAAACTATCGGAACAATTATTTCTGTTTTGTGACAGGCTACCATTTAAAAAATTGCTCATAGATCTACACTTAATACTGGGTAAATCTCAAAGTTGGTAAGAAATGGTCTGTGTTGTTCCCTGAAGTGATAGTTTAAATATATATTCTCAGAAGTTACTGACTTGCAGAACTGATATCAGTTTAAGCCTTTTATTTCAACATTTAAAGTGAAAATATCTATTTTAAAATGTCATTGTCATATAAAATATATCTGCAGTTGTTACTTGAAGTCATGGAGAGATTGCTATTTTAGTCACACGACTAGCTAGACAACAACTTTTTGTAATACCTGAGCTCTAAGGATTTCTTAGAGTAGGAATGAGAAGATGTGGCTGTATAACTAAGTAACATGGAAGAACAAGTATCAAATGTAATAGGGGTAACTTTTGAGCAACTTTATAGTAATTGACCAAGCTTTCTGTTGTGAATAAATGTTTAGAGAGCTATTACTGCATTGTGTGAAGGAGAGAGTAGTTTCATGTGGTATAACATGCATGCTTGAAGTATTTACCTTTCTCCAGAAACATTATTTTCAGAAAATGAGTAAGAAAAATCTTGATTTCCTGGTTTCAGGTCATTGTAAGAAAGTGTTCTGAATCTTAATTTAACTATTTTTATTCTAGTTACTTTATCACAGAGGAACCATTGCAGAAAACTAATATGCTAAGAAAGCTTTCTATGGCTTTAATGACAATGGCTTGCTTGAGCTTTACAGCAAAGCATTTGGTCAAGTGCTTATATTTCCACTAAGTATTTTAAGCTGGATGAACCATTCTCAGCAGGTTTCTCTTGGTGGGGATAAACAAGGATTACTTTTTCTATTATATCCCTCTTTCTGTAATATATACATTTAAAAATGCTGTAGCACTGGCATTAATTCCTTTTTCACTAAGTTCATATAGGAGGTCAAACACTTATGAAGAGTGCCTCATTTGTATACTCTTTGTAGCTGTGTTCTCTAGAACTGTTTTCAGGGAATAGTTTCAAGCAGTGATCTGGTAAGGAAATAAATCTCTAGATATCTGCTAAGGTCATATCTTGATTTAGGGATTCTGAAGAAATGGGTGTTAGGCAGTGATGTCCATAATCTCCATTGAACTACATCTGCAAAAAATGCTTCTTAAAATAAGGATTTATGAATTACCTAGAGAAGAAATATTTTTGAAGCAAAAACCTGATTATTGATTTTTTCCTCTATTTCTATAATTTTTTACTATTAGTGTGTTAAGTTGGAGATCTCGTAGTTATACAGCAGTTCAAGATAATCGGAGAAAGGGAAACAAATACATGCTTTTCAGTATAGATAACCAGTATCTGCTGGCAGCGGTGTCTGTTAGCCCAGGGATGGAATCCCATGTCTGAGGAATTTGAGAAGGGGCTGTTGCACTTCATGGTGTCTCTTTAACCACAAATTAAACCAGAGGTGTAGGTATGGGGGGATGTGCTTTCAGTAATCAGAGGCCTTAGGAAATAAGAAGACTTCAGTCTTGCCTCCTCTTGCTCAAACTAATGTACATCTGATGATACTTTGTAATGGTGTAAGACTACAGAGGGTACCATTTATCACTACTGGAGTGTTACTTGGCTTGACCTGTAGCTGGTGTAACAATTTTCCCCATCTTCAGTTGTCTACTCTCAGGTCTGTTAATCTGAATCATGATACTGTTTTTGCAAAGATGCTTTAAATGCTTTGCTATAACTTCTTTGAGGTGCCATATTTGCCATATCCTTCAGAGCTGGTCTAGAACCCAATTCAGGTTGGGCACTTCATCTTCTGTTTTATACACCATCTTCCATAAGATCCTGGTTCTTACCCAAGACATTGGAAGCTGCCTTAATGTATAGACAAGCCTTGGTTTAACATAAATGATTCATCCAGTGTAGAGTAACAGTCATGGCTGGCCCCTCAGAGTTCAGCTGTCCTGTAGAACTGTGGGTACGGAAAAGCTTCCAAACCAGCTCGCATTGCAAAGTAGTGCAACTACTTTAATACGATGACAAGCTGAAGCTAGTGAACTTGAGGACAATTTTAGGTATTTATGGCAGTTCAGATATGGTCATGCTCTACTAGAAAGAAGAGTGAGTGAAGAAGGGGAGTCTGGCATGTCTAATTCCGAGCCAGAACTAGTGAATGTGACTGATCTGACTTTTATAGATGTCTGTTACTATCAAGTGCCTCTAATCCAGAGATAGTGTATGTGCTTGAGTTCCATACTAGACCTGAATTTGGTTTTGCTCTTGTACTCTTAGACAAATAAACTCTAGGAATGTGAGGCATGGGAAGTGCTCGTGAAACTTGTTTGTGAGCTATCTTGTGCAAGAGCTAACTAGGATCTGCCAGGCTTACTTCCTTCTGTTTCACCAGCAGATAGGCTGGATTTGTTAATTTTGTAACAAAAACTTGTCTGCGTGGTGGTTTTGTACGTTCACGTTTGAGCCCTTTTTACTCCTTGACTGCTGAGCATAGTGTATAAATAATGATATAATGATAAGTTACTAACCTTAGTGGCTGATATGTTTGAGTGTTTCTACATCTCTATGAAATATTTCAGAGTAAACTTTTGCTGATCAGATGTTTCCATTTTGATGTAAAAGGGAGATAAAGCAATAGTTTGAACAAAATCCGGTACCTGTGCAAAGTAAATAATCTGATTTCTACTGAAAGGATTCATTCAATATAATAAATGGGTTTCACTTATGGAATAATCAACTGAAATGTTCAAAGCTTTTTAGCTTTGCGAGTGGGAGCAAAAAGGCTTTGGGACTGCGTTGTAAGCCATTTTTTTAGTAACCTTCAGTGTTTGTCATGTTTTTAAGCTACATATAGAGGTACTGTGCTCTCAAATCAGCAGAATTTCAGATTTGCAGCACAGGTTTCTCATGCTTCAGACTCGTCAAATCTAATATTTGGAGCCTTAATGCACAGGGAAGAAGAGTTCAGTGGATCTCAGGATACAGCTAATACATTTTCATGTTCATTAAAAATGTTGTCTAGAACATGTCATCTGTGCAGCTACAGCTTTTTGTATAGCTGCCATAAACTCTCTCTCTATAAATATATATAAAAATATACATATAAAAAATATATAAAAATATCAACAGATTTTTTGTTTTGAAAAGATGACAACTTTTGGTGATATTAAAGTTTTGTAGGTCAAGTTTTAGATATACACAATATATTAAACTATTTGGCTTTAAAATATACAATACAGGTGGACTAAACAAATGTGCTTTGGAACCCCCAAGTCTCCTCTGAGCACTGAAACCTTTTAGTTACTTTGATTACACACAAATAGGATTTCACTTTTCTTGCAGGTAGGCAATTCCATTTGCTACGATTTGTAGTTTGTATTTTAATTGTCAGGGAGTTGTTTGTTGCAGTTAGAAAGTGATATTCAGGGCTATGCACTGCATAGTTAAATACATGCTTGCCTATTCATAAATTGCAGTCAAAAATTGAGTAAAATTTCATCTGAATATTTTAACTAAGATTACTGCTAGAAATTTAGACTGTATCAGACTGCAGGTACTCAACATTCTGAAATAATTCAGCATATTTTACTGTAAATGGAAAATATCTCATATTAAATGTATGCAGTGTTTATTTTTGTTCCTAATAACTTACAAGGCTATTTTAAAGTAAACATAAGTAATCTTAAGTAATCCTTGAAAAATTGATGTAGCATTCCATTATATGAAAGCTTTCATTTGAGCTTAACTATGAACTCCCCGTTCATAAATAATGACCCTTTATTTAAGGAAGCTGTTGACAAGGAATTACTTCTAGAAGTTCAGACCTGTTATGAATTGTTTCAATTTGTTTGCTTTCCTTGCAGTTATACCGCCAGAAATAATAAAATCAGGAGTCTACGTTGGAAGGGACCTCTAGAATATCTGGTCCAACCTTCTGTTGAAATCATGGCTGTAAAGTAGATTACACAGGGCCCAGTCAGTGGCCCTGAGTCCTGAATTTTCTCAGCAAGGGAGATTTCTACCATTTTGTTGGGTAATCTATTTCTGATGAATGCTTTCCTTGACTGTATCTTAGGACCTATAAGAAAATAAATATACCAAATAAAACTTCAAGAAATCCTCAGGCAATTTCTTTAGATTTGACCTGATAATTTCAGAAAAGACTAGTTCATGCAAGGCCCTAACTCTAATAGCTTCTGTGGTCTATAGTCATCCATAAGTAATTTGCTCAATGTATCTTGGTTCTAACTCAGTTCTACATTGGGAATTGAACTTGCAGGTACTAAGGGGAATAAAATTAACTTTCATATTTAGTAGCTTTTAATGCTTGCATTTCTTTGTCTGAAGCTGAAGTAGGTGAACTGGAGCTGTAGACTTTCTGCATTGTAGGGTGACTGCAGCTGGGCCTTCTTTTATTAGCACTTCCAATGTAGCAAAGGATTTTGAGGTCCTACTACCCCATTGTGAAGTGTTTGCAAATTCCTCCAGAGGAATAGGGAGATCAAAGAAGCCCATCTTGGTCCTTTAGTGACACAGTTGTAGAGGAACAGTCAAAGAATTTAAACTGATTTATAAATTTGAGGCCACAAAGTAGTTTAAGCCTGTTTATTCTTTAGCATCACTATCTTGTGCCTAAAACTTTTTTGTTATTGTAATTGTGTCACTTTAGATTCCAACAGTGAATATCCTGGTTTTAGAGTTTCATTGGAGATCGTAAATATTTCTGAACAGTAGTTTCTTGATAAGCAATCTGTATTGCAGTATTTTGACAGCAATTGTGATGGGTTGACCTTTTCTGGCTGCCAGGTGCCCACCAAGCTGCTGTATCACTTCCCCTGTGTAGGATGTAGTAAGATGAAAAGCTTGTGGGTCGAGATAAGGACAAGATCACTCACCAATTAGTCACAGGCAAAACAGACTTGGGGAAGATTAATGTATTGCCAATTAATTGTAACAGGATAGTGAGAGAGAAAACAAAACTAAACCCACCTTTCCTGCATGTCCCACTTCTTTCCAGGCTGAGCTTCACTCCTGACTCTTCCACCTCCTTCTCTGAGGTGGCACAGGGAGTGGTGGTTGTGGTCAGCTCATAACGCTTCATCTCTGCTCCTTCCTCCTCATGCCCTTCCCATGCCTGGGGTTCCCCCCACAGGATACAGTTGTTAAAACTCCTCCATTGTGGGTCCTTCCCATGGGCTCAGTTCAATAACTGTTCCAGTGTGGGTCCCTTCCCGAAGGACTGCACCATGTGGAACAGACTGTTCCAGAGTGGGTCCCCCACAGGATCACAGGTCCTGCCAGAACGTCTGTTCCTGCGTGGGCTCCTCTCCACAGGCACAGCTCCTGCCATGAGCCTGTTCCTGTGGGGGCTCTCCACAGGCTGCAGCTTCCTACAGGGCATATCCACCTGCTCTGGTGTGGGGACCTTCATGGGTTTCAGGGTAGATATCTGCTCCACTGTGGTTCTCCCTGGGCTGCAGGGGAACAACTTGCCTCACCATGGTCTTCACCATGGGCTGCAGGAGAATATCTGCTCTGGTGTCTGGAGCACCTCCTCTCCTTCCTTCACTGACTCTGGTGTCTGCAGGGCTGTTTCTCTCACCTTTCACTTGTCTCAACTTCAGTGTTTGTATCCTTTCTTAAATGTTATTACATAGGTGCTATATCACTGATGGGCTCAGCTTTGGGCAGTGGTGGGCCTACCTTGGAGCTGGCTCTGCCCAACATGGGGGCAGCTTCTTGCAGCTTCTCACAGAAGTCACCCCTGCAGCCTCCTGCTACCAAAACCTTGCCATGTAAATCTAATACAGGAAAAAATTATTTTCAGGAAGTGTTTAGTGCTCCATACCAACTTTGTAAAATATAGAATGGATGTGGTTGGAAAGGACCTTTAGAGGTCACTTCATGCCCCTGCAGTGAGCAGGGACTTCTTCAACTAGGTCAGGTTGCTCAGAGCCCTGTCCAAACTGACCTCAAATGTCTCTAGGGATGGGGCATCTACCACCCCTCTGGGCAACTTGTGCCAGTGTTTCACCACCCTCATAGTAAATTTCTTCCTTATATCGAGTCTAAATGTACCCTTCTTTAGTTTAAAACTGTTACCCCATGTCCTATTGCAACAGGCTTTGCTAAAGAGACTGTCTCCATCTTTCCTGTTGTCCTCCTTTTTAAATACTGAAAGTCTGCAATAAGGTCTCCCCTCAGCCTTCTCTTCTCCAGGCTGAACAACCCCAACTCTCTCAGCCTGTCCTCATAGGAGTAATTACTTCATAGGAGAGGTGCTCCAGACCTTGGATCATTGTCCCTCCTCTGGACCCACTCCAACAGGTCCATGTCCTTCCTGTGCTGAGGGCTCCAGAGCTGGACGCAGCCCTGCAGGTGGGGTCTCACCAGAGTGGAGCAGAGGGGCAGAATCCCCTCCCTCGCCCTGCTGGCCACGCTGCTTTTGGTGCAGCCCAAGATAAGGTTGGCCTGGTCTGCAAGCACACATCGTTAGCTCATGTCCAGCCTTTCATCCACCAGTACCCCCCAGTCCTTCTCTGCAGGGCTGTTCTCAATCCCTTCAGCCCACAGCCTGTGTTGATACTGAAGGTTGCCCTGACTAATGTGCAGGACCTTGCACTTGGCCTTGTTGAACCTCATGAGGTTCTCACAGGCCCACCTCACCAGCTTGTCTGGGTCTTTCTGGATGACATCCTGTCCGTCTGGTGTGTCAGCTGCACTGCTCAGTGTCATCTGCAAACTTGCTGATGGTGCACTCAATCCCACTGTCGATGTCATTGATGAAGATATTAAACAGTACTGGGACCAGTACGGACCCCTGAGGGACACCACTTGTCACCAGTCTCCATCCGGATGTTGAGCCACTGACCACACTTCCAAGTGTAGCTTATGTTTATCAGCTCTTTTTACTGATTTTTTCCTAACTGAAATAGTTGTCTGCATACTTTAAGTGAATCCTCAAGTCTTCTCTGAAACTATCCTTCAAATTTTAGATACCGTCCAAAATCCAGTGCAGTGCTATATGAAAGTGGACTGCTGAATGTACACAGCTTTTCCCCTGGTACGTGTGGCTGGGAGTATATGCCCTACGGAGCAGTGCTCATGAGAACTTTCACACCTCCTAGCTCTACTAAGTCCACTTTCGTGTCCTTGAAGTGACAACAGGCACATTCTCCCTTTTTGTTTTCCTTTGTTATGAATGGAATTTTGATACCTGTTTCCTTCAGCCCACTTTCCCTCTCAAGCACCCTCTGGGCTTGAAAGAGTACCGGTTGTACTGGTTTTTTGTCTTCCTTTATTTTTGTGGCTTACCCCTTCTCCCTACTTGTCTTAATGGTGTAACGCCATAGTTGTCAACCCCAACTGGTTTTGGTAAACTTTAGTGATAATGGGGGTTGAGTGGTAGTTGGGAAGATCATGAGTGCTGATTCTGGTTTGGGACTGGATTTCTATGCTTATGTTCTTGGCATTTAATCCCATCTGTGTTTTAGCGTAGGGTATATTGTATGGGTTGCTGTATTACTTCATAGATCTTCAAGGGAGGGTATGGCGATCAAGATATTTTTTTCTTTTGGAGCTCTGGTTCATAGGATTGTATCTGAGATTGCTTCCAGCTGTGTTTTAATGGCTTTATGTACCTGGTGACAATTGTTGAAAATGGAATTGTTGAATGTGGAAAGCGCAGGTTTCTTTATACTATTTGAGTTCTCTGAGGGCAGATATGTCTGTGTTTTTGTTGGCACCTGGTGGAGGCACTGACATGCTGTTAATTGTCCTAATGAGTTAATGACTGTGTAGTTTATGATCTGATGCTTGTTTGCACCTGGAACAAAAAGTTGTTTCAGCAAAGTATTCCATTTTGCTTGTTCAATTATGCTTAAAAATCCAATGAACTTAAAGGGTTTTTATTTTCTTGCAGTTCAACTTTGTGGGAAAACTTTTGGGCCCACGTGGCAATTCTCTAAAGCGCTTACAGGAGGAAACACTGACAAAAATGTCCATTTTGGGAAAAGGTTCTATGAGGGACAAGACAAAGGTAAGACCTGAGTATGCCAGTGGAGTGTTTGATACCTGGATAACTTTTTCCTAAAACCTTTGAGCAGGTGAACAAACCTAATGACAAAAATTGGGAGGCAAATAAAAAGCACATCTATCCCAATAGTGATTAGAATCAGATGGAGTCTCTTTTCCCTAAGGAGTCTGTTCTCAGTGTGAGTATTTTGAGGCTACCATGAGGTGTAGTTAGCCTCTACCCCCCAAACCATGGTCCTTGGGGGGATGTAAGGGGAGCATTACTGGTGACATATTCTAGATCGATCTTGTACAGCTTGTAGTGAGAAATGCCCAAGCAAACATAGTAGTGTTTTCACTTTCGAAGGCACCGAACACTTTCACATAAAATAACACTTAATATAACTTAATGTTTCAAGATAAAGAAAAAAATAGGTGAAAGGAGGTAAAATACAGCTGGAAAAAAATTCACAGCTCTCAGGATGACTTATGCAGCTTAAACAATTGGCAAATTGCAATTGTTTCTATGACAAGTATTTGGTTATAGTGGATGTATCCATTACAAGAGCCAAAGCAGACAGCAGAAGAGGGACCTTCAGCTTGATATGTGTTTGTACTAATCAGTTTCACTCTTTACTGAAATAAATCTCTGGCAAAATTTGTAGCAGATAAGTGTCCATCAGTGAGATGTCACCTGTCTGATAAGCTGCATTTTTCAGTTGGAGCATTCCTAATGATACAAATTAAATATTGAACATATTTCTTGCCTGTAACATACTGTGTCTTATAGGCCTCCAGTGAAATCTTTCTGTGGTTATATAACTGTGTTCTTTAAAGACTGATAATGACATATATGGAGTAGTGACTTAAAGGGCTGATTACGGACTGTCTTAAACTGTACTTTTCAGCACATTTCTCCACCAACAAAACGTAAATGTTGTGATTTATAGAGTATTTATCAGGAACTTGATCAGAGCCCGTAAATGCCTTTTTTGTACAACTCAAATTGAACTCTTTTAATCTTGAAAATATTTATTAAATATGACTTACATACATGTAAGTTATATTTATAAAAATATAATAAAGGCTATGAATATATGAAATAGCTGTTTTGAATGAGAGCTGTTACATAATACAGAAAATGCAACTTTTAATCTCAAGTGCTAAACCATTAGCTGTGAAAAGCTACAAACTTGGAATATGACAGTTCAACTCAAAAAAGCCCAAGAATATAAACTAAATTTGCCATTAAGCCAGGATGACAGTAAGGCTCCAAATAGTGTTTTAAATGACATTTAGTGAACATTTTCAGTTCTTGTGGAACATGTCAAACTGACATTGTTCTGTTGCTGGATTACATGTTTCTGTATCAAAATATGATGTGTCGGGGGTAGGAAGGCCCCTGAGTTTTTCTAAGGGCTCTGCACTATAAAAATTTTATTAAAAGCAGAAGCTCAAGCTGAAAAGTTCAGATTCTAACTTGGATTTCAGAATCCTGGGGAAGAGTCTTAAAGGTTTACATTTGAATAATTTGAACTTCTCATGTTTCCTTTGGTAATGATGTAATTATCACTTACATGCTAGTGTACCTGCTACAAACCAGTTTTCCTGAAGAAAAGTGGCAGTACGCTCCACAGACTTCCCTGGCTGAGCCAAACTGCTAGATGCTTTAAGAGGACTTCAAAGACTTGTGGAAGAAAGCTGATAGGAAAGGTTGACAAAATAGAGCAAAGAACATAATTACCTTCTGCAAGTTTTCCAGGGAAAGATATAAAATAGGAAACACAGGATTCCGTCTCACTTTAATTTAAATAAGAGACCTGGGTTTAAAAAGAGCACATTCAGGAAAGTGTTTTCACTGTATCTTTAAGAACTCATTGAACTCTAGAACTCGCTGACTGTGAGTTCTAGAATCAATCTAGCATTTCTATTTCCATTTCTTTTGTCAACATCTGGAGAACCATTTCATGCTTTTACTTGTGATATGCAATATCTAAATTCAGTAATTCTCTTCCATTGGCATGTTTTTTTTTCAAGCTGTGCTGTCACTTCATCACTGGCTTTTCATGAGTCATTGCTCAGTGCAGAGACCTTCTGCTAGACTATTCAGGCTTTCATATGTCTATGGGAGAGTGAAAAAGTAAAAGGACCCATTTCAGAATTTCTTTATTACATGACAAAATTGCTTTTATATTGCAAACCTGAAGAAATAAGTGTTCCATGCCAACAAGTTATTCTCCTGTTATCAACAGTTTGAGACTAATACAGGCCTTTTAACTAGAATATTCTGAATGGTATGTAAAATCTGATAGACGCCGAATTTCATTTAAGGTAACATTAAAAAGAGGTATTGGGTAGTACCTAAAAAAAACCTTACAACCTAAATCAAAGATGGTGTAGTAAAAATGAAGATGGACTGTACTGTGGCCGTATATTTTGATAAATACTGCTACTCAACTACTGATTTAAACCATAGAGTTCTAGGGCTGGTGGCTGGTTCTTGATATCTTGGTAAATAGGGTGGAAAGCAACAGGGTCTATAGGAACAACAGAATACAGGGCAAAATACATTAACTCTCTTTAGGTGTATTGCCAGATGCCTTGTGCGTCAAAATGCATCATAATCTGTGCTATACTCTGCTTTGTTCAGGACCACGAAGGGATGAAATACAAGAGCACAAGGTACAAGGCAAATAGTGAGCTTTCTCATAAGGTTCCCAGGGTGCAGTACTGCAGGGATGTCTGTACTGAGAACAAGCTAGATCAGCTTGTCCAAGCCATGAACCATTTGGTTTGATAGTTTTTGTGTGAGTAGATGGTGATTTGAAGGACACTTGTTTACAAAAACTATAGGAAGTGGCCACCTTGCTGTCTTAGCTCCCTTGTTCCATATCTGCTTTACTTTCATCCTTTCAGCAGCTCTCAAATCTCCATTGCAGTCAACAAAAATTCATTGATTTGGCCAACTGTGCAGCATCCACATGGACCAGGCAAGCCTAGCCAATGCATGTACTGTCAAGTAATGGAAGGCAGAGGGTTTTGTAGGAGCTAAAAATGCTGTCAATGAAGGATATTGGTATGGGAGCAAGCTGTGCCTTTTGTGTTGGTCATCATGGGGAACAGAAAAAGCCTGAAACACTTAATGTGTGCCCAGTGTTGGGATATGTAGGCCCCAGTGGATGAGCTCTTTCCCATTCATGTGCTGCTACAAGAGCTGTGGAAAATAGTGTTGTGTGTGGTGCCAGAATTAGAAAAAAAATATTTTAATCAAAATGAACTTTGCAAGTGAAGCAAGAAAGTATAAAATAAAACCTTCCTTATGGGAGTGATTTTTAGAACAACCTGCACTGAAATATCTTGTATGTTTTGTTAAAATTGCTGGTTGGAATCCATTTTCACCAGGCACTGCACATGAAATTGTGACGTTTCTATTGCTTGCTGCTATTACCAGGCACGCTGATAACCACAGAAATTAATTTTCTTAACTCTCTGCATATCTAACTGCACAGTGGTTTTTTTCCCTTTAAAAAAGGGGACATGGAATGCTTGATAGCATGTGTGTACTAAAAAAACAAAGTATATGGGGAGCTCCACTGATGGAAACATCTAGCTTCTGGTGCTAGATGATGGCTCCTATGTCTTGAATAACTGTGCTTAAATACTCAAGTGAGAAACAGTTGCTATTGAAATGAAATGTTTCAGCTGTTTAATGTTTACATTAGTTGACTTTCTATTCCTAAAATGTGCTGTTTGTGTCAGCAAGATAATGGTTTTGCTGATGCTCTAATCCTGCTGACTCTGGCCTCTTAATAGTCTTGCTGTGGGTGCTTCAACAGTTAACTAGATTCTGTTGATTTTTTTAAACATCCCCATAGTCAAACATCAAGTCTGACAGGAATGTTGTTTGAGAAGCAGAAGCGGATTGTCATTTATAAACCTCAGCCCATAATTAAGGGGTGTGCATGAGGGGAGCTTTCAGCTATCATCAAAACTATATAATTTTAGTAATCTAAAGGATGAAGTACTTACCTGGTGCTCACTACAGTAAGTAGCGGGAAGGATTCTTAGGGCTTTATTTTTTTAGATAGCAGAACCGCTAAGAATTTGATAAAATGTTATCTGATAATACAATGAAATTATTTTTAATGGTGGCTTAGACTCTTGGGAAGTACCAGCCAAACACACATGGCGGGGAAGAGTCGAAGACTTAGATGTCCTTTAGGTCTACACATTTTGCATGTGATTGCGAGTATTCCAGAGAATTGAGCTGTTCCACTACACTGAAATCATAGTTTTTCAGTCACGTTGAAGTGGGTTAGGTGAAGCAGAATAAAAGACACTGTTCTGAAATAGCTAGTGAACTCTCTCTTTCTCTAATGTCCTCCTTCCTTGTCTCATATGCTGAACTGTTGGTTTCATGTCCAAGTAGCACAGTTTTGTGAAGGATGTACTCACGGGGTAGAAATCTCAGTGAGAACAGAAAATAAGTAGTATCTGAGCTGTACAATAACACTAAGAAGAGATTGGAATAATATTGGTTAAAAGAATCTTGCTTTTCTGGAATATTAGATCAAACCTGTTTCTAAAGACTATTTTTGAGAAAAGAGGCTCCAAGTTCACTTACATTTCTCAGTGTCTGTGTGAAACTGCACTTGGGAGAACTGCTGGGAATATTCTCTTGTGCTACAGTTTCTGTATGTGAGCAGAAGCTGATGGGTCCTGTTTTGCCTATTACTAGTCACTTATCAGTTTGCTTATCAACGCTCTGATATATAGCAACATGATTGGTTTGAAGTGTATGAGAAGTGTGTAATTTTATACTTTTAGTTGTTGATATATGAACATAAATAGTATGTACAAATGCCTCTGAAGCAACTTTAACACTTGCATTATAAGATGTTGAAAAGTGGAAAAGCCCCAACTTAACGCACAACTTTTTCTTGTGTCCTAGGAGGAAGAGTTGAGAAAAAGTGGAGAGGCAAAGTATTTCCACCTAAATGATGACCTGCATGTTTTAATTGAAGTATTTGCTCCACCAGCAGAAGCATATGCCAGAATGGGACATGCATTGGAAGAAATAAAGAAGTTCCTAATCCCTGTTAGTATTTCAATTTTTTTCATAAGAATTCTGGTAGTCTTGAGTGAGAAATTTTCTCTAGAACTAACCGATATTGGTCAGGTTTTGTTGCTTCATTCCCTTCACTTGTTAGAAGTGATGTTTACAAATACTTGTCATTCTGATATAGGCAGTTACAGGGTGAATGCCCAACTGTCCACATACTCTCACCTCATGATATGACCTATAGTGAAAAGGCAACTTATTCTTGCTTAGCTGGTCATGTGCAAAGTATTTACATTTACAAATAATTGTAAAAATCTGTAAAATATGGGAAAATATCTTTAAGGTAGGGCTTTGTGTTCTTGGTATACCTGAAGCATCGGTATCGGGTTCTATTTCACTAAGAATAAATACATTTGAAGTTGTAGTATTGCTCTGACCCATAATCCTGGTTTAGTGTTCAGTGCTGAGAATCAATAGTTTTATCTTGTAGCTTTATTTTTTCTTACAAATCTAGTGATACATGGGTTATACCTGTCTACTGGTGTATTCTTCAACTTGTGATGTATGGATATATCAAATGAGATGCAATTTGCAGTATAAGTTTGTACTCCAGGCTTGGGATATGTGTAGACATTGATCTTGCGGGGTTTCCAATGTCTTTTTACAGAAGACTGCTTCTCATGTAAGGTTCAACCTCGACTGTTTTGCAATATTAAACTGCTTGGAACAGTCCAAGCTCTTTTAAGAAGCTGGGGCATGTGAGATGGTCTTATGGTGTGTGAGGTTCCTAATGGTCTTAGCTCTTCAGTGAATGTTCTATTTGGTTATCAAATGACTGAATATCGAAAGCAAAGCACCTTCAAGGTGCATTGATTTCTGTTTTTACTTCTAAAAACATCAGCCAAGTGTTGCTCTGGATTAGTGTCAGATCTTGGACATGTGGAAGACCTAACTAGGGAAACTTCACTAAGGTGTGTGTGAGTGACAGCAGCACATAAAAGTTTGAGAGTATAGTGAGTGTAGCTGTGGTCAGGACCAGTTGGAGATGCCCATTGTATGGCCCCTACAGCCTGTTGGGAGTAGAAATGCCAGCTGTACTTCAGGGTGAAGCCGCTGATGACCTGACAATACTAGTGTATGCAGCTGGAGTTTGTACTTTGTGCTAACTCTAGTCTAGGTCCATAAAACTAAGTCCCCAGCTGCCTGGAGTGGATTGTGTGTTCCTTGAGTTTCTTCTGGCTTGGTTTTGTCTGAATAAAAACTAGTTCATATGCCCCAACACTACTTTATGACATGAACCAAGGCATGGTAAGTAATGATCAGCAGGAGGCATTCTGCTGTGAAATGTGCAAATGTGGACGCACCTTAAGACAATTAACTCCCTGCCCGCCTCCCCCCAAATGTCCTGAGCATGATGTTCTGTTATAAAGCAAGCACCACATCGTAACTGTCTGCAGGTGCCAAATGGCTTTTGCTTTGATGTATATGAAGAGGTAAATAATTATTTACGTTCGAAAATCCTAACTGATTAGGTAGGGTATACTCAACAGAACATTTGTAGGAACGCTGGGCTGTCATAATGTCAAAGGTTACTGTATTTACATGATTCATGATTTGATCATGTGAAGAGATAAGGGAGAAGTAAGGTCTTGGCTGTTCTAGTGAACAAACAGCTGTTAGATGAAAATATGCTTAATTTGATAAGTGCTTTTTGCGTGCACTAGATGTAAGGATATATCTGATTCCTCTGTCCCCTTCGTCAGATCTTATTTTTCTTCATTGAGCTTGATTCACCTAATATAATAAATGAAGTAAGTTTATCAAAACCTAGTCATTACTCTGCCACTGTTAAGCCAGTGAAATTATAGGCTGATAATGAGCAATTCCATTCCTTGGTTGTAAATTTTTGTCTCAGTTTTTGTTCATTGCATCTTTATTGTACTGAGCTGAACTGGTGCTGCATAATCTTTTCTGAACTATGGGATCAAGCCAACACCACCTTAATTTCCCTTTGGCTTTTCAAATGTAATCTTATCAGAATAGCTCTAAATGCCTTAATCATTTCCGACCCCCTGCCCCCCACCTTGCAGCAGCCACTCCAGGAAGGAATAAGGAGCAGCTTTGTCCTCTGCAATACAACCATTTGGTTAACTGCTGCCAAATGCAACTTGGTTTTTCATATTCTGTAAAGTCTGTTTTGGCTTTCTTAGCAAATTATCAATTTTATCTCAAGTAAGAAGTCCTGGTATCAGGATATATGATTGTGATCTTAATTTGTGTTCTCACAGAGTAAGCTAACTGTTCCTTCCAACAACTTTAGATGCTGATCCTAACTTACGTATATGGTTATTGTTCAGTTTTCAGATCAGACCTGAATATACAATCACAATTGGTGCTAGAATGTAGAGTATAAAATACCTTTTAGTAGCTGACCATAGCAAAAATGCCTTAGTCTCTCTTTTCAGATCTTTTTAGATCTGTGAACAAGCACCTTTGCATTGAAGTTCAGCCTCAAACAGCTGCAGTGGCGTACTCTCCTTTAAACTATTGATATAAGTCAAACCAAGACACGAAACCTTCTGACTCAAATATTTTTTTGGCCCTGCTTGTCATGTTGCCTTTGACCCTCCCAGCCTTCTGCAGGTAGAACCATGGCTTCTGACTTCAAGTATATTCTTTTGTCCTCCTTTAAATTAGCCAGTCCCTTTGTTCTGGCCAGACCCTCTGGTCAGCAGTCTGTTCAACTGTTAGATCGGTGGGTGTTTTGCTTGATATTTGTCCCAGAACTACTTCTGTCATTTGAGACACAAAGCCAGGTACTTCCACCCTCACCTCCCCCTGGGTCCTGTGTTACACCATCACTCCAGTTTTGGCCAATAGGATTTTTCTTAGTCTATCTTGCTTAATTTTTGAGTAGTAGCAGTCATTCTTCTTTTAACAGCTACGACATTAATTATGCTTTGCTGTAACCTGAGTTACTTGTTTTCCTTGTCTTTAAAGCAAAGTATAGAAATATCTTTGAGAGAACAACCTGTAGCCGTCAACTTACAATGTGAGCAGAATTTGCAAGTTCTTCCTATAGTCTCCCTTGCCTCCTGCATGTTCAGTTTGTAACATGTGGGGATGAAATAGCATTTAATAGTATTTGGAAGAGCTGGTAGGCCTTGGAAACTCACACGCTTCTCTTTAAGCAAGCTGGCAAATAACTCTAAGGTGTATGTGCAAAGGTAGCTGGAAACCTGATAACTCTTGCTCACTGCCAGGATAAAGAACTGCTTTGGTGTTTTGCAAAAATTAACAGGGTTTTGCAGGGATCTGTCCTAACATTAAATAAAAAAAAATTTTTACTAATAGTTTGAATGATAAATTGGAAGAAGTTCTTAAGTTGCAGCAGCTCTCCTTGGAGTCATCTGTCAGTGTGTTGATCAGGGCTGGGTGAAAATTGCAGATCACATCTAAGAGAATGTTGCTTAGTTGGGTCATGTAAGTAAATCTGTGTAGGGATAAAATTTCATGTCTATCTTGATGCAGTCATTCCTACAGATGAAAACATCCTCCATGTTCAGAGAAGACTGTACTCGGAGTCAGGATGGGCAGTACTCATAAAATGAGAGTATATCTGTTCACGTGAAATTAATCAGCAGGATTTGACTGAAATTCAAGTGTTGCCACTGACTAAACTGTGCAGGGGAGGAGTGCAGTCTAAAGGGTTTCTGTGACCATCTTGTGTTCTAGGTGAGGAAGAGATTGCTGTCTCCTCAATTTCACTTGAAGTGTGCTGGTTACCAGCAGCAGGTATTCATAAATTGACTTTCTGTTACTTTTAATTGAAGAATCCATTTCAGAGTCTAGTGGATTAACACAGCTGCTTATCATGGCTTCCTTGTACTGCCCCTTCTTTGTTTGTCCTCCTGCCTCTGGCATATGTGATAAGGTCCATATTTTCTGTCCTGCGCCTTTGTGCAGTAGAGGCCTTGTCTATGATTTGGGCTGCTGGTATGTCTAGTAGTATGCTGCAGGAAAATGAGAAATCATTAAGGATGTAGCATGTGCAGTGGCAACCTAGGCATGTCTAAGAAATTAAATGATACTAATATAAAATGATGATCAAAAGTGTTTTTCTAGGAGCACAATTCTGAGGCTGTCATCTTGTGGAGAAGTTATAAAGGGCATCTCTGACATATGCTATGTCTGAACTTCTAAGACCAAAGTATTTTTTGTGGTACAGTTCTAACAATTCATTAGCATTTTGTTTCAGGACTGAACTTGTTTGTTCCTTACATGCCTTGCATAGAATTTTCCTGTTGTAGCCAATTCTGGTCCAGCAACAAAGCACAAATATGAAGTGGGTTTCTGTACAATAGTTGGCCAGAACAGTATGCAACTGTCTGTTTTCTATTCTACTCCCTGCGATGGTTTGGCTGTGTATTGGGTCCAAGCTGTTCTTAATGAAATCTGTATCTCGAAAGCTCCAATTATGCGGTTTGAAACAGTTGAATCAGTCTTCCGGACTTTTCTCTTAATCTTGTTTGCTGGTTGATTTCTGCTGCTCAGTAGAGGATGATCTCAGATGAGCCGTTGTGAGTTAAATTTCAGAGCCTATTCAAGACAACTTGGACAAAATGCCTTTATAGTGTGACTTTTTTTAAATGCTAACTATCTTAAGAAATGGCATGTAAAGGAAAACTTTCTTATTTCTGCTTGTGGAAGCCTAGGGGAGAAGCAGAATGTTTCAAGGATAATTGGGTTCTTTGAATTCATAGAAGTGTTAACCTCCTTTCAGTGCAGAGTTATGTTTCGGAGTTGTCTGCTGCAAGGCTACTTGACAGTCTTTTGGTACCTGCCTAGTGCATAAATGCAATAAACTCAGGTTTCCAATAAGAGATGTACATCCTTTGTTTTGTAATTGAACTGTAAAATGGTCAGTATTTGAACAAACCTCCTTTCTTTGAAATGGGAGGATTTGCAGATAAGAGCTATTATAAAAGTATCACCTTAGAGCACCTATGTATTTTGATACTTTGTATGTATACACATTGAGTAAAATTTATTTTTCTGATTTACCTTTACAGATGCATTTTTTGGCTTACTTTAAGTGGAGGAAAAATGATAGAAAAATATGTATAGCTCAAGAGTTCTTTGCTGTACAGATTTTATTCCTGTGTGATGTGCTAGTTTTGGAGGTTGGCTACAGGCCCCTGAACACTCTTGTGTATTTTAGAAGTACCATATTTATTCCATATAAGTAACTTCAGCTTTCTTTTGGCAAACCTTGGGAGAGGATTTGTGCACAATAAGGAACATCCCACGTGTCTTCAGCTTGTTTACCATTGCATATTCTAGAACTGAAATATTTGAAGCTCTTTTTGAGATAATAGTACATCTGTATTGAATGAATTTCCTTATATATTTTCTTTAAATCCTGATTTTAAAAGTGTAGATGTCTAATCTATTTCTTCTTCATCAGGGGCTGTTCTCAACAGTGTGTTCATTCTTTACTGCTTTGTAACACCAGGCAATGGGATTTCATGTGCTTTTAACACGCTATCATTCTACAGCTGGAGCTACAAACCACATCTCAGCTCAGAATGTGGGACCTTGATTTTGTTGTTGTTTTTCCCTCTATAGCATTCTAACATTGGCATTTTAAGTGGTAATGCTGCATGGAGATAATATGCAATGGGAAAGAAAATTCCTGAGCAAAAATTAATATGTAGAACTCCTTTAGAAATTTTCAACTGAATAATATGCCTATAGTATTCTGCATAGTAAACTTTTTCAGTGGGCTGTTCCACTTTTTAAGAGGAAACTTCCAGGATCAGTGTTTGCTGATACTAACTTGGTGGTTGAAGAGTTTGGGTTTTTTTCTCACTCTGCCCCCCTGTTTTAGGACTACAACGATGAAATCAGACAGGCACAGCTTCAAGAATTGACATATCTAAATGGTGGTTCAGAAAATGCAGAAGTTCCAGTAGTTCGTGGAAAACCATCTATTCGAGCAAGAGGAGTACCCGTTCCTGCTTTGGCCAGGTAAGTATCTCAGCTGCAGCGGAATTTCATTTGAATGTACATATTTTAAGCTTCTCCTTTCAAACACCTCCCCCCACCCCAGAATACAACAGTAAAACTCATGAAGGACTCCCAAAATATGAGCAAAAGATAAGGGAAACAATCTTGATTTGTTAAAGACGGTTTAATTAGTTTAGACTGAATTAACAATAGTACCGAAATTTGTGTTATGAAACTTGAATGATACCTATGTTAAACAATGTACATCATAGAAGATGCTCGATCTTACTGTGTGAGCACCTGCTTGACTTCTAACTTTCATTTGCTCCTTAGGTGCATGTAGGGTCTGTGTATTGGCCCTGTAGAGCTTGTGGCTTTGAAAAACCGGTACATCTGTCTTGCCTTGATGGACATATGAATTCCAGAGTGATTTCTCTAACTTATGGAATACACCTATTCCCTTTTTTACAGAATTACAAAGTTTTTGTAGTCATGATGTTATAGCAGTGCTTTGGAAGTAGAATTTGGATTCAGTCTCATCTCAATCGGATGTCTGATTCCTTCAATAAAAAGTGGCTTTTGTTTGATTCAGGAGTAGGCAAGTCTACTGCTTCTTTTGCTTTATTTTTCTTTGACACAGGAAATGTTTTATATTAGCTCTAGCGTCCCCTATCCTCCTTGCAGTACTGAGATGACAGCTTCAACTCCTTTGAATCCTGAAGTGTGAAAACAAAATAAAGTGCATAACTGTTTCTGTTACAGCATGGAGACATCGTGGCTGCAGCAGCTAAGTGTAATTTTCTACAGTGAACTATTTTCCTTCGCTTGTGTCTATGGTGCTTATTAATGCAAGCTGGAAACTTATATTTCAGCTTTTAA
The DNA here is from genome assembly GCF_963921805.1 of Phalacrocorax carbo. Lineage (NCBI taxonomy): Eukaryota > Metazoa > Chordata > Aves > Suliformes > Phalacrocoracidae > Phalacrocorax > Phalacrocorax carbo. Next base: position 7,969,799 of record NC_087514.1, on the reverse strand, counting down.
AAATATTTTCAGAACAATATTCTGAAGTGTTTTAACTCAGACTAAGTATGTTAGAAGAAAAAGCACCGAGGAACGTACATTCTGTAATAATGATGATTGCAAACACAATGCAGAATGAATCTTAATTTAGAATTTAAAATTACTGTTGGTTGTGTCCTGTAAGAATATAATTTCTCTAAATCAACAAATTTTTGTTCTTATATTGTGTAATATATCTAGTCTGCTTCTCTTCTTGATTTTAATGTTGCTCAGAGTAGTGGTAATTACATAGCAAGGTTCACATGCTTCAGTACTATAATCAGCCCTACAAAAGTGCCTGCAAATTAGAGATCTCATTTGTTTTTGGAGATTGGTTTTCTGTTAATCCTTTCCCATAGATGGCTGTAACAGCTCTGCTACAGATGCTCAGTACAGAGACGCTCACAGTTCTATTTCATGTTCACTTCATGTTTACTTCATATGTCCTTAAGCTACTGTTTGCGATACAGAAGTTATTGATAAGATCAGACCAAACAAGTTTGATACCTAATTTCCACTACTAGTTTCTAGAACATGCATGCATAATTAACTTTTCATAGCCCTGAATTTCTAACATTACTAGTTCCATCCTCTGGATTTTTGTGAATTATTTTTCAAACCTGCATTTTATACAGACATACACGCTGTTCAGTAGCTCAGTCCTTTGTAGTTCATCCTGTTGGCCTACAACGACTGAAGTGTCTTCAGGGTAGATGTAAATGCTATTAGCATTTTATTTGGAGATGACAGCTAAAAATTGTACTTGTCATCACCTTTTTTATATATGTTCTAAAGAGAACTGAAAGGTGGTTTGCTTGTTTGACTTGTCCTTACTTTAAAGCTTGTCTTAAACTCCAAGATTTTTTCCCTTCAAACTGAAGTGCTCTGTTAGCATAAGACTTCTTGAGAGAAATTTAATGCCATTGCTACTGAGATACCATTGAGTCAAAGATCTCAACTTCAGTTGCAATGCTCTGATTCTTTTCTAGCACGAAGTGGTTTCAGTGAGTAATACTTACACTGAAGTAAAGCTTTGTTAAAGGCTTTGTCTCAGTGTTAAAGTTTTAATAGCAAGTGTCCCTGAGGTCCAGGAGAGGTTGAAACAAGCCTTTTCAGGCTTTGCAAAATGAAGTCTAAAACCTCAATCCCAGTCTGTGTAGTCTATAGCATATTTTTAAGATGCCAGCCTTGACACATGAAACATCCTGTGAGGATGCAGTAATTGTGTGTTTAAGTTTGCAATTTTTTTAAGCCTTTATTCCTGAATAGTTTCACTTAAACCCCAAACCCTAATTTATGCTTTTTTTACTCCTTATCAGACATGTTGAAATTGGAGATAATGCATCTTGTCAAGTACCTTCTTTTAAGACTGCTATGTGTATGTTTAGCTCCATACCAAAATTTTTCTTTGTAGAAAACAATACATTTGTTGTGCTGGCACACAAAATTCTACCTTGTGCACAGCTGTTCCTGTATATGGTAAGTAATTTCCTAATGGTTGTGGTTTAAGTTTTTTGTCTGCTTTTTCTGGCTTGTTCTGGACTTTCTTGACTGAATTTTTTGACCGTAGAGCCAAGTATGATTTTTGGGAGTGAGTGGATGGAATTTGCTGTAGAAGGGTTGTATGTGTTTTGAGCTTTACTTTTAGGAATGTGCTTTTCTTATCATTGCAGCATATAGCTGCTTCCTTCTGCCCTCCTTCCACTGCATTTTTTTTCCTTCATCTTAATACTGTTACAGATGACCTTCAGATGTAATTACAGCACTTCTATTTTCTGTGATGTTTATGCTGAGCATTTAACGTCTTTAGTACCTGCCTCTTGTGCAACAACAGAAGGGACATGAGAATCTTTCCCTGTGAAAGTCTGGGTTTCATTCCTTTGTTTTTATTGTAAACTGATATTGTTCTTAAATGTGTTTTTGAGGTGACTGCATAAAATGAAGGATCATACCAATTACTTTTTAATTTATTGTGTTAGCAAGCTTAGAGAATCCATGATGTTTAATGTGATGCTGTTATAGTGAGTAGCTAGATGATGTACCTCTTTTGGAATCAGTGTTTCTTTAATACAGTTGAATTCCCATCCTGAATCAGTGCAATATAATTGATAATACTCCTGAAATGTGAATTAAAAGGCTGCAAATAAACATGTGCTAACATACATGTTAACGTACACCTCTAAGGACATTTTGCAAATATAAAACTAGCATTTCCTCTCTAAAACTTCATATTTATATTAACAATAAATAAAAATAAGGTTTAAGGATCACTCAATTCTGACTCAAACTAAGATATATTGGAAAAATCAAATTCTAGGGGATGATAATGGTCTAAGAATATGTATAGATCTTCCTTGCTACATTGGGATGGGGAAACAATTCATGTCACATAGCTAGAAATCACTGTTAGAATCAGAATGGTGTGGGTTGGAAGGGATCTTTAAAGATCATCCAGTCAATGCCCATGCCATGGGGAGAAACTTATTCCCCTAGATGAGGCTGCTCAAAGCTCCATCCAACCTGACCTTGAACAATTCCAAAGATGGAAGTCCAGCTTGGCTCCTCAATTCAAGAAAGGCAGGGAGCTACTGGAGAGAGTCCAGCAGAGCTACAAAGATGATCAGGGGACTGGAGCACCTCTCTTATATGGAAAGGCTGAGAGGCCTGGGTTTGTTCAGCCTGGACAAGAGAAGACTGAGGAGGGATCTCATCAATGCTTATAAATATCTGAAGGGTGGGTGTCAGGAGGATGGGGCTGGACTCTTCTCAGTAGTGCCCAATGACAGGACGAGGGTCAATGGGCACAAGTTGGAACACAGGAAATTGCACCTGAGTATGAGGAAAAACCTCTTTCCTGTGCGGGTGCCAGAGCAGGGGCACAGGCTGCCCAGGGAGGCTGTGGAGTCCCTTCCCTGGAGACATTCAAACCTACCTGGACATGTTCCTGTGTCCCTGTTCAAGCAGGAGGTTGGACGAGATGATTTCCAGAGGTCCCTTCCAACCCCTACCATTCTGTCATTCTATGGGGCATCCACAGCTTCTCTGGGCAACCTGTTCCAGTATCTCACCACCCTCATCGTAAAGAATTTCTTCCTTATGTACAACCTAAATCTCTACCCTTGATTTCACTTAAAAACCATTTCCCCTTGTCCTGTGACTACAAGCCCTGGTAAAATGTCTCTTCGTCTTTCTTGTCAGCACCCCCCCTTAAGTATTGAAAGGCCAGGGAGAGCTGGGGTTCCCTCATAAGACTGAGAGGAATTGTGTTTGAAAACAGATATTTTGGTTAAACTGAGGGATGAAAAATTAATTTCCCCAAAAGCCAACATGTAGGAATAGTCCTGTTAAAGAAATAGCAAAATTCTGGTTTATGCTTGCAGGGGATTGTGGGTTTTTTACTTTCTCAATTATTTTTATTCATATATGAGTGTGTGCATGGCTGGGATCCTAATGGATGAATGACTGTCACTCTTTCCAGGGACAAATAAAACTGTTCAGAAGTTGTAGGTGAGTCTTATGTGTCAAAAGTAATATAAGGTGATGTGGATCACTGCTGTAATGTGTTTGCAACTTCGCATTGTTCTTTGTTAGTCACCAGATCAAACTTAAACCCAAGCTGATTCCAGACATGACAGGAATGACTTTTTTTAAAGAATAAATTTTTTGTTGTGAACATGTAGGTAACGCATTACGAAAGATTCTGTAGCACAAAATATTTGGCAAATCATAGAATGTCCTCAGTTGAAGTGACCCACAAGGAACATCAAGTCCAACTCCTGTCCCTGCACAGGACAACCCCAAATTCACACCATGTCTCTGAGGGCCGTGTCCAAGTGCTTCCTGAATATCACCAGGCTGGTGCCGTGATGCCTCCCTGGGGAGCCTGTTCCAGGGCTCCACCACCCTCTGGGGGAAGAACCTTTTCCTAATGCCCAGCCTAACCCTCCCCTGGCACATCTCCCTGCCATTCCCTCGGGTCCTGGCGTTGGTCACCAGAGAGAAGAGATCAGTGCCTGCCCCTCCTCCTCCCCTTGGGAGGAAGCTGCAGACCACGATGAGGTCTGCCCTCAGCCTCCTCTGCTCCAGGCTGATCAAACCAAGGGCCTTTAGCTGCTCCTCATATGGTTTCCCCTCTAAACCCTTCACCAAGTTCATGGCCCTCCCCTGGACACTCTCTGGTAGCTTTGTACCCTTAAAGTCCTGTGGCTCCCAAACCTGCCCGCAGCACTCGAGGTGAGGCCGCCCCAGCGCGGAGCAGAGCGGGACAATCCCCTCCCTCGCCCGGCTGCAGCGCAGGGCTTGATGCCCCCCAGGGCACGGCTGGCCCTCTTGGCTGCCAGGGCACACTGGTGGCTCATGTTCAACTTCCATTGACTGGAACCCCCAGGTCCCTCTGCAGAGCTGCTCTCCAGCCTCTCGTTCCCCCGTCTGGGGCTGCTGTGCCCCAGGTGCAAAATCTGGCACTTGCCCTGGTTAAACTTCATATGTTGGTCATTGCCCAGCTCTCCAGTCTGTCCAGAATCAAAACCTGAAACTGGCAAAAAAAAGCCTGAACTAGCAAAGCCAGTTCATGATCCAGGACAAAAGCAGGTATTTTGTTCAGGGCGTTCTGTTTCTTCAGTCTTGGGGTAAATCTCCCATTTTTCACAATAAAACATGATTGTACATATTACTGCTTTCAAATAAAAATGTAAACCAAAACTTGCCTAAGAGTAACTTCACTGGTGACTCATTAAAAAAAAAGATGAAAAGGCAGGAATCCTAGCTCTGAGGGGTATCTGAGTTATTGAACATCCCTGCAGATGTATGGAACTATGAATCTTAAAACTAAATAATTCCAGATGTTTTCTCACTGAATAATATAGTGTTAGGGAAGTGGTCCTAAATTTCAAAAAGTGATTTATTTTAAAATATCCTTATATTTACTTCCCTTCTGGAGGGGAGATATTGAAAAGGAGCGTCGCATCACAAAAACTCCTTTAGTTTTTGTTCTTTCACTGAAAGTGAAAGCAAGCTGTGAACTGACCCTAGCTGTGATTTCATAATCGTCATTTACTGAGTCAGTCATCCAGTGAAAGGAGAAACTTGAAATAAAAATCAGTATAATACTAGAGAGAAGGAAGCGGTAAATGAAAAGATAAGAAATTAGACCTACTCTTTAGGGAAGCCAGAAGGGAGTATCGGCCAGACACTGTGCCTGCTATGGTTAAGGGCAGTACTTTAGTTTGCTGGAAGCAAATCCTAGAAACCCTCTGGGACTCTACTATAAAGTAGATATAGCAAAAATTATTGCTAATAACGGCCAAAAAGGGGAAGTGTTTAAGTAGTTTTCTATGGATGTATTTAAGTTGTATAAACTGGTAAAATACTGTTTTAGTGGCAATCAAAGATGAGATAGTACCTGTGAAAAATGTTTTGAGTCCAGCTTAGTGTAATGCGGTTCTGAGTGTTACTAGATTCTTTAGAATATTTTCTGCACATTAAACTCTCTATTCAGACAGCGGGTGATTAATCAGTTACCCAGTGCAGTGCTTAAGTAATGTTTGACATATACAGAGTAAGGGTACACTTTTCAGGATTTTATACATCAAAATTATCTTCTATAATTACTATACTGCATTTACAAGTCATACCAGCACGTTCTAACACTTTTGTGAAAGGCCTGTTCTCCCATTCTTTAATGTATTTATGATAACTTTATAGAAATTAAGTGATTCACTTTTTATTTTTTCCTCATACTACATTGCAAGTATAGATATTGAAACTCTTGTGGGGGGAAGATTGTTTCCAGCAAAAATAGTTTTCATGACTCTATTTTCAAAGGATGCTGTGACATGAGTTAAATTAGATCATTTCTTCCCACTGTTCTGGTGTACTGTTCAGTGTGTAGTGAAAACAGAAGATTTTGAATGAGTTACTGGGATTGGCTTTATTTAATCTCTAGTCCATGGTACCCAGATTGAAAAACACCTTTTTTCACTGCAGAACCTACAAGTTAATTACGTACCTATGGGTGTAGAATTATTCTTAATTTAACTACCTAAATTACCTGTGCTTTTAGTGGGGATAGGTTAACCTCGTTCACTGGATTCATCGCTCCCAGATTAATAAAATCAGGAAAAAACAAAGCCAAATTTATGACAAAGGTGAAATGGCGAAGTATTCCAAATTTTCTCACATATCAATAGTAATCTGTTTCAGGGCAGGAAAATGTTTCTTTGAGAGCAGGACTCAGCGGTCTCAAGTACATATAGATGAGCACTTTGATTTTAAAACACGTCTGGAGGTGAAGATAGTAGCACCTGGCTGGAAGATAGGATTTACTGAGTATGTTTAAGTACTGCCTATTTAACTACCACAGTCTGTTTAATATAAAATACAGTTAATAGGTACTTAAGGAGCAGGGTTTTCCTCATCTGAGGAACTTTGAGATACTGATGTAAGAGTAGAGTTTTTTTTACAAATGTAGGAAAAAGAAAACCAGACACTACTGTATCCTGCAATGGTTCAGTACTCATGTATTTGCAGTACCATAAAGGAGCTTTTTATTTCAGGTGTCCTGAAAATAATACACATTAACTCTGTTTCAAAGTACTTACACAATCAAAGTATACAAAAAGTTTGAAGACAGATATATGGGGGGGTTCAGTGCCCATTTGTGTGCACCATTAGCCTGGCTATGTTGGCAGTCTCAGTACTTGTGGGCCCTGGACTAAGGAGGACATTCAAAAGATTTCTGAAAGGGAATCTTTTCTGAAAGGGAATGAAATGCCAGCACGGTAGTGAGGAGGGAAAATAAAGGCAAAAAGGCCCTTCTTGTATTTCAGAATATAAGCAGGTTGTCAAGGCTGACAAATGAGTTTTGATAACACAACTTTTAAGGTTTGGGGATATAATGCTTTGTGGCCTGTAGAAGTGGAAAAAAGATCTTCTGTAATGAAGAAATAGAGGAAGGATTAAGAGAGCTATCAGGCAAGGAAATACATTAGGAGACTGATCAAATTTCAGATTCAGAAGTATTCTGATTGAGGATTAATATAGCACAGTTTTCTTTATCAAAAGGAAAAGTTATTTCCAGTATTTATGCTGCTTTTAGTGAAACCATGAATTATGTACTTGAACCAAAGTTGTGGATCAAGACTGTTTCACAGTTATTTGAACAAATGTGCCATAATTCTAATTAAATGGGTATTTGGTATCTATTCATTGAAGCTTCAAAATCTACTTTTCTAAACCCTCAGTTAAACATGAAAGAATATCTGATTTTGGGAGAGGAGCCCTTCATTGTCTTAAAGTTTTGATGACACCTGAAAGTTCCATGCTAAATAATTTTTCACTTAGTTAGAAAAGAAAGGCTATTTTAGGTGTTTTTATAAAGGAAAAAAAGAATAGTCTGTAGGCTGTGTGCAAAGACAAGAGTTGATGGTGGCAGCTGAAATCTGGCCTGCAGAATTAAATTATGTCCTTGGTCAAAGAAGCAAGCAGTGAAAAACTAGGAGGGACTACGAGCCATGATGAATTTTATTTGATAGTAAGGTATCTCTGTGAATGTGATAGAACAGAGCTGACATATCTCGATTTGGATGCAATAAGCAGAAAAATAATCAGTGTTAGCAGGTACACCAAGGTTTTTTGAATTTATAGGTGAGACAGTTGTAGAAGGAAAAGGGTAGAGAAATGACCCTCTGCAGTTTCTTCAGAGAGCTGAGCAGCAGATGTATACCCCTCAAAAGTGGTTTAGTAGGAGAAGGAAAGCCCAGGAAAGTGAAAGAACAAGATTCCAGAAGGAAAAATGTCATTGGCTCAGAAATGGTAAAAACAACATGGAATAGGTGGAGAAACGCTGTAGGAGATCTAGCTGCAACACAAGAGTAGGCAAGATGGATTAGAACTGAGACCTGTGGCAGGACTAGCTAAATCATGGAGGATGAGAATTTTAAGAGATGTGTGGGGACTAAACTGCCCTAGGGCCATCAGTTCTGCCCCTAATGGACAGACACATCTGCTGCATAGACATAAGTAGAGATGACTTGCAGGAGTCATCAGCAATGTGTTGAGGGATGTCAAAGTCAACACAAAGTGCTTTTATGAATACTCAAGTAGGAATAGGAAGGTTAGGGAAAATGTGGGCCTACTGCTGAATGGAGCAAGGGCCCTGGTGACACAGGGAATGAAAGACTGAGGTACCTACTATCTTCTTGAACTCAATCTTTACTAGTAAGAGTGGCCTTCTTAAATCCAAGGACGTAAAGATGAGGGGGAAAGCATACCCTTGGTGGAAGAGGATCTGGTTAGAGAATAGCTAAGCAAACTTGGTGTATATAAGTCTGTGGGCTCTGATGGAATGTACCCACAAGTGCTGAGGGAGCTGGCGGATGTCATGGTGAAGCCACTCCCAATCTTTGAACAATTGTGGAGATTAGGAGAGGTGCCTGAGGACAGGATGTCACTGTAAATGTCAGTCCTACTTTCAAAAATGACAAGGAGCACCTTGTGAACTATAGACTGGTCAGCCTCACCTCCATCCCTGTGCAGGTGATGGAGCAACTAATCCTAGAAACCATTTACAGGCACATAAACTACAAGGTCATCAGAAGTAGTAAACATGGATTCACAAAGTCATGCTTGATCAAAATGATAGTATTCTATAATGAAGTGACTGGCCTGGTATGTGAGGGGAGAGCAGTGGATATTGTCTGCTGTGACTTCAGCAAGGCTGTCTTCCATAAGGTCCTTATAGAGAAACTGTTATGTATGGGTTGGATGAGGAGACAGGTGGATTGAAATTTGGCTGAATGGCTAGGCCCAGAGGGTGGTGATCTGTGGTACGAAGTCTAGCTGGAGGCCAGTAACAAGCAGTGTAGCCCAGGGTTTGATACTGCCTCTGGTCCTGTTTAACTTCATTCATGATCTGGATGATGGGGCAGAGTCTACCCTTAGCAAGTTTGCAGGTGACACTGAGCTGGGAGTAGCGGGTGATATGCCAGAAGGTTGTGCTGCCAACCAGAGGGACCTCAAAAGGCTGGAGAAATGGCCTGACAGAAACCCCATGAAGCTCAACAAGGGGAAATGCAAAGTCCTGCACCTGGGAAAGAACAACCCCATGCACCAATATATGCTGGAGGCTATCCAGCTGGAAAACAGCTTGGCAGAAGAGGACCTGGCTGGACACCAAGTTGAACATGAGCCAGCGATGTGTGCTTGCTGCAAAGAAGGCTAATGATATCCTGGGCTGCATTAGTGTTGCTCGCAGGGTGAGGCGGGTGATACTTCCCCAGTGCTCATCACTGGTAAGATCACACCTGGAGTGCTGTATCTATTTCTGAGCTCCCCAGTGCAAATGGGACATGGGTATATACTGCAGAGCGTTCAGCAGAGGGCCACAAAGATGATGAAGCATATGGAGCGTCTCTCCTGTGAGGAAAGCCTGAGAGCTGGGACTGTTCAGCCTAGAGAGGAGAAGGCTCTTTGCAGTGGTGCCTAGTGATGTGACTCTGGCACACATTGCCCAGAGAGGTTTTGGAGTCTCCATTCTTGGGGACATTCAAAAACCACCTGGACGTGGTCCCGGGTAAGTGGTTCTATGTGGCACTGCTTGAACAGGAGCTTGGATCAGGTGACTTCTAGCAGTCCCTTCAAACCTCAACTATTCTGTCATTCAGTGATGGCATTTCATTGGAGCAGTCATAGTGGCTCAGGCCTTAGGCAATCTAGTTTAATAGTCTATTCCTACATGTTGATATCCCCTGATTCTTACATTGGAAATGCCTGCTGAATAATTCCTTATGGGTCTAAAGTACATAAGGCTCATCAAGTCCAACTCCCTGCTCCTTGCAGGACTACCTAAATCTAAACCATGTGACTAAGAGCATCATTAAGATACTCCTTGAACTCTGACAGGCTCGGTGCTGACCACTTCATTGGAGAGCCCATTCTAGTGACCAGCCACACTCTCAGTGAAGAACCTTTTCCTAATGTCCAGTCTGATCTTCCCCTGATGCAGCTTCATTCCATTTCCTCGTGTCCTGTTGCTGGTCACAAGAGAGAGATCAGCATCTCTCCCTCTGCTGCTCCCTATGAGGAAGTTGTAGACTGTGATGAGGTCGCCCCTCAGCCTTCTCCATTCCTTTGATGTTCCTATTGGTTTCTATCATATAAGCCTCAGTTGTCATTTGTAGTATGAAGTGCCTTAATCTACTTAATTGTTCCTTACAAGTAAGCTGTTCTATACTGTTCATCGTCTTTGACATAGTTTCTGATGCACTTCCGGTTCTTTCGTGTTCTTTCCAAATTGGGAAACAGGACTGTGAGCACACACAGTTGGGTAACAAAGTTTTCTGTGTTTCTTTCTTATATTTTCTAAAATTGTATTTGTTTTCTGCTGTCCTGACCACTGGGCCACTTTTAATTCTAGATGTTCTGCGGGTAGTGAAAGCACAGAACATATTATTCTGTATAATGTTAGGATATATAAATTTATATGTGTGTGTATGTATTAACTCCCAAGTGTACCCTCCTAAAGCTTGCTGCTTGGAATTATTTTTTCTGTTTTCCTTTCCTTACCATTCAGGTTAGGATTCAGCTACAGACTAAAGAGCTAGGCATCTGAAGTCCCGTTGTAGTTTATCAAAAGATAGTGCAATTACTTTTATTTGCTCTTTTTGATCTGTAATTTGTCTCTAAGACAGTTGGTGGCACCATCCAATGCATTGCTCATAAGGAAAGGCTCTACCATGAGAACCTTGTCTGGTCTTTCTTCATTGTGTATCAAAAAACTTAATGTATACATATGCACATACCTTACTGTTCTTCACTGGTGATTCAGCCTCGCTCTGGCAGGTTTCCCAATTCCAGAATGTTTGAAAGACTGGGGTTTTTTTTTTCTTAGCCTTTCTACAAATCCTTTGTTATCTCTGACCTGCTTTTCTGAGTATTTTACATTTGTTTTATGAACATTTGCTCTTTGATGTTAGAGATGGGTTCAGTTTTTCGAGTGATACCTCTTTTAATACCTCTCCTTATGCTGCTGTTGCAGCCTTACTGAGCTCCTCTTGCCCTTTCTCAAGCTTTTTCTTATTTGAGAATTGTTGTAGATCTGCTGTGATGTCCCATGGGATTTCCCTAAATGTCTTCCCATATTGTGTATACACATTTTACTTGTTTAAATCTTTTTAAACATAATTTGTATAGCTGCCCTTTTTCAAAGTAAGCAATACCAGAATTAATCGGTTGTTTTTGCAAAGGTATGCATAGGTTCCTATTCAAGTGTTTCCTCAATATTTTGAGTCAGTTTCTGTTCATTGTTCATGTCAATCAAACTTCTTTAGTTCCCTGATAACATCTTAATGAAATAATTTACAGTTTCTAAAAACTTGTTCTTAGCATCATACCCTGGTGTGACTCAAATATGTGTGGTGGTAATTGAACTCTCCTGTTACTGGGTTTCCTACCTCTGCACCTTTCTAGTCTCCTCCGGCCTTGTGCAGTAAGCATTTGAGTGGTGTAATACAAAACTATACATCTCAGATTGTTTATTCTTCCTGTAGTAACTCTTGAAAAAAAAAAAAAAAAGGATGTAAATGGTCTCCTAATATAGGAGAAATATGATTTCCCACCCTTTGCTGCTCCGGTCCCATTAACTGGTTTTGAAATGCAGAAAAGGCCTCATCATGTGGATCTGGTGTTCTAATTACTCTTCAAGAATAAATCTGTGCTGGCTCTAAAAACTGTACATTTTTTTTTTACTCCCTGAAATGTTTTCCCATTTTTTTCAGCATGTCCCACTTCCTGCTGCTTTCACTTGCACCCTGTCTGAAGGATGCCATGAAGGTTATGGCTACTGATTCTTGAGTCTTTTTACTGACTTTTTCTTTTTTTTTTTTAACTTGGTATTGACTATTGTCTATGCCAATAGGTTCATTTCCCTTTCTTTGGCTTCACTTGGAAAGTGTCACATTTGCTATTTCTTTATATTACTTCAGCAGGCTGTGTCTGGGAACTTCACTGCTCACCCCTGCCCCCACTACAATGAAGTCAAATAAGCAGCTGGTACCCTGTCCTGAGGAGGCATTCTACAGATTAGCCAAAACCAAGTAATAAGCACAGTTTTAAATCACTTACTCTCTAGGCTTGTTTAAAATACTTTGTTGACTGTGTTTTGATCAGTAATTAGAATTACTAAAATCTCTCCTGATTGTATCAAGTATTTATGTTTTTGCATTCTTCATTTAGTGATGCAGTTTTTCAAATACTAATTATTTGTGATAAAATTATTATTTGTTTTTCTGATAAGTTTACCGATGAGAAATTAAATGACTTATTTGAAATGGGATAGGAAATCTTAGGGCCAATCTGGACCTTACTTTATAATATGGTTTAAGTAGGAAATTTCTACTGAAATCAGGACAGAGCATTTTTAGTTACTAATCTTGAGATTAATTAGATGATGGCTTGATAGGTAGAAAGGTGGTGTAGAACTTGTGCTTGTTTGTTTTCTTCTGCGCATCTGTTACAGTATACAATAAGGGTGTGACTTCCTCGGAACAAGTCTATATGCCTACAGAGCGGTCATTTAGACTCAATTATAGCCCGTGAGGTGAAATTACCTCCTTTAAAAAGGAGATGTCTGTTAGCAATGTTCTGGGCATCCTGTTTAAAAGAGGATTAATGATGCAAATTTCTCACAGATTGTACCTCTAAGTCTCTCCCTTTACTATAGGGAGGCAGGGGGGAATGCCACCTCTAAATGGACCAAATATTTTTGGAAATTGTTCTGGTTTAGGTCTTGGATTTTTCATCCATATATGTTAAGTGTCCAAAGTAATGGAATGCAAGTTAATGCTTATCATTCTTTCAGAACTTTAAAAACAAATATACTGTTATTTCTTGTTTTTAAGTACATATAGAAAATCAGGTTATATCCTATAACCACCCTGCACATTTATTACATACCAGAATATTCCCTGCAACAGCTGGAAACCTCTTCTCTAGAACCAGAAGAAAATGTAATTTTGCTGACCTGCTCAGTCCCTTACAGGCAGTGATCTTTGGGTTGCATTTAGAAGCTTACACAGGATCAGAAGGGAGTTGCAACCGATTCCTCTCTGCAGGGTTTGAGTACGATATAGCCTGACAGCTTCAAATTAACCTGTTATTCTATGATTGTGATTTCGCATACTCTAAGTCAAATTCTAGTGAAGTTCACTGACTCCAGCAAATTGCTTTGGGTGTCTGTGCGTATGTGAGAACGGCTCAAGCTAGTGAGGAGTTCATCACTGAATAACACGTTTAGTTTGTATCTTTCTGTATTTGTTGCATAATGTGTGTAATTAGATTAAAGCGTACAGAAAAATGACAAACTATAAACCTTTTAGACCTTTTCTGGCCATAGCAAAGCAAAGCTGTCATGATGTTGGGGAGGGAGCTGTTGAAAGGGAGGTCAAGGGTGTAGTATTTAATGGTAAGCAATCCATATATTCACAGGGGCCGTGGAGGAGTGCCTCCACCACCGGCGGGAGTACCGAGAGGGGCACCAGCTCCCAGAGGAGTGCCGCCCAGTAGAGGACCAGTCAGTCGTAGCCGTGGACTTCTAGCACCCAGAGCAAGAGGAGTACCTGCACCTGCAGGCTACCGGCCCCTTCCACCGCCTCCAGCACAGGAGACGTACGGTGAATATGTAAGTCAAGCTATTGACACACTCTTCATAAAGCCCCATTTTGGAGGGGTGATCCTAACTATCACTTTAGAACTCAGCAGAATCCCTTTAAATACTGCCTGATTAGTCTTGTACCCAGAATCTATGAAAATGTGGTCATCTCTCGTCACCTTTTCAGACTTGAACTGTTTCATATTACTAAATGTTCAGGTTATACGTACTACCATAAAGACATTTACAGTGCATTTGGCAAGATAGTTGTGTACCTCTTAAACGTATTATATTAGGTTTCTGCTTTACAAAAATCTGAAAAATCACATTGTCAGTAGATTTTTAATTCTCAGCTAAAACTGAGAATAATATTGTACTCGTCCTCCCAAACCTATCTTTGTGGTCGTATAAATGTTCAACGATCAGACAATTAAAATATTTTTATGAAAGCTTCAGAAATGATCCTAAAATTTTAACAATGTACAGTGTATCTCAGTAAGCCATACATACCTATCTCGGTTTTATTGTATTAAAAATTAAAAAACTTATCAAAATACTTTATATTGTACATGACTGAAAATTATAGACAGTTATGAATTGTTAGGGTAAATTCAGTTTAAATTGAACTTACAGAGCAGTGAGATAAATAAAAAAACTTGGTAAATCAAAAAAATAGTCATAAAAATGGCTTTAGTCTCACAGAAAAATAACATTTTCAAGGACAATGCTTTTAATGTTTTACATATCTTAAAGCTTTTAGCATGCCCTCTTTACAGCCCAGTCTGTCTGGACTTTGTCTCTGTTGTTCAGACTAGTAAAAAAAGAATGCCTGAGGTCCCAAAAATGGTTTTTCTATGTAGATATTTTTTGCTTTTCTCTCAACCTTTCTTCCACCTACCTTCTCCCTCTCTTCTTTCACTGCCCCCCCCCAAACCCTCTAAATCCAATCTCAGCTATCGTCCTTTTGATCAGAAACATGATTTTCTATATAACACAGCTTTATGCAGAAAGAAGTTTTATGTCATTAGTACAAACATTTATACGCATACCTAAACAATTCAGAAGAAATTAACATAGTTTATTAATGTTATGAGAACTAGTACTTGAAAAACGTATCTAAATATCCCCTGGCTATACTCCCTTGGCTAGTCAAGGCAGGCACTGCAAATAAGTGGTTGTTTCACAATACTTTCAAAGGAATTAGTCCTCATTAAACAGCCTGTTTCCAGGGCATACACTAGAATGCATGGTGATGTGGTAGAAAATAAACCTCTTTGAGTAACCTCATATTTATATATATATCTCTGCTGTTTATAGCTTGTGTATATAGAAGTGGCATGGAAATAACAGCTGTTTGAATCAGTATCCTGATGTATGCTTTACTTCTGAGAGAATAATTAGAAAGTAGCACTATAAAGAAAAATAGTGCTGTGCTAAATAACTTCTAAAAAGAATGTTCTCTAGAACTGGATCACTCATCTTCCAAACAAGATGTCTTAACTGGGATAGATATATTTAAAGCTGTAATCGATATAGCAATGCTAGCTGGTCCATTTTTAAATTGCCATATTTTTCTGTGTCTCCTTTGTTAAAATGGAGATTCATTAGAATAAAGTTTTGCTAAGACATGACCCACTACCGTATTGTATGTTAAATGTTAAGTTTAACACATGGTATTTTTTTTGCCCGCCCATTTGTACATTATCAAAGTGCCTTACCTGTCTCTTTTACAGGTTAAGGAAACATGGTAGGAGTCATTACTAGCATTTCTGTCCTTCCCTTACTAATTGCTGTTTAGCCCTATCTAGTATTAAGTGCTGGTTTGCTAAGCTGAATATCTGAGCAGCGTAAGGTGTCACAGTTTGCTGAGAAGTGTGTAGAATGGGAACGTCAGTGAGACTGCGGGTATCATAAGAAGTTATTTTAAGCAACATAGAGTTTCAGAGCCTCGGAGACTGGGATATCCAAAGAGGTTATAGAGCAGCCTTTAGAACTTTTCCATTGAGTATTAGAAAGTCTGCAAGGATTCATAAAGCTTTTCACTCCCTCAGGCTTACAAGCCTCTGCTTTGTACTCATTAAAATAATGTGAAACTGTGCAAGTTCAGAAAAAAGCAAGCTATATTCTGGATGAAATCCTTCAACCACTTGCCTTCTGTAACTCTGTAAATATCTCAAAGATGATGCAGGGCTTTCAGTGCATCAAGTGCTTGCCCCTTTGCTCTGTGGTGTACTATTAAGTACACCTTGTGACAGAGAATGAGGCCATCCTTGAGTCACAAAGAGCATCCATTTTCCTTGCTTGCTTTGGTAACTTCTTTTTCTGTAGTCCTTGAGACAAATGAATTTCTAATGGGTATGAGCAACTTGCTCAGTTCTGCCTCCTGCCTATCTTAATCTCTCTCCTTCTTCTTGATTAAGTTGGTTTTTTTTGTAAAAGCTAGTATCAAAATGGGAAGTTGAATACCTACTTAATTCTGAAAAATTGGAAGGCTTAATTCTGGAGGCAGTATCTCACATAGGGAAAATCATGCTGCAGGCAAAAAATAATTCACTTGGATTTAAGTGCATTTTAACATGGGCTCAAGATCAATAAAACTAGGTGATCCTTGCTGTTCCACGTTTGGAGCCCATAGGGAAGTTGCCCAGAGCTTAACTGTTAGAGAAAGCTCTACACAGAGGTAGACTACCTCTGTTGTCTGGCAGCTTTCTGGGATGTTTATCACACTGACTCTGGATTCTTGATGTGCCCTTCTCTGCTGAAGGCACGCAACGTATCAGACGAGCAGCAATATCTGCGCATTTTCCAGTTCAATATAACTAGTCTTCCCACTCCACTTATGTATTTTTCTCAGCCCCAGGACCCATTCCTCCTGGGACCTCACTATATTGTTAGTACCATGATGAAGGTTTTGAAGCCATCAAATGACAGTTCCTTATCATTTTCTGTGAACATTGTCTTTTTAATAGCTGTAGCATCAGCTTAGACGATAGCAAAAATTCAGGCCTCTACAGCCAGCCAGCTTCACAATCATTCTTCTAACCTCACTGCTCTGTTCGGTGTGATAAACTTTCTCTAAAGGCTAACATGCCTCCCATTTTTATGTCCTCAACCGCTCAGGTCAGGAGACAGCCTAGTATGACGTGTGAAGCATGACCAGGGTTATTTTTATAATGCTTGCATAAGAGAAATCGTACTAGGTGGTTGCTAGATTTATTGAACAACAGATAGTTTCAGGGACATAATTCTATTAATTATATAAGAATTTTTCTCTACTCTTTGAACCAAATTGTGTAATAGATAAAAATATGTTCATGTATTTTTAAGCTGACAATTTATTCCATTAAGATAAGAAATGGAAATTCTATTTAACCACTAGCTGGAGATTTTAAGCTTTTTCATAATTTTTAATAAGCAGGAAATTAGTAACGATAAGCTAGCAATTCACTACTCTCTTTAATAGTGTCAGTTCCTGAGCCAATGTTCAGTCAAACATAGGGAAGACCATACCTGTTCAGTCTCACTGTCTAGTAACAGTTGCTGCTCTCTGCCTTTTCCTGTTGTCCTCTTCTTACCAGCTTCAAACTTTGAGGCCTTTTCCAAGATAGTAACACAGCATTGTATATGAAGCTTTTGTAAGATTAGATTTTTATTTGATGCTATTTTCATTTTCAAAGATAAGTATTTCAGTTCTGTACTTTGTATGAATATATTTGGGATTGTGCCATGTCAAGTCCCATTTTGGCTGCCTAAACGCGTTAAATGCAAAGTGAGATTTATCTGAGTTGATAAACAGATATTTTTTTTTTTAGGCATTAAAAATTGGACTTTAAACATGGATTTAAAACCTGTTGCTGTGGCAGGGTGGAATGTCGGCACTGAAAAAATAAAACTCGGCAATCTAGCGAGTTATGGCCAAGTCTTGCTTCAATGCTACTTTGGAAAGCAATCAGATCTAAATGTTCCTCCCTAGTGTGTGGGGGGAAGGTTGTGGCAGAGCTTCAGATCTGTTTCTGGCAATTTTATTGATGTTTCCTTGTGTTCAGAGGAGGGTTACCTCAGCGGCAGATTTTTCTAATGCAGTGACCACATGTATAATTTCTAGCAGTTAATGCTTCAATTAGAATGCCTCAATGAGATTGCTTTCTGTAATAAGAAATTGAATTAAGATGGAATGTCTACCAGTAAGAGACCTAGGGAGCCTTTCTAATGTTAAAAGTAAATTGTAACTTGAAAAAGAACATTATGAGCTATTTCCAATTACATGCATAGGTTTGGGGTTTTGTTTTTGTTTTTTGTTGTGTTTTTTTTTTTTTTAAAACTTAAAGTTACAGAACACTTAAAGGGGTGCCCAGAACACTTGGATACAAAAAGGATGCTGATAACAGACTTCAAAATCCAATCTTTAAAATCTATGTTTAGTTATCGCCTGATTCTGGAAGATCCTAAAGCTTAGAGATTGCTAAGTTTTAAAAGTTTATAGTTCCTGAACCATACGTTTCTGGATATTTCCAAAAATATGTTGCTTTTACTGATGGACAAAGCAGTGCTTCAGACTTAAGCTTGTAATTCTCATACTAAGTCTGCACTATGAGACTATACTCAAACTATGTGTACTGGAAAATATATATTATAGATACTGCAACAGTATGAGACTATACTCATACTGTTTCCCATGAGAAATGGGGAAGATGCAAAAGACATTACATAACATGCTGGCCAACAAGATCCCACCCAAATGATAAGCCGAAGATGTAACGCTATATGTCTCTTAAATTAAAGCTCAGTATTTGCCCAGTAGTGGAAGGCCCTTGGTTCAAATGCCTGTCACAGGTATTGGCATCCCCTTGGCTCTGTCTGGAGATGGTGCGCTGACCACCCGGCTGTCCTGGCATGCAGGGTCAGCAGCAGCGGTTTCTGTCCTTTCAATTTTGCAAGAAATCCTTACAAATTCATGGGAAGATTTAAGTAAGGGAAGCTCATTCTCAGGTGACACTTGGCTGGATAGCTAAGAACAGAAATCCAGTTCATGATCCAGTGGTTATTATAAAATATGTGTAGATGTGTCCATTAGTAAAAGAAATGAACACAGAGTCTTACTGTTTGCAGGTGGGAGACCCATTCACCTGAGTAACCTACAGCCTGTTATTTAGTGCCCCTTCCTAGAAAGCTGGTGGAAATTGTCTTTTGATGTCCAGCATTAAGCCTGAATTCTGTATCTCCTCATTGAAATCATACTTACTTTAAATTTGAAAAACTGGAAATTGGGATTAAAAAAGCATACTGTGGAAGCAATTGCTTAGATCTATTAATACAACGTTGATTTTGCAGGGTAAACTGTTTTTAAAGTAGACTTTTTCTCATTGATGTTCCTTTGCTCACTGTGGTTGAAAAAGGAAAGATCTGTAGGAAAAAGAGGAAGAACTTTGTATATAATATGAAAAACCTCATGCTTATTATTTACAAATAAATGCTTCTTGGAGTTGAGGTGGCAAAGTAGGGCTAATCCAGATGACATAAAATTTTGAAAAGAATTTAAATCTTCCAGATTAGAGTTCAGGTGTAACTTCAGTGTCACTTTGCAAGAGTCACACTATGTTTTAATTTAGTGTGGCCTTCCGAATATCAATAGCTTCCTAATCTGCACCATTTTAACAAAACTAATTTCAAATGTTTATGTTTGCGTGGTTGTTTTGAGTGCAAAAAAAGAGTTTTAAAGTTAAGTCCCTCAATTGTTTTGTTTCATTTTTAATCTTTTACATTTACCTTCTGGGTTTTTTAGGCCGGGGTAGAGAAAATGGAAAATCTTTTCATTTTCTCAGGAGCTCAGAGTGACTTTGGCTGTGGAAACAGTGGAGTGGCTTTGGGGAAAGGCTGAAAAGCTTTTCCAGCTGCCTGTCTCAGAGTTGAAAGTTCACCTCTAATGCACATACAAAATACTCCCTTCTCAAATTATTTGAAGAGTTTAAGCTGCTGATCTAAGTTCACCATTTTCTGAGTTGATATTATTGAATGAGCATGAGTCTTCCTCCTGGTGCTGACACTGCTCCCTGCTGTTGTATATAGAAAAACAGAATTGGTTTGGCCTGATAGTAACTTGGTTTAAATGTTACTGCTTATAGTCATTAGCAGCTCTTCAGTTTGGGTTGGTTTTTTGTTTGTTTGTTTGTGGTTTTTTTGTTTGTTTGTTGTTTTTTGTTTTGTTTTGTTTTGTTTTGTTTGGGTTTTTTTTTTTTTTTGAGGTGCATGAAAGTCAATCCACTAGTACATCTCCCTTTCCAGGAATACCTTGTTTGGTCTGGCTGTATATTCACTGAGTTCCTTCTAGATGAAAACAGATGAAAAACTACAAAATAAGCGCTTACAGTCTGTGCATGTTTGCTGCTAATGTCCTTAATGTTATCGCTCAGACTTCAGACGGTAGTAGCTACCCATATCTGTTTTGATTGCCTCATATTCCCTGTTGATTAAATGATGGGAAGATGTTATTTCCATGTAACAATATGGCTGTTTCTTCCCTTTACAATTCTAATTTGCCAAAAAAATTCTTTATTGCACTACCCTGATGTTGTCTCATGTTCTTTCTTCTTCAAGTTAATCTCTGCACAAACAATTTTTTTGAATGTTATAGTTTTTATCTAAAAGGAAGACATTCCTCCTGTATTCTGTGGTAAAGTACTGGTGTAAGTATTAATTTCAGAGGATGATGAGGAAAAGAAACAACAACCTTTTAGTTGTGGTGATAACAGCCTTAATTTTTTCCCTTGGATGGATTTACTTAGTTGGGGAGAGCTAGAAAATTGATTTCGTATTGATTTCATGATTTTTTTTTTCAGTGCTGCAAATGGCCTTTTTGTTAAAATGAACTTTTTACCCTCCTCTTTCTTCCTGTTTCTCTGTCTTGTTCTCTCTGAAACATCGTTAATTCTCCCTAAAGAGGGCCCAAACACTAGTCTGTCATTGTCACTGCCAGCAGATTATAATTTAAAACTACCATTTCCTTTTCCCCATGATCAAGGGTATGTTTAGAGTACTTAATTATTAGAAAGAAACACTGATGAGCAAGGCTTAGCATGATTTGTAATGTTCTGGGTAGTGCAGAGGTTTTGGCAAAGATTGCTGTCACTGTTTTTATCATCTTTTAACCTGCAATAGTAACTTACTATTTAATATATTTGAAGGGTGCATATTTACACATTGCCTTTGGTTCTGTTAATGAAAAATTTCTGCACTTTGCAGAGAGCAATTACTGTTACCAGTGCTGCTCTTTGGATTTATATCAGCTGTGGGCACTGTCGCTGAGACAACTGCAGGCAGAAGCTCTCTTTAAGAGGAAATATAATGTGATTCTGGCTTGTAGGCTGGCTTAGTAGTGGAGTTATTAATCAGGTTTGAGATTTTACAGGATAATTTCATATTCTTTTCAGATCTGTCTTGTAATTCTATCTGTTCTGTTACTTTCTGGGAAGATTCTTATGACTGGAATTAACAGAAGGCAGGACAATCGCTCTTGATACCTTCCTGGTTGGTATTTCAAGTGTGTGGAAAATACCTGTAGTTTAAAAGAACTTTAGCGTTTTCGTCTAATTTTTCTTCTACGTTTTTGTTTTAGGCAGACGCGGTACAGTACCCTTGCTGCCTTTTGATCAGACTAAATGTGATGAGAGTTAGTTTTGTAGGTTATCCTGAAAAGTAGAATAATGAAAAACAGAAACAAAATGCTCCCATTCATGGGATAAAAATATGCTCTTGTTTGGGCTTTTGTTTTTTGGAATGGGAGAGGTAATACAGCTTCACCAGTAAACTTTCTTATTACCGAGTAGCTTTAGGAAGAGCTATTTATAGACTGAGGTAATTGGAGTAGAGGGGAAGTCCATTGTACTGCATTTGGTAAGTAGTAGGAATGCAAATGCCGTCATCCATGTGAAGAAGAATAATGGCTTTAAATACAGAAAAGAATACTTTTATAAATACCTGAACCATGCTGAAAAATCAGCAGGAAAAATGCAATTAAAATACCCTTATGAAGGTGTAATTCTCACTGTATTACACTGAAGAAAATCTGTAGAGCAGTGCTTGTCAGTGAATCTGTGAAGTACTTCAGTACAGGATATCTCTGCATATTTAAGTTCTGTCCTGTCCGTTTTCATTACATAGGTGTAAAAATGATAGATATTTTCATTCGAGTTAGCATGGCATTTTATAGTACTGAAACATGCCAGATGGCCAAGGATATTTCACCTAGATACTAAATAAAGTTAAAGAAAACATTTATTGAAGCCACAAGAGGTCTGTGCTTCAGAAGAAAAATATTCCAGTAGTGTGGATTTAATCTAAAATTCTGCCTTGGCCAACCTTATATGTAACCTTCTGAAAGAGAAAGTTCTCAAATACTGTATGACTAAGAGAAAACGCTGTCAGCCCTAATTCAGGGAAAGCTCGGAAACATACTTCAGCTGCCTGTGCCTACTGGCTGCTTCAAGGGAATAGTGCGCAGTAACCAAACGTTTTGGAATTTGACTCTCTTATCTCTTAACAAGCATTTGAGAGCAGCTCTTTAAACCTATTCTATTTTTGCAGCATGTTTCACATGAAGTTTATCTTGGGTTTAATGTAAATTTTTGGTTTTATAAATGTAAATACAGCAATAAAAAGGAAGAATTGATCTATTTAAGCAGATTATAGTAATTGCAACAGCAAAGGTTGGTCTTTTTAATGCTAGGTGACAGAAGTTCCACATATAAACTACAAACCAGGTGTCTTTCCATTCAAAGCTTAAAAGCCACCTTCCAAAATATAATAACGCAGGATTTAATTTCTGCAGTAGCTAATTTATTAACATACAAAATGGTGAACAGTAATAAATTCTGGGAAAAAAAAATCCTTTGGAAGAGAAATTCTAATACTAGAAACACTTAAGTCTGATACTAGACAGCATGGACTTCCCCCAAATTTTCCTTTTGTTCTGCTGGTCGTCTTGTTAACAAAAGGCTTTTCCTATTTCAAATTTACTGTGTTCTTTGTCTGCAAGAAGTCACAGATACACCATAACTTCAGAGTAGTCGTTTTCCCCTTCTCTTTCATGATCAAGTTTTAGTAAAACAATTAACATAAATGTGGAGAATAAGACTGATTGCTTAAGAACTCTTGAATGATTCCTTAGTGGCAAAGCTTTCCTAACGTGAAAAGGTTAGTTTCAGTCCTCTGCTTTCATTTGTTGTCACTGCTGGGTGTGCATGGTTTGAAGTTTGGGAGCCTCTCTTAGGGATGGCTGGTTCACAGTTGGGAGATCCTTTGAGAGGAGACCAAATGTCATGTAAATGTTCTGGAACAGAGCAAATAAGTCGGCTCAGACAGCTTCTGCTGTTGATCAATGTCTGTATTGTTAACAGATGTCTCTGCATTGCATCAATAAGTAATAAAGTGCTTATTCATAATAACTGCCAGGAGGCAATGGTTTTGTGGGTTTAGTGTGTGGCTTATCAAGAAAAATCCATATCCATATCAATGGGCAAAGGAAATGCTAAGGCTCTAATGTTTAGTTTCAGGACAGTGAATTACTGAAAGAGAAAACAATGCGTTTCCTCCTCAAGTGGGACTATTTATCCATGGATCTCATCGCAATAGACAGTTGGAAGAATCCTCACTTCTTCTTCCAGACCTAGGAAATAGGCTGTAACTCATTTGTGCCTGCAATTATTTATAGACACCCTTGTACTCATCACTGCTGGGAAACAATCACGTTCACTGGTCTAGCGGTGGTGAAGCAGTATTGATGGGCAGATTGCCTAGTTTTCCATATAAGCCATTTAAAATGACTGGAAAGATGCTAAAAACTCTCTTAGCAAATTCACAGTTTCCTATCAGTCGTTTTGAGGATGTCATTGGCTTCTGCTATAGCAAGCTTTCCTTACAATGTCTAGAAAGCTGTCAGATTCCAATCATTGCAGGTTTTTTCTACTAGACTTGGAAAATCCATCATTTGTCATCCCCACCTAATTGATACTGCTAGTTGGTTTTGTTTTCTGTCATCACTGAGAGGGTCTTAAAGGTTCATTTTCCTGGTAAAGAGCTTGTTCTTTCATGAGACTTTATCATTACGTTGCCAGGGTTTGGCACACAGTTATTCAGAAAAAAGCACATATAAGATGTCACCTGATTTTCATTTCTCTGGGTCCCTGTATCTTCAAAGTGTCTTCTCATTAGGTCATTCTCATCTAGCAGAACTGGTCAAGATATCCCTAAATATCCATTGAGGTCTTTGGCATATTTGGATAG
This sequence comes from Phalacrocorax carbo, assembly GCF_963921805.1. Classification (NCBI taxonomy): domain Eukaryota; kingdom Metazoa; phylum Chordata; class Aves; order Suliformes; family Phalacrocoracidae; genus Phalacrocorax; species Phalacrocorax carbo. The sequence goes on along the minus strand of NC_087514.1, from coordinate 7,945,858 downwards.
GATTCGGATATTAGGATTTTCTAGGAATCAGTACAAAAGAAGTCCCATTTCTACTTTGCATGCATTTAGCTCAGATTTATTATTGGATGAAACAATAAATTGGTGACAGTTCTTTGGATTTCTACAGTTCATCCTTCTCTGGGAAAACACAGGATCATTGTCACTTGTTTTAAGATTAAACTTCTGTATGGCTTGTAGCTGGAATTAGTGGTTCGTTCAACTTGCTATTTAAATCCAGTGCTATTTTGGGAAGAGTGTTTCTACAACGTATACGTAGATAGTCTGGGTAACATGTGAGGCGTAAGAAGTTCTTATTTTTAGTTTCTTAATGGGTGCTTAACTTCCACAAGTTGAAGAGTATAGAGAGGACATTCAAAGAAGTAAAACTGTCATTCTTACTCGTCTTATCGCTAGGGAATTTCTTTCCTGTCTGTAGTCTACGCAGAATATTGTTCAGAAATAAGTCAACTACCTAAGTCAGTTGCACAGTATTTATTCAGATGTTTTGATTTCTGAGATGCTTCCCAGAGCTTTCCTGAAGATCAGTAACTCATCTTAAATTCAAGTACATGGAGACACGAAGCATTTGTACTGTCTCCGCACAAGCCAGTGTTAACTAAGAAAATCTTTTCAAAGCACATTGCCAGGAGTTCAGCGTGCGTTTAAAGTAATTACAGTCTTAGGTGTGTGTGGCCCCCTAAGTGGAAATAGTCTCTAATATCATTACGATTTTGCTGTTCCATGGTGTACATGTCATATACACATTTTGTAAGAGTATCCTCTTTACTATTTAGAACTAGGTTAATACTTTGTTTCTGAAGTGTGCTTACAGTTAATATGACCTTTCCTTTATATATCATTTCAGGAGTATGATGATGGTTATGGAACTGCTTATGATGAACAAAGCTATGATTCCTATGATAACAGCTATAGCACTCCAGCACAAAGGTAAGACTCCAGATCTGCTGTAACTACATTTGAATATTTTACAGTTGGAAAGTTAGTTTTTCAATTTAATCTTAGAGAGCAAAAATGTTATAAGAGGCTTATTAGAAATAACCCTCAGTGATATTTGTCTCTAGTATCACAAAAGTGTAAAAGTGAAGTTACTGAGTGGTTGAAAAAAAGCAGAATTGAGAACTTGAAACAGAGTTTTTGTGATGACAAATCATAAATCAGAAAAATTTCAAAATTTCATGAAACTGAAGAAAATTTAATTCAGATTCATTTTTTGGGGGGTGGTAGGGAGGAGGAGAGGAGAAAAAAAATTATAAACGGTATTAAATCATCTGAAACACAGAGCTGATTGCATTTTCTTACTTCTTAAACATGGTTGTATTCCAGTATTTTACCTTTATTTGGATGTAAAAAAAGTACACCCTTTAGTTTGTTTTACTCCTCTATGGAGTTGTCTTAGTGACAGATTTGGATCTCTTGCCGTTTGTGTCCCCCACTTCATTCCCAACAGTATTTTTAAGCACTTACGATTAATTTTCTTAAAATTTTGCTTTCTTCAAAGGAGTCGCTATTTGAAAACTCTATGAATTACAAGGAATACCAATGTGTCCAAATGATGGCAGAAATGCTATGAAGTACAAACTGTTTTAATTAGGTGGTAGTTTTAATGTAATGGCAAATATCACATGATGCATTATTTAGCAGCTTGGCCCATCGTCCCAGCTATTAGGGACTTCTAACGTGCACATCTGGGAGGGGACCTTCTGTGCACCTTTTACTGAGTCGTAGTTTATTCTTACTCTTCTGCTCATAGACCAGGCATTCATAGTTTGATCAGCATTAGTTTGTAATGTAATTGAGAATTTCTTGAAACTTTTATGCCAATAAACTTAAAATGGTTGAAATCAAGCTGTTGAGAAAACAGTAGAATAAAGGAAATCAAATGCTCTAGTTCTGCATTACTGCTTTGGTTATTTGGGGTGATTAGAGCTTCAAACCTTGCCCTCTGGAAGAAGAAAACAGTAAGAGAGATATTGGTGGATATTGTGATGTCCGTAAATAGATACTGATTAGACTGGTTTACCTTCTGCTAAATATTTAAGACTCTTTTTACGGTGTAGCCTTACCTGAAGTAGTATGGAACTGTCCGCAGCAGAGTTGAGAACAAAGCTGTTCACACCTGACAACACTACAGCAAAGCAGATGACACAACCAACTTAAATTTTGTTGTATAAATTAATATTTCCCTGTGCCCAACAACTTAAGTCGACGTGAAAAAGCTTAGTGGAATGTTCAAGTGTCATTATTGTTGAGAAATAACAGAATAAAAATACCTTTGTGTCTGATACTTGGCTCCTATAGAGTCTTGTAAGCTACTGAAAATTGATAAAAATAATATGACTTAAGAAACCAGCAGTGTAGGACCTTCAAAATATGAGGCTCTGTAGGATGTTACATTTAGAGAACAGCTGCTGGTAATGGATTTTTTTCCAAAAAGAAAATTACCAAAATAGTCCTCAAGTTTTATGTTGGCAATTCTGTTCTGTTTTACTGCTTCTAGTGTTGGTAAATGGGTTTATTGCGCACAAACATTTGGACTTCATTACAAAGTCATTTGCCTGAGCCAAAACTAAACATTACTTGGATTTTTTTTCCATGTTAAGAATGTTTTCGCTAAGATTTTTTTTCCTTTGAACTAAAACTAGCAAAAAGCAAATCTCCCAAGAAATGAAATTGCACTTGTAAAGGACTGATACATAAGAATATATATAATGTTCTTAGATACAATATGCGCCCATGCTTAGCCCAGTCTGGAAGGAGATACTTAATGATTGCTCTGCTTTGTGTTTTACCTCTAGTTTCACAATACATATACTGGTAGATTTTGCTGAATTCATTATCCTGTGAACGATTGCTTCATTCCCCACCCCTTCTCCCCCCTAATTTTATTAAGTGCTGCATGGTGAAAGAAAACAAGAAATTATTCGCTTGTACATTTCTCACTGTACATCGGCTCTAATTTTCTGGCATGGCAAAGAGGTTTTTAGGATTGTATTGGCAGGCAAAAAGCCAGCCATCTGAGCTACCTAGAACAGCATTCCCATCCTTAATCTGAATACCAAATAGTCGCCCATATTGCAAAATGTCATTTTGTAACCACTAAGAGATACTTATCGTATTTAGGTGCATTACAATATCCTTGCTGTGAAGGAAATTAGGGAACAGTGTATTGTTTTCATAGTTTAGCCTTGTATCATTCTTGATATTTTGCCCTCATAAAACATGGAAAGAAAACACATTTGCACACAGAGGGCAGTCATGTGTTTAAAATGCATCATTTAGTGACTAGCATGTGTAAATAACTTCTCCTCTTTCCCTTTAATAAGTTGAAAGGAGTAATCTTAGTAGAATAGTATTTCTGGTATGCCTAGTGATACTAATTTCTCTAAAAGATTGTGATATGGATGATATTATGTATTAAAGAGGTAACTTGAGAAATAGTAAACTGAAAAATATAGGTTTGCTCATTTAAACTATTTGCAGTAGTTTTTCAGTATATGAACCCTCTTCCTGCACCTCATCGAACTCGGTTGATGTTCTCAAGTGTACTTTGCGTGTACAATGTACATGTGTGATACAGTGGAGACAGACGAAGAGCTCATTTTGGTTGTAAGGTTTTTGCTCATTTTAATGATTCCTGACCATTCAGTACAACACAGCATGACTCTCCTTTATTGTTTTAATTTTGATGTTTCTAGTGTATTTCCCAGAAATGGCCAGATCTGAGACAGACTAAGATGTTCGGATACGAAGAATAGCGTATTTCTGTGTGCCTTAAGGTAGCTGAGACTTTGCGTGCCTCTGCAAACAGTTCTTCCTTTCTATAACCTAGCAGCTTGCTGCCACCCAGTCGTGTGCGTTTAAAAGTTTAATGGCTTTTTATTTGACATTATGAGGAACTGTATCCTTCCTAGTGCTTGGCAATCTGAAGCTTTAGTTAAAACCTGTCACAGCACTAATGGGGAGAGAAACATCAGAGCCTCCTTCAAGTTCTCATCTATTTTAATGCCCTGTAATCCTATAAAAATAGTTTTCCTTTAAAATATCTTCTTATCCACAGTTGTTTGTTCATGCAACAAAACCCCAAATAGTGCTCCAGGGTGTCTTTTAACAGAATTATTTTTTTATGGTGAAAAAGACTTAAGAAATATCCCTTGGAGTTGTACTGAGCTTGACTAGGTATCTTAACTGATTTTTAGAAGAGGTGTGACTAAATTATCCGTATAGTTTTTTGCAGAGGATTATTAGATGATATTTTTACCTATAAACTGGGATGGTTAATCAGCTGGACTGTCCAGTATTGGTATTAAAACCCAAAGCAGTCTAAAATTAATATAACAAAATATTTCTCAATTTCTGTAAATCAAAGGCTAGCAAATACTTAAAAGAAGCCAAGACAGTGTTACCTTAACAGGGCATAATGAACACTGTCAGAAGCTATGATTGTTTATGGTCGATACTCAATGCCTAGCTAAGGAGAGCAGCAAGACTAGGCTGAATGTTATTCTGTCATGCAGGGCAGGCATCATGTTATGCAGTCCTCATAAAATGTCTTCTGTATACGTATGTAGTAATTTAACAAGTACAGTTGTGTGCCAAAAACCCTTTTGGGGTCTTATGGTAGAACATGATGAACCACCATGCTTATGGGGCTGCTGGTCCTGATATTTCCTTGCATCCGATGCCTGCAGATTTGTCAGCTCCCCTCACCAGCAGCGATACATGCTTGCTTACACCACTTAGCTGACCCTTGAAGAACTTCATCCAATCTGTCTAGAACGGTAATCCTTTCCTTGGATTTATTGCAGAAAGTAGTTGGGGGTGTGTTTTAATGGCCTGATGTTAATGCTAGACCAATTTTAATATGAAAACTCAGAGAAGAACATTGTGGAGGTAGCAGGAGCATTTAGCTGGGTCTTCATTTAAATTTGTAGATCAGTTTAAATATTATCAGCATGAAGAAAAAAATCTATTTATTTTAAATCTCTGAAATATGTTTCAAATCGAGCAAAAGTGCTTTTGTCCCCCAGTGGCTCCATACGTGATCTGCACAAGTGTTTGTGAAGACAATAACAGGGCAAAGGGAAATGCATGCTAATAAATCAATTGGCACTGTCAGTTCACTGTTTAAGTTCTCTAGAATACATAAGATTTATCACTGAAGAATTGTAGAATAATGGTGGTGTATGGAAACAAAGTCCACCAGGGAGATGTACTACATCATTCAGATTTAGCGCTGCCATCTGCTTAATAGCATTGAGATGACTACAGAGGTACTTATGATCAACCATTCATAGCAGTGACAGATGCTGCAGAGAGTTAACATGCCAGAGAATGAGGTTTGTTACTAAAATTCAGATTATGTGACAAGGTTGCTGAGAAAGCGGGCTGGGTTTGTTACCTCTCCAACAGCATTAAAGGTTTACTGTATGCTTTTAAGTTCACTATCAGAGAGAATGGCTAACGCAGTTACTGTAGTACAGAAAAATGTGGAGAACCCCATCTGTTTGCTTCATGGCACTCAGAAGTTTCAAATAACTTCTTTAGACTTGTCTGCTAGAATTTAAAACTGGATACTTCTTTTCAGGGCGGGGGGGGGCGGGGAAGACAACAAACCTGCTTTTATCTAGCTTTTGTTTTACCTACAACAGATCAGCAGTCTCAGCTACAAAAGGAATAGTTTGTATAACTGCCTGTGTCTGTTTAGGGGGAAAAATAATAAGGCATTTATGTAGTAAAGTAGTCATTTTATGTTTAATTAGAATTTATAATTTAAAAGCTGGCTTAGGTCTTCAGTCCTGGTGATCTGAGGGGAGACGTTATCGCTCTCTACAACTACCTGAAAGGAGGTTGTAGTGAGGTGGGTGTTGGTCTCTTCTCCCAAGTAACAAGCAATAGGATGACAGGAAACGGCCTCAAGCTGCATCGGGGAGGTTTAGATTGGATATTAGGAAAAATTTCTTCACTGAAAGAGTGGTCAGGCATTGGCACAGGCTGCCCAGAGAGGTGGTGGAGTTGCCGTCCCTAGAGGTATTTAAGACGTGTAGACGTGGCACTTCTGTACATGGTTGAGGAGGCCTGGGGGTGTTGGGCTGATGGTTGGACTTGATCCTAGATTCCTTAATGATCCTATGATTCTATATAATTCTATATAATTGCTACCATGTCAAATGATACCAAAATGTGATACATTCAAATGTAAGTCGCTTGTAAACCTTAGAGGCATCCAGTCGGGCTAATCTGAATTGAAGGAATTGGCAAATTCTCTGTAGTATGCCTGTGCTTGTTCAGTGCCTCTAGTTCACTCTGTTTTTATTCGTTAATGCATTGGGAAGGGAGAAGTACATGCTGCAACTTTATTTTACATTATTTATTTAAAAGCATAGAAAGACAACTGCCCACGTGGTGATTCCTAATTATGTTAAAAATCCAGTGTGTGAAAGCCACGCGGTGAGGCCTTATTCTTTACCATTCATCTCAACAGTGACTGATTCAAGACACAAAATTCCTTTAAGGTAGGGAAGACTATGCAAAAGACCATGTGGTTTAAAAGGATTGTGGGTATTTGTGTTTCATAGCTTGTGGTAGTTACTTAAGAACTAAATGTCTGGATATTAGGTTGAAAAGAGGACTAAAAAAAAACCCACCTTGAAATCCGGCAGCGGCCATTGTTCAACTGATGCCTAAATAATACAACTAAATGGGTTTGCTAAAATCCCTCAAACCTCTAAATATCTGATTTTGTGCCACTCCAGAGGCACCTTAGTTGTGAGAGAAGCTGATTCCTAGTACGTAGTTCTAGTCAAGACCTTCCCCATCTTCAACTAGGAACTCAAATTTTCAGGTATATTCTGAAACTGTGCTTAGAAGTCATACAAAAGATGACGACATTGCTGTTTATTAGGGGAGGATTTTATAAAGAGCTGAGTGTATGGATTTGAAATTGGCTTATGGAGGTGTTGCTATTGGTATTTGAAAGTTAATTGCTAACATTTTGTTTGTGTTGCTCAGTGTTTTAAATTTACATTGTTAAGTTTGTCAGCAATCATGCATTTCCAGGGTGTATAAATATGCATTATATGCAAAACAGTGTCTGTTACCGTAGCTTTTCAAATTGTAATTCTCTGGATTTCAATGCTAGTAGCTGTTTGTATTTCATGACGACTCGTAAATCAAATCAATCCACAGCAGTTTGATTTCTGGGGATAGTGCAAATAGCTTGTATTTTGCAATTGTTCTTGCTTACGAACACCTGGTATGTCCGAGCATATTGGAGGTTATAATTCTGCACAAATGAAGTCTCAAAAGCATTAGCATAAACAAGCTAATGTATCTTTTAACTGAAAATCCTGCCATGTGGTTTCCTGCTTAATTTTTACGCTCATATTATTGGAAGAGATTGTTTTCTGCAGTTTTTCAGATCTAGTTCTTCAGGTTTAGGGGTTTTTTCATTACCTGTTAAAATGTGACAAGGTAAAATACCCAGGAGTGCATCAATAGCACAGATAGTTTTATTTGCGAGTCTAGCATACATCCTTGATTATTTTTTTTTTAATTGGTTTACAGAAATCTGTCTGAAATCATGAATAAGACTAAGGCAATTCAAGTGTAATGATGGAAAAAGCTTATCTTTAAAGGAAAAATTAATCTTAACACAAGTATATCACATGCTGCACTCATAAAATTGGAAAAGGTTTTTACAATCCTCATCATGTTGACATTAGTAGATTACTTCCCTATTTAAGAAATATTAGCATTACTTTTAATTTTTTACTAATTATACTTAGTAAAATGTTTTTTAGATACAAAAAATAATTTTCATTTTCTTCATGGCTTTGCGATTTAACTTATCTATGACTATGCCTCAATATTCAGAACACAAGTAAAAATGCATTTAAAAATAAATTTAGAGACCTGTTGGAGAAAACTTAGAGGTGTTATAGTAGTGCAAAATGTAGTAACATGAAATTTTAAATATCTGGGGAATCCAAAAGAGGAATTATTTAATAAAATAAGTTTATTCATTTTGCATGATTGGTTTAATTTCGCTTAGGTGACTGTACAGCATCTTAAACGGGGTGCTTGAATGACCATAATATATTTATACAAGGATGAGTATTTGGTAGGATTTAGGATTTTTTCCTTGACTGATTACAGAGGTGAAAATGTGAGAAATGGATAGGTCAAATAAGATCTTTTAAGAAGTCCTTAATAGAAAGAAGAACCCATGAATGTTGAATATTTTTAAAATATTAAATGCTATATTGTAGTTATTAATGGTAACTTGCAGAATTAGTCATGGTTTAAAAATATCTTGGTTATATGAGGGCTTCAATTTAATTACAGTTTGATTTTGTTTTGGTTTGTTGTTTTTTTTTTTAAAAAAAGGTACTTTAAGCTTGGGTGATGGAGGTAATAAAGGAAGGAGAGTATCCAGTTGCTAGGCCTCAGCAGGATGCTACAGCAGTGCTGCTAGGTATATTGTCTTTGGAGACAGAACTTGGATAATCAGGCTTCCAAATCTTACCAATTTAAGTTATTATTCATTTAGAAATAACTTTTCAAATGTCTTAGATAATAAACTTTCTACCAGTTTCATTAAGAGGCACCACGATGAGCGAGAAGAGACCACGTAGTCTCTCTGTGAATAAAGGACATCATAAATTCACACTTGCAGCAGACAGTGAAGAATATTTATATAAGGAAGATTTCATTTCCCCAGTATGGGTTGGAGAAGGAACTTCACTGGCAACTCACACTTTCTTGGAAGCCACTGTCTATTGGTTGAATGAGAGAGGCATGAGGTACCAGGCTTCATCAGTACAGAACAGATTTTTGTCACAGAACACATTTTTGTAGATGAAGTTTTGACACTGTTTTGCTAGTTGACAGTCAACATACTATGTCTGCTTACTAGCAGTAATTAAAAATTGCAGTTTTTTCTCTTAGACTATCCTGTAGTATTTGGTTTGCTTTCAAGAAAAACCTTGCTGCTTTCCATTGGTGAAGAAATATCTGTTTAGCTGGGCAACTTTAGAAAGGGGAGATGGTTGCAAGAAAACTTAAATTGGTCTTATTTGTTTCTCCTGCTTGTATTTTATTTTAGAGGAAATACTGGGAGTGTAAATTGTACTTTTAAGCACAATTTTTGTATCATTCAGTTGACAGATGATGAAAAATACCTTTTAGTAACCATCAGAATTTGAGGTTTATTGTGGTGTAATTGTCAGGTGCAGTGTGCTTGGAACATGCATGCTGGTAAAAGCAGTAGAGCCCACATAAGCCCAGCAAACAAGTCTCAGCAGTTAAGTGGACTGAATTTTCTTTAACACAAGAGGAAGAAGTCTGCCTTGTACTTGGAGAGGCAAGGCTTGAACCCTGCCTGTGTAAGGGGCGTTAGAGAAGCACTGGAAAGATCTCAAACATGAATATATTGCTTTTAAGATCTGTCAGATTCTTATAATTATGCATCTCTGAAAACAACTAAATATAATCTCTTTAACCAAATACATTCATTGATGGTATTATTATTATTTTTATTATTTTTGAATTCTAAACATATAGAACTGCGATGGAATGATACTTTTTCTCTCAAATGCTCTTCAATTTCAACTGATGAGTAAGGGTAGCAAATTTATAGGAAACTGATGTAAGTTGTGCTATTCCTTCAATAAATTAGGAAGACAAGACAGTATGATGTATATCTTACTGAGCAGTATTACTAATGACAGAATGGTGACACACCGTCTGTACAGTTTTTGTGGATGATGATGGATTAGAGGCCATAGTCTTGTACTCCAATCTGTGACAAATAACAAAGTCTTGGGTCTCTAACATCTTATGCAGCACTTAAGAGGGATAACCAAGAATTGGATAGAATAATACCCACAGCTCCTTGCAGTATTATAATGGATAGTGTAAAGATTCTGATACCTGTCAGATCTTCATAATTCTCTGCTGCTTCCACTGTCCTGAGTAGTCTTGACTGTTCAGAGGGAAAAAGACGCATCTTTTTCCAATGTTAATGTTCACGTTGGTTCACATGTCTGTTCTCCATTTAGCAGCTGGAACACATTTGTTACACACCTGGATAGTTTAAGGCTTCCAGTTTAGTTTCCTCTGGCACCAGTCTAGTTCGCTAATCCCAATCCGTTTTGCAAACCACACAAACGTGATGTGAGGATGGGATGGTTCTAATTCACAGGCCAAACCAAAATACTGATATTTATGCAGCCTGAATTTTTAGCTTTTCTGCTGGTGCATTCTTGTTTGATGTAGCAAATTTTTGACATTTCATTTAGCATTTCTCATGTTTAAGAATTGATTGTTGCTGTATTCTATTTGTAGTTTCAAGGTAAAGCTGTCAGTCCCTGCTGCTGCTGTTCCTGAAAGGAAGCCTTATGTGTACTGTGTGCTTCAGTCACCTCTGCTACGTGCCATTTACCTTTCCTGTTTTGAGAGATGGGACATGAGTGGAGTGGGGGGAAAACGTCTGTTTCCACAGACAGCAGTAACTGGACGTTTCAGATGGTAAAACTGTTAGCTTTAGGGACCTGTGTAGAGTTCTGCCAGAAATATATAGACAGGCACAGTTCTGTGCCTGGTAGGTAGCACCAGAATGCAGATGCCTCTGAGGGCATTTCATTGTTCTGCAGAAGTGAAATTTATTACAATTTCTGCCATCCAAAAGTAATTTTTAAATAGTGATAGCTAAGGGAATCCTTGAGGGGGCACTCTGGTCATCTTTTAGGATTATAGGAAATAGATTTGCTATTTGTATTATCCATATGAGAGTACAATAGGATATAATTTAAGGAAGATTGCATCATTTTTTCTGTATTTTATAAAGCTTTCACTTACAGGTCTCAGTTGCTTTCTGAGATCATTATCTGCTTTATAGACATAAACTAAGATGCAGGGGTGAGAGTATGTACCAAAGAAACTTCTGCTAAGAAGTGGCAGAACTGGGCGTTAAATAAAAATCCATCTGCAAGATGCAAGAAAAGATGTGGATCTCCTCTTGATATCCTGGTTTTATGCTACACTGCTGTAAGCTGGGTTGCAGAATGTGGTGTTCTAGTGATCCACAGAAGCATTAAGGACAGATACTCCTCTCAATGTTCCAGCTGATTATGGAGATACAAGAAGCTTCACTACAGTGATTGTTGTCTTGACGATAACATTTGGGAGACACTTCTTCCTGTTTACTGTTGACAGATGCTTTTTGATATAAGAAGCAGCTGAGTGTGAAGATTTGGTAGGAATGTGTGGAAAAGTTCTGTTTCAGTGTGATCCTGTCAGTCAGGAACCATCATATAAGAAAGACGTCTTGCTAGAGAGACCCTTGTTTGTTCTTTCTAGTTTGCTGTTCCGTATGACCTCTGTGTGGAAGGACAAAGGTGACACACGTGGAGCTACTTTTAGCAGAAAAGGAACCCTTTGTGTTTCAGAGGTTTTTCTGGTCACTTTCTGAAACTGCCCTGGCTTCTGTCTGAAGGGATCAGTCCCAAAGTTACTTGTGATACCAATGTGCAAAGGAAAAAGTAGAAATTTTTTTTTTCCATTTTTCCCTAGTAAGCATTATGAGAAGCCAAACTGGTTGCAAAAACTGTGTTTCATCACTGAAGAGGAAGAAAGTTTCAGTTCACTCAGTGCTTAAAACCCGGTAGCCAGCCTTGTCAGTGCTTAAGTGTGGGCTTTTCCAGTAAACAAGAAGCTTCTAATCAGAGGCCTTCTACTCTCCCCATAGCAATCAGGCTCCCTGCCATACTGCTTTTGTTTCAAACATAGAAATGGCATAATGCTGATTCTGAAATATACCTGTATCAAATCTAAGAAGCTGTGGCAATCACATTCATTAATCACAATATATTTTGACTACCTTCATGCATTTTTTTGGAAATACAACCACTGTGTGGTTGACATGCCTGTTCTAGGCAGTGTCCCAGAAGTAGCATAATGACCCATTCTGATATCCTCGTGGGTGTTAGACTGCAGCTCTACCATTCTGTTGATACCTGTCCCAAGAGGATATTCTAACAACTCTAGACAGAATAAGCTAGTAGTTAATATAGTATAAAAGGTAAGAATTCCTTAAGACTTAATCATTATGTCAAGAGCAGTTACTGCTATATGGTTTTTTTATAAAGATTTGTTCTTCTATTAAGGTTCATCAAGATATTTTCAGAAACAATCAGCTTAGCAGAAAAGCCTGAGAAATTCAGGTCATATTTCACAAGACCTTTGAAGACTCACATTGAATACCTCCAAATTAAAGCATTTTAAGACACTACTCGCAGCATTGTGGTTCTAGAAAAATGGAAGGAAGCTTACTAGTCCTCTTTTTTTACTAGATAAAAAAAGCTCCTCTAAGGCTTTACTTCATCAGTGATGCAGTGCTAAAATCTGAGGCTGCTCTTCTCTGTCTCAGGCTGTTTCATGAACAGAGGAAACAGGCATTTCCCCCTGGCCTTATTTAAACTACTTAAGTCTCACTTCACACTTCCTCTAAGCATTGTAGGATTAATGCCCAGCCCTCAGCAATCAGAAGTGGCATACTTCTTAAGTATAATTGTTGTTTGCTGATCCTTCCATACCATTAGGTGATTCCAAGTTTTTATGCTGAAGTGAAAAATAATTGGGGTGGGGTTTTTGCCATCTGTCTTCTCTCTTGTCAACCTAAAGACATTGTGCGGGAATGGGAATACAAAAGAAGTTAAATATAGGATCATAGAATCATTAAGGTTGGAAAAGACCTCTAGGATCATCAAGTCCAACCATCTACCCAACGCTACCATGTGTCCTAAACCATGCCCTGAAGTGCCACGTCTACACGTTTTTTGAACACCCCCAGGGATGGTGACTCCCCCACCTCTCTGGGCAGCCTGTTCCAATGCCTGACCACTCTGTCAGTGAAGAAATTCTTCCTAATACCCAATCTAAACCTCCCCTGATGCAGCTTGAAGCTGTTTCCTGTCATCCTATCGCTAGTGACCTGGGAGAAGAGACCAACACTCACCTCACGACAACTTCCTTTCAGGTAGTTGTAGAGAGCGATAAGGTCTCCCCTCAGCCTCCTCTTCTCTTTTCTATGAGTAGATATATATATGTGTCATATATAAATAGGAGGAGATGTATATAGGTTTCTATATGGAGAAAAGATCTGATTCACAGCTGATACTCCAGTGTTGATTGCACTACTTCTGTTTACTTGATGGTTAGGAAAATGCTTGAAAACTCGCCTGACTACACCGTGTAATGCCGTTATCCATCTACAAAGTAGACACCACAGAATTTTCAGGTACTGCCCCCATCTGCTGCTAGGGAGAAACTACTTGCAGACAACTGGAGAAGAAAGGAAAAATTAAGAAAATTGAAGAAAATGGCCTCAAGAAGACATTTCACATCTTAAAACATAAGTACTCAAAGCAGATTTAAGGTTTAGTCTTGCAGGGTTAAGAAGGAAGGAATCCATTGTACGTTTTTTTTTAACCTTGTGCTGAAAGGAAGGAGGCACATGAGGTAAAAAGCAAAATTAACCTGTTTTATGTTTCTGTTCTTTCTACAAGAGGAAATGAAAGGAATAGGAAGAGAAGGGTTTCCCTTCCAGAATAAATCCGTTAAAGGGAAATGCAGAGTTTGAGTAGCCTTCAGTCAGAATGCTAAGTTGCCAGAGAACATATATAAAAAAGTACAAAAGTCAAGGATGCTTTTTAAACAAAAATTGACATTGTACCTTCTGTCCAGAGGAAGAATTATTTAATATAGCTACTAAATTCCTCACAACAGAATGGACCTCCACTATCTCAGTTAATGAGTTCAGATATACCATTTACAAAGAAGTTTGATATTGCAGGTTCCTTTTACGAGGTTTCCTGTTAGCAGGTGACTGCCTCGAAGAAAATACAGTTCTGTAAGCTGTAACTTCATATACAGTACTAGATTTTTCTGTAATTCTTTCCCAAAAACCCTTAGGTATCTTGGTTTTGGCTGTGAACTCCATGGGCTATTCAGACTGATACAGGTGAAACAAAAATAATCTTTTTAATGTTTTCTTTTTTACCCAGAACTCTTTACAGCTGCCTGAATGTACCCTTTTCTTTGGGTTAGTCTTTAAGTTGTCGTATCTGAAGTTTTGCATTTGTTTAGCATGCAGTTGAACTGAGAGCGCGTTGTATTCTATTGTTCATAGAGTACAAGTGAAGGTGCTCGGAGTAGAGAGAATTGAATTGCACTAGGCAGCATTCCTTCACATTATAAATTGTACTTTTTGGAAAGGTTATTAATTTTGATGGGTCATGATATACTTTCAGTATAAGTAGAAGATTTTTCCTTTCTGATGTTTATTCATTTTGCAGTTTATATGCTGTAAAATGAGACTCTTTTTTGTTTGTTTCATAGATATTTTAGGTCTATGAAATGAAACCCTCTAAAAGTCATTCTGACAGGATTGACAGATATGGGGATAGGGCTCAGCTGCTATAGGCTTCTAAACTTGATGACAGCCTTAAAATAAATAATCAAGTAGCGTGTGGAAGGGTAGTTGAATGTCAGTTTTTAGTTGGTTGTCAGAATAAAGACTGTGTTATCACTGGCTGCTGCAGGGCAAAATTATGTTATTTCTTATGCTTCAAACTTTGCCCTTGTTATTCTGGGATGCTCATCACATGGACTGGCAAATGATAGGTAACATTTAGGTTGTAAACAGATGCTTTTTTGTGGGTCTTCATAGTGCATTCTGGTTAAGTTTTTGTTCAGTAAGCGTTACACTAGCAATAACAGATACTCATCCACACTTTTTAGTGGGAATTTGCACACCCCAGAACTGTATTACTTCTGGCCTGGATTATTTTGTGGTATTGAAAACTTTTTAGTTAAAAACACACACACACCAAGGAAAAAAAAAAAACAAACACCACTAAAACACAAACAACCCAAACACAGCAAATGATCTTTGTCTTGCATCAGTTTAGAAGTGATTGTGATGTATTATTTGTTTTATATAAATGCTTTACCTGCTAATGCATGTTAAGGCTATAAATTGCCTTTTCTCTCTGGTTTTTATTTTGTTAGTGGTCAATCTAATGTTAGAAACATTTTGTCAATATCAGTAATTACTTGCTAGCGATCATATATTACTGTGATTTCTTTCTCACTCAGGAGGTAATGACTTGGTAACATCAGTTCCTAGAGGGTTTTCCAGATAGCGCCAGCCCTGGGTCTGGCTGTTGTTAGAAAGAAAAGGAATGAAACAATTAAGAGACTTGGTTTTGACGTCCTACAAACATGTCTAATAGACTTGTGCACAATTATAGCACAAGACAATTATGTAAGAGACTATACATAGCTATACTTAAATGAGATATGAAAGCATGATGGAAAAGTAGTATGTACTAAGGCTTGTCCTTCAGTTTCCATTCAGAGGTCTTAATACAAGTAGAAATGCCATTATGAAGTGGAAGACTGGTTCAGGCCATGGTTCTGGTATTAATACATACTTTTGAATCCTAATGACTGTGGATTTCTGCTTTTAACTTTGAAGTTCCTGTTGTTTCTTGTCTGCCTATGAAGATGATAGCATTTGCATATGTGTACATTTGTCTTGTTTTGAAGACACTGGAACCTGTACACGTACAGAAACTGTTTAACTCTCTGATCAGCAAGTTGCTTGTCCTTCATTGCATTTTTATCAGTGAATTTAATGATGCAAAGACAAAATACTGGGCAACAATAGGTAATGAAAATAAGTTTATAAGACAAAGAATTGGGTTCAGTACCTACACCACCTACTCTTCTTTCATTGGAACTGAGGATTTTCAACCTTCCCATCTATAAGTATAATTATAAATATAAAATTCCCACATCTACATTTAATGCTGTGGAGAAGGTGCTCAGTGATGAAAAAAAAATCCTAAATGGAAATAAATAAGGTTTATTTTCTCTACTTCTTAATGAACAAACAAGACCAAAGCTGTCTTTGTGTCACATGAATGCTTACCTCTCTTAACTTAGGGCATGTCTATATCCTTCAAGCTTTCTTCTTTTCAAAGATAGACTGTGTAAGGATAATAATTGCTTCTTAAAACATAACTGCTTTGTTTCTTCTTCTCTTTCTTGTTCCTACTTCCCTCCTCCTGTACAGTGGGGCGGATTATTATGACTATGGCCACGGACTGAGTGAAGAAACGTATGACTCTTACGGTGAGTAGCTTTATGAGCTGAATGACTACAGCAGTAGACTTTTGGAAAAACATAATCAAAAAAGAATTTCCGTAAGGCAAGCTTCAGTTCTACAGTGGATAACAGCTGTTCAGGGATTCCTGCACCGTCACAGAGCTCCTCATGTGGTTATTGAGAAAAATACCGAAGGAGGCTTCTGTGGTCTGTTAGCTGATATAGTCATGTGAAAAAGAAAATCTAAATCACATTGCAGCTAGCATTTTCACATCACATTCAAAGAGATTTAAGAAAAAAGAATGGGGGGTTAGGACCTTTTCCAGGAGCTGTTAGCAGCTGAAAGCAAATCCCTCTAGTGTGGCACAGCTGGCATTGAAACTTGGTACAAGGTAAGAATATGCTGAAGTTCTCAGCTGAATCAGGGCCTAACTGAATGCATTTTAGATGTGTATGATCTTTTTGTATTAGCTCATTTTCACGCATCGGTCTTGTGAAATCAAGCAGGGAGTCATTATGTAAAGTTTATTAAAGTACTTTAGGTAGCTAATAGATGTGAGGGTGGTGGGTTGCTCATATGGAGACAAAACAATGTGTAATGAAGCAAACATGCTAGTGGTAAAGATCACTTTTTTTAAGCTAGAAGCGTGGTAGTGACAGATTTAGTTAAATCTGTTATGGATTAGAAGCATAAAGCATGTTAAAAGGCATCTTTGCTTAAGGGATAAATGCTAAATCTCTGGCTAGAGATCAGAGAAATATAATCTAGATCACTCAAATCTCAAACATTTGAGGATTGTTAGTAACTAGTGTAAAAGAGTTCTGATTCTGGGTAGTGGATGCTTCAGTGATTTTAGTGTTCTACTTAAAATTTTCCGTGGTGTATTTCTTGAACTCCATTTGGAAGTGCTTTCTGCTGAGAACTAAAATGATCTCAACTAAGTTGTTGTGATAAATGCACCTAATACAGAAGTTTGCTCAATGTCATCTGCTTAAACTAATTATTTTGCTTAAGGGGAAAGTCAGTTCATCTAAAGAAGTCACTTGAAATTCCTCTGTCCCCCAGCACTTTCAATTCGTCTTGATAGATATACAGCTTAAATCTTTATTTCAGCATTGAAATAAGCTGTTTGCCATTATAAGCCTGATATTTCTAAGACTATTTTATGAATGCAAATGATGGGGGCAAAAAATGTATGAAACTTCTTAATGTAGATAGAGTTGACTGATTGGGGAAAAATGTGGATTGCAATATTTAAGGTTCAAAATATGGATTTTTTCATTGCTTTTGCATTTAAAATTGGTTTTCTATTTATCAAAGCACAGCCACTCAGAATATTAAGTGATGTATTTACTCAAGTTGAGAGGAAAACTATAAATACCTTGAAGAATGATTATGGGTTACAGCCGCTGAAGTTCTTGCGCATACAAATAGTTATACACTTTATTTCTTAACTAGCTGATCCTCAAGTCCATCCTTAAATGCAGAGTTAGATACTAATAATCATCCTTACAGCATGTAAAGAACATTAGGTGCCTTGGACTAAAATTCATAAGACTGCATAGTGAGCAGGTAGTTGCCTAGTGCTGGCCAGGAGGAAACACAGTTTTCCAGGAGGTACCTGGACTTCTCCTCTTCGGAGAAGCTCAGGTGCCAATCCAGAGGATGTAGGAAGAATATCAGTATTTTTAGGGTTCAGAGCTATGAATGGCACCAAAATGAAAACTGATAAAAAGCAAGCTGACTCTTTACCCTACTCATTTGACCAGTTGCTTGAAAAGAAGCAAGTATTACCCTTAAACTGTAATGAAGACTGCTTTTTCCCTTTGAAACAGTTCCTTGCAGTGGTTCTTAAAAGCTAGGATATTTTTAATTCTTGTTCCTCAGCCAAGTGCCTTTACTGTTAGGCTAGGGTTCTTTTCCTTGCTTAATATAAGCCTTGCTTTCTGTGTGATGAAGCAGCACTTCTTATGTATGTTATTCTGTTATTAGATTCCTGTGGAACTTGCCTGAGGTACAAATTTAATTCTTTTAGCCTTAAACCAAACCTGAACTTGTTCCTTCTACCTCCCAGGCAAATGTTCTGACCACCTAGGTGTGATATATAACCTTGGCTCTGCAGGCCACCACCTACGTTTTTAAGAATAAAGTAGCTAAAATGAGACTTCACTGAAGAGGTTGTGAAATTGGACCCTTGACTTATGGGATTCTTGTCACCTAGTTTCAGATATCTACTGTCTGAGGAAGTTACCTTACCATTTACAGTAGTACAGGGGTTCTTTGACTGTTGACTGGTTGGTTTTTTTTTTCAATTTACTATAAAGACAGATAAAGTGATGCCTACATTCTAGGTTACCATAACTAGTCATTTGGATTCTACCCTTAGTTTCTGGATTGTGTTGGGTTTACTTGGACACCTGTCTGCTTAGGGCAGGGCAGTTCTCCAAAAGTAGATGTGGAAGCACAAATGCTATTTTCAGGTGTGTTTGCCTTTTGTGTGTTTTTGTTTTTCCCCTCGGGCACTACTCTTATTCGTTTCCTTGATTAAAGTGTAGCTAAGTACTGTTTCACTGTACCCTGCATTTGGTCCTATGTCTTCTCTTTTGTTATATATGCATGGCACAGTAGGTCTGAATCTCATTTAAGACAATACTTGCTAATTTTTGTTAATATTTATTACTGCTAAAATGTGGTCAGATTATGAAGCATTAAATATAACACAAGCTTTTCACAAACTTTTGTTGTCAAAATTCAAACAAGCAATCTTCCTTGCCCTTCCAATTTTGTTATAATCTGCCTTCCTATTTCTTGCATTTTTTGGAAGTGTATGTTTACACTGAAGTCAAATATTGCCCCTAGATTATTAGAAGCCACAGGTGTTTGCAGTGATACTTCGAGACTTTTCACTATTGGACTGCATATTTGAATTACGCCTAAATTAGTACTGACGCAAAGAAACTTATTTCTGAGGGTAGCTTATTTGCTTATACATAATTCATATCCTCCATTCATTTCATCCTAGCATAATTATTTGTAGGTCTGCCGCTATAGCTGGCATTTCTGTGTATCTGCAACAAGCAGGTCCAGCCGAATGCCAGAGCCCTAAGTACAGGCCATTAGCCTGTCACATTCCCTGCTGTTATGCACTGAAAAAGCATTGTGGCGTAGCTCACGTAGACGTGTTCTACCCAGATTTTTTGGTTCAAGTGTTAGACCTCACTTTATATACCTTGGTTTCAGTAAATAAAATGTCACTATCTAATTCACAGTTAAATAGGAAAAAAAATTACTACAGCATCCGAGAACATTGGAAGGAGTCTAACTATATTTTCCCTTCTTGTAGGGCAAGAAGAATGGACCAACTCAAGACACAAGGCACCTTCTGCAAGGACAACAAAAGGAGTCTACAGAGACCAGCCATATGCCAGATACTGATTGTACTGTCTGATGTTGTGAAATATCCAATCTCCACCAGTCCTGTATACTGTTCAAAGTAATTTTTTCTATGAACAATCCCTTTTTATTAAATCAAAGCGCTTAAAAATCTGAATGGATGGACTGAACTTAAAATATTTTGTTGAAAGAACAACCTGGACATAAAGATATGTAAAACAAGGAACTTTGTTTTTTCCAAACTGTATTTGAAAAAATAGGTGATCAAAAAAAAATAACCTTTGATTAACTAGTGTTAAACAAAAAATAGGTTTACTAAATATGTTAGTCCATTCTTTTAACGTAAGCGTAACCTTTTATTTTAAAGGTTTTCAAGGATTTAGTTTTTAGTTTTTATTTTCAGCCATTTGCTAGTTTTTCTCTTTGCAAACATGCGTAAAAAGGGAAGCAAATTACAAATGCAAATAATGTGGTATTTTGTAACTCAAGTCTTGAAATGTTCTGTAGTGTTAAGCAAAGTTTTACCCTTGCTTGATACTAAATAAACTTTTGAAAGAAAATCAGTGTGTGTGAGATTAATTTTATGTTTTATCTTATAATAAAACTTCATAAATAGTAGTAAACAGGGAGAAATACGTTTAACAGTGATCAGCATAAAAGGCTCATATTAAACATTGCGCAACTTCTTTAAAAAATGGTATAAACCTAAATGTATATATATATTCACAGTAGATATAAATGCTGTTTAAAGTATCCAAATGGTATGGATCTGCTTGAGTGCCACATTAAATCAAAATCTTTTTGTTAAAAATGGTTTAAAATAGCTAATGAATTTTCTGAAAAAGATGTGACTAGTTTTCATCTTGTTGAGCATTTTTTCACTAGTGCAACTTTGGAATTTTTATGAGAATTTTGGTACGTTAATGACCACCTCGCTCCGTGCTGGAAGCAATAAACACAAAGCTTTTAAAGACTTTCTGACTTGACTAATTGAGGTCGCTTTCGTCAGAGGCAGAGGATGTGTAACCCTTAAAACGGTCTTCATTTGCAAAGGTAAATAAATCAAATAAGATTTTAATCTCAATTTATCTTAATATAACCAATAAAACAGGGAGGCTACAACTTAGAAAGTTTCATTTTAGAATGTAGGAAAGACTTTAAGGACACCTAAATTCTCATTTTAAAACGTTTAATTTGTGTTAGTAATCTAAAAAGCCTTAGCTTAGCTAGTTAAATTTGGACAAACTATGCCCTATTAAACAACGGTAAAACCTCATAACCAATAGTTTGTAATATATTATTTTTCCATAAATTCTAGTAACTTAAACATTACAAATGTTATCTAAAGCTTTTTGTTAATCATTAAGTTTCTATTAATTATAGTTTGCTTTACATTGTTTTCTTTAGTTTTTATTTGAAAATCTTTGAAATTTAGTAAAAATATCTTTTTTTTTTTCTCTTGTCAGGAAACCCACCTCCTTGGACAGCCAAGAGAACAAAAACCTTAATCTTCTGATGCTTTGGTAGGTATCTCTTACTCATTTGTGAAATTATTAGAGACATATGGAGCTTTCGATCAGGTCCTTTATTCTTTATATACACATGGTTTTAATTTATGTAGTGATTACAGGTACTGAGCTGGAGGCCAGCAAAAATCATTGGCTATATTCAGTTCTGTTGGGGAAAAGTCATAGTTTTAAACTATCATTAAACAGGACATTAACCTGTCCCAGTGTGTGGACACTGTCCTCTGGCTCTTTGTTTATTGAAAAGTAAATGTAGCTTTGACAACATTTAAACCGATTACGTATTTTGTTGGACAGAGGAAGGTGAAAGAAAATGAATGTAATTTTATGCTAGTAGTGTTCAAATGGGAACTTAACACTCTAATCTGGTCAGCAAACATGTCTAAAATGGATTTCCAAAGCTGAAGAAAGCGTTTTGTGGAATGATTTTCGAAGTCAAGCATTTCTGCACAAGGAGCAGACTGATTTTTGGCACAAATGAGAGAGAACAAATCCATTGAGAAACATTAGCTGAAGAATAGCTAGCTCTACTGTTTCTGGTGAATTCAATATATATAGTAAGAAATAACTGTATTTGTGCTCAGACTGTGTATATTTCTTTATATATTCTTTATTTCCTACTTGGAACGGTAGTTCTTCCTACTAACCTCATAATCTCGGTGGCTTTAGTTGACATCGCTTAGATAAATGGAGCTCTGTACTTTGAAATGTTGCATACGTTGCACTGCCTCTCTGTACCACAGTGAATTTAAGAGACTCCTGTCAAAGGCTAGAGGAACTTCTTGTACACACAAAATGGCTTTAGAACAATTTTGAGAGTATTTTAAAGATTTAAAGCAAAGGACTCTTTTAAGATTAGGAGACTCTCTGCCCTCTGGGGATCAAAGGGCAAAGATTTTATACCAGCTGCTAGAACGGCTGTTGGAAAACTGGGTATATAAATATTTTTAAAAATATTTGTAATGGAATTGGCCAAATCTCTATTTCTGTTCACATCTTAAATCACATAATATGATGAGCTACATAAGTCATAACAGGTTTTCAGTTGCAAATATGAAGTTTTATATTAACCATATACAATGAAACCTGATGGGTTGAAAGTAAAGTATCTACCAGCAGGGATGGCTGGTAGACGAATAAGTGAATCAGAAGTGACTTCAATCTTCTGTAATATTTATCCAACTCTGTTTTTTTAATGACATCTTTCCTTAGTGCTGCCTGTATGGAGGCAGAATGCATTAGCACGCATTTATGCCACTCTCCTGCTACTCTGCCCTATAAAGTCCTATAAATCCTTAAATTGTGCCAGGTTCCCTTTTGGAGGAGGGTGGGACAGTGTGTCCCTGTCAAATCATTCAGAGGCTGTTTGGGTGGACCGTGTGTGACAGGATGTCATGTGACTGGATGTCACAGGTGACAGGAGTAAATTAAAAGGCAGTTCCCCTCGTGACTAGGAGCACACCCATCCTATGGTCAGAAGTGATTGTCACGTGGCAGATGTGCTTCTGACAGAAGGTGGAGTAGTCTGTGGCCCTCTGGTGCCCCAGTTAAGTAGCTGTGGCCCACCTTGACAGAAAGGTTAAGCATTTTAGTCCAATTTTATTTGTTCTTTTAATGAGTTGCAAGATCTAAATTTGATACATCTAAAAAAAAAAAGTCTGCATCTATTGAGCATGATAGTGGAATGAATTTTAAATCCATTAAGTCTTCCTTTTTCCAGTGCTCCGCATTGATACACCTTATTTCTCCTAAGAAAACGTGTTTTCATATCTCTTAAAAAAAAAGTTATTTAAATTCTCATGTCCTACATGTGTGTACAATGAGCTACACCAGTTCAAACAGCTGGTATGAGATATTCTTAGAAACTACATATTTGCAGTACAAAACTCCTCTTGACAGTTCCTGAAATAACACGCACTAGCATTGTGTTCTGCTACTGCATATCTGGGTCTCTTTTTTCCTCTGGAGTAATCTATGCAAAGAAATCCATTAGGTTTTGAAGAGAGGGAAAAATAATCTAAAAAGATCCCTGAATTTAAAAAAAAAATAATCAATGAGGAAGGCAGCCTTTCTTTCATTGTGACAAATGAACCTAGGAGTGTTTATCCATTCTAGTAGGATTTTGTGTTCTGACGCTGGTCAATTTCTGGGTCTTACTGGTCAGACAAGAAATGTTAATGATTATAATTAACCATATCATTAATTTGCCTTTATTGAACCTTTTTATCACATTTGCACTGAATTTCAATGATAGCAATTTCTGCAATGGTTTCCATAAATCTACATTTGTTTATTATATGCATAATTGCCTGATCTCACTGCTTATAATCTGGCAGCCTTCAAAGAATTCATAGTTGATAGTCTCGGGATATATACAAATAAATTATATTTTGCTCTTTTTCAGGAACTTCTGCCATGTTAATTATGGACTGCTTAGAGCATTGTACTTACCCGCGTGCCTAGACAACAATCAGACAGGCTACGGAGTATGAAAACCCTGCTCTGTATTTCTTGTATTAAAGCCTTAAAGTGTATAATATTATACACTTTTAAAAATAATTGTATATTTAAACTCTTAATTGTTTAGTGATGCAACAATGTTTTATTTGGAGCTCAATAAAGAATTTTCATCTAAGTTCCTGTTACAAAGCAATAATGCAGCTTCATGTTCCATTTAGTGATTCTTTTTAGCCTTATGCAGCAAGTTTAAGAGAGTGTGTGACGTCTCATGACCAGAATTTAAATGCTTTTGGAAATCGCTTGTCTAATGTATGAACAACATGGATAAGTTAAAATGAAGATCGGTGATTTATGCTGAAGCTTTTCTTATTAGCTAATTGTAAACAGATCTCAGAATAAGACTTGGGTAGAAATGATACTCCAACTTCTATTTCCTTCAGAAACTTGTATAACATGAAGGCATTTTAGTCCCTGTCAATTATACTATGCTGCTTATTCTCTTTCACTTGGTGTTTGATGCGTAGAAATGTTTTCTCTAATATACAGTCACAGGTTTTCTAGTAGTAGTCTTGGATGAGGCTTTTACACCTTGGTAAATCTTGTATCGAACAGTCAAGTTTCCTCAGTGCTTTTTCTGTTTTATATTAATTGTGATTGTGATAATTTGTAACAGAAATAAAATTCTGATAATTTAATTTCTTGTGGTTTTTCCTAAACACTGCTTGCGAAGTGTGAGTGTCCCATTCCTCAGTTATGTTTCCATCAGATGCATTTTCCCTCACTAATCTCAAATTCATCCGAAGAAAAGCATAGTTTGGGTCTGTCTCATTTATTTTATTTTGAAAATAAGCAGGATCACTTAATAGCATCACACAAAATGCCTCTTCTCCAACATATATTCATAACTTCTAATACATATACTGACTGTTGAAGAACAGCTTTGAAATTTATGGGGATATAGAAAAAAACTAAGATTTCCTATTAACCCTGGCACTGGTCAAAGTGTCTTGAGTAAGATATCGCTTTTAATAGATGAAAAAGCTTTTACAGTGTAAAAAACAGTCTCTATTTTTAACCTTCAGGTATTTAAGGTGACTTTATCAGTTAATCTCACAATCTGGAAAGATTTTCCCTGCCATCATCTTCCACTGTACTACAACTGCATGTCTGTAATGTTTTCCACAGCAAGCAATAGTGATTATTTAAAGAAGCAAAATCCAAAGAACTTTGAATCAGCGCACGAGATGTATCGTAATGGATTCCCTTCAGACTGACAGGCAGGAACCTCTGATGTGGAACAGCACCTAACATTTTATATGCTAGCCAGGTATAAAAGTTGTATATAGATACTGTGAGGGGAATTTAGATGAGAACGCAATTTCACTTGCTGTAATTTGGACTCGACATCAGGATTGCCAACACAATCTCATTTGAGGAGCGTTATGAACTATTTAATGAGTGAAGTATCAAGCCTTCCACTCCAGAGTCATGAACAAGAGAACTTCTTGATGTCAATGCTAAAATATTTTGCTAGTGTGACTTATCTTAATATGTGGCCATCAAAGCTATCTAGCAAATTAGGTAATTTTTCTGAGATCTTGTCTGATTACTGAGTGGCCTAACACACGGACTGTTAGGGTCCAGTTAAAGTGGGTTCACTGCAGACCACCCAGCTGTTAGTCTTGCAAATACTTTGCTTGATTTCACTAAACTTGAGGACTGGCTGTTTCTGTGTTTTGAAGGCTGGGCTTCCTTTCTGCTGGTTTTTATTGTCACTATGTAGACACTTATATATCTCTTGTGATTGTGTTTTGAGTGAGGTCTGGATATCATTGGAATAAGTTTTGTCATTCATTTCAAGAGGCCACGTATATATGTGCATCCTGCCTGTGCTGGCATTGATGGCTTCAGCCTACGCTGTGAGACAGCCCTGATGATCCGTTCTGTGACACCAGTTCTACCTGACATTGCCTTACTTAAAGGTTTTGAGCAAGGACATGAGCCCACTGCTTCAAATGAGTTGTCTAGTCTACATCACAGACTTTAAGGTAGTGTTTACCTTGATGTGGGGTTGTCCCCACATTTAGGTACATAATAAATGCATGAAATAATATTCAATGACTGTATGTATTAGAATTATCCTTGAGGTCACATCTTTCTAAATGATGCTGGAGGGCGTACTTTTCAAGTTGGAACTTCTCATCCTTCTGGGCAAAGGAACTGAATATAATTTAAAGTTCAAAATGTGAAGTTAAAATATATATAGAATGATTGCTCATAAATAGGACCAAATCTGCCCATGAGTGGTTTTGCTTCCAGTTCTCCACAAAGGACTTTGCAGTCTTTTTTACTAATTTAGCATTATAGTTGGGTCTTTGTAGTAGGTTCACAGCTGTGTGCTGAAAGGCCCAACTTACAGTATAATTTCCAGGTTTCCAGTGTCCAAGAACCTCAGTACTGTTGCAGCTGAGTAAATGCACACCAAGAATCGGAATATCTTTTAAGTTTATGAAAAGATTAATTGGATGAAAGGGCTAAGAATTATTTTCACAAGCTCAGCAATTTTGTCCAAGACAGCTGCATTTGTTTAATGGGGAGAAAAACCCCTTTGGTAATGGAAATTATTGAAGGTATTTAGTGTTAAAGCACATATTGCTAAGATGATAAATGTTTGTGCAGCCTCAGATACTTCAATGAGTTTGCAGTGCATTGACCCTAGTCTTCAGGCAGGCTTTCTCTACGATTGCAAGTCAAGAAAACATCTCTTGCAAACTTGGATTTTAAAAAATGCTTAGAAACTGTAGCCGAGGGCAGAAGTAAAGCTGCTTTGCTGTGTTGTTCTTTTTTAGGTTCCTCTCTGGGAAAGTATTAAGAAAGTATGAAATGTCAACATTCCTAAAAATAGCAAATTAGGGAATAGGCTTAATGGAAACTTACACTTTTCAGTCAAAGGTGTACTTGAAAATTGTGAAATTAAAATAATCTAGATTTAATAATGGTATATCACAAAAAAATCTCAGGATTCCTTATATCCAGTAATCAAAATGACTCATGCTCTTTCAAGATAGAAAGCTACTGAGCTAGAATTCCTGACTAAACAAGGTTCCGCTCATATTACCCTCAGAGAAATCGAATGTAAATCAGTCCTTGGAGCTGAGTTTCTGCCTTTGCAAAGCTAAACACTTATCCAGTTCTTTATGCCTCAAACCATTTGGTATAGCGTACCTTAAATGATCTTTTCTTTATAGTCTTACTGAAACTTAGAATCTAGAAAGAAACTTTTCACCTGAAGTGAAATGCTGGCTCCTTTGTGAAGATAAAGGGAAGTTGTTTTTTACTGACCCCCATAGACTGTTGTTTTTTTCTCCCTGTTATACAAAACACAGTGAACTACTCCAAGCGCTTACTCAAGCAGCAACCTACGAACTCAATAGCTCATTGTCTTCTATGGCAAAAAAGTAAGGGGTAGCGTGCTATTGCTGTTGATCTGTTTGAGAGACGCCCTACACATCTCATGAATACAAAACACTTTTTATTCATTTGATAAATTGCCTTGTTTCTTTATTCTTCTACTAAGAGTTGGGGTTTCTTAATGTGGAGGTGGCTGTTTCTTGTGTGTTTCTTAGAGAAAATATGCATATTCAACCTCACATAATTCACTACTTTTATTAAGGATATATTAAAAAAAGAAGGAAAATACATTTGTCTCTGAATTCATTGTTCTGATAAAGCAATTATCGGCTCAAAACTCCATGGATGAAGATGCTCTTGCAAATAGTAACAGACTGCTACAGGATTACATTGCTAAACATACATGCACAGACTGGGCTTTTACTGAATCATTTTGCAATGTTTGTATCACAATATAAATATTTACTGCTTTAAAAATTCAGTAGACCCTTCAGGATAGTTAATTACAGGCTTGAAAGCAAATGAGAAGACCAAGTATAAACTATGGTGAATGCTGCCTATATGCATATTGGAAGTCATCTGACTAATGATGATGATCAGAATTATCCACATGTGAAAATGAACCTTATTCTATTTAGCATGTTTCACTTTTTTTTACAGTACTTGAGGCTCTAACTTGAAATGGCTTGAACAGAAAATTCCCTTAGAAATTTAAAATATTCCAGTGATGATTTTCTCATACAGCGCATTAATAACAAAAGTGTGTGTGTTTTTTTCATTGTTTGCTTGAAGACTATGTTATTGTTACATCAGAAACAGAGTCCCTCTAAGACTGACAGAATTAAGGAAGCAGAGGTGATCCTCTGGCAGTTACTCCTCTTGAAAGATCCGCGGGATAAATGCAGAAGGAATTGTGGTAAAGTTTTTGGTATGTTTTTCAGTGGCGATATTGAGTCACATTTACTTTTTCATTACACTCTACAGATTTGAGAAAATGAAAAAAATGAGCATATGACACAAAAGGAAACTGGATGGGGAGGGGGGGCAGGAATGATAGATTGTTAAAAAGCAATCTAAATACCAAAATCCATTTTGGATTTAAAATTCTGGAATGGAGCGGGAAAGCCTCCATATTCCAGAGCATATCTTCCCTGAGCTAGCTTGGGAAGCCAGGCAACAGCTGCTAATCTTTAAAATGTCATTTTTTAGCATAGTCTATTCCAACAATTAGTCCCTGGAGTTCACTCTTAGACACATTTGATGTTAGGAAGTTGAAGTGATGCATCTTAGGTCAGAACGATAAGAGAAACATAGGTCATAGGCGTGGTCTATGATAACTGCCATTTTCTTTCTACCCATATCTAGCTGGTCTGGCATTGGAATCCATCACATAGTAGCAATAACTTCATTAATTTTTGGTGATACCCTTCAAAGGCATAAGCAGATAATTTTTGTGAATGCTGCAATCAGTACCCCTTTGAAAGGTCACTTTCTGTACTTGTGAATAATATTTATATGCATGTGTACACAATCTAACGTATTTGGTAAGGGCTCTTCAGAAGAATAATGCAAAGGACAGAAGATGTTATCTTACTGTGAGAGACTAAAAGCTTGGTTGTGGTTTATAATTGCTTGCACAGGGAGAAAATAACAAGTACTAAATTACTCTAATCTACTAGTGAAAAAAGTGAGAACTAATGCTGAGTGTAAAAGCCCTGCAGTTTTAAATGAGAAATTAGGCTCAAATGAGAGTGATTAACTACAGCAGCAAGCTACATTCAGAAGAATGGGCTTCTGTTGGTTTTCCTACATAGCAGACTAGACTGAATGATCTAATAACTGTGTCTGAATTTGAAAATTGTGGATCCAGGATTGTTGCATAATTCTAACCATCACAAGAAAAGTGCTTTTTTCTGATTTGCAGGCTAGTAGGGTAATCTGTGAGGACTAAGATGATCAAAATACCTCTTATTAACAAGGATTAATTCTCCATTTCTCTACATGTGTTATTTATATGTTATGCATGTCTTACTGCCTTTACAAACAGTGAAAGCGATCTAAGTCAATATTTACTGATACTAACATACCAACGCAACTCTTGTTCGTCATGCAAGCAACATTTAGAAATCTTGTCTATTGCTGCGGTTATCTTGCAAATTATGCTTTGTGAAAAACAGCATCTACATATTAAGTTAACAGAAGTCTCTAAAATTTGCTAAAGAAAAGAAACAGGTTAGACTTTTCAGTTCTGGTTTATGTACGTACAACTCGGCAAATTTTTCACTGGTTGCCCAGGCTCCCCTTATAGTCAACCAAGAGAAACAAGCTCAAAGGGTATCTCATCTTTTTGAGACACAATAACAGTGAGATCAGGTGACTCACCCTCTGAAAGCGCCTGGCTCTTCCCCCTTGACTCATGGGGCTGATTAAAATTATTTGCATATTTAAACCTTAGATGCCTGAAGTGAAGCGTGTTAAATCCCACTCATATTTCTGTTCCAAATCCAGCTTTGTTGATACCTTGAAAAAAAGCAGCATTTGATGGGGTCTGAGAAAAATAGGTGCTTGGAGGAAATCACTGAAGACAGCTCTCATATTAACGTGAGCAGAAGATGTGGTTTGCTATTCCAAATAGGCAGGAGTAGGTAAGAGGATGTGTATGTAATCGTGCTTGTTACTTGCTATCTGTCTGTCCTTCTTTCCATCCTTCCTTCAGCAAAAGTTTTATGTTCTGCTAGTTGTAAGCAGAAAAGAAGGGTGGACTGTCTTTTGGTTGCTTCTGCTCCAAATGTTTCTGTGACATAGATGTCTTAGTATATATATCTATCAGTATGTTTTCCATACTCAGTGTTTGTTTCCAGAGCCAGTGTTTGTTAAACATGGCTACAGGTTTTTGTTTGTTTGCAAGCATCTTAAATCTAAGGATTAACTAGAATCTTGGCCGAGAGGACTTGTACAAGAGGGAATATATAGTCATGTTACAAATGTTAGTCACTGCTTAAAGGAAAGGTTTAAATGGAATGGGCTGAAGGAAAATCTAGAGACTGGAGAATTAATTTGAATTTCTATGCATAAAATCTGAGAACAATAGGAAGTAAAAGATTTCCCATTTCAGCCCAGTGTCTGAAAGATTAGTATCCAGCCCACACTAATAACCATTAGATGGTACACAGAGCAAAAATGAAAACCTCCAGTGTACTTATCCAGTATCCAGAGCTGTTTAAATAAGATTACGTCTCCTTTGGAGTATCTGCAGGAAATCTTTTAACTAGGAAACAGAAAATAAGCAGCTCTTCCGCTAATGGAAATCTAAGACTCCATACTTCTGTGGTTCTAAACATTTAAGGAGTTCACTAACTTTCAAACACTGTTGTATTAAGGAAGAGGTGAAGCATGTGATCATTTTGCGTTATACAGAAGAAGAGTCAAAACAAGCCTGGATTTTATCGAGTGCAGTATTCCTCAGGAACTAAAATTTTCCCAGAAAAATATTGGTTTGCAGGAAAACATATACTGGGAACCTGGTTTAATTTTAAAATAAATTATTTCAAAATTTTTTAAAAAAATATTTGTATTTTTAAAGCATGACTTTCAGGCCATGCCTAGTGTTGCTAGGCCACTTAAGACATGAGAAAATCAATCTGGGAGGGAAAACAACAAAAAAAGTAGAAACGAATAGCAGGACGCTGACACAGAACACTGAAACTGTAGTCCTCTCTATTAATGTAGTCCTGGGCAGCCTGCCCTAGGTGTCCCTGCTTGAGCAGGGGGGTCTGGATAAGATGACCTCAGGAGCTCCCTTCCAACCTCCACCATTCTGTGATTCTGTAACACAGTAATGCCACTGTGATGGAGGCCTACCTGAATATAAGCCCTGTCCTGCAATGTATTAACTGTGTCTCCATCCCCCTTCTTCCTCCCTCCCCCCTCCAAACTGGTCTTTACAAGTGTACATATGGTGCACTCCATCCAGTTGTCCAGTACTGGCTCCAGTGTAGATCCCTGAGGCACACTGCAAGAAACTGGCTGCCACCAAAACTTCAAACCAGTGACCATTACCCTTGGAGTCCAGCTGTCCAGCTATTTTTTCAATACAGCCTAGTTTTCTGGTCACCTTGGAGTCCATCCAACCACCCTTCGCATCACCAGATTGACTGCAAGTTTTTCACTCTTGTAAAAGTACATGACGTTGACTGTTCTCTCCAAGTCTACCATGCCAGTCACCACAGAAGGCAACCAGGTTAGTCAGGCATAATCTGCCATTGGTAAATTCATGCTGGCTGTTCCTAGTTACATTCCTGTCCTTCACAGGCATGGAAATGTGCTTCTGGGTGGAATTGCTCCATAACCTTCTCAGAAACCAAGATCAGGCCAACCAGCCTGTAGTTTCTCAGCTCCTCATTCTTGATGATGGACATGACACCCAGGTATCAAGAACGTCATTCTTTTGCTTTATATTTGATTTTATATATGTCGGGAGAAAAAAAAAAAAAAGCGGGATCAATCTTCCCCAAATTTTTTCTGTATTCTTCATTACCTAGTTATTTGGCTTTTACCCAGCTGAAGGTAGTTGAGAGGAACCTAAAACAGGGGAGGTCCTTCCTCCTTTCCCTTCTGTAAAAATGCATGATGAGGTTAAAAATGTACTATATGCTTTCTTGTTGTTACTTTTTCTTCTCAAGTCCGTCACGGTAAAGGAGATATTTACATGTCTTTTTTTTTTTTCCCTCAGACAACAGGCTTGGGACCATTACACCAGTTTTCTTCAATGCAGTTTTGAAAGATACTGTATGAATCTGTGAGCTTTTTCAAAGGTGTTTACACTGTCAGGGAGTGCAAATCCCTCCACTTTATAGCAAAGCTTATGTGCTTTAGATATTTTGGACCCACATCATGTGATGTGAATTCTGTACTGTGGTGGTTCTGGGTTTCTTTATAGACAGCTGTGACAGAAAGCTATGGAAGAAAGGGAGAGACAGGTGTGCCAGGTATGATTTGGCTAGCCCGAGGAACATGAGAGCAGTCTTTTCCTATGCTAGAAGCCTCATTTGGTTGTCTGAGGTTAGCTGACACACATGACCGTTTTTTGAAATAACTGCCATTGTTAATATAGTAATAGAATTAATTCAGTAATGAATAAACACACTAAATATTAAGTACATGCTCTCTCCTCTGACTTCTCTCTTTTGCAGAGACTGTAAGTGAGCACATTACAAATAAGTTCCCAATGATCAGCATATGTTAGTAGGAGTTGACTTCCCTGTGCTACCCCACTACCAGACCCATTGTTGTCATTCACTGACGATACCCCGTTCTGCTAATTCAAGTGGAGGATTGGGTAAATGGGAATGCTGTTAATCAGATGGTACTTGAGAAACAGTGCTACTTATTAATCATCCCTGCAGATCTTTTGTTCTACTACAGGTACATCTAGACAGCAAGCAACATCTTCAATTATAAGCAGGCATTTATTTTTCAAAGAGTTTCTTAGTATTAAAAAAAAAAAAAAACCACCACAAAAATCTAGTGAACTGTAATTTATTATTTACTTTCTTTTGAGCACCTGCAGCATTTCACATCTGGTGGGCAGAACATAACACTGCATTAGCTCTGTGAGTGTATTGTTCCTATTAGCTCTGTGTAGCAGGCTTTAAAATTTAAAAAGCCTCAGATATATTTTAGGACAGGCCTTCTGATCCATCTGTATCTTTCAAAAGAATGATAGTCAGAATTTTAAGTACCTGGTCATAATATATTATGATTAGGATGGAGTTTGATTAGGACAGAGCAAGCCTTAAAAGATTTACGGCTTTGATTTAGACAGCTACTTGCCCCAGTACAAGTCACCAGTCTTGAAGCAAATAGAGTTCAAAGTTTTGCCATTAGGGTCATATTTGCAAATCAGGGCTGCTATATTTATCCACAAAAAGCAGATCTCTTAAGCTCATGGGTCAAGATAAACACGGGGAGATCACTGTGATGGGTTGACCTTGGCTGGACACCAGGTACCCACCAAGCACTCTATCACTCCCCTCTTCAGCTGGGCAGGGGAGAGAAAATATAACAAGAGACTTCTGGACAGGGAGATAGATCAGCAATTATAATCACAGGTAAAATGGACTCGACTTAGGGAAATTAATTTAATTATTGCCAGTCAAAATCATGAGTAGAATAATGAGAAACAAGAACAAATCTTTGAACACCTTCCCCCTACCCCTCCCTTCTTCCCGGACTCAACTTCACTCCCGATTTCTCTATCGCCTCCCCGAGTGGCACAGGGGGACACAGGGAATGAAGGTTGCGGTCAGCTCATCACACCTTTGCAGCTCTTTCCTCCTCACACTCTTTACCCTGCTCTGGCGTGGGGTCCCTCCCACAGGAGACAGCCCCTCTCCGAAGGAAACAGTGACCCTGTGAACATCCACCTGCTCTGACATAGGGTCCTCCATGGGCTGCAGGTGGGTATCTGCTCTACCTTAACCTCCGTGGGCTGCAGGGGGCCAGCCTGCCTCACCATGGTCTTCACCATGGGCTGCAGGGAATCTCTGCTCCAGCACCTAGAGCACCTCCTTCCCTCCTTCTTCACTGGCCTTGGTGTCTGCAGGGCTGTTTCTCTCTCTCCCTCTTCCCTCCCATCTGCTGCGCAGCAGTTTTTCCCCTTGTTATATATGTTATCCCATAGGTGCTGCCTCCATTGCCACTGGGCTCAGCCTTGGCCAGCAACGGGTCTGTCTTGCAGCCGGATGCCATTGGATCTATCGGACATGAAGGAAGCTTCTGGCAGCTTCTCACAGAAACCACCCCTGCAGCCTTCCCTCCACTACCAAAACCTTGCCACATAAACACAATAAAATCACTCATCAATTATCATCACAGGCAGAACAGACTTGACTAGAGGAAAATTAATTTAATTTATAGCCAATTAAAATAGATCCACAAGTGAGAAGAAAGGCAAATGAAAACACCAGCTCCCCTCCACCCTCTTTTCCCCACTCCCACCTTCACCCCTTCCCTCCTGACTCCTCTCCCCACCCCGAGGGGCGCAGGGGTGGGCTCGGGGGCTGCGGTCAGCCCATCCCAGCCCCTCTCGGCCGCCCCTCCCTCCTCACACCCCTCCCTGCTCCCGCGCGGGCCCTTCCCCGGGCTGCCGCCCTTCAGGGACCCCCTGCTCCCGCCTGGGCTCTCCACGGCCGCAGCCCCCGCAGGAAACATCCCCCGGCTGCGGCGTGGGGCCCTCCCCGGGCTGCAGGCGGGGTCTCTGCTCCGGCGGGGCCTCTGCAGGGCTG
Organism: Phalacrocorax carbo; assembly: GCF_963921805.1. Lineage (NCBI taxonomy): Eukaryota > Metazoa > Chordata > Aves > Suliformes > Phalacrocoracidae > Phalacrocorax > Phalacrocorax carbo. Next base: position 7,911,590 of record NC_087514.1, on the reverse strand, counting down.
CGGGGGGTCCCTGCTCCGGGCCTGCACCGCCTCCTGCCCTCCTCCCCCTGCTCCGGCCTGGGGGTGCCTCTGCTGCTGCTCCCTCCTCGGCTTCCTCCTCCTGTGCCGTGTTTTGCCTCTGGCCCTTTCTGAAGCCCGTTTCCCCCCGGCGCCCCCAGCTCGGCTGAGGGGCCCAGCTGTGCCCTGCCGTGGGGCCGCTGGAGCCGGCCGGGACCGGCTGTGCCCGGCACGGGGCAGCCCCGGCCTCTCCTCACAGGGACCACCCCTGCAGAAGCCCAGTGCCTGGGCATGGACACCCCATCTTAAACAAATTTATTGTAGTCCCAATCTTTTGTTATCACTTTTTTAAGTGACTTTTGTTTTGTAACTTACAGTAGATATGATCTGTCCATTTCCAACATAGCAGAAAGAGTCAGGACCAGGAGTCCCACAGCCTTCAGGGTAACTGTCTCCTGCTGGCCCTATCAGTGCCCTGTCTCAGGGACCATCTGTTATTTCTCAGTCATCTGCAATAACTCTCTGAAATGATTTCTGGTCACGAGTTCTTTTTACTTACTGGCATGCTGTGCTCCAGGATCAATAGTGTATTGTTACGGTACTGCTGTGGTCATGCATAATGCTGTGCTGCAATAACATCCTGGGGATTAAATAAACTGAAAAAAAAATGTAATGGGTATTGACCTCTAGCTGAGGTTTGTCTGGGGAAATCCCTTGCTCCTATCTCATGTACCAATGTCTGATTAAGATATCTAAGCCTTACTGACCACGCAAAGCTTGAGATGGGTTGTTTAATTGCCTAAGTACTTAGGGCTACTGTACAGCAGATGAGAGAAGCAAGTCTGACTTCTGCATTGTGGCAGGTGGTGCTTGATATAGATCAGGCCTCCAGTGGGATGCAAAAGCGCAGTTTGACTGTGTCTAAATCCTTCACGTAAGCCTAAATTTTGCACATGAAAGCTACCTCTACCTCTCCTGAAGAGGCCCATATGTTAGTGACAGGGTGACATACTCCTACCATCCAAGGAAGTCATGCAAAGGCTAGCTGTGCAAAACAGGCAGCTCTTTGAGGACTTAAAACCTAAGGAATGTAGTAACAGATCACCAACCTCCTGTTTATAGCAGCAATTTGTGAGTCTCGGAAGAACTGCTTCCTTCTTTGGATGCCCTTTACATTTACCAATTCTTTAATTAGGTGTAGCAAAATTCCTTTATGGGCAAACCCATCATCACCTCCAAGGCCTCTGGTGAAGCTGGTTATTTGTCACTTATATTTCCATCAACTGCATTAATTTTTCACCCTGCACTCCCCACTTTGAGAGGCAAGTGTACCATATTGCTAAGCCTTCTCATGTTTATCCAGAGCCTGGTATTTATTATCTTAATTCAGGTCCCCATTGACTCCATGGGTTGCATAGATTTTGATTCATATTCAGATTGCTGCCTTTTCCTGATTTCTTTTTTTTGTTGTTGTTTTCTTTTTTTTACCCTTTTGGAAGCAACCCAAGTTATTAGTACATGAAACTCAGTCTCTAACCACATGTTGCTCCTCTATGAAAATGTATCTGCTGTTCTGACACTAGAACAGCACTCACAGCAGCAGTATCAGAGCAAAGGGCCCTCTGAGTTGGTGGTTGCCAGGCTTCAAATAAGATATCAAACTTCAAGCTTTGCCACACAGTGGTGTTTAAAGGCCCTGTGGTACAGGAAGGCTAACTCCCATCTCTGTCCCATTAATCTATGTTCCTGATGCGACTGTGCTTTCACACGTGATTTTTCCTTTCCTGTCAAGTTCCTGTGTGGCATCTCTATGTGGTGTTACACAGCAGCTTCTCTCTACCCCAGAGATAGCTGCATTTCAGCAGAAAATAAAGCAATTGCTGTTCTCCAAGCCTGTGAAATACCCTGAGAGTAAAGATCTCCTAATCTTCTGCTTTACTTGACATTAAAATCTTTTTCAGATATCTGCAGATTTAAAAGCCATGGTTTGGATGTTGGTAGGGATGCATCCTTAAATTATTATATCCCTGCAGAGGACTAGTTCTTTTCACCTCCCCCCACCCAGAAAAATAATTTAGTGATCTCTTCTAGAAGACACAGACTTTCAGGCTTACTAAATCAGACTAAATGTTTGCAATTAAATTTCAGTGTACTGGAGGTCATTTGTATTTGAAATTGAAAAAGAACAGCCTTAAGATTCTACCAGATGTGCTCCTCTTGCCTATTCTTGGATGAGTTATATTTAATTTGAGTTTGCGCTTATTTCTACTGTAGTTTTTTAGCTGACTTCCACAGTTTATACAAGAAGATCTGACCCAAATATTTTGGTAAAATTGGATAATAAGCAAGCAATCTATGATGCAAACATGTTAAAAAATATTTCAAAACACAACCAAACACCAAATATCTATTTTCTCAAGAAGGAAGATGCACCCTCTTGGCAATGTCACATAACACAGAATGAGGAGAATGAAGAAGCGACCTCGATGCAGATAACTCATTCCAGATTAGCCATGTGTGGTAGGCAAGGCTGCTCCTTCCTGTTGCAGAGAAAAATCCAGTCATGATCCGGTTCTTTTTTTCAGTATTAGCTGAAATTAGAAAATTATCCGCCAAAATACAAGGATGCTAATTTCCTAGACACTTGGGATCAGTTTTTGTGTACATGCAGCTCACCGGAAAAAGCTCTTCACACAAAGGCTTTCCATGCATATGAAAGCCTCTTTCCTGCTCTGTAATCTCCATAGCCCACTTCATCTTGGCAGCCTTACTTTCTTAGAATAAGGACTGCTGCAAGCAGGGGTTGGAAGTATCTCCACAATGTGGAATAGGTATCTGACATGAGAGGAGCGTTGTGTCTCACGAACAGGACAAGACATGGTCATCACTGACTTGGAGTGAGGTGGAGTGCTTGCCTAAAATGTGGACTTCAAATAATGAATCCAAATGAATCACAGGTATTTAAATAGGTTAATTTAAATGGATTAATTAAAAGTAATTAAATTTCATATGAGATTCACTGATTCAAAGTTGAACAGGCCATAAGAAGTAGTGAAAGGAGTCATCAGTTTCTCATGTGCAGGTGTCTAACAAAGTTTCTTTTGGTTATGATTTGCAATGGTTGCTCCACAAACCTAAGTTTCATCTCTGGAAATTGGCTAGTAAAACTCAATGAGCTGCATGGTGCCTGGTTTAGACTCTGAGCTGGACTCGGGGTGAGAGTATTTTAAACAGGAATATTTAACAGATCTTCCAGTGACAACCAAGCCAATTGCTTTTAACCCTTGACTTACTTCTGTCCCACCTATCATACTAAGTATATTGCTATGAGGCTTGCTTTTTAATGCATATTTCTGCAGTGTATTTACTTATGTGTAGAGAGGCATGTCCTGAATTTATTTTCTTTGTTCTGAAAAGTTTAAACAGTCATTCTCACTCTCATTTGAACAACCTCTAATTGCAGTTTGCTCGTTACTAACTGTAAAAGCAGACACTGGAGGCAAGGGTCACACCAAGCAGCGTGGTTCTGTGGACACAAACTAGTAGAGCACAGTAGATCTACTTCTGATGCTTTTTTTCTTCATTTTTTATGTATGTCGTTGAAAAAAAAGAATCCTTCTGAACTTTATAGGTGATAATCTGACATGTTAAGTTCTACTGCAAGAGTGCACCCTCAGTAAGTTTGCAGATGACACCAAGCTGGGCAGGAGTATTGATCTACTTGAGGAAAGGAAAGCTCTGCAGAAGGATCTGGATAGGCTGCATAGATGGGCTGAGGCCAATTGTATGAGGTTTAACAAGGCCAAGTGCCAGGTCCTGCACTTGGGTCACAACAACCCCATGCAATGCTCCAGGCCTGGGGAAGAGTGGTTGGAAAGCTGCCCAGAGGAAAAGGACCTGGGGGTGTTGGTTGACAACTGGCTGAACATGAGCCAGCAGTGTGCCCAGGTGGCCAAGGCCAACAGCATCCTGGCTTGTATCAGGAATAGTCTGGCCAGCAGGAGCAGGGCAGTGATTGTGCCCCTGTACTTGGTTGTGCCCCTGTGCTCGGCACTGGTGAAGCCACACCTTGAATACTGCGTTCAGTTTTGGGTCCCTCAGGACAAGAAGGATATCGAGTTGCTGGAGTGTGTCCGGAGAAGGGCAAAGAAGCTGGTGAATGGTCTGGAGAGCAGGTCTTCTGAGGAGCAGCTGAGGGAACTGGGGTTGTTTAGCCTGGAGAAGCGGAAGCTCATGGGAGACCTTATCGCTCTCTACAACTACCTGAAAGGAGGTTGTCGTGAGGTGGGTGTTGGTCTCTTCTCCCAAGTAACAAGCAATAGGATGACAGGAAACGGCCTCAAGCTGCATCAGGGGAAGTTTAGATTGGATATTAGGAAAAATGTCTTTTCTGAGAGTGGTCAGGCATTGGAACAGGCTGCCCAGAGAAGTGGTAGAGTCATCATCCCTGGAGGTATTTAAAAGATGTGTAGATGTGGTGCTTAGCGATGTAGTTTAGTGGTGGACTTGGCAGTGTTGGGTGGACAGTTGGACTTGATGATCTTAAAGGTCTTTTCCAACCTAAACGATTCGATGATTCTATTATTCTATGATTATTAACCATTAGCTGAACTACTGTGTTAGGAATGCTTTGAGGGCAGCACAATAAATCTCATTGCTGCTACTAGTGCCCATAGCCATTCAGCAGAGGAGACTCATGTGTCCTTTCCCCCTCAGAAATGCAAAGCCAACAATTCTTTCCAAAGCTGGATAAAGGAATCTCAAACCTTGTTTAAAAAGTGGCAGGAGGCGGTGCCTTCCCTCCCTTTCCTTGTGTAAGCCTTGTGTCAGCTTTTAGCAGTACTATTTCTAGGAAATCATCATTGATTTTAAGGTTGAATTTTGCAGTCTCCAACTTTCAGCTCTTGTGATGCCCTTGTTAACAATGTCAAAACAAAGTTTAGGGTGTTTCCATGCAAGCCTATTAAATTAATTAGCCCAGATCTGTTACCAAGTGTTTTCATTTTGCACTAGAAAAGCATAGGTGATGAGAATATTGCATTCTGTTTCACTAGTTAATGCAAATCTAGACGGTGGCACAGTGATATCTTTCCTAAAATTGTATAACATGTCACTTCACAAGTGCCAGAACTGACACAGCAGAGAAAGCTTTTCAAACAGAGCGAGGCTAGCAGAATCTGGCCCTAACAGCATAAATGCTACAGGGAGAATAGCTATTAGGAGAATAAACTGTAGTGATAATACATATGAAGGCTTTAGGGGGAAAAAAGCAAACAAAGGCCCCAAAAAGCTATCAAAAACCAAATGGTAATTCAGTTAAAAAGGTGTCCTGGTATTTAAAATTCCCTGCATTGATCCTTAGCTAGCATGTTCACAGAGCTGTCTTTGCGGAGGGATGGATATACTGTGCTCCATCACAGAGAACAGCACAGGGGAAGAGTGAGCAGCTTCATGAGTCTAGTGGGACTGAGAGCTGTGCTTAGCAAAGCCAGCTCTTTTGGTCCTTTTAATAAAATGACAGTAATTTGACAGTAATAAACATTAGGCTGTCACTGTAATGTAGCAGTTCGCAAATAATGTTGACATTATCTTATGCTTCATGTCAGAATGTGGGTCCGCTTTATCAGCTGATTAATGGGGAAATTGGATGAAATTCTTTAAATCTGACAAAAAGGAGCTTGAATTGCACTGGGAATGAGTTGTCTTTTGTTTTCCTCTGCTCCTTTTAAGCCCTGGTAGTGCTTTTTCATCTCCTTTTTGGTGTTGGTTTTTTTTTTTTCTCATTTTGAGCATTTATGCAAAGCTATGACAAGTTGAACATAAACAGTAATGTTGTCTGAACTACTGGAAGTGCCATTAAAGAAGTCCCAGAGTTGTTTTTTTTTCTAGAAATACACATTTCTGAAATAGTGAAGGTTTGGTTTTTGGTGTGGGTTTTTATTTTTTGGGGTGGGTGGGTGGTGGGGGTGTTGCTTGGGTTTTTTTGTTTGGTTGGTTGTTTTGTTTGTTTGTTTATTTGAGTTTGGGTTTTTTTTTGTTTTTTAAGTGCCTTCATCATTAACTTCTATCTACCTGCTGTCACAGACTGTGGCCATTCCTACATACTAGTAATCTAATACAAAGGATGATTAACCTTCCAGAATTCATTTTAGGGTTGAGGGAATTATGAACACAGAGATTTGCCAATGCCATGCAAGGAATTTCCTCTGCCATTGCAGCCCATCGCTGCGATCCAGGCACTCTGTTGCACCAGAGCCCTCTCAACCACATCCTTCCAAATCTTACAGTTTTCTTTCTTTCGGGTTTTCCTCGAAATGCATCTGACTTTAACTAACAGGCACTGGGAAGATTTGGACTTTGTATATATTTTGTAACTGTATGACAACCAGAAGTGGGCTTGTTGTGGTTCAGCCCCAGTCAGCAACTCAGCCCACACCGGCACTTGCTCACTCCCCCCCGGTGGGATGGGAGAGAGAATCAGAAGAGTAAAAGCAAGAAAACTCATGGGTTACATAAAGACAGTATAATAGGTAAAGCAAAAGCCACACACACAAGCAAAGCAAAACAAGGAATTAATTCACTACTTCCGATGGGCAGGCAGGTGTTCAGCTGTCTCCAGGAAAGCAGGGCTCCATCACACATAACAGTTACTTGGGAAGACAAACACTATCACTCTGAACGCCCCCCCTTCCTTCTTCTTCCCCCAGCTTTATATACTGGGCATGACGTCATATGGTATGGAATATCCCTTTGGCGAGTTTGGTTGTGCCCCCTCCCGACTTCTTGTGCACATGGCAGAGCACGGGAAGCTGAAGAAGTCCTTGACTAGTATAGTCACTACTTAGCAACAACTAAAACTTCTCCACAATATCAACACTGTTTCTAGCACAAACCAGAACATAGACCCATACTAGCTACTTAAAAAGAAAATTATCAGCTGCCTTCTTTTCAGAAAGGAAAGTATCACCATCTAGTATCCCCGTTCAGAGGTGGTTGAGGAAGCCACTGTCCATACATCTGACTCATGATGATTTCTGCGTGTGCTGGGTGTGGAGAATGACAGATCTTTCCATCTGTACATTCTCCTAGATGGGTCCCATGAAGGGAGTATCCGGTACCACCGTACACAGTTCATAGGGTCATCAGATATTCAGGTCAAATATGACACCAGATCTCTATTCCAACCTCCTCCTCAAAACTGGGTCAGTTATGGGATCCCTTGATATTGCTCAGAGCTTTATCCACCTGGGTCTTGAAAACTTCCGAGAATGAAGAGGGCACAGTGTACCTGGACAACCTGCCTGGCTGTGCTCATAGGGAAAAGTAGTTTCTCCTCATATCCAGTCTGAGACCTTCTGAGCTTTTTGTCTCATCCTCCCACCATGCTCTACAGTGAAAAGCCTGTCTCCATCTTCTTGATGACCTTCCCATGAGTACTGGGGACTGCTGTAAGGTCCCCCAAAAGCCACCTCTTCTCCAGGCTGAACTACACTCATCCCTCAGCCTCTCCTCAGGGCATTCCAGCCCTGATAGTCTCAGTGGCCTCCACTGAACTTGTTCTAGTTTATCAATGTGTTTTCTGTATTGAGGTATTTAACTCAAATTTAAGTTGGTTGAAATATAATAAGAGCTAACCACTTAAAAACCTGTGGACTTGGCACCTAGTGCTCAAACCAGTTCTGTGAATTACAATAACATGTCCTTTCCATCTTTGAATCCCATGGGCAAGAGGACGGGATTATCTTGCTTTCTAGATGAGATACAAATGTATTACCCAGCTTGGACAGAGGTGGTATAGTCATCCAGTGGCAGAGTCATGCTTATTACCTGAATTCTTAGCCCTTTTCCAACCTTGCTGGACTGGACCTCAACAATCCACCTGATTTTGTTGGCACGGGGGTGGCAATTATGACTCAATTGGGAATGAGCGTCAATAAGTACTCCCCAGAGGCACTTGACACCCTCTACAGGAAAACCAGCAGCCAATATTAAAAATCAATTAGCATTTCCACAGCACAACCTTTGCCATACAATGTACAACGACCTTTACAGGCCAGAGAAGAGTCAGTTTAATGTACTATATAATGCCAGATGGTAATGCCTTTCCTCACTTAGGTGACTTGTGATTAAACTCAATTTTCTCAGCCACCAATTGACCTTTATCTACCTCCTGTAATTTACTGAATGGAAGTTGGTAAAAGCTAACAGTGTATATACATCATGTTGTGACAACTTCTCCTTATAACAAGATACAAGTGGGCAGTGAGGCACATCTGAGATGCAGTCATTTCAAGGAAATTTTGTATTTATCCAGATAAAGGAGAACCTTCTGAGATGCAACCAAGTTTTTTGTGTCCATTAGGTCCTACCTGTACATCTTCCATTCAGTAAGAAAGGGGTTACAGCTATTCCTCTTTTCACTGTCAGGCTGTGTTGGAGGTGTTCAGTAGATATATATTTTCCATTTAACAGGAGAAGGCTGAGACATTTGTCATACCCCAGCTGGTGTCCCAGTAAACATGGAGAGAATTTACCCTCCGCCTCCACTTTTGGAGGTCAGTCTGTATCCAAAGGACACCCAGCAGCTGATACAGTGCAGAGCCATAGTGCAAGAAATGGCCTTTGTACAGGTTATTTACCTCCTTGCTGATGCAGTGGCTTCCCATGATCCAGACATTTTCTGGCCATAGAGGTCTGGCAGATATGGGTCCAAGGTCAGTAGCAAAATGAAGTGTCACAGTACAGTCTTTTCCTTCTCCCATGATCCAGTGTATGTGCCACCCCAAACAGTCGTGACAAGTAGATTATTTCAGCTTGTTTAACCCATTAGTAAATCCATATCAGGGGAAGGACTAGCTGATATTTCTTTCTAAAACATATATATATTTATATTTTTTCAACATCTTCAGTTCAGCCTGAGGAGGGATTTATCAAAAACAATTGCCATTTCACTGGGAAGGTTTTAATTTTACAAGACCCCAGCATGGATGTGGCATACTTGCCTTTCCTGGTGAGACTTCCTAATAAAGTGTTTCTATTTCTTGTAAATGTTCCTCACAATTACTGTGTCCAGGACACAGTCTCAAGACAGCAGATCTTGAAATTTGTTTTAAATGATGAATGATGATTTGAACTCTCCCTGTGACACAGGCTGTGGCTAACTCTGTAGTCCAGTAATGTAAACACAGCATCCAAAGGTTATTTTTGAAATGAAACAGCACATCTTTGTAAGTATTTTACTTTTTCAGCTTTTCACCATATTTCCCTTCTATTGAAACAGTCTGAAATGAAGTAAGGGAAGTGCTGTTTTATCATGCCCCATTCCTATGGGCTCATCTTTTCTTCCCTTGCTCATCTTGACTGTTTGCAGTGTCATGAGCGATGCCTGAAATTTCTTCCCTACTGCAATTGTCTTTTAGAGCTTTCCTTTGGCAAACCTTTCCTTAAGATGGGTTTATTTTCTCTTGAGACCCCGAAGATGCCAGCATATGGCAATGAAACACCACCACTGAATTACTGTCTCCTTTCATGGTAATTAGTTCAGACTTTTGGACTACATCTATCCTACCTAATTGAATGGCGCCAGGGAAAGTTCCCAGGCATGGGAACTTGATCGCCTGTCCTGTTAAATGGTTCCTGTTATGATTTTGGCCCCAGCCAGCTGGCGCTCTTCCAAATGCAACCTGGACACAGTTTGGGAATCAGCACAGACCAGGGACCATTCCCAGTTAGCCTTTTGGATGTGCCCACCCTGTTTCACAGGCCGGGAGAGTTTAACACTACAGATATTGGGAAATCTGTGCCAAAAAATTATCCCAGACACATAGAGCAAAACTGTCTAACCATATTGTAACAGAAACCAGTCTCTCCCTTTCCCTCTTTACCTAAAAAGGACCCTGATTACTGTTAGTTCTTAAAAAAAATTATGTGTTTTTTAACATGTATAACACACAGTTCTGGAATCACTAGAACTGCCATTTTCTTTGACAGCTGAATTGGTCCTCTTCATAAATATGTATTGCCTGCCAGCCATTGACTATGCAAATACATACACATATTGCATGTATATGATGGACCTGCTCCACAGATGAATCAGGACTGTGTAGTGAAAGTGCTCCACTGCCTAGACAAATAGCTTGTCGCAGCAATTAGAAGGTGTATGATGAATAAGAAAGAGAATAGGGGGAAATGAGGGAGGATTTCTTGCCTTTCATAGTTGAATACCAAACTGAAGAACTGGATACTCTCCCTCCACTCAGTGCAGAGCTCCCTAAGGATACTCCACAGGAGACTCAGAGCGAGTAGGTTAGCCTGAGGCAGAAACATTTATTATAAATTAATATTTATCATAAATTATTATGACACCTCACAAAAGTGTCCCTTGTCTGTATCTGCAGGCTGTAGGCAAATACAGGTTGGGCTACAAAGAGGCAACCATGACTTAGTCTTTTCTTAGAAAGGTGTGAAGGAGAAAGAAATTATGACTTTGTGAAACAATTATATATGGCTTTACCTATTCAAGTGGACTGTATCCTGTGGGATTTTCTGTCTAGTCAGATGGCAGGTGTTTTCATGCAGAGACATTTCCTTCTTTCAGAAGGCTCAGAGAGGCAGTCCCTTTCCCATGCTTACAGCTCCACATACTGCTTTTCTAGGTGACCACATATTCACCCTTGAATGGTGATTGCTTGTAGTGAAAGCCTGCCTCTAGTGTGCATGAACCATACTTTCAAACAGATTTTGAGGCCTTGACACCAAATACAGATGTTGCCTTAAAATTATCTGAATCACATTGCAAACTATCCCGGTTTCAGTGCACTGGCATAAAACTGCAGCAATACCTAGATTTTTCAGTTCAAAATTGGGAAGATTCTGCAAATAATTCTATTTTCATGGAATGTGTAGTTCTGGATTAAAAGTTCTAGAACTTCAAAACAGGACCAATATTTATGCCATTAAAAATAGAATAAATTTTTTGTTTTTCATTTCAGCCAGCTATTAAAATTGACACATTGTTTAAACAACCCTGTGCTCCCGAGATGTACAACTAAATGTCCCCAGAATGTAATATCAAGGATAGCAAGTATTATTGATTAATTTCACAATACAGGTTACAGTGTTCACTTCAGAAAGTCACTCAATACTAGTTATCAAAATATATGCAGAGGACAGGTGAAGGTTATGAAACTGTCTGAAGAACAGCGCTAACAAAGTAAACTCTCAGCTATGAGTTCTGTGCATGACTTATTACTTCTAATAATGTAAATATGTGCATATTAGAGGCCCTATTGATCATCAGTAGCTACATTTAAAGTCAGAATTAACAAAGGTAGTAAGACAAACACAGAAAATAATAGCCCATTAATCTAGGTAACAGAAATGAACTGCAAAGCTTAGCACCCATTTGAAAGTCACTAGCAGAACAGAGTTTTATTCTATCCATCTAGTAGCTACAGAGTGGAGGAGAAGCAAAGGTACTATCTTGTGTGTCTGAGATTGGTACCACAACAGGTACTACTGCAAACCCACATATTTTCTGTTTAACGCTATTATTATTTTTCTCAGTGTCCTTAACATCTAACGCATAGATGTTTCTTTTCACTGATGTATAGTAACTTCTGCTGCAGCTTACTGAATGGAAGGCAAATATAAGGATTCTCTCTCTTACACAAACATGCTCTAAAACCACAGGCAATTTGTTTAATCCTTTTCTGCTTCTGTTTTTCCTATTATCACCTTTCCTTTGCATTAAAAACATTTATCTGGAATGACTGCTTACCACATCTTTTTCCAAATGATCTTGCCACTATGGCTGCAAGCTCTAATGCCTTCTTATAAAACAAATGAACAATAGCTCTTACATACCGAGAAAGAATTTAAGATGAACTTCCATTTTGGTAAAAAACAACCTCCTCCCTTAATAACAAACACACAGACAAACAACAAAAACATCCCTTCCCCCCCAAACTTAGTATCAGTAATTATTTTTTAAAGTTTTATATTTATGAAACTGTACAGAAAAATTAGACCATCGGGAAACTAAAATGTTTTTTATACATGATAACTTTAAGCTAACCTGTACCAGTTTCACTGAATTTACATTGCTGTTTGCAGTTATCTGAGGTGACTGGGACAGTGAGGGAGGTGGACCATGTCACCCAGGTGACAAATGTGGTGGAGGTCACTCAAGTTTCCTCCTGCCAGCTGAAATGAGAATCCCCTCGTTTCCACAGATGGATGTGGTCAGCCAGCCACCTGCAACTGTGGAATGTTACACCCACCCAATCACACCAACTTGCACTGTCCATGAAGAATTAGAATTCCTTTCTTTATTGCTAAAGAGAAAAGAGAAGGAATCATGGCCTATAAAATTGAAATTAGCACACTGAGCTCTGTCACTGTGGTGACCATCTGTGTCTGGCAGGCTAGCAGATTCATTTATCTGGTGGAAACACATGATGCACTGAATTACAGGAGGGGAGAAGATGGAAACTTGAACCCACCTGAGCCCTCTAAAATTGCTTTTCTCCATGATGTGGCAGCTTTGTCATCTTTTCTAGTGACTTACGGGTGATAACAAACACATGCTACGTGGAGGCTAGTCTAACTCTCCTATTGATTTTTCTCAGTCCTGTGTGCTTGTTTAATAAGAAAAATGTTGCTCAGAACTGATTCTGATAATCATAAACATGTTATTTACTTTTTGAAAGGTGAGCTGGATTATGATTAATATGGTGAATAGCTAAAACCTAATGGAGTCAATGCTTCTTTATAACTCACAGTGGTCTAGTCCTGGTGCAGAGAAAAAAGTAACAGTCAAGCCTGAACTAAACACTCTCAGCTTTCATGTCTGTGCAAGGGATTTTGATTTATTTATTTATTCATATCTATGTGTTGGCTCCCATTCAATCATAGGAGCTAATGTCATCCTACTGCACAGAATGAGGCCAAGAAACTGAGCTATCTACCAGGTACAACCTCCTTCCCCCTTCCCCTGCCCCTCTCCGGGGTCAGTCTCAGAACTGGTCTCCTCAGGCACCTCTCCCTTTTGAAGATCAACTCAGTAACATGGTACCTGTTTTTCTCTGAGTGGATCAGAGACACTTTTTACAGGGCAGTGTAGTGAATGCATGAAAGTTCCTCTCTCTCTTGCTTCCATTGGGAAGCTCTGACAGGCAGGGCCTTCATGGCATCAGCATAGCCTGGGAGGAAGGGTACAAGTAAACCATGCCACCCTATACCTATCCCTCTCTCCTCTCATTTCCTCTTCCTTCCCTCTTTAACCAAAATCACACCCCATTAGCACACCAAAACTCTCAGCAACTCCCTTAGGAGTCGCCTTAGGATGGGACTAGCCACCTGTGAAATATCTCTTGCCTCCCTCCAGTGGAAACGGGGGATCATTTATCACAAGCCTGCAAAAGATACAGCTTCTCCTTGGCAAGTGAGGCAAGACATAACCCAACCCATGAGTTCTGCCCTTCCTTGCTGGCCCTGAGAAGAGGCTCCAAGGGCCCACATCAGCCATGAACCTATTGTAGGAGGTCTGCATGGAGTCTTTCCTGTAGAAGGTACAGGAACAGAAGTTCTTCTTGATTAGCAACAGCTCAATATAAAAGTGTTTTAGGTAGCAGAGCTTTACTGGAACTGCAATGTCTCCTAGTGCTGCTGACTTTCAAAGACAGAGCACCATTCATTACACACTTCCTGAGCTCATCATCTTTTCTCTTGAGATAACAACATACATTTGTCATGTTGTGCAGAAGCCTACAAACACCAGTGCTTGCTTTGATTTTCCTCTTGGCATCCCAACTGGGCAGTGATATGTTGTCTTGTCATGCTGAATTACCACTTTGTTTTGATATCTTTTATACCATGACACAATATTTCCCAACATCTTACCTTGAAATTGGAGTGGGCCTCAATGGATGGAAAAAAATATTGTTAAAATTGTTTTGTTAAATGGAAAAATTAAAAAAAATTAATAAGCCTTTAGGTGTTAGTACTCATAAGGTAAATTATCTGTTGTGTGATTTGGTTTTAACTCATAAATTTAAACAGATGGTAGCTTTTTACACTGTCAAAATGTACAAAATTACTTACCAAAATTATTTTAATAAGCCATCTACACAGTATAGTAAAATTTCTACTATGTTGCAAGTAGGATCAGAAAGAAGTTTAGTCAAACTAAAAGACCATTCAGTATTATTTTCTCTTATTGATGCTGGGAGGAAGTTGTGATGTGTGTGGTGAATTCTCACCAGAGATGTTTGGCTCTTCAGTCAGAACTCATTCTGCTGAAGGAAGACAGCACAGTTAAGCTAGTAACATAGCAGTGACACTGTGAGGCAGTCATGAAGCACAATGAAAACGCAAAATAACTCGTGATCACTGGTCAGCCCACCCAGAGAACTGCGATTAAAAATATTGACTGTGGGTTTTGTTTGTTTCTGTTATCTCTCTCTTTTGCTTTAACAAAAATAAGATGCACATCAGAAAGGTACCAATACAAAAATGTAACTGAGGAATATTTTAAGTAATTGAATCTATTGTTTTAGTAAATGCTGCTGTAAGCAGTGAAACATGCATAGTGGAGCCTCCACTGTTGTGGACTTTCATGTCAAGGTAATTGTTGATAAGATAAAACATTAAGCATGTTTCTATGGATGGAGAATTCATAACATTCCCTTCCCATGTGGATTCCCTGGTGCTTAAATTACAGTTGAGGTTGGGGTTCATCATCCCTTGAGAAGGACACTAACTTGGGTCTTCCTTTATGTATTTCCACAAAATATGAAATTTGGTAGTTTAAATTTACGTTCCTTCCCCCAGTCTGAGAGGCAGAAGAATTTCATTCACTTCCCTTCCCTGCTCACTCTTCTTGCCCCAGTGACTCTCCCATCTTACAAGCATTCCCCCCTTGACCTATCTGCCCCTTTATCTCACACATCTCCATAGAAAAAATAAAAGGGAGAGCAAAAGACAAAAAAAAACCCTGAAAAAAACCCTGATTGCCTATTCAACTTCTGCCCCATGCCCCTCTCCTGCTCTTATTAAATGCACTGTCTACAATCATCGTCTGAAAGAGTTTGCTACAAATAATCCCATTGTTCTGTTGGGCTTGCAGGTCCTTAGTTATGTTCAAATTTAGGTCCTTATCTTTCCTAAACTAAAGGCTTTTGCACCTATACTGACAGTCCTGCCCAGGTTTTGGTCAGCTTTTGTTCTGACAAGTAAGTTACTTCTCTGTCACCCCGTCAGATACAAACTTGCCTTCCTCATATCTGTGTAAGTCACTGCTGTCAGGAGTACTCTCCCAGACTGCTACGTTGACCATGTCGCCCCTCTCGTGCCATCTTTTTGCACTTCCCTCAGGATTCTCCTTTCTTACTACAAGAAACCAAAACAAAGCACCTGTTTGCTTCAACTGATTTAATTGAACTTAACTGAACTATCCACCCAGCCTCCTTCGATCAGTATCACAATGTCAACTCCTGCCTCTGCTCCACCCACAATCTGCCAGCTTCTACTTGTTGCCCTCTCCCTTACTGCCATGCATTTCCCATGAAAAAAAGCAAAATTCATAGCCTCATCCCCACAAAATACCCTAAAAGTCCATCCTCGTCAAGAACCTTAGAAACAGCTTAACAACATTATGCAGCCAGCCCCTCTGCAACCTGAATTTTTGCCTTTGTTTTCTTGGTTTCCCCACCCATATCCAGATGTTCAGTTTAAGCTCTACAGTGAGCAGTTCTGGGGTAGAGGATGTCTTTTTGTGGCCTATCTGTGCAGTGTGTGAAACAACAGGATACCGGCTTATCACTCGGGTGAGGGTGCCCAAGGACTAACAAAGATAGCAATGAAGAAAAGACGATATCTGAGAAAAAGTAGATACTAAGAAAAGCAAGGAGAAAAAATGTTTTGAACTTTATTCCTATTTTCATCTGGGATCAATGACTTTTTATATACTTCGAGGTGAGAAAGAATCACTTTCATGATCCATGTGTTGTATCTTGAGGTGCAACCCTACAAATCTACAGTATAACTTCAACAAAATATTCCCATTTTGACTGAAAATTTTCTCTTGGTAAAACTTGATAATGTTTCACTACTTCTTTCATTAAGATTTGGCTTCTCTTTTTTTTCCAGTTTACATTTTCTGCTGTACCTTTTTTTAATAGGTGATAAAGACCATCTCTGGTGAGTATACTAGCTCCTGGCATTCAACTCTTGAGTTTCCATTCCTAGTCCTGCTATCAACATTTGAATTTCAAAAACTTGACTAAGGAGCAGATTTAAAATTCTACACAGTTGTGGGTCTTGATTTGTGTACTGTTTTTGTCTGGGATTAAGTTATTTTTCTTCATAGTACCTTGTATGGTTCTGTGTTTTGGATTTGTGATGAAAATAGTGTTGATAACACAGGGATGTTTCAGCTACTGCTGAGCAGGGCTTACACAGAGTCAAGGCCTTTTCTGCTCCTCACCCCACCCCACCAGTGAGTGGGCTGGGGGCGCACAAGGAGCTGGGAGGGGACACAGCTGGGACAGCTGACCCCAACCGACCAAGGGGATATTCCACACCATATGACATCGTGCTCAGCAATAAAACTGGTGTGTGTGTCTGTGTAAGCTTGCCAGGGCTTTTCTAACTTTTGTGCTTCTGATCCTCTTCCCCATCCTACTGGGGGTATGAGTGAGTGGCTGCGTGGTGCTTAGCTGCCCACTGCGGTTTACTCAACAATTTGTCCTCGAGGTAGGCAGACAGCTGGCTTAGCCTGTGTGGGGCACTTCTACCCCTTCTTCTTCTGCCCAGGTGGATGGGAACTATCCGATGGTAAATGACTGGTTCGCTGGTGATCAGTGTGAGACTTTGCCTTTTGAGAAATCATCCATGAGTCTTCCATTTGTTTCCCAGGGCCAGAAATATGAGCATCAGTTCCAGTAGCCAAATGATCCAAGAGCTAGTAGTGTGCCAGCAGTTAGGTCTACAATTATTAGGGTTAGGGAGACAGTGTTTGCGAAGCACACTGAGCCATATTAGAGCATCAGTTACACGGGACAGCCCTGTATCCCATAACACATTGTGATTCATATCTTTCGTATATTTTCACATAAACTATAAATAAAAACTGTGGCCTCCAATTAATCTCAGTTCAGTGCCTGTATTTTCCTTAAATTTGTGTGAAATGAAGGAGATCAGATTTAGAAGGATTAATTTAGCTTTTTTTTTCTTTTTTTTTTCTTGAACTTCATAGACTATTTGTAGCCATTAAATATACAGAGAAACAAAGTGAGCATTTCAGCTGGGAATAATTAGGAGCAACCTGGTTCAAATATGGACCAAAACACCTATGTTGACTACCTAGTTGAAAAGCAGTCTGACTTCTCAGAGCATGAGAAGATTTTCCCCAAGTGTGCAAGGTGTCACTTGGTGTGGTTCTGCATTTTATTTTTTAAGGTGTTTTGTTGTTATGGTTTTAATTTCAGAACACTTAGCTTCAACTGGACAGACCATATACAGTAACCCCAAAGACTGTTCCAGATGACTAAGGACAGAAGATAGCCCCATGTGTGCTTCTTATGTGAAGTCTTCTTCAAGCTTACTGATGCTTTCCCTACCATAACTCCCACATGTGCGAGAAACTGCCGTATCAAGATTCACAAGCCTTTTTCATTTGACCTTCGTTCTTTTTGTTATCAGATCCATTCTGCCAGTGCCCATTCTTCTTTTCCCTCCCCCGTCTGTCTGAATGGCTCATCTGTTGTATCCCTTCTGGCATTTAACTTCTGAGTTGTCTGGGCAGGGACTCTGTTGTTGTGATTTAGTTTTATGGCATCTGGTCCTAAGGGACTCTGATCCCCAGTGATGGTCTTTCAGCATTCCTGCTTTCCTAGTGATTCTGTCTCATATAACAGGCAGCTCAGGAAGTACCTGAAAATGTATTAAGCATATGGCAGAATGACACATCCCAAGAGAATCTGATTTAAGGCCAAATCTGTGTTTTTACTGTACGCTTCCTTGTTGAACAGTTCAAGTTAAGGACAAGAAGTCAGCCTAAATTTATCATCTTTGGTTATCTCCTGCCATAGTCTTCATGTTATTTTTATGCAGTTTACTTAGACATATGACAAATAAAGGTCATTTCCTTCTTCTTAGAAGAAGTTTTGTTGTTTTATTTTAAGAGTGACCTTATTGCCAGTGAAAAGATAGATAGATAGGCAGCTCAGGAGTCTGGAATAGTTTATTTCAGAGTTTATCAAATAGCACTGTGTGCATGCCATTGATAGGGCATAAACAAATGCAAAAGGAACAAGGCATCTGCCTCTTCAAAGAGATATATCTGAGCTGAGGGGCAAGAACACATGCACCTTTGTCTGAACACCTGCTTAGCCATTAACATCTGAGAGGATGGGTGAGAAACAACTGGTAAGGCAGGATGAGGCAGGAAGCACTGGATTGGTGATGCAAGTGCAGACAGGGAAAGTATTGAGATGGAAGTGATGACTATAGGTATGTGTTCATGAGGACATAGCTCTGGGTCCTAGATGGTGGTAGGCTTGGACGCAGGCATGGATTTTTGCTCTGAGGGAAGGGAGTGAGGGTGTACTAATATTTGGGTGGAGAATATGGAGGGCTGACTCCTCTTACACACGTAAATTGTCCAGAACAGAGCTGAGAATGAGCCCCCAGCTATGGTGGAACCCAGACAAGCCAGATCTGAGAAGCCCTTGTTTATGTGAAATGTCCTTCCAGGCCATGACACCAGCTGGTTGGAGAGATTAAGGTGAGTTATTCCCCACTCTGTGTGCTAGCCCTATGGTGACTCTTGTCTCTGCCTCGCACAGGAGATGATGCTATTACACAAGGACTTAGGAGACAGCTGTTAATCTGCTCCTGTAACATGAAGGTGGCATTATGCTTATTTCAGAAAGGTAAACAGGAAGAGGGACAGCTGTCACTGGGAAATTGTAAGGCAATCTGGCATGAAAGCTGCATCTCGCTCCTGCAGGAGATGGTTCTGCAGAAGGGCCAGAAGGCTGGAAATAAGAGTGTGCCAGAACATCTGAAATATTTAGCACTAGATAACTTTTAAAATTAAAAATAGGGAAAAGTATATTAAAAGAAATGCCATGAAGACACACAAAAAGGCTTCTATTTTTAAGTACCCTTAGGGGTAAGTGTTTCATATAATGGGACTTTTCAGTGTTAAAACCAAATAAATATGTAATGTCAGAATTGTTAAAAAAAAACCCAAAGTTGTCCAAGAACCTGTCCAAGAATGACCTCTTCCATCTCGGGTTTTATTTTTCTTTGAAAGCTTGTAAAGTGCGCTCTGCAGCTGTTCAGTTCAGCCTCAGCACTGTGTCTGCATATCCTGTAATGACTGTGATGCTGTGTAATGTGTGAAGCACATTGAAAGTGAAACAACCTGTAAGCCTAAAGGGTTGGTTAGAGAAATCTGCACCAAGACATTCCCTGTGCCCTGTCCCTATGCTTGGTGACAATTGCAATGATTGCACGAGAAACACATCACTTGCTGTTTGGTGCCTGCATCACTGGCAGGGAAATTTCCTCTTTATCTCTAGGGATTAGCTGGAATAGTGGAATTTCTAGAAAAGGATGAATCTTCACAAAATTAAGTAAGGAGTTGTTTCCCATGTTATTACTTGTATGAGTGGAAAACAGAAGTAATAGTAATACTTGCACAATAATACTATAGTAAATTATACAAGATGTGGATCCTTTATAAAAGGGTTCCTATGAACCTTTTTAAAAAAACCCAAACCAAACAGAATAGAACTACTATGGAAGTAAAGAAAAAAACAGTCTTTTTCAAAATAATTATTCTGGAGTCAAGTGACATAACCTGAAGCCTGAAAAAATCAGTTTAGAATGAAAAGTGACACAATCCGTGCAGAGAAGTGTCACAATCAAATTTCTCTGCTCTGTACATAGGCACATTCAGATTTGTTCAACAAGATACAGTACAGGAGGTCCTGCAAAGCAGAACGTCTTTGCAATTTCCATGGCATTGAACCCAGTAGATTGATGATTTAAACAAGCTATCTAGATTTCCAAGTAGATATGTAATCAGAATGGAAATGCACTGGAAATTTTTTCATTCATGCTACACTGGATTTATCTCACCATAAAGACACTTCACAATGTCCTTTTCTCAGGATCAGTGCTGAAATGTCATTCTAGCTAATGCTTTGCATAAAAAAGGGCATATTCTATGAAACGTGAAGTTAGCTCTCCTACCAGTTAAAAGAATCAGCCCTGATGGAGGATAAAATGATAAAGAATACAAAACTACATATTCCTGTCTTGGAAATGTCAGTAGTGGCTTTCGCTTTGTGGGTGTGAAGACGGGAGGGAGAAGCTATTTTAAATTACCTAATTAAACAAAAGGAAAATGGACTTGCTGGCAGCAGCTGTGAGGCAAGGATGTTGTATATGGGCATTGCCTGCTAATCTTGGTCCCTGCCCATACTACATTTTGAGAACTGTCGTCTGATAATGGCTAAGAAGATGTTAAGTTGTAATTGCTGCTGCTGATTGGAGAAAGATTGCAGCTGCAATTTGCTTGTGCTAAAATAACAACAACAACAACAATAGCATTGCTTTTTTGCCTTATCTTACCCTTACCTGCCAGCTTGCACTACTTGTAGTTATTGTTTAAGTGAAGAAGTGATATCAATCAACATAAAAGTACTGCAGATTCCTACCTGGGCGCTCCTACATCAGTTTAAATCAAACTTATTTCACATTAAGGCAACTAGGAAGAGTATCTAGTGAAATGCTAACACTGCTGTTTTGCAGTACAGTAGAGGAGTCGATGCAAGCATACACAGATTCAGCACAATCCATTTGCAGCTGTTGCCAGTTGTGCACGTGGGCTTACATCGGAGTAGTGTAAGATGGTAGTGCCTTTTGGCTAAAGGTTGCTTCCCTTTCAGCTGAGATGTGAAATTCATTCTGTGAAACCTCCTTGACTGATACAGTGCAAAAATAAATAAATAGATAAACAAATAGCCCCCCTGCCATGGTTTATTCCAGCCCGCTTCGTATTGCATAGAAATGGACCTGATAGGAAAGTAATTGGAAATTAAGAAATGGCCACACCTGAGACCATGCGATGACACTTGTCTGGCTACACCCTTAAAAAAATGGTATCACTTTGCCATTGTACCAAAGCTGGTTCAGCCTGCTCTCAGGTTTTGGGTTAAGGAGGCTGGGTAGAGAAGCTGTTCACATAAGATCTGATATTTTGAAATTTTGTTTTACTGCTTCTCAGAAGAAAAGTACCAGTTGAAAATTACCTGTGAAAGGGTACTGAGCCCTGAGTCCGGAGCTGATAAGCAGGAGCTGTGGAAACCGGGTGCACCCTTAGAGCATGATGGTCTGCTAGCTAGCAGTAAGGGAGCTTTGGCTCTTGAGGATCCGTGAAGCAGCTCAATGCTCTGACCTTGCCCTGTCTGGCATGTGAGCTGTGGAGAACTGGGAATCATCAGAAACTTTGGTAACCTGGTGGATGAGCAAGTGGTCTGGAAGGTTTGAAAAAGGCAAACTTGTAGGGTACACATGAGAAGCTTGTAGAACTAACCATCTCCTCAAAATTGCACAATTCTGGCTAATCAGCACATTCTGATAAGAGAGAAAACTTCAGCCTTGCTGTGGTTACATTCTTTTTGGTCTATACCTCTACAGAAGCAAGAAAAATAATTCTTTTGCTTTTGTCCAGACATTGCCAAAGAAATACCATTATCACTCAGACTAGTGTCCTTGATGATAATGGAATAAAGCATCCATTGGCTTTAATGGAAGTAAATTCAGATTCCTCTGTAGTTTTCCAATTTCTATTCCCTGCTTGTATCACCCACAGGAATTGCTAAAATGTTGCTGAGAGGTTAGATCAGCAGAAGGGAAATGGAGACCCAGGAGATGAGATCCCATATGGGTGAGTTTGACTCACCAGAATACATAATCAAGTGTTTATCTGCTTTTGCTGGCTACAGAGCTATTCCTAAGTCTTTAAGACGTTCACCTAGGTCCTGATTAATCAAGGTAATCAACTAAGATAAATCAATTAACCTATCAGATTTTCATTGATGGTGATATAATAGAAGCATTGAGGGCTCAAATCTGGTTGATGTAATCCTAATCTGTCCACAGACATGTTTCAAACAACACCTTGCCCCTGAAAAGGTACAAGAAATCCCATGTCTTATTATATACCAACTCTCAAAAAAGGGCTTTTGTCCTTCCCTCTAGAGACAATTATGGCTTTTTATTGACCATGAAGTTTTATGACCTTTGTACTTTTATTCCCCATTGCTTTTACATGCGGATTACAACCAAGTCTCAAGGGCATGTTGCCAGATCAGCTGCAGGCAGTAGAATTTATTTTCCTTCAATGATAAGACAGTATTTACATATGCAGTAATATAATACAGGGTATCAGAGTGCTCAGTTCTACATACCTGATTCTGAAGAAAAAACGGATGCCTGTGCAGCTTGGTGGTATTTGTTGCAGCCTCATGGGCACTGTCTACAGTCAACTCCACCTCTGTTGGCTATGTTCAGCTTTGATGATTCTCCACATTCTCCATGTACAAGATTAATTAGTTATCCCACAGAAGATTCCTGTTTGGTAATTCATCCATCTGTCAATGTACACTTTCTCTGAAATACTCTGCATCTGCAAACTGTCCATTTTCAAATAACCTTTTTAACTGTGGATCATTCATCACCTTATATTTTACTTCAGATGCAGATGAAGACCTGGTTCCTTCCCTTTTGTTTTTCTTTTTCTCCACAGGTGTGGTTCAGGATACCTTAAGACACTTAAGACACGTATATTTTCTTTAAGTTTCCAAGATTTCTCAGCATCCCTAGAAATTCAAGTTGCTCATCCGCAGCAGCAGAATATGTTTGTATGTATGTATGTTTGTGTATCACTTCTATAATTACTTATCACTACTATATATGTAATTTGTTGGTATTTATCAAACTTGTTTAATAAAATTTGTTCATGTCTCTTTGGGCTTCAGTTTAGCACAAGCAAAGATGATCTCCTTATCCTTTCTTTTTATTTTTTTTCTGGAGAAGGGCTCTCTGGCAGACTTTGCTGTCTTGTCTTACCTCCCTCTGCCCAGGGCAGAGGCTGAGGGGGGCGAGGGGCTGCTGTCAGAGCCTCTGCACAGTGGTACCCGGGCTCCCATCTGCTCAAGGTTGTTGCTAAGGAACGTCTGCTGCAAATAACAGCAGCGCCTTCCCCCACCTGCTCCCACGCTGGCTCCAAGGGCTTCGCTCTCTCTCCTTGACTCCACAGACTGGGAAGCACCAGCTGCTGCAAGATTGTGTGTAAGTTTTTAGCTCACTTTTTTTCTTTTTGTTTTTCAATTTTTAATTTTTTTTTTCCAATCACTCCTTAAGTCCTTCAGAATTTAAGCGCGCGCTGCCATACCAGAGGCAGCCTTTTAGCATGCTCCATCCCCACCATGTTAATGTAAATCATTACACATCTTTTTCCTTGGGCTCGCTTCCCTGTCTGCTTTTCCTTGATTTGGTGTACTACATCACGATTCAGGCTTTCAGACCCAAATGGTCTGTGCATGGATTTACAGTGAAAGGGTGAGAATTCATGTAGCAAGTTCCCTTCCCTCCCCTCTCCCTACACAAATGCATGAGCTAGTTGCTTACAAGAGCTGTGATTTGGATCTCATAATTCATGTATGCTTGGAGGGACATAAAAAAGCATGTGTCAGACTATCCTCATACTTTAATGATTACTTTGTTTGAATTAATTATACCCCTTTTGGTATTTTTTGAAAGGTCTGTGGCTGATGGTGTGAGATTTGATTTTATAAGAACAGAAAAGCCAACCACTCATGTGATTATGAGATGATATACAGTTGAGCAAAGATTCTTTATCTCTACAGAGAGTTAAGAAAAAGTTCATAGGCAGAGCACCCTACTATGAATAATCTTCTTATTTCTAATGCCACCCAGCCATGCAGACTTAAAGATAAGTACAGATGAACTAAGAGAGGCTGAACTTATTAAATGTAATGGAAATGGACTTTAAATTTGGTGAATCAAAATTTTGCATTAACTTTTTTCTTTAATACACTTAAATTGCCACCATAGCAGTTCCATTTTCGTCATCAAATTAGTTAAGTGGGAGATGAAGTGATGCAAGTTCTGATCTACCAAGGAATCACAGCCTCCAAGATGAAACAAGTGAAATATGGAAATAGCTGTTGCAAAGCTAGGCCTGGTGCCAGGGGGAAATGAAGGCTTTTATTCTTCAGAAATTCTTCTGAAAGGAAGATTGCACCTCCAGTGAATACAGCATTAGCCACCATATTCTGATGCTTCTTTCTGCGTCAGATCCTCCAGGCCATTTTATTACCTTCTTTGGGCAGCGCAGAAAGGGACTTGGGGCATCCATCAGCTGGGAGAGGAAGAGGCTTGGAGGAAATGTGATCTGCATCAGAGCTGTTACAGGACACTTCCTGTAGCTGGTGATGCTCGATGAAGCTCATTGTATGACTGGTACTGCTGGCCTGGAGGGAGAAGGGAGGTTGGAGACCTTCTCCAACCTGGAGGGTTTCTGGGAAACCTGTGGCCCAGCATGGCCTTTGTATGCAAAGCCCGTGGAGGGAGACACTGCGCAGTCTCTACTTGATCCCCTGGCCAGGGCTGGGAAGGCTGCAGCACTCTTGGAGTTGGTGGTCTTTGTAGCCATGACATGTCCAGAGATTCACAGCTGATTAAAAGCTCCTCATAGAGTGAGGGGAAATATGGGAGATCCATGGCTAGGAGGGATAACTCTCCCTCCTGATCTCATACCTGTCTGTGACATACACATGAAAATGCTTTTACTTTTTATATGAGGGTTTCAGTGCCTCAGCAGCAGCAAACCAAACCAAACCACACAAAACAATTCCAAACAGACATGAACTGATAATGTGCACTTCGCAATACTTCAAATCATCACTTTCACAGGAAGGACTATGTTAAAGGAATCACAAAGATTGGGTTTTTTCCTTTAATTCCCATTTAATTTTGAAAGCAAATATCAAAAAGTCCAAATCTTTAATCTTTTTCTTTTTTCCCAATTAGCAAGGCAGTGCAAATTTAAAATATTGTTGAAATCAGCAAAATTTTCAGAAAGTTTTTGCCTTCATTAAGAATGCTTCTCTATTTAAAATCAATTTGGTCTCATCTATGTTGTCCAGAGTCATGATTCCATGAATAATAAAGCATGTGAATAGCTTGCCTCTGGTTACTGTCCTCATGAGTCAGATGTCTTTATGTATTAGCAGGTTCAGGGGCTATAAACACTGTGATTCTTTTCTCAATTGAATCAATGGGAGTTCTGGTAGTAATTTCAGTGGGCATTGGAATTTTAATTAAATGCTTCATATTTTTAGAGTATCTCCAAGTCTGCGGGAGGAGTCTTTCCATCTTGGCTATAGGCTGAGCCCAGCTTTAGACTAGACAGGTGAAACAAGTCATCTCTTAAAGTACATCCCTCAAGAATTGGATACTGTATAAAGTATCTCTGTTTAGCCACTAAAAAAAGAGAAGCAACGCAAATGGAAGCATCTCTGCTGACGAGTACATCACAGGGACACCCCACCTGGCCCCAAAGGGTTGAGACATAGATCCAAGGCTCTGGAGCATGTTGTGTAGAGTTTTACAGGCTAGTTTGTAAGGGCCATTTTTGCATCCAGAGCAAGAGAAGAGCTTTTGTGGTGCTAAGCCAAAGCAATTAATTGCATTGGTCTCTGCCCCGTGCTGTGAAGGTGTGCTGCGGTCAGAGCTGCTTTGACAATCTCTGTCCTTCACCCTGTTGCATTGGGAAGACAAGCCCTTTCTTCATCACGGTGGGGAGATGGTTTCCTTTCTTTCCTGTTTTGCTTACTGCAGCTTCTGTTATTTGCTGTTATCAGAGATGGGGGAATGGGGTGAGTTCTTTTTCATATTTTCTTTATTGCCACTCTTTTTTCTTTAGGATGTATTGATTATTGACATGGCAAAATTATTGTCCTATTTAGCCTGTATGTTCATTAATTAAATTTTCAGGTGGCCAGAGACATTTGTGTCTGAGAAAAAAGAGAGTCCCAACCTCTTACACAGGGAAATGTGAAAACTACAGTTAAAATATCAGTCTAGGTGGATGATGAGGATTATTTGACTCTTCCAGCTCATGTGCCACAACAAACCAGGGCTGTGGCTTTTGTCTCTGGTTACTCTGATCCCTTTTCCACTGTTTCAAGGATACAAAACAAAATAATTGTGTACTAAGGTTGCCAACTCCTTATTCCTGATCCCTAATAAAATCCCCCTAATATTCATGCTAAGGAACTGATTATAAGGTATGCTGTTAGTTGTTGGTTTTTTCCCCTTTTTTTACCATCTGTCTGCTGTGAATACATCTGAATTCCCTGGCTTCACCAGCTAAAATGTACTCAGCAACTCCATTTTTTTTTCCTCTTCTAATTATTCTTTTAATTTGCTTCTGCTCAGCTCCCACACCTCCTCCCCCTTACCAGATTGTTTATATTTTTCCAAAGAGCATCTGAGAATTACTTATCTTGCTCTTTGCACCCTTTCTCTGCTCCTCATTCCAGAAAATGCCGTCTCTTGTCCCCTCCCTTGCTGTGATCTTGCAGGAGTTAATGTGGATTACAATCTTCCCAAATGTTTCTGACAAATTGCCCCAAGGAGCAATGATCTATTATATTAAGAGTATTTTCCTGTCATTCGGCCTCCTGTTCTGCATTAGCAAGTGGGAAAGATTCCAGTAATTACAAAGAGGTTTGGTACAAACCAACAGTTCTTTATTTCTAGAGAGAAATACTTTGTCCAATGACGTCACCAAGCTACACAAGCAGCTGCTAACTGAGATTTGACTCAAAATATGCCTGTTAAGTAATATTTGACTGGCGGGAAAAGTACAGCCTGAAAAGAAATCATGGGACCAATCCTGGGAACAGCATATCAGTGAAAGGTTTAGGAATAAAACTATCAGTCAACTTCCCAGCATGGGGGCCTGGTCCAGGCACGGGTACAGACAGCTAGTGTAAGGTCTAAGTGACACTGATGTGTCTACCTCCAAAATTACATTCCCAAGACTCTTTTTCAGGCACCATTCAAAGCTGGTGACATTTGAACTCTCCTGCCTCTTCAAATTTCCTCGGGCTCAGAACAGCCCGCTTTGAGCCCCTACCTCTTGTCTAAATGTAATCAGGAAGCAGGAACGAGTCAGTGCGAGGCTGATGTCTCCTGAGGAGCTCCATACAGTGTTTCAGATCTTACCTAACAAACAGTGACAGAACTGGGTTCCTCAAGAAGCTGTTGCTGGTGGATTTATGTAATAGCCAACTTCATAAACACATTCATAGATATCTATAAAAAGTATATTCTGTACTGTCTGCATATAAATTGCTATGAATTTCATGCAATATACATCATATACATAAAACACAATACGTAAGGCTTTCATAACAAGTTGTATATAACAAATACATTGTGTAACTGTATAAAAGTACCTAAAATAAAAGACCCCAGTGATTTTAAGATCCATCAGTGAAACAGATCCTAACCTGGGGTTCAAGCATCCAGTCTCTGTCTCCAGATATGATCTGTCCTGTCTGTGTTGGAAGGGCAGAGAAGGGGATATGGTAGTGACAAATTCCAGTCCCCTGTTGAAGCAGAGCAACTATACGGAGTTCAAGAGTAATGTAAGTAGAGAATCCCTTTGCCATCAAAGGGGTGCAGAAATCACTAGTGGGAAATGGAGAGTGGGAGGGATGTAGTCTAGTTTACAATTTTTCTTTTATGGTAAATTTTTGCTGTATAAAATATAAAAGCAACCTCTGCTGTAGGTCCTTGCTCCCAGGTTGTTGTTCTTGGGAACTAAGCCTGCAGAGTACTTTGAACCTCCTCCACCCTGAATCTACTGCATCAAGGGATTTCTTCTCCCCTTTTCCGAATACTGCTTCATTGTATCTGCAAGAAAAACCATGAAATCAGCATATATGGGCTAAATAGCATGTTATACTGGTATATGGATAGCAATGCTGGAGAAGAGCAAAACTTGATGTAAAAGGTACTGACTTAAAAATGAGTTGGCTGAAGGTATGTAGAGAATTTCAAGACTGTAGAGAAAAAAAATGATAAGGAAAACACTATGATAAGGCATAATGGAGTTATAGAATGATGGCTCTAATAGTTTGGGTATATGTCAAGAACAAACCTGGAAATAATATCCTCAATGCTATAAAGATAAAAGTAGAAAACAAAACAAAACAAATGCAGAGACAGTCCAAAATGCATTAAGTAGCTCTGGTAAATATATCAAAAGAGGTCTAAAGAAGACCTGAAGCTGGTGTAACACTGAAAGCAATGGAAGGTCATCCAAGTTTTGAGCTTTTGTTGCTCAAGACATGCATCCTAAAGTTGCTGGGTTTTACAATGCTACGAAGTCCAGTCTTACTTTGAGTTCTGATGCTAAAGAGAAATTACAGTCCTTCAAGTAGAATTAGTTTATAGTGAATAGAATAGAATAAATAGAATAGAAGTTACTAAATTTGAATAATCTAACCATATTGATCCTGAGGAATGCCAGTAGTAACTAGCTGCCACTTGGACTTTGTATCAGTGATCATCTCTTTTTTAGGTTGAAGGTCCTGCCAATTTTCTGCCCACCTTACCATCCACTTTTCCAGCCTGTAACTTAACCATTTGGCTATAAGATAACCATGGGAGACCATGTTAAAGGCCTTGCTAAATTCAAGATACACAACATTGCTGCGGGTTGACCTTGGAGTATGGCCTGATGCTCACCCAGATGGGCATCACTCTTACTCCCATCCTCAACAAGGCAGGAGAAGAAAATAGGATGGAGAAGCTCATAGGCTGAGATAAAGACAGGGAGATCATGTACCAGTTATCATCATGGGAAAAACAGACAAAGCTTGGCAAAAACTAATTTACTATAAAGCCAATTAAAATAGATCCACAGGTGAAAAAAAAAGTGAAATGAAATAATGCCTTCCTTCTACCCCCTTTCCCCACTCCCACCTTCACCCCTTCCCTCCCGACTCCTCTCCCCACCCCGAGGGGCGCAGGGGTGGGCTCGGGGGCTGCGGTCAGCCCATCCCAGCCCCTCTCGGCCGCCCCTCCCTCCTCACACCCCTCCCTGCTCCCGCGCGGGCCCTTCCCCGGGCCGCAGCCCTTCAGGGACCCCCTGCTCCCGCCTGGGCTCTCCACGGCCGCAGCCCCCGCAGGAAACATCCCCCGGCTGCGGCGTGGGGCCCTCCCCGGGCTGCAGGCGGGGTCTCTGCTCCGGCGGGGCCTCTGCAGGGCTGCGGGGGGTCCCTGCTCCGGGCCTGCACCGCCTCCTGCCCTCCTCCCCCTGCTCCGGCCTGGGGGTGCCTCTGCTGCTGCTCCCTCCTCGGCTTCCTCCTCCTGTGCCATGTTTTGCCTTTGGCCCTTTCTGAAGCCCGTTTCCCCCCGGCGCCCCCAGCTCGGCTGAGGGGCCCAGCTGTGCCCTGCCGTGGGGCCGCTGGAGCCGGCCGGGACCGGCTGTGCCCGGCACGGGGCAGCCCCGGCCTCTCCCCACAGAGACCTCCCCTGCAGCCCCACTGCCAGTGCCTGGGCACGGACACTCCTTACTAACATCCACTTTTCTCCACTGGTCCACATCGCCAGTGTCATCATATAAGGCAACCTGCTTCTTCAGGCCTGTTTTGCCTTTGATATATCCGTGGTGGCTGTTTCCAAATACATTTTGTCCTTCATGTGGCTGGATATAGATTCCACGAGGATTTATTTCATGACTTTCCAGGGGCTGTGGTTAGGATGGCCAGCCTGTAGTTCCCCTGAATCCTTTGTCTTGCTTTTCCTTGAAGAAGGACTGATGTCTGCATTCTTCTAGGCATCAGGAACTTTCCCTAGTATACATGGCCTTTCAAAGACAATAACAATTTGCTTGGGAACAGCAGCCATCTCTCAGCACCCTGATTTGTGTACCCTGTGATCCCATGGACGTGGATATGTTCAGTTGCCTTAAGTGCTCCCTAAGCACATCTTCCTCTGGAGAGGTCAATGCTGCTTTCCCACAAAGTCTGCAAGTAGGATTGGGGAGCTAGGAGGCCAGAGAACAGACCTTTTGAGTGACCATTGCAGAGTAGAAAGGGAACATTTCCTTTCAAGTCAAGCCACCTCACATCCAAATATTTAATTTTATCAAACTGATTCAAATTATTACAGTTCAGAGATATTAAACATTGAATAGTGTATACCTAAGCTGCTTTTCACGAGAAGAGTAGTCTGGAGGTTTCCTCTCTTCCTCAGGCTGGTGTCCTCATCTGTATTTCCTTTCCTGTGAGGCACTGTGTTTTCCCTGATTGTTGAATTGACCTAATGATTCATGGGTCACTTTTTTTGAACAGGAAGCTTTACTGTTTGAAAAACAATAATGCCTTTGGTGTAATCTTTCTAAAACCCCCCAAAAATATGCAGAAAGGATACAACTTTTTCAAACAGTTGTGTTCCATCAAAAAACCAAACCAATAAATAAAACAGACTAACTCTCACTGGTGGTATTTCCACTGTCCCTTATGTTCAAGCTCAGGGCTTTTCACTGCGATTAGATCCACTCCTGTGACAGCGGAACAGTGCAAGAGAGACCTTGTTCTTGGTTAACCAACTGGATGCAAAAGACCACAGGAATTCTTGCAACTGACAGGGTGATAGACTGGCATGAGCAAAAAGATGGGGGACAGAAGAAAGACCCCAGCCCTGGATCTCTTAAATGAACAATAAAAGGCAGCCCAGGGGGAGAGGTAAGCAAGATGCCAGCTGTACAGTGATGCAGATTTTATTATAGTACAGCTACTGACACTGAATCCTCTTGCCAGCCAGGGATGCTGTAGTATTGGCTGTGCCATCAGGTTTTCAGCAGAGCAAGGACCCTGACTACACAGTTGATCAAATGGGCCATCAATCGAGTGATTCACATTGTGTACTTAAACCTTCTGCTAAAAGTCAGGTTCTAATTCATACAGCTGATGACCTCCCAAGGCAGATGCCTTAAACTTAAGGCAGAAACTGCAAAAGGAGGTAAAGCAGCCGAAAAATATAATCTCCAGTTACTAAAATAAACATCAGAACCCCTTCTCCTGACCTCCTCCAAATCTGTGTCTCATAAAATCGTAGAAATTAGGTTTTTTTTAGCTCAATGTGGTTTACACTTTTACACCAATGTGAAGAGGAACATGAAAAGATTACTGGAGTAGGAGACTGCTGACCATGCAAGGAGTGGGCAGTGAACATGGCTTTAAAATAGATAGGACTAGCCAAGTATGAAAGACAGGCATTGTTTCCTTGTGTGACTCTCTGCACCACCTAAACGCCGTGGGGCTGGCTGGATTCAAGCTGGAGCTTGATTCAGTTGCCTACAAACAGGTTTCTAGTGCCATCTGAGATGGCTTGAGGTGTCTGAACAACTGCACAAGGAAGTCCGAAATGAGACAGTGCTTTGCCGGACCGACAGTCTTCAAAGCCAGATGGGAGACTAGGATTTCTCAAACAGCACTGTCATGCTCAGACATAGTAGACATGTATAGTACAGATCACCCAAGTTAGCTCAGATGATTCCTACCTATTTGAGTCCTCGCACCACTAATGTTAAGCTGCCTGCCATTCCCCTTTCTGTAGTAGTCTGTGACTAGCAGAAAGGGGAAGTCTTTAATGCAAAACTACTCTTGTGCGTAGAGGATCTCCTGCTACATTGGTTTAAACAAATTTAGTTTAATGGAAGAGGGAAGGAAATTACAGTAGTGCTGTAATTTAGATTCTGGAGTGTAATTCATGTGTGTGCATGTAAGTCATTGCAGTGTTTCTGTGTTCACCTCCTGTGTACAAAATGGGCATAAGTGCATTTTCCCTACTTTATGAAAGTGACCTGAGGTAGGAAGCATTAAACAAGAGGAGGAGCTCTGATACCCAAATAGAAGGTATTGCCATAGAGATGGGGCTGATGTGCAGTAATAGCATCGTTATTGTCAGGTCTGCTGTGTAAGAGTCTTAAATGGAATCCAGTTATTATGGATAACTGTATAGCTAATATTCAGACAGCTCCCTAATGTTGCATTCAGTAGGAACAAGAAAATAATGGCTTGCTGGAAACAGCTTTCTACTTTCTTAAAAGACAATGGGCCTAAATATTTTCTCCAGAGATCCCTGTTTTCCAAGTTGCAAATCTTGTTTTTCTGGAGCTGATGTGTTAGAGCACCTTAAAAAAATATGAACAGACTATGTTAAGACATCTGCAAAGGTGGCAGGAGCTATTTGTTAGCACCTCTTTAGAGAGACACCCTGATGTAGATCCTTCTACTGGAAGAATTTGGTCTTTATATCACTGAAAGTGAGCATAAGGGGAGAATTAGATATCAGGATGCTGGTTAAAATTGTTTTATATATATATATATAAAATCAAATTTACAGAAGTTGTTTATCTGCTGGCATCATTGCCATGGAACGTACAGAACTGTAGTGTCAGAGTATAAGACATACCTCATAACATGGTCCTAACTGTTACCCCTGGCAATATACATCAGCCCATGGTCTGACTGTAGAAAATCTGTTACATAGTATAAGATACCTACCGCACCTCAAATACTGTGCGCAGTCTTGGGTGCCTCAGTATGAGAAGGAATTCAGACTATTAGAGTGTGTCCAGAGGAGGGTGACCAAGGCGGTGAAAGGCCTCAAGGGCAAGACTTTGGAGGATCAGCTGACATCGCTTGGTTTGCTCACCTTGGGGAAGAGAAGGCTGAGGGGTCCTCTCATTGCGCTCTACACCCTCCTCAAGGGGGACAGGGGAGGGGGAGGTCCTGATTCCTGT
Organism: Phalacrocorax carbo; assembly: GCF_963921805.1. NCBI lineage: Eukaryota > Metazoa > Chordata > Aves > Suliformes > Phalacrocoracidae > Phalacrocorax > Phalacrocorax carbo. The sequence goes on along the minus strand of NC_087514.1, from coordinate 7,878,661 downwards.
CTCTGGTGACGAGCAACAGGACATGAGGAAATGGAATGAAGCTGGTCAGAGGAAGTTCAGACTGGACATTAGGAAAAGATTCTTCACTGAGAGGGTGGTCAGTCACTGGAACAGGCTGCCCAGGGAAGCGGTCAGGCATTGAGCCTGTCAGAGTTCAAGGAGCATCTGGATGACATAGTCATATGGTTTAGATTTAGGTAGCCCTGTGAGGAGTAGGGAATTGTACTCAATGATCCTCATGGGTCCCTTCCAACTCAAGATATCCTATGATTCTATGATTCTAAGAAATCTTCATTGTTTGATTAGAAGAAGAAATCGTCTATAGTTGTAATAGACAGCATATTTCTGAAAATGTTCTCCCTTCTTTGTGCTCCTTCTGCTGAGCATGCAAATATTTGGAATAAAATTTTATGCTGTCCAAATACTATCAAGAGCCACCTTTGTGATCTTCTAAAGCTGCAGCTACTCTGCAAGCTGGCTGAGCAGTGTTTAGTAACTGGAACATTTTTCAAAATTTTGTCTAGTACTTGGGGACTGCTCCCGTGACATCCAGGGATACCTTGGTTCCTTCCTTAGAAATCTCCCTTCCTCATAGGATTCCTCTCTGCTACAGTGGTTGTAAAGAGGAAGGCTTAGGATTGAGTCTGTTCTGGGAGATTCCATGTCTTGCCTTTGTTTCCTGAAGGATGCCTTGAAGGTCTTTTTTTGATTATCTGTACAGTCATAGACTTTCTTTTTGACTTTGGACAGATGGCATAATCTCTCTGAAATGCCAGCTTTTCCTTTATAATATGAGGCTATGTGGGGAGAAAGCAAACTTTCCATGGGCAATGGCTGGAATGTGTTTTTCTTTCTGAAAACAATCATTAAACAAGGCAATAGAAACTTGGCTGATGCGGCGTGATGCTGCCTCTCAGACAGGGTCTGCATTTTCTTGCCATTAAGAGTTCCCAGATCTTGTGTCCAATGAGGACACCAGGCCATGAAGGACCAGGAAGTGGAAGACACTGCACTTCACAAATGGCTCCTACCTTGTCCTCCCTGAGCCCCTGCTACTGTGCACCACCCCAGTCTTCCTGTGTGACCTCAGGGACACATATGCAGCCATGCTGGAATACCTGATGCCTGTATTCCTTTGATAGCACTGGGGAAATAAATAAATAAATACACAGGAAAGAGACAAAAGGATAGTTGCTTCCTTGGGGGCTTTTACCCAAGGGAAAACAAGACAAAGATTTCACTGGCTCACCTAGCATCATATGCTGCTCCTATACAAGGTGGGTGTAATATATCAGTACTGCATATCTGTTCAAAACGATGGCAGCTATCACTTCCAATATAAAGTTTACTTTTAAGTATTGGTTGTCCTATCAAATCCTATCACTATGTCACCACTGGCTTGCCAAATGTCATGAAATATTGAAAGCTGGTAAAAGAGATCCTATCAGAATTGGCTGTCAGTAAAATCAATGCAGAAAAGAAAATGCATGTCAGTAAAGATTTTAAGATAATTTCAGAGAAAGAAAAAGTGAAATTTTTTCCCTTAGTCTGGTTTAAGTTCCTGGTCTGAATGCATATTTTAGCATGTAATTTGGATTTATGGGCTTTTTAATAGTTTGTACAATAGATTCAGCACAAACCAGCCATTCAGTGTATTATCGTAAAGACAGGTAGGAATCCAAAATTGCTATAAGAACATAATTTTCTGAGATGGAGAAGTATTTTTAATGTGGCATCTGTATTTATTGTGCTTTTATTGTCTGAAGTTTTATTAAGAAACAAGTTGGGAGAGTGAAAAACAAAATGGAAATTTCCTCCCTAGTAAAAGGGTTTTCTTGTTGATGTTCGATTCTTTAAGCAAGGTTCTTCTCGCCTGCTTCTGTAAGTAGATCAGTGAAACTCAATGGAGAAGCACAGATGTAAAGTCAGTGCAAATCTTTTCTGTACTATGTTATGTGCTGATCCTCCCTCCCACCACCTTTTCTTATAAAAGACCTAAGAATTTAAAGAAAAATCCAAATGCTGTTCATCATTAATTAAATTTTGCTTTTGCATACCTTTTTTCTTTCAATATCTTAAAGTCCTTTCTGTGGCAGTCTCCGTTTTATAACAGGACAGGTCTCATAGAGAGATCAAGGGCCTTTTTCAGACATGCCTAGAGGATCTGAGAACAAAATTTCTATGGAAAGTGCACTGGTCATTCGTCTCTTGTGCTATTAGAATTACAAGTGATCTTTGAAGAGGGTTTTGTCTCACAGATGTGAGTTCTAAGAAGCCCTTCTTTTCCTTCATGAGGAAATCCTTTATGGCTGTCAAAATTAGGTGCAGCATTCCTAGAAAAGGGCACATTTCAACTGCTTTAAGGATGCATTTCAAATTTCAAGCCAGGTGAAATACGGAAGGCTACATCTCTACTAGCACACTAGCCTTGGAGAGAGGTTGCATATTGCAGATTACATATATGTGGCTAAATACCCTTCTCCAAAACACATGTCTGTGTTCAACCTGCTCCTGAAAACAGTTCTTGGTCTACACTGTTCCCCGGACCAGCCTGACCATTGTCTGCAAAAGTGCAGGATAGTCTGCAGATAAAGAAAAGTATGTCGTTACAGACAGCTCTGGGGCCCCGATCCCGCGCTGTTCTCGTCCTGCTTGTGTCATTAATCAGGATGTAGCCAAAGAGACAGACTGGGGGTAGGAGCACAAATGGGGGTCAGATGATTCAAATTTCATCTGCCCTGATAAAATGCCAGGAAACCTACTGAGCCCAGACCAGGCGCCTCATGTATAAATAGACAGTGAAAAACTAGGAACTATTTTCAGCTAGTGGAGAATCTTTACCTTAACTGCCAGGGAAAGACCCTGATGGAAGATGAAGATGTATTGGGGGAAGAAGGAAAGTTCAGTGGTTGTGTGTAGCTGAAACCTCTCCATCATGAGAAATGCTGCAGTACATAAGAAAAACAGGGCAGTGCCAGGCTTAGAGCAACTGTAGATGCTCTAGTTCAGCTACGTTGTAGTAATCTAGACAACCCGGGTCAAAGCCAGACCTGCTGTAAATCCCTGGAGCTAGCACTGTTGCTCACATGGCAAAACAGAAAACTAGAGAATATCCTCAAAGGGATAAAATAACTTATTCAAGGTCCAAACCCAAGTCACTAGCAGAGTAAGAAAAATAATTTTGATCTCCTGCTTCCAGATGACCGTGTCGCTTGCTAGCTTTATGCATAGCAATAGCATGCTGTTAGAGGGAGATCAAATCTCAGTGTGAAACAAAAGCTTCTGAAAGCACCATTTTTCTTCCCTTGTTCAGGCAACTTGGAAAAAAAACCCTTAACAAGATCCTCAAATCACATTTTCAGAAATTCCCATACGTCCATCTGTGCCACATACAGGTACAGGTGTGTATCCTGGAGAAACTGAAATTTGGCTTATAGTTACCCAATCAGTCTATTTGTGTCTGCATTGTGCAGTTCTAGGTCAGTTTTACTTGTTTTTAGTACCTATATAGTGTTGGCTTACACCTAAATCAAAGGAACTTCATTTAGCTCTAAACTCTTTTGGATAGTCTAAAAAATATGTGTCTCCCTTTCTTTTAGCCTGATCCTGCCTGGCTCTGTAACTATGGGTTTCTCGTTTATGTCCTGTCTTACTTTTCAAAAAGCATTGTCTCTTTTGTGCTGACAGTGAAGCCATCTCAGAAGGTGGGCACACAGACAGTCTCAGGTGGGATATTCTCGAGTCCTCTTGTATACACACATAAAAAAAATATTTTCAAACTCAATCTACTTTCCTGTCAGTTGCAGCACCCCTACCCCCCTCAATTCCCAATCTCAGTGTCCTAATTTCCTCCCTGACTGTTTGCATGAGTCTTTTTTCCTTCTGCTGCTGTTGTTACTGTTGTTGTTACCCTTGTTATTTGGGGAAGTGTTCTGCAGCTCAGTTAAGCATCCTGAAGCCAAAGGAAAATGTGTTAGAAAGTCACAATTGGGAGGGATTCAGTGGGGACATTTGCCAACAATCCTGTTAGGTCAACAGCCCATGGCGTTGGCAGCCTGATAGTCCTTAAACTTAGAAAACTACAATATTGGAAAGCTGAAAACTTCTGCTGTCAGAAATCTGACAGCCCCTTGTCATAGCAAACACACAGAACTCCTGAGCAGTCAGGGTAAAACCTGGAAGGTACTGAATACCTTCAGCTGGTGCTATGTGAAACACAAACGGAAAATAATCAGCCTGCAGATGGACTGGGCTTGGATTTTCTTATGAGACCACATCTGCAGTGTTGTGTCCAGTGCCAGAATCCCCACTGCATGGAAGACATTGCACACTGCAGGAAGCTCAGCAGAGGGCCACCAAGATGACTGGATCTGGAGCACTTGCCTGGTGAGATTAGGAAAAACTTCTTCACTGTGAAGGTGCTCAAATATTGGAACAGAGGCACAGAGAGGTTGTGAAATCTCATCCTGGTAAATTAAAAAATCAGATGGCTGATATGTTGAGCAACCTGACTTTAGCTGGCCTTTCTTTGACCAAGGCACTGGACCAGATGACCTCCAGAGGTCCTTTCCAACTTTAATTACCCTGTGACTCTGTTCACCAGGAAGAATTGTTATTCCAGAGATCTGATCAAAACCCTGACCATTGACATATTTCCTGTTTTTGTACAAAGGTAAAAAGAAAAAAGCTTTGGAAAGAGTTAGTGTCCAAAGCTAGAGATCAGTTAGTGGAAGCCATTAACAAACAGGTGTTCTATGGCCAACAAAAGGGAACAAAAATTTACCAATCTCAAGCAAAAATACAAAGTTTTAAAAAAGAATTTCAGGGGACTTGAAATAGCCCATGTTGATGAAGAAATAAGTTAATTGAAAACTTTTCCTTCCAAAATAATCAAAGTGGGGTTATTTGACTGTCTACATTTTAAAATGTGAATTTTGACTTAGAATTCAGTTTTTCAGTCTTCAGAGAGAAGCTATTTCAGTTCCATTTTTCCATCTGCCTCTAATCCATAATGGCAGAAATAATCTGTAAATACTATGAGATAGAAGAAAATTTTCTTTATCTCACAGTAGTTGGCTAGAGGGTTTTTGCAGGAATCTCTGAAGCAGGCAGCACCACAAACTTTTAGGGTTGTACTGGGTGAAGCAGTAGAGGAAGAGAAGTGTACACTTGTGCAGTAGAGCCATGCCCTTCCCTATTGCCAAAAGGTGATGTTGCTTCTTTGTATCACTATTGATTGCAACCATTTGTTATCTTCTGAATCTCCAGCCTTAGAGTGAAATTTGTCAGGTTTATCCTCTGCCAGAAGGTCACATTCAAAGCAAGTTCAGCTATTTTTGTGTACAAAATGCATATTAAGTAAAAGCACTGCATTCCTTTGAGCCATCTTGTCTTTCTTCTACCATCATTTATTCTTATCCAAATTTTTTTATTTAATCTGGACGTGTGGATAATTGAATAACTCTTAGATTGAAGCTAGACATTTTTTGTTTATATTTTATTGTCCTTCCTCCATTAAGCTAAGGACAATCTGATTCTATTTATGCTGCCTCTGAGCTTTTCTGTTTCAGTTCTTGCTGAAATATACTTCTGATCCCTGCATGGTAATTGGGGTAGTTTAGGTTTCGGAATGGACTGTTCCCAGCAGAGTCCTAAAAAACCTCAGGGCCCAACTATTTGTAACATCTATCACTTGTTCATGAGGTGGTATATGCAGGATCTCAGCTAATCCATGGGACAGATTACTTTGGAGTGTCTGAACAAAGACTGCAGATGGGTCTGTCTTTATTAACAGATGCAAATGGCATCACTTTTACAGTTTGCAATAAAATGCCTATTACAGAGCACCGTAGCACCTACTTTTTTGGTATGGTTGCATAACCGTGTCCCCTTTCTGTGCAGGGACATCAGGGTCTCTTTATGGTTGCCACTGGAAGTACTGTAAAATCCCATACCAGCTGCTCCATCTGGAGGGGAAAATCCAGTTAAGCAGCACGTCAGGACTGCAGAGGTCATGTCAGGCTTGAGAGACAGTCATTGGACTGGGAAGGTTTCACAAAAAGCTTCTGCCTTTGTAGATTTCAAAGTGTCTTTGGAGTCAGTCCAAATGCTCACCCATACAGCCAGTCAAGTCCCAATAGTGCCTTGCTACCAGAACTTCATT